>NC_090303.1:32026707-33226707 GCF_039906515.1 Pseudorca crassidens | reverse complement strand
GTTTTTTTTTTTTTTTTTTTGGTTGGAACTCTCAAGACCGAGGTGACCACTGCACGGATTTTCTCAGAATGTAACTATTTTCACTCAAGTTCTAACTAGAGATTATAGCCTCTAACCCTCTAACCACACACAGACAACTTGGGAACCTCTAAACTTCTCAGAGCAGGAAAGGGGCCTTCGGGAGAGGCGGGCTCAATACCACTTCCCAGGGTTGCATCTCAGGCGAGTAAGGCTCCACGGTGGGGTCTGTCTTAGGGTCTTCTCTATTAAGGCGCACCTGCTGCCTTCAGAAGCAGGGATGCTTTACTGAAGGACATCAGCAAGTCTAAAGCTTTAGGACTTTCATTCGTCTAAAGTCGTAAATGGAAAACAAATACACAAGTGGCTCACTGGGGATCCAGAAGACTTCGAAGAGCTGGACCAGACCTGGAGCTCTCATCCTCCAAAGTCCGATTTTGTAGCTAGTGCACCAGGACCAGAAAGTTCATTTTGAGGTTTGCTAGAACAAGAACCAGCTTCTGAGTCTGCGGGAGCCTTCATCTTCCCAGTACGGACAATCCCAGCAAAGAAAATCTCCGAGAATCCTGAGCAATGGGAATTTCCCTTTCCCCTCCGATTCCCTTCTGAAGCTGGAGCCTAGGGCTTCCATCCTCCCCTCATCTCCTGCGTTGCTCCAGATCCAGGCCGGAGCCCACAGATGTAGTGAGGATGGGTCAGAACGAAGCAGTCAAGCTCAGTGGTCCTCCTCTCTCTGCTCCCCAAGGTCTGAGAGCCCATTCCCCCCCCGCTTTGCCATCTCTTCCCATTTTCCCTTGTTACAGAGAGTACCCCTTCCTAGTGATCAAGAACCCGAGAGAATCATCTGGTCTTTCCCTTTTCCTACATAAACACTAGCCCTTTGCATGGATAGAGGACAGCCGGCGGTTTTATCCATCAGGTAATGTGCAAAGTTAGTACTATCACCCCGACGTGGACTGAGGGAAAGGGCCGTTTATCAAGAAAGCAGTGTCCTGGAGACTGTATTAGTCAGCCTTGGTGAAATTCCACCCGGGTAGTCACCTTCCCCCGCCCTGCCACCCAAGTGCAGTGGCTTCTAATGATGTTTTATTTCTCACTCAAGTGACACATCCTTCACAAGCTGGAGAGCCCAGTGGACTCTGGGCTTGGACACTGCGGGTCTCCTAGCAGAGGAGACATGGCAGCCACAGGTTATCTCAAAGCTTCGGTCTCCAAGCCACACGGGTTGCTTCTCCCCGTTTTTCACTGGACAGAGGAAGACATTTAGCCGGTTCTCAGCTCATCATGGTGAACGACATAATCCTCTTGCAGGGGGAGGGATCAGCACATGCCAAAGGCCGAGCTTGACGTCAATGGGCAGGATGTACAATTCTTCCGGAGGGAGGGGGAGAGAACAGTCTGAAGGATAAGTCTACCCCAGTGTATGTGACCCTCATCTTTCCATTCCAGTAGAGCATCATTACCACCCCTTTGCTTCATCGTCCCACCCGTAGCTTTTGTCCTGCTGCTATTCCAGGCCTAGGGCGGCACCACCAGGGCTTGGAGCTTGCCTCAGTGTCTGGGCTGGTAAGGAAGGGAGAGTACGTGGTCCCACTTGAGTGGGGTGAGGTAATGACAGGGGTTGTTGGAGTCTCCACATCCCAGAATACGATGCGATTTCCAGGGTCTTTAGGTTCTACGATAACTCAATGGCAGCACAAGTGATGTAGGCTTCCATGGGTCGCCTGAGAATCGCTTCACCTACTTGTAGCGCTGTCAGCAAGTAAATGATTTCTGAGTTCCACACATCTGAGCATAATACGCTGCCGGAACACAGGCTGCAGAGCCCCCAAACATCACCAAGCAAGAAGCTCTGAGGCATGAATAGTATCTTTAACATCATCTTATATTTGGAAAAGCAGTTTTAAAAAAAAAACACTTGAAAATACAAGATAAGGTAACAGTGACTTACATGTAAGTTTTCACCTTATATTGCTTGGCCATTTTTACATATAAATTATTGCTTACTAGCTTTGATAAATACACAGCACAGTCATATATACAGAAGCAGAAAGCATGAAATATGAGAAAGAAAATACTGTTAATGGCAATTCTGGTAATTCCACAAATGTTTCATATTTACCAGCTCTTCTAATGGTGGAAAACTACAAAGTGTAGTCCCTGAGAAGTTAGGTAGACGCCCTGATTGTGGGTTTTCTATCTTCT
Source organism: Pseudorca crassidens (assembly GCF_039906515.1). NCBI lineage: Eukaryota > Metazoa > Chordata > Mammalia > Artiodactyla > Delphinidae > Pseudorca > Pseudorca crassidens. The sequence goes on along the minus strand of NC_090303.1, from coordinate 33,224,484 downwards.
GTTAATGCAAGCTGATAATGTCACAGCGGTCTCATCGATTTCATCCCAGTATTTGATAACAGTGGAATACGAATAAATAGGCTATGCAAATAAATATTACTCTGCTAAAAAATGTTTAGTATATACAGCTTTGCTTTATATAGTACATTTTCATCTAACTTTTTGGCAATTTTTAAAAACTTTTTTCCAGCACTAGTTTTAAGCACAATGGCTCACTCGTTAATAAGCAGGCTGAAAATTTAAGGACATGTCTTTGAAGCATTTAAAAGAAATGCTATCCATGCTAGATCACCAGAGTGGACCTGATCTTCCCCATTTGAATGTTTTTGCCTAGTTTCTGAGAAGCTCAGACTAGCTCTGCCATCTAGGGACACTTGGAATCTGTGGTGTGTGAGATGGCTGCAACAAAACCACTGGGCAGGGATCGGGGCAGCAGTGGAAGCCCAGCTCCAGGGATCAAACGTCACCAGCACCTTCTCTTTGATGCCACTGTGTCTCCCTACTTGGAGGTGAGTATGCATTAGTGCAACATCTCCCTACAAGCTGGGAGGTATGGGTTGTTACTTTGTCCCTATGCTTCTGAATTTAAGGTATTCTGCACCCAACTTGCTTGTGGACAGGGGTCTAGGAAAATGAATTCATTCTAACGAGATACTAAAGTGAACGCAGGCCATAATATGTATCACTACAACCGTCTGGCAATTATACAGATTATAAGGAAGAGTGAAGTTATTATAAAACACTGTAGTCTTTGGAGCATCTGCAAATGGGTATGGAAAAATTAAAAACATTTTTTTGAGTGGTTGTGATTTTGCCGATAGGAACTTGCCCTGTGCTATCTTCTAAGCAGGGCTGGTTTGCTGACAGATCCAAAGACCCATAGGACTGTCTGAAAATTGTGCCATAGCGAAAATAACCCCCTCAGAAGTGCCCACGCACCCGTCGCTGGTGAAGGTCTCAGGTGATAGGAGATTTTTCAGAGTGAATGGAGATTTCGTGCGATTGTGAAAATCTAACAGAGTTAGAAAGGAGCTTACAGGTCCTCCTGGCCACCCTTCTGGCCAGAACAAAACCTATTCCAAAGAGGCCTTGGCAGATATATGCAGAGGGAATATGACCCACCCCTATTAACAGGGACCCTGCTTAAGTCCCCTGCAGCCTGTTCACTTGGACAGCTCCAGACTCATTAGAAACAGCTTCATGTTGAGCTACATCTGGTTCCCATGATTCTGCCTTGAATTCATTGATTCCAGATTCACGTCTTCTCATTGCTTCTGAAATTTCTGAGAGCTGCTGCCTGGGAGACCTCTGCAGATCGTTGTTAAATTTCAGGAAGATTTAGAGATTTTGACTTTCAGAAGACAGGGATGGAAAAGCACATCTCAACAAAACAAAATCCTTCCCTTTTGTTGCCCCAAGAGCCATTAAGACCATGGCTGGAGGAAACAGCGGGCAAGTGCCATTCTCTCCCAGTCTGTTTCCACCCATACCACGTGGGGTACTCCGACTACACCCTCAAAATCTGTTTAGGTGTGATGTACGTGTGGATTCGTTTGGCCATGCACACATCTGAGTTGAGGTCCAAGCAGCAGGTGCTGTGCTAAAATAGTTCTCCACTGGAGCAACTGCAATACTTTTAGATGGAGCAATGCAGATCTAATGTGAATAACCATTTAAACTGTAAAACACAAGAGACGATGTCAAAATGGCCTTGTAGGATTAGAATGGCCCAATGCTACTCCTGAGCATAGAGAAAAGACCAGAACACACACTGGTGCCGTAAGCCCACAGCGTCCTCAGTAATTGCCAAGGGGAGCGCTTTTCCAGTGTTTGATCAGCCATGAGAAAAGTCTCTTTTCCCTGGTTCTGGTGGGTCTGATCTCCTCCAATGGGTCTCATTCCATTCCCAGGAGCCTGGGGCATTTCTCTGAGTGGACTAGCCCTGGATGGTGCCTTTCTATAAAGCCATGTTAATGTTCAGGACTGAAGCCTGACATGCTGGGACAGACTCTCTTTCAAAGTCCTACCCCAAATTTGCTCCCTGTGGCTGCTAACAGGGATCTCTCAAGCTCAGTGCGGCTCCCGAGCCCAGGAAACAGCATTGCTATAAAGGTGTAAGAAAGCATTGGACACATCTCAGTAATGAGGTGCTGATAGGACAAGAAGAAGCGATTCTGTACAGGCACCAAGGAGGGGACCAGGCAGGAGGGGTGAGAGGGGCACCAGGATCACATGTGTGGAAAATGAATGAACCTAACAGGCAAAGCAGGGCCCTTGTATTTTAGCAAAGTGACAAGGATCTAGCTGGCAGGGGTGGATTTCATTACTGTATCTCACAGGCTTTTTTGTTCACTTGAAGGTTGAGGGAAATCCTCTAACCAGTTCTTGAGAACAGCAAGAGGTCATATTTACTGTAGGAGCCCCCACCTGTAAAAACGGGAATAAAAAGACTTAAAAGACTCTGAGAATTTGGGGGAAAAAAAAAAAAGGCAGATTATAGAAAGGCTCCCTGCCTTGGTTGGGAGGCAGACTATAGGACTTCTAAGTGTCCAACATACATCAGACATTTAGATCTTTGGGGTTCTTTTCATTTGCTGAAAGATGGGCGATCACCACTATTTTAACCCCTTGTTCTTCTCCAGGGAGAGCTAAGTGCTTCACACATCACATCCCACTTAAGCTCCCTGTATGGGCCGTTCTCATTCCAGAGTATGGGCATGAGGCTGCTGGAAGCAAGCAACACACGAGGGCATCGCCAGGCACAAAAAGGCGGGCCTTTGTGACCGTCACCCCCAGGAACAGTTAAGAGTGCCTGCAATGTGTCAGGCACTGTGCTTTTGTCAAAAATCGTATGGTACCCGAGATGAGAGCCTGCTTGCACGTGGAAGGAAAATCCCCAGAAATTCAATGCGTCGATTTCTTAAAGGTGACTGTTCTTCCGTGTTGGCAAAGCAACTTAGTCTAACTTGCCTACAGTTGTGAATCAGTTGCGCAGAAACGCATTTCACCTGCGAGCACACATCGCTAAGTGACTGTGGATGCCAAGAAATGCATGCCTTGACATTTCTCTTCTGGAGATCAGAGCAGGGATGCCAGCTGCCAGTCCTCACTAACTCCCTAGACACAAGTGGCTTTTGGTGATGTCATAGTTCATAAAGACAGAGACCGGTGCGTCTCCCTGGAAACCTAGAGATGCCGTCACTGTCTTCAGGTGTTCAAATGAGCTCCCGCTTTGACAGCCTAGCAACAGGCATCTGCTGCCAGGCAAAGTAAAACTGCTCCCAGGCTCACACATGCTCTTACGGAGACACCTGGTCACCGTATGACAGGAGACGGTCTCTCGTCTTGACGCTGGCGCATCTCAAAGTGAACATTGGATTGGTTCAACAAGGTGATCCTAAGAAACCAGGCAAAGTAAAACTGCTCCCAGGCTCACACATGCTCTTACGGAGACACCTGGTCACCGTATGATAGGAGACGGTCTCTCGTCTTGACGCTGGCGCATCTCAAAGTGAACATTGGATTGGTTCAACAAGGTGATCCTAAGAAACCAGGCTTCTCCATTTCGAGAAAGCTTCTGCCTTCCCCTTCCAACAGCAGCCTCTCCGCACCTCTGGCAGCTGACATCACTTCGCGAGCACGCTCTGGCTGGCTTTCCTGTGTATGTCTTGTGATACGCTGATAAAACTCAGCAACTTCTTTTCTCTCAGGAAAGCAACGTGCTCGGCGCTGCCATCCCCGGAGCTCCCGGGGCTGCGGTTCCAGGGTGGCGAGGCGTGGGGGGGGCTCACACCCGTGGCTCGATCCTGTGCGAGAGCGCAAACAGGGCCTGCTGGCTGTCAATGACGCACAGGTGGTGAACGTAGGATTTTAACTCTGGGTGCTCTTTTGGAGATATGTCACCTCCTATTTTGGGGAAGGAAAAAAAGTCAATCTCATGAGAGCAGTAATGCTGTTTCTGAATACCAGTAACACCCCACCTGAAGGCGTAGGGTAAACCCAGAAGGCAGACTCGCATTGGTCAGAGTCCCAGAAGAGATATCTTTATCCTAATCCCAGAGATGCTTTTCCAGCTCAGACCAGATGCCTCAGGTCAGGTAATTAGACTGGCAAGATGTCTGTTCTACCAACATTGATAGAGCAATTTCTCCTAACATTATATGGTATTTAGTGATTGTTATTATCTCCCTCTACAGAACGTGAAACAGCACAGACCTAGCAGGTAAGCGGCAGAGAAGGACCAGAACCCAGGCCGTGAGGCCCCCAAGTCCATGGTATCGGCTCCCACGCCATGCAGCTTGTCACAGTGACTGCCCCATTAAATGGCTTTCACAGGTTCTTATATCTCAGGCTGGAACTGTCAGAAATCACTGCTAACCTGGTGACTGCATGGACACATTAGTTCTTCTTTTTTTTTTTTTTTTTTGATTTTGTATGTCCTTATTTTGGTAGGAAAATCTTTTGGTGTCCTTATTTTGGGGGGAAAAAATTAAGGGAACAATCAAATGAACGGATATCACAAAAGTGGACTAAAGGTTTGGTGTACAGGCAAAGCGGGTTCAGAATGTGTGTGGATGGGGTAACGTCCACGCAGCGAAGGACAAAGCAAGGGAGTTTCTACTCCCAGACGCAGGGCGGTTAAAGGGCCACAAGAGGCTCTGGTGCACTGTGAACCCATGTGTGCCATGCTGCTGACAGCTCTGATAAGGAATCAGAGATAAAGCAGCCTGGACAGTGGGGCAGGCCCACTTCCCATGGTCAGGAACAAACAGAAAACGCATTACGGCCTGGGGAGATGGGCTAAGCTGCCCTCCAGTGAGACAATGTAACTGTGAGTCTTCTTGCTTTGTGGGATTTCAGAGGGAGAAGCCGGGGGTGAGGCTGGAGTTCAGCTGGGGCAGAAAAGGGGCCCCCAGGAGGCTGAGCATTTTAATTCAGAAATTTTATCTCTTGGTGAAAACGCATTTTTTCCTCCTCTGTGACAAATACGTTTTATGAGGAAATAATTTAGGGCTTGTATGTCATGGACGGCTTGTAGTTCTTAGGTTACATAGAAGCAAGGCTTCTTGGTTTCAACAAGTAGAAGCACCAGGAGTTAAAGTTTTACCGTTCCCCCTTGTTTGGTTTAGAAAACATGATGCTACCGAGATAGTTTTGTTAACTTTCCAGCCTTAAAAAGACGGCAGGCGGAATGCTTCCAACCATGACAAGTGACCCTTGCATGGCACTCTGGAATCTCTAAGTGGCTTGAGGAACATTGTTTTATCCCAAGGGCTGACGTTGTTTAACTCTGCCTCTATAAACTGTCAAACTGAATTTCGATAATTCAGTTCCAAACTTGATTTTTAAAGATATATAAATACAAAACACAAACTGGCCTGAGAGTTATGTAAATTCCTCCTTTGCCTTTTGCTATGCAGACTTACTCTCTGGAGATGGGAGGCTGGCAAGGTCAAGGCCAGCCCCACTGGTATAACCTTCCTGCCCACACCTGCAGTGTATATAGACCGGAATCCCTTGGTGAGTGAGACTGAGGTCTCAGAATTAGCTGAGTACCCATAAATACTTGGGAAGCAAAGGGGGGTGTGTGTGTGAAAGAGATACAAATCCTTTACTCATCAGCAACAGTATGCTTGTACATTTGAATGAATCTCCATGACAGTGGTATTGCTATTTCTATTGAAACTGCATTGTACTTGGGTAGTTAATGGACAATTATATAAGCATGTATCAAATGGTAATCCTTGATGTGAGCACTTAGAAAATTAGGTCCTGTGTTTATAATTCTCTCTTTCAAACAGAAACTTTGTAATCCACACAGAAGTTCAGTTGCTTTGTTGGAGGACAGTATTACTACCCAAGACGGGCATGAACAGAACGAAAATTCTTAAGAATATGTACCGAATTGTTAGTAACATTTTCCTTAGGAAGTGGGACTTTGATTGTTCTACTTTAAAGACACTTCTGTATTGTTGAAAAAAATGGGTTTACAATGAGGATGTATTGCTTAACAAAGTAAGTTTTACTGAGTGGTCACTTTTGATTGATCTATAATTACTGAACTCTCTGTTTTTTTAATTGCCCTTTATACTTATAAAGTCTGCACAAGGCGAAGGAAACGGTACGGGCTGGGCAGTCAGGTACTCGGTCTGAGTAACGGCTGAAATTTAGCCTCTCCGAGCCTGAGTTCTCTGCTCTGCACCCACAGGGTCTATAATCTCCATTCACCAGCAAGAGGGTCAGGATCCCACTGCCCATGTGAAAAGCTCCTTGAACTCAATACAGTTGATTTCCTTCCTTCCTGCAATGTTTTAACATCATTTAAACACAGTGTAAATTATTCTTGAGATTTAAAAAGGAATAAATATTCCTACATACATCAGTCTCAGTGGGGAGTCAACAAAAGCGCTCAGAAAAATACGTTTTCAGTGAAAGGCAGCTCCAAACAGGAAGTTTTCATTGGAGGAGAAAAGATTCTGCAAGGCAGCTTTAGGCATTTTTACAAACTATATTCCTATTCCAGGAAGGCTCCAAGCAAGGAGGTTAAGGACAGGGTCACCCCTGATAAACCCACGGGTAATTCTGAGCCAGCAGGCAAGCAAACAAGACTTTCTGGGTCAGGGGTGCAGCGGGAGCTTCTGACCGTCTAAAGTCACGCTGTACAGTGTAAACTTGCTGCCAGGAGAGGATAAAAAGCTGCCATTTCTTCTCCTCCTCTGCCTCCCAAACATGCAGTGATGAAACAGAGAGAATACAGTATATGCATGTGATGTGCATATTATATTTTACAATTTTTTTTTTTTTACCACCAATACTTGTGATATGGCCACAGTCCATACCAACGGATGACAGACTAACATGCCATACCCAACTTCAATGACTCACCAAACTGGTGAGTCCTGCAGTGTCTCAGTGTTCGGACAGTGTCTGCAATCATATGCTGGAAGGCAAAAGAGGAAACACATCAGCGGAAGGGTCATTTCGGGTGTTGCTGAACTAGCGGTGCTGTGAGGCTGGTTGGATGGTCTAACACCTTTGGGTGTAAACAGAGGAGCTATATTTGGTGCCTAACTTTAATTGATAATATATATTGACTTTGGATTACAAAACAAAATTTGACCTTGTCTTCAGAAACAGTGGCTCTCAACCCCGGCTGCACAGATTCTAACTGAGCCATGGGAAAACATACTGTTAAGAAATGCAGTACAAGACAACCTACTGAATGGGAGCAAATATCTGTAAATGATATGACCAATAACGGGTTAATATGCAAAATATATAAAGAGCTCATACAACTCAACATCAAGAAAACAACTCGATTAAAAAATGGGCAGAAGGGGCTTCCCTGGTGGCACAGTGGTTGAGAGTCCTCCTGCCGATGCAGGGGACACGGGTTCGTGCCCCGGTCCGGGAAAGATCCCACATGCCGCGGAGCGGCTGGGCCCGTGAGCCATGGCCGCTGAGCCTGCACGTCCGGAGCCTGTGCTCCTCAATGGGAGAGGCCACAGCAGTGAGAGGCCCGCGTACTGCCAAAAAAAAAAAAAAAAAAAAAAAAAATAGGGCAGAAGACATGAACAGACATTTTTCCAAAGATGACATACACTTGGCTGACAGGTAGATGAAAAGATGCTCAATATTGTTAATCATCAGAGAAATGCAAATCAAAACCACAATGAAATATCACCTCACACCTGTCAGAATGGCTAACATTAAAATGACCACAAATGTTGGTGAGGACATGAAGGGAACCCTCCTACACTGTTGGTAGGAATGTAAATTGGTGCAGCCACTATGGAAAACAATATGGAGGTTCCTCAAAAAACTAAAAATAGAACTACCATATGACCCAGCAATTCCACTCCTGAGTATATATCCAGAGAAAATGAAGACACTATTCCAAAAGACATATGCACCCCAATGTTCACAGCAGCATTATTTACAATTGCCAAGATACGGAAGCAACCTAAGTGTCCATCAACCGATGAATGGACAAAAATGTGGTATATATGTACAATGGAATATGACTCAGCCATAAAAAAGAATGAAATTTTTCCATTCCCAACAACATGGATGGGATTGGAGGGTATTAGGCTAAGTGAAATAAGTCAGACAGAGAAAGACAAATACTGTATGATATCACTTATATGTGGAATCTAAAAAATAAAACAAACTAGTGAATATAACAAAAGGAAACCGACTCACAGATATAGAGGACAGACTAGTGGTTGGTTACCAGTGGGGAGAAAGAAGGAGGGAAGGCCAACACAGGGATAGGGGATAAAGAGGTGCAAACTATTATGTGTAAAATAATAAGCTACAAAGATAGTACAACACAGCGAATATGGTCAGCATTTTATAGTAACTATGACCGGGGTATAACCTTTAAAAACTGTGAATCACAATGCTGTACACCTGTAACATATAATATTGTACATCAATACATGCCTCAGTTAAAAGAAAAAAAAAAGAAATATTTAAAAAAATATATTAAACAAATGCAGCGTGTCCACCCTCAACTTACCTGTCCACATTTGCATATGCTTTTACTTCAGAAGGTGTTTCACCTTCTCCCCATGAAGTCTTTGTGAGTTCACCTGCACTTGGGAAGCTCCATTCTCAACCTTCCCACTGCTCTGTGTACAGTGTTTATTGGGTTTGTGTTGCTGTGATCACTTTGTGGAACTTTCTTCCTCCTCTAGAGCAAGTACCACGAGAGGGCTTTGTGTACCCAGCACCAACCGTAGGGCACACACGTGGCCTCACACACACTTGCTGAATGGAGGCCAGAAGTTTTGTGGAATCAAAGACTCAAGTAACTCAAATGGTGACAGGAGATGAGATATTTATGAAACAGGTACATTTTCTAAAACATCAATATCTTTACAGAGACCGTTTTCTGTTTATAATGTACATTCCCTTTTACAGTCTTCAGTTTTCTACTTTATTTCTCTAAGCTTCTTACTGATCTCCAGGCAAAGATTGCTTAAACTCACAGCTCCTTCCTTTGGACAAGATCCCCTCGCCTCATACTTGTGTACCTGCAACCGCCTTCTAGCTCTCTCTACCACGGTAAAGGAAACACGGCATTTAGGACCAGACCAATCTCCACTACACTTCCTCCTGCGCGGTTGCCAGAATAATCTCCAAACACTTGTCCTCATGTTCTAGTCCTCTGGAAGGCAACAGTGACTCCACACTGTTTCATACACAATCCAAACATAACCCTGTAATTCAAGAATCAACGTTATTCATGATCTGGTCCTCCAAACCTTCCTAAATGGGCCATCATATTTTTGTTAACAATTGAAGTACAGTTGATTTACAATATTAGTTTCAGGTGCACAACATTAGTTTCAGGTGATTCAAAATTTACAGATTATACTCCATTTAAAGTTATTATAAAATATTGGCTATTATTACTGTGCTATACAATATATCCTTGTATATTATTTATTTTATACATAGTAGTTTGTACCTCGGGCCATTGTTTTTCATGTCCTGCCTACACACATTGAACAGAGGATCGTCTATATACAGCAAACGCTCAGCAAATGATTGCTAAAATAATGATGTTAAAACTAAAAATAAATATACTTAAAATTCAGCAGATCTCCAGAAACATTATTTGAATATGACCTACTTATTAAATTGTTCTCACAGGCTGCATTTCTATTGTATTTCTACTCAATAGTGAAAAATAAACAGGACAGTGATTACAGCAACAGCTCGAGTTGCGTTTGTAAAGGAAACGAGACCTGACTCATGTCTGAGAATGTATTGTTAAATTTCCTTCCCCCAATTTTACCACTATTCCCAGGACAGTTCTGTCGTTGTTTTAAGGTATGGCGTCACCTTGATTTCTATCACGTGCCATTTGCACAGCTGATGTAAGGTCAGGTACTCAGGGCAGCACTGAAACCAGAGCCCTGATCTCATCTTTAGGTTTTCTGAAGGGAGCGGGGAGGAAGCTACGATAAAAGATGATGCTCTTAACACTGAGTGATAAAGAGAAGAAAAGGAGAAAGCATTTGTTTCTTCATTATTTAATGGTCTGAGGCTGAAACATTTGGAGCTGCTGAGGCAGTGTGGGGAACAATGGAAAACTTATTAGGTCCAATAAGCACTTCTGGGTTTCGTGTTCTCTGACCTAATGTGTTGGCCTGGATCAGCCTGATAAAGATAACACACTGAATTATCTGCTCACTGGCTAATATCCATCATGAGGAATTGGCTTCCCACAAGTTAATTCAGTTAGGTTCTACTGGTTCATTACTGTGAAAGATGATGCTATTTTATCAATAGCTTAAGTGAAACCTTGTCCTTTGCTAAGAAACGTGCTTAAACTACTGACTCTACTAGGAAATTCAGTTTCACTCTCCAGCATCCAAGTACAACATAGGGCTACGTACAATGTAAAATACAGTTTTGTCTAGAAAAAATTCTGACTTCAGCCTGTCGTCTCTGTGCAAGGAGGTGGGGGTCAGCATGAGGCACGCTGTACCTTAAATGCCATCTGCTTTGAGGACCAGGAACCCAGTGACACTACAAAATCTGCTCTCTTTAGAGATGATGTGATGGGAAGCGACTGATGGGTGCGCCTGGGTGCCGTGGGCCTGCTGCATGCATGTGTAACTGCACTTACCTTCTAGCTGTCTTTTTAATAAGAGTTCTCTTCAGGAATTTAAAATAAAAGATTACCTATTTATGCCCTGTTATTTCCTTAAGCTTTACTAAAGGGTTCAGGGTACATACAATTATTGACCCTAGGAGCAGTACTATTAGTTAGACTTTGTTTCAGTCCCCACGGTTAGTTTTAAGTCTTGTCTCTATGAAAGCAAGATCCTAGACTACGTGAGTCAGCATTAAAAGGCTTCCACTGGACCACTGGAGAAAGCAGGGGAAAAGAAAAAGAGACGCTGGTCAGAATGAAAGAGAGAGGGTGTAGGAAGCTTTCCATCGTTCTTTCCCATGCTTGCCTTGACTGAATTGTTCTCTCACTTGGGGAGCTCCATCTGGGGGGAAAATGACACAATGAACTTAACCAAATCACTGGTTCTCTTTGGGAAGGGGGCCAACCACCACTGTACCCTTAACAACTGACCACAGTCAGTGTACAGTGTACTGGCTCTCGCATGTTTCCTCTGGGTTAGTCAGAGGGAAGGGTACTAGACCTTTAGAGGGAATTCCACTTGGTGTGACACAGCTCGTGCCACATCTCTTACATGCTCGCCAAAGCTTATTTGGCGTTCTTAAGCAGAGGTGTTGGCCAAGATTTGACATAAGTATTGACCAGAGGCTTCTTATTCCTGCAATCATTTCATTAATACCAAACACTGAAGATCAACCTGTCTACAGACTAGAACGTTAGGGCCTACAGTCTTTGGCTACAAAGTGGGGCCCTGGGATCTTCAGAACATTACTGGGTGACACCAGAACAAATTTCTAAAGAGTAAGTACAAGAAAACCCAATACTTTAAATATCTATTTCGGCTGTGTTGGTTTGACTGTAGTATCTAAAATAACGGAGCTGGATTCCAAAGCACTTAGTGCAGAGAGAGACTCAAAAAGTTATGCACATGTCTACTTCAAAACTAATGAGCAAGAAAGCGATCACCCTCAGATCATTAAAACTGAGCTAAGGCAAGCTATCCCCAGACGCCAGTCTTCCAGATTCAGCTGCTTGGGTTTTCAGGTTGTACCAGAGCCTCCTGTACTGGCTCTGCACCACCTCATCCCCTGTGTGGCGAGTTAACCTCACAGTTAGAGCGGGGCACCTCTGAGCCAAAGGTCAGAGGCCAAACCTCATTTGGACTCAACAGGTGGTACTGTTCTTTGGTCATGGTCTATGGCCCCCGTCTCACTCAACCTTCTCTCAAATGCCTGACCCAGTCTCACAGGGAACCGGGGGTCCATTCCTGAAAGAGTTCACAGAAATCCATTACCATTACTGAAAAGGTCACTCAAAGGTCAGGGTCTACGGACAGGGGTCCCTGATACCATCTTTAACCGTGCATGGCAGGCTCACCTATGACACTAAAGTTCATCTGTCAGACACATCCATTCTTGTGGTCCCCAGGGTCTCTTTGGGGCACTCCTATTTCACAGTTGCAGGCAATTCCTCCTGTGCCCACAGCCAGTGAGAAAGGCTAGTAGGAACCCGCTGCGTGACAAAACACCTGAGAATGTCCTGGAAACAGTTCTCAAAGAGGCGTCTCAGTGACTTGTAAGAAGGGACTGGCCAGGGACCCCTTTCTCGTGAGCTCACTTTCTCACTTGGCACGAGGTGATCTCTCCACAGTGGCACCATCTGTCCACAGGCTGATAGAGGGGTGGTCCTTCCCCTCCCATGCAGACCCTACAAATTCCATCTTCATATCCAAGATGGACATACCTCCCCAGAAGGAGAGCTTTGTCCCGTGCCTCAGAAGCAGCGTAAGCCAAGACACAGGGAGATGCCTTTAAAGCAACAAGGCTGAACCTCAAGACTGAACTCCTGCTGACAGGAACCTTACAGCTTTCATTCTAGTTCAAACACATACACTCAACCACTGACGTCAATCGAATGAAGTTCCGTTTTCAAAAATAAAAAGCAGATTTTCATATTTGGCCCCAGAACTTGCCAGCACACTTATTTTTAATTGGAACGCACTGTATTGATAATGCACAACATGCAGCAGATAGATCACCGCGCGTTCAGAGGAGAAAAGCACTTAAACCATTTGTTTCTTGGCGCAGAAAAGCATACACTTCCCTTACAGTGGGAAAAAGGAGAAATAGTGAAGTTTTACATACCAGTTTTTCAAAATTGACAAGATTATCCAAAAATGTTTTATTTCCTTCATGAATGAACGTTACATCTGAAAATTAAAAACAAAAAGAGATATGTACCATTAGGAACGGATCATGACTCAGACTTGAAGAGGTATAGATGCAATGCAGCTTATTAATTTTTCTTAAACATTATGGATTATTTCATGCAATTGACCAGGCAACTTGAAATTGAATCTCAAAAGTATTTGATGTGAGGGGGCATAATGTATGCATGTGGAGAGAAAACATTATAACACTCATGCAAGTATGTATCTTGCTTTTACATTGCAGGCTTTGACATCAACCTGCTTAATATCCACTAACACTATTCTATCACTTAACTGGTCCATATGTTTTTAGGTCAGAACACCGAGCAGAAAAGAACTGAACCCCCAGAAACAAAAAGGATTTTAATATTTATGTGTTTGCTTTTTAACAATCCCTGGCAAAGTATACGGATCTGTTTTACTTAAAGCATTAAGGTTTAGATTTGAATGTTTAGATTTTTGGTTTTCAAAGCCAGGGCCTGACTGCGTATCTGAAGTGAATGAGGAATGGGACAGGTTTGGAAAAGGCAAGATTTCTGGGCCTATTCACCGATGAAAACAACATAAGGAAAGTAGGATGAAGATACATTTTCAGAGGACGGGAATGTTAATTTTGTTTGAGCCTCACTGCATTTGAAGTGAAAGAAGATATTCAAATAAAAATCTCCTTTTGGTCGCAAAACTGACTGGAGTGTCTCTTCAAGAGACAAGGATTAGTTACAATAATAACAGCAACTGAAGCTCTGAAAGGGGGTGGCTTATAAGAACTCAAATCAGAGGGTCAGTGACTGAGCATTAGGGAATCCTCACAGTGGAGAATCAAAGTAAGAAATATACTACAATTTAAAGAACATGCAAATAATCACAGACATGGAGGACAAACCAAATGAACATCATTTTCAAAAATCTTGTTAAAATAACATGATATAAAGAGGGAAACGAACAGATTAAAATTCCTCTAAATAGAAAGGAAAAGCATTTGCATTTAATCAAGACTTTGATTCTGCTGGTCCCTATGGGGCAATTACGAGATAGGTGCTTGGGAAACCTGCCTGCAACACACCCAGCCGCTGAGCTTTGACTGCCCACCAGGGGGCAACACCAGTTCCACAGTTACAGACTACACTGAAGACGACCCTTTTCTCATGGCATTCTTTATTCACAGCTTCCAGCCCCACCAGACTGCAACGTTTTCCTAAGTTTTTTCCCCTTGATTTTTTTTTTTAAACTGATGTCTTAGCAGGGAAGCAATTCACAATTACACAGTCATCTGACAAACTCTCTGGTTATTTTCTTTCACTGTTTTGCTTTCAGAATAGAATTGCAAGCTTTCAACCTCTGACACAATATTTAGAGAAAGAGTAGCCAACACAGTTAGCTTGTACCTTGTTTGTACAGCAAGCAAAGCACTGTGTGTACTCTCTCTACATTAAACACCACCTACGAGCCTAGTAACTCCTCACTCGCGGAGAATTCGGATTACAAATGCCCTGTCAGAGTTTCTTGGTCCATTTCCCCAGTGTTCCAAGGTTTGTCATCCCCTCCCTATGTTCCCAAAGATGATGATAATAACGCAGCTTATGTTTATTACCAGCGTCAGACATAGCATTAACTCGTTTAATCCTCACAAAAGATTATAAGGTAAAAGCCCTAGCAGGAAAAGAATGTGAAGAAAGGATGGTCCAAAGAACAAGCACAGCTGGCCCATGATCACAGCTCTAAGTCTCAGAGCCAGGACCCAAGCCCAGGCAGCCTGCTTGCTCTCTCCACGGTGCCTCTCTGGTACCCGAAAGGACTTGGACATTTCTGACCACCCGTTACAGCCACCTTGCTGAATTCATGGGAGACGGGGGCCTCTGCAACTTTTACAGTGTTTCCTTTGTCCCTCTTTCTATCTCCTCCCTCTCCTCTGCGTGGGTGATCTTGCTTAATCTCAACTCTCAAGGACTTGTCGAGGTCAGCGCATGAGGACGGCAGCTCTACTGAGGGTGGGGGGCTGTTAGGCTGATGCTGGCCTGAGGATAAGGCAGGGAAGGTGTGTCTGGCCAGGTGGGGAGGCAAGAGGGGCTGGAAGGGGCTGCTGCCCAGGAGAAGGGGGTCAAATGGCTGAAGGTTTTGATGCAGATGAATGGCAGGTGTGTGATGAGGCAGGTGTGAGAGGGATAAACCAATACAGGTGGTTGAGCTCAAAAACGGGGGTCTCAGAACCTAAGTCATGGGCTGTGAAGCAGTTCAGGGCACCCACCAGGTTCAGAGTGCTAGAAATGAGCAACTACCAGACTCCTTTATCTGGAGACATCTGAACACGCTCCTAACACTTCATATAACAGGACGGGGGATGAAAGGACTCCGTTTGAAGAGATGGCAAGTGAAAGAGAAGGAAAAAATATACAAGCACCTCAACATTCTATTTATTTAAACACCCCGCAAATGTGCAATAATAATCTGTGCCCCAAGATACAAACACGACCTCAGTTTACCTTCAGACACCTGTTGATTATTCACTCTACTGGAAGGACTACCATCTCCCAAAACGCCGTGATACATATTATTCAACTGCTTTTGACCTTTAGCTCAGCTGGATCCTTTCCCCAACACTTACTTAGGGTTTCTCACTACTTTCTGAACTGGATTCCACAGTAGGGGGGGAAAGTAAATCAGAAGTAAGAAATTCACTGGGAAGTAGAAAAGCTGATGGCTGGAAGCATTTTTAGGTTACCTGCTCACTTGATAATCTGCGTGGTATTGGGAATTGACTGTCTCAAAAAATGAAACATGGGAGCCCTAATCCGTCTTAACACCCAAGGAGTTCAATTTGGTCTCTTTCTGTAACCAAAAGCAATGCAGAGCAGGAGGCACAAGAGGGGAGGGCTGGGAAGTTTTCATGAAATGTTGGTTGCTCTAGTTTACAGCAAATTTTAAAATAATTTTGCATTTAACAAAAGCTAAGAATGTCATTTATGTTTTCCAAAATGTCTTACCTCAGACGTGATACACCCATATTTAAAAGTTTCATCCTGTTTTCCTTTGGAAATTATTTCAGACAAAAATAGTACCTTTAAATGCAAGAGAGTACTAACGTTGTTTTATAATGACAAAAAATTAAGATGAAGGAAAAACAAGTGCTTCTTTAAACTCGAGCTTCTAATGAAAAAAAGTTTAATTTACTAGTGTGAATGAGAGAATGTATTTTCAGTAGAAAAAAGGGAAATTCGAAAAGCTGCTCAACATCACTAATTATTAGAGAAATGCAAATCAAAACTACAATGAGGTACCACCTCACACCAGTTAGAATGGCCATCATCAGTAAATCTACAAACAATAAATGCTGGAGAGGGTGTGGAGAAAAGGGAACCCTCTTGCACTGTTGGTGGGAATGTAAACTGATACAGCCACTATGGAGAACAGTATGGAGGGTCCTTAAAAAGCTAAAAATAGAATTAGCATATGACCCAGCAATCCCACTACTGGGCATATACCCTGAGAAAACCATAATTCAAAAAGACACACGCACCCCAATGTTCACTGAAGCACTATTTACAATACCCAGGTCATGGAAGCAACCTAAATGCCCATCGACAGACGAATGGATAAAGAAGATGTGGTACATATATACAATGGAATATTAGTCAGCCATAGAAAGGAATGAAATTGGGTCATTTGTTGAGACATGGATGGATCTAGAGACTGTCATACAGAGTGAAGTATGTCAGAAAGAGAAAAACAAATATCGTATATTAACGCATATATGTGGAACCTAGAAAAATGGTACAGATGAACCGGTTTGCAGGGCAGAAATAGAGACACAGATGTAGAGAACAAACATATGGACACCAAGGCAGGAAAGCGGCGGGGTGGGGGTGGTGGTGGTGGGATGAATTGGGAGTTTGGGATTGACATGTATACACTGATGTGCATAAAATTGATGACTAACAAGAACCTGCTGTATACAAAAAAATAGAAAAAACCTATTTATTAAAAAAAAAATTTAAACACACACACACACACAGACAAAAGAAAAAAGGGAGATTTGTTTTGCTGCCGACAAAGAGGTCTAGATAAACTCAGTATAGCAGAAAATTGCATCCAAGCTAAGACGTAAGTGTGAGGCACCTGACTGCATTAAGTACCTTGGGGGAAAAACCACTAATGTATAGCAGAAAGCTCAGCTCATATCTAATTAAGTTAACGGGACATTGTCGACTGTTTTCTCATTACCTTAAAAACATCCACTGTTTCAAAATTTTGTCTTCCTAAAATCAATTCCTTTCCCAGATCTGTCTTCGCTTCCTAGTTTTCCTCTTTGTGTCTAAATAATTCTCAGTGTCACTTCCCACAGGCCACCACCCCCGCTCTCCAGCTGGTGTTTTATTTTAAATAAAAATCAGGAGACTGAATAAACTTATCTTAGAAATAAACATGAAAAATTAAATGAACTTTTAAGTTGGTATTCTGGCTTTACA
Source organism: Pseudorca crassidens (assembly GCF_039906515.1). NCBI lineage: Eukaryota > Metazoa > Chordata > Mammalia > Artiodactyla > Delphinidae > Pseudorca > Pseudorca crassidens. The sequence continues at coordinate 33,207,164 of NC_090303.1, read as the reverse complement.
ATCTCTCCTTATTTCATCCATTTACATTTCGCAGAACCTTTTGAGCTCGAAGGAAGCATTCTGTGTGACTCTCAACTGTCCTAATCCATTATTGTTTCCCAGAAGGTCTTGCTTTATACTAGATGAAGATTGAATAAATAGCTGCAGGGATGCATAGCAACTCAACAGTTCTCCAAGCTCTGGCTGTTCTTGAGAGAAGCCGAAAAGGGAGCATCAGCTTCATTGCCAGTGGGGCTGGCGATGGGCGGAGGTGAGGGAGGAGACGGCCAGGCCAACCAGCAATCCAGTTCCCAGGTATTTCACTTCCAGAATCACATTTATGGGTGTAGGCACCGGGGACTGAGCCAGCAGAATTTACAAGCTTCTGAAGGGTGAAGGCAATCTAAAAGAGTATTCCTATAATCCCTTGGAAAGAATGAAAACACAGCCAAGAAAAATGACCAACCCGCTTTTCCTGGAAAGCACACAGATATACTAAATGTCAGGAGCATAGGCCAGATGAAAAGGAACTTCCCTTTCATTAATCCCCCGGGTCTGAAAGAGACCCCTGAGAGCGTTAGTAAATTTAACTAACATGTTTCATGATGAATGATCTGGCGCTCTCTACAGAAGACAAGTTAGTTGACTAACTTGGAGCTGTCAGATACCTTCCCAACTGGATTCACTCCTGGAAAGAAGGAAGTACATTCCCTACCAAAATTGTTCATACGCTACACTGCCTGGGTTGACCAAAGGTACTTCTCACACAGCAGCAGGCCACGGGTTGAATCTCTGAAATTTAAGCTGCAAACGTAGACCGGGACTGATCACTGTTTGGATTCTTTATGCCAGCCTTATTCTTGGTTGAATTAAGTGAACTGTAGACTCAAATAAGACGATGCTTAAAGCAGAGTAAAGTAAAAACACAAACGTTTCCAGTGCCAAGTTCTGTGAGTCAATCGAAAACACTTTGATGTCTGCTTAAGTACAATTAAGTATTTTAAGCATTTCAGAAATAATTGAACATTTGAAAAACAATCACAAGCCAACACAGTTAGGTCTGAATGTCAAAATTACTTTAAAGAAATAAACTGAGATTCCTTTTCTAGCCCTCTGTAGAGTGATACATTTCTGGAAGATGGAATTACATAGCATAAAAGATAGAAAACCATTACCTTTAAGCAATAAGGGCATGAAAGGGATTTTGGGCGGCTTCATCTTTTTGAATGCATCTCGGTAGGCTTTGTGATTCAGGGAAGGATCCTGCCGAACCAAGAAGATTACAAAGAGAAAGAAAAATCAATGCACTATAGAAACAATTCTAAATCCACTTTTACTATACCATTTGAACATGATTTAGATATAGAGTGGTTCTTCCTAAGAACAAAGTAGATAAAGGTTTCCTAGGAGAATTAACTCACTAAATTAGGGCAGGAAATCTAGGCAATGAATGAAAGTCAAGTTACTGGTTGACAAGAATGGGAAATGACTGCAAAGGACAGACACCTTTTGATTGCCCTATTATTCTTCCCTCAAACAGGTTCCTTAAGTACAGTTTCTTCTCCATAGTTTCTGCCATGAGGTAACCCCACAGCCTTTTGTTAAGCACACTGCAAAGAAAAACTGCCCTCGTAATGCACAGATAATGCAGAGAAAACAAGAGAACAGTTTTATTGTGATCTGAAAAGAGACTGAAAATTGAGTATACTTAAAAATCTGCCTTCTGAATATCATACCAAGAGGACCAGTCTCACTACCTTTTTCCATGGAGAGGAAGAAGTGTTAACTTGCTTCACTCCGTAAGAAGCAAAGCTACATTTTCATACACAAGTGAACTAGTCTAAGCTACCTGACACGGTAGAGTGCAGATACCGACTACTGAAATCTAGAAAGAAATTGGACACCAGCAATCAGTTTGAAGAATAAGTCTACTCCGGCTCAACTACTTACTGTTAAACTTTCAAGTTCAGAAAAAAGTTTCTTAAACTTCCCAGGGATTTTCTAAAAACAAACAAACAAAAAAGAAAAGGTCAAAAGAAGTCAGTTATTTTGAGAGGCACTAAGGGAAATGTTCATTAAGTTGTGTTATATCTGTCACATTTCTGAACATAAATAGCTCTATCATCTGGTTCTACCCTGACTGCTTCTCATTATGCAGTTTTCATCATTCCCAGTTTAAAATAAGTAACAGCCACATGAATCGGGAATCCAGCTGGTTAAACATTCCACACACTGGTGATCTTCTAATAAAAACTTGGATTTTGGTTCTGTATCTTACCTCCGACAAATGCTCTCACCTTTTTTTTCTTTTTTTAACTTATTATTTTTGGCTGCTTTGGTTCTCCGTTGCTGTAAGCAGGTTTTCTCTAGTTGTGGAGAGCAGGGGCTACTCTTCATTGCGGTGCACGGGCTTCTCTCATGGCGGTGGCTTCTCTTGTTGTGGAGCACGGGCTCTAGGCACGTGGGCTTCAGTAGTTGCAGCATGTGGGCTCAGTAGTTGTGGCTCGTGGGCTCTAGAGTGCAGGCTCAGTAGTTGTGGCCCATGGGCTTAGTTGCTCCGCGGCATGTGGGGTCTTCCCAGACCAGGGATCGAACCCGTGTCCCCTGCATTGGCAGGTGGATTCTTAACCACTGCGCAACCAGGGAAGCCCTGCTCTCACCTTCTTAAACAGTCTTGCTGAGTGGGAAATAATAACGTTGGTTGATGCTTTTTGTATAAATGATATAATTGTGTTTCACAGCAGAGGGCTAAATAGTGAAAGCCCATGAAAACCCTAAATGATGAAGCCTGCACTTGGATGGATAGAATCACTGAACTGTAAAGATCACCAACTGGTGGCATGAAGATTCACAGAGGATGGAAACATAGGTCATCTTCCCAAATAAAAATTGGGGCCTAAGGAAGAAGGGCCTGGAATTTTCCAGCCTGCCTTTATTTATTAATAAATTTATTTATTTTTGGCTGCGCTGGGTCTTCATTGCTGCGTGCAGGCTTACTCTGGTTGCGGCGAGCAGGGGCTACTCTTCATTGTGGTGCGCGGGCTTCTCATTGCAGCGGCTTCTCTTGTTGCAGAGCATGGGCTCTAGAGTGCAGGATCAGTAGTTGTGGCTAATGGGCTCTAGAGTGCAGGCTCAGTCGTTGTGGTGCACGGGCTTAGCTGCTCCGTGGCATGTGGGATCTTCCCAGACCAGGGGTCGAACCCGTGTCTCCTGCATTGGCAGGAGGATTCGCTTTTTTTTTTTTTAACATCTTTATTGGAGTATAATTGCTTTACAATGGTGTGTTAGTTTCTGCTTTATAACAAAGTGAATCAGTTATACATATACACATGTTCCCATATCTCTTCCCTCCTGCGTCTCCCTCCCTCCCACCCTCCCTATCCCACCCCTCTAGGCGGTCACAAACCACGTAGCTGATCTCCCTGTGCTATGCGGCTGCTTCCCACTAGCTATCCACTTTACGCTTGGTAGTGTATATATGTCCATGCCACTCTCTCACCTCGTCACAGCCTCCCCCTCACCCTCCCCATATCCTCAAGTCCATGCTCTAGTAGGTCTGTGTCTTTATTCCCGTCTTACCCCTAGGTTCTTCATGACCGTTTTTTTTTTTTTCTTAGATTCCATATATATGTGTTAGCATACAACCACTGCGCCACCAGGGAAACCCCAGCCTTCCTTTAACATGGTGAAGTGAAAAGCTAGATGCCTCAGAGTAAGTCACTCTGAATTTGAATTCTGCCCCTTTCTAGCTGTGCGTCTGCAGTGAGTCTCCACGTTGTCTGACTGAAATGGAGATAACTCACAGGCAGTGTACAGTCTGTGGTCGGTGCTCAGCAAACTCCAGCTATTAACACTTATGACTGTTCTAGAAGATCTGTGAGATTTTCTGTTTCTAAAACAAATCAGAATAATGAGGTAGACCCCACAATAGACTTCTAAATTATTCAAAATGATCACATTGATAATTTTGCATCTGGACAGCACACAGGCTGTGTGATCTGGCAGCTACTGTCACACACACCAATACACGTGTATTAATAAATTAATAATAAATTTTATTAATTAATGAAAGACAAATCAAATGAGAAGGTAAAACACAGACACCTGCAACTGATGGCAATTGCTCCTCTGAGCTGCGTATCTTAGTCTGTTGGATATTCCACACGAATATCCCGGTGTCATCTCAAACTCAACATACCTAAAGCCAAACTTGTCTACTCCAGGGGTCAGTCGTGGGCCAAATCTGACCATCTGCTTTTGCAAATAAACTTTTACTGGAGCACTGCCATGCTCATCATTTATCAACTAACCATAGCTGCTCTTGCACCTCAATGCCAGAGTCGAGTCACAGCGGTGGAGACCACATGGCCTGCACAGCCTAAAAGTATTCACTATCTGGCTCTTTCCCCAGAATGTCTGTTGACCTCTGTCTTAGTTCCTTAAACCGACTTCTTTTCCTATACTGCCTATTCAGGACAGTGCGATCACTTTCCAGGCCTAGAGACACGGAGCTCACCTCTGCGAGGGAGGCCCACCCCAATGCCCCCAGCAACTCCCGACTCAACTTCCAAGGCCCTGCTGCTTAAGGCTTTTCAGCCACCCTGAGACAGCATGATTCCTCCATTGCTCTGCTGGGGTCCGCCTGGAACCAGTTCAAGACCTTCTTGACCACAGCACACCCTGTGCTAATCTGGCCACGTTCCACCTGCCACGGCATTGATGCAGAGCTGCGCACGTGGCAGGCGGTCACTGTGCACGTGAAATACACACTATGTGAATTTCACTGAATTGTTCTCCTTTCAGTGTTTGCAGATCAAGCCTTCTTTCTGTGTATAATTTAAAATTCCACTCTCCTCCCCGGACCCTTGCTAGCCACTTGTTTTCCTCCTGCTCTGATCAACTGTGGCTTTTTTTGCCCACCTCCTTGAATCTCATGAAGTGTGTGCGCATCTGGTTTGCTTAACCAGAGATGCAAGCCTTTTGTCGCTTTTCTTTTGAACCCCTTTAAGGAGCACTGACCCTGACCCTCAGGTCACCACCGCACATTCCATCAGAGTGTGGCCCCTGACGAAAGAAGGTGAACCCCAAAGCTGCCCACAGACCGTCGCTGAGATGGAATGTGAGAAAAACAACAGTCGGCCTGTCAGCTTCTCTCCTGCAGGAGTGTGAACGGGGGACCATGAAGAGTGCAGGGTAGGCAGGAAGAACAGCTGAATCTGAGAGGGTGGGGAGAGGCCGAGGGAGCCGCAGCGAGCCACAGCAGGCTGGACCCGTAAGGGAGAAGACTTGACGGTGAGAGAGAAAGGACGAGAGAGAGAAATGGTACGGGGAATTAGGTACACAGTCAGTAGCGAATGGAGAGAGAAAGAAACGAAAGCCCAAAGAAAGAAGGCGTTGGAGTCATGGGGGAGGCAGAGGGCCCAACATCCGTGTCTGGCTACATTTAGGGACACCCCAGTTTCCATTCTTCCCACGCAGACCCTCAGAGTCCACGTTTCAGAACGTGCGCTAACTTGAGTGGCCCTCTCCCACCTCGAACCCAAACAGCCTTCATCATACAGCCCTGACAGGCAGAGCCAGGACTGGGGAGGCCCGAAACTTAAAACATTTTGTGAGTCCTCTTTAGGAAAAAGGAATACAAAATTACTTTTGCAGATTTTGTAAAGATATCCATCATCCACATGAACATACTGCCAGAGGCCCCACAAGTGAGAAGACCGGTAGCTTAAATTCATTAGCATCTCTGCTTCTGGACACACAGGTGAGCTTTTGAAATGACCAACAGGGAACTGTAACCATGCCATCACGGGAGAAAAGCAGAAAACTAATTCTAGCTGGGAAGCATTTTACAAGTTGTGTTTCTTTCATATATATTATAGAACCATTTTGAAGACCATTTGATGAAAATAGCTCCTGACGACTTGAGACACTAATTTTTTAACATTTTTTTCTAGTGCTACATATCTCATTTAAACCGTTTATTTTAAATAAAGACTGTTAGCTGCACCACTTCCTGTTCAGTTTTATTTGTCCCCAACTCCACCCTCCGTATGGACCCCCAGGGCTCACCTCCCAGGTCTGGGACAGCCGGCTGACAGAAGCAGTGTTGAGACCCATCACAATAGCAAAGAAAGAATTCAGGTTTCTCTGGGCTTTGCAGCTATGGAATAAAAGAAAGCAGAAGGCACTCTGAGGCAACGTCCTTTCACCAGATGATCACAAAATATAAAGCTGCCAAGACTCTCCCAGGCCACAGAGTTCAACCTCTAGGGCAGGGTTGAACTCTGCTCTGTGACCTACACAGTCTCGACTGTCCCTGTGGGATGGGGCGGTATCCCCTCAACACAAATGAAAGGATTCCAAATGCTTCCTTACCTTTAGGAAAAGATCTGTGTTCCTGATACCCTCTGGATACTTCAAAAGATTCCTCCCTTTTAAAAATCTATTTTGGATGCATTGACAGTTTTAACTGAAAGCTCTTATATTCATATTTCTGTATATATCCCATACTCATTATAACAGCCCCTGATTCTGTATCTTTAATCTGTATGTTGTCTTTCTTTTTTGAGAAACAAGACCCTCTTACCTCACAGGGCCCTCTCCCGTTACATTTAGACATATTTTCTTTGCTCTCAACAAAATAGCTATGTTATGTATGTATTTAAAATACGGCATATATTACGGGGACGCTGACTCACATCTCTCATTTAAGGAATAAAGGAAATAAAATGCAAAATAAGACCATGTTGAGCTCCATTCACTCTGGAAGGTTATATGCTCTGCAGAACGTCAATCTTGCCCTTCAACTTAATCAGTCAAAACTCCATTAATTTTCAAAGCCAGCAGAGGGGCTTGATGCAGCAGAGGGAGGGTGGGCCTCCAGGTTGGCCGGAACAGCCTGTGAATTCCAGATATTCCTTAATCTAGGATGTATTAGAAAACGACTTCTCTGAGGAAAGATTTAAAAATTTAAAAATTACCCTGATTTAATAATTAAATATGAAAAAAGATGAAAGTGCTTAGCAGTAAGCCAGAGGCATAAAAAGTCCCTAGTGTGTGTTGATCGAGCTGCCCTCACATGTCATCTCTTCCATGACATCTCCATCAATGTCTCAAATGGAATTTGGGAACAGTGTATATACAACTCTGCATCCCGAGTTCTCAGTTTTATACCATGTTATATAATATATTATGGATTCTTCACTGTTATCATTAATGGTTATAGAACACTTCATCAAAAACGTATTTCATAATTTGTTTACTTATTCCCTTGTTGTAGACATTTAATCTATTTTCAATTCAATACAATTCAAAGCAATGTAAAATGCTACAATAAATACCTTCTGTGAAAAAAACTTTTTACTGTATTTATGATTTTCTAAAATTAAGTTAGACTTCCAGTCATTACATGATTGATCAAAAGCTATCATGACTTTAAAGGTTCTCAACACATATTAAAAACTTCTGTCTCTCAAAACTATACTGATTTCCAGTCGCACAGGTGTGTACAGGAGCATTGATTCAGAACCAGGAAACTGTTTTCGGCTCTTAAAGTGGTAATACATAGAGGTGGCTGCGCCCTGGCCGGTCCTGCCTAAACCTGCCTGCTCCCAGAGCCAGCCTCATGGACTGGACACTGCCCAGTACAGCTGCGCGTGGGTACCAAAGCAGTGGGGGTCAGCCATTTGCGAGCATTTTGGAAATTCTAGCTCCATTAACAGGGGAACCAGGAAAGGCACTGCTGCCTATGCACCTAGTGTCCAAAATACCTGGGTGAACACAGTCCTGCAAGCCCCTGAGACTCACTGCTGAGTCTCCACTAGGCATGGTCTGTTCCTTTCAGTCTTCCTGTCCAGCTTTGGACTCTGCCTATAGTTCCCCAGTAGGCAAGAGGACCTGAAATTCAGTCTAACTGGCCCCTTTCGCTGGTTTCTGCCAACTGTCTCCTGGGTAGACCCTGCTTGGTATATTCCATGAACAAACAAACAGGACACTTCCCTGGTCTATGGTTCAGAAATCTTCCCGTTTCTGAGAAACTGGTGCCTAAAGGCATCAGCACTACAACTCTGCTTCACTTCCGCCACTCTCTTCCCTCATTCCGCCCCTTCTGTCTCATCACACCCTGGCAAGTTCACACCAGCCAGAAGAGACTTGAGTCAGCTCCATCTCTTCATGAGATGATGCCAGGCTCCCCCGCCAAGACGCTGAGGTCAGCGAGAAGTGCCCCATGCCTATGCCAGAGGCACTGGGTGCCCTCCCCTTATTCCCAGTCCTCCCACCTTACTGCATGATGGAAGCCCCACTGGTTCTGTCATGGCCCAGCAGACATTTTTATACTCTGCCCATCACCCAAATGCAGAGTATACAGCAAACCTTTCAGACAGCAACTGCCGGAGCTGAAAACAAGACTTTTCGGGGAAGTCATTTTATTATTAGTCATTATAAAAAGTTTATTCTTCTTCTTCGTATTCAGAATCATTTATCTACACAAAATCTTAGATATAAGTCTCATCTTTTTATCTTTTATCTCCCCATAAACAATTTTCCTGGTTCAGATCTCTTTTTTAGTCACACCTAAAATTAAAAAAACAAAAACCCACATATACCTAACATCTGAATCTGTAAAAAGAAAAAAAGAATTAATATAGAAATGACTTCTCTATAAGATGAACTGATACAGTACAAATATGGGTTACCATTCCCATCTGGAATCTTCCTTTACCAAGGTTCGTTCATTTCAAGGTAAGAACAGACTGACACTAAAACATTCCAGTTTAGTGTCAGTCTAACACTCCTTTGTGTAAGGAAATAAAATCCACTCAACCCACAGAGGTGGGGGGATGGGACTGGTAAGAAGGAAGGAAACATGAATATGCAAATAGGATGCCTTAGGCAGGGAAGACATTTCCTGATCACCGACATGATTGTTTTCTCTTGGCTATTCCTACCAGTATGATTATGAAGAATTTAACTTTGTGTTTCTGTTGGCATTCTATTCTATGGGCCAGGGATAGAGACCAGTACAGCAAACAATTCAAGAGCATGGGGCCATATGGAGAAGATGTGAATAGACGTATTTCATTTCCCTGAGGACAGATATAATCTTATACTGGGAACTAAGCTATGTGGTGTCATTTTACTCCTTAGGACATTCACGTCCCATTTCACCAAGCAACTGGCATTTATAAGAAAGTTTTTGATCCCAAAGAGCCTCACATTTAAGAATGTCACAGGCTATTATAGAAAATGTACTGGCCTAACAAACAAAAAAGGAGCATTCATCATAAAACTAGTCCAAGATTTAGGCAGATCTGTTATCTATCTCTCCTTCCACCACCAGTCACATCAAACACCAGGTCGGGAACCGCCATTATCTCTCACCTAAGTAGACAAAATATCCTGCTTCTGGGGTCTCCTCACCGGCAGTTCCGTCTAGGTGCTACTTTCAGATCAACCTTCCTGAGGGACAACTTGGATCGTATCCATCTCCTGCACAAAAACTTTCAAAGAATCCCTACCACCTTCTCAATTCAGTCTAAACTTTTCATTCTGAAATTCAACATCCTTTACAATTTGGCCCCATCTTCCTTTTTAGATCAGTCTCCCACGACTTCCTTACAAATACCTTCCGCTCTGGCCAAACTGGATGAGGTTCCTTTCTCTGACCACACGCTCTCTGCCTCCAATGAACTGCTTTGCTTCTCTCTCATGAGTCTGACCTCCACGGACAGTGTGCTCTTTTGAATTCATACCCAGAATTCAAAATGCTACCTTCTCCCAAATGGTTTTCTAATCCTCCTTTCCCACACCCTTGGCATATACGCTTCCCATCCTCTAAAGCCCCTGAAAGAAATTCATCTCATAATAGGGCACCCTCAGGGTCTATTGTGAAAATTAGACATTTGAGTTATAGAAAGTATCCCCCCAGCCGATTGGGTGCAGGCTCACTCTGATTTCCCCACAATACCCTGCATGGATGTGCAAACATTAATGAGTGATCAATACATATTTCCTAAATATATTACACTGACATGTACTCAGAAACGGTTTGATATAAAAACTACTTTGAAAAACAAAGGAAAAAAAATGGGAAGACTGGAAGGTAGAAGGAACTGGGAAAGATTTTGATTCATGTTGCCTGTTTCTGTTGGGAAGCTGTCCCAAGAGTGGTTTCAGAATATTCATCTGGTATTTTAAGAGATGCTCCCAGGAAGTTACTAGAATGTCATTCAACCGACTTTACTGAGTCACTGCTATTTACCAAGTTCAGTACTAGGCACCCCAGGTACAGTGATTGATTAGAAATGGTCCCTGTCCCTTGGAAGCCAACACAGTCCACTGAAGGAATTCTATATAAAAAGGTAAGTTTAGGGCTTCCCTGGGGGCGCAGTGGCTGAGAGTCTGCCTGCCGATGCAGGGGACACGGGTTCGTGCCCTGGTCCGGGAAGATCCCACATGCCGCGGAGCGGCTAGGCCCGTGAGCCATGGCCGCTGAGCCTGCGCGTCCGGAGCCTGTGCTCCTCAACGGGAAAGACCACAGCAGTGAGAGGCCCGCGTATCGCAAAAAAAAAAAAGGTAAGTTTAATCAATAGTAATAAAGAAGTTTTTTAAAAAAGGAAAAAAGAAACGTGTGCATGGTAGGGGGAGGTCAGGGTAAGAAAGAGCTGACCCTGCATTTGAAAGTCAGGGATGATTTTAGGAAGGAAGCAACATATGACCTAGGTCTTGAAGAAGGATAGCAATTTGCTGGGTAGAAGTGGCCATTCTTGGCAGAGCTAACAACACATGTCCAGGCTTGGATGATGGTCTGCATGGGAAAGGAAGAGCCATTTAGAGTGGCTGCAGCATGGGGTGAGGCTCAGAGGTCAGGTGCGACCAGACAGTGCAGAGCCTGCTAAGGAGTTTGCAAAGTTCATACTCTGGGCATCAAGAAGCCAAAAGCAGAATCTTGAAATGCATCTGACTTTCAATGGTTCTCACCCCCCTCACATCACCTTCCCCCATTTTCCTAACCTACTGTAGCTCACCTGGCTACAAGGGTAATTTAGCTGCACGATGGGGCATGTGTGCACTGCCTGCTTTTTTCTACAGCATAGAGCAGAGTGCTTTGGTCTAGTATTTTGACCTTTACTTTAAGATATAAATACTTCAAAGGCGAAGAGAGAAATATTCAAAAAGAGACCTTTTCAATCATTTGGTCACTTAACTCAATAGTACCCTTTGCCATCTCATCCCTTCTTATCATCACAAGGAAAATAATGTACCCTCTCAAAGAGAGGAGAAGAACTGCATTTTTTTACCACTAGAAACTCACTGAGCAGCAATTTTGATGAATTTTTTCACCAGCTGCACTCTCTTGCCCAGCTGGCTGCAGAGCAGAATCTCCGTGGCCACCCAGAGCTGGACCTCATTGCATCTCTGGAGTAGGAGGCTCAGGTTCACTGTGTGGTCCCCACTTCCTTGTCTGCTGAACGTGAAGTAGATCAGCTCTTGCTGAAAGACAATGTATTCATACAATTGTTTATTGTTGTAGCACAGAGTCAAGTTGATACAAAATTCGATTCATTTTTAAGAGCTACTTCAGGTAGGCACTGTCATATCATAACATGTTAGATATAACAAATAACAATATATTAAATTCAAGATAATTTATCTTCCAGAAAAGCCTTCACGCAGAAGACTTACATAACTGTAATTTTTTAGAATGCAAGGATGACACTTTTCGTGAAAACCTCAGACATTCTAAAGTTTAAGTCACAGGCTGAATCAAATCCAAACTTCCCAAACTTGTTCTATGAGCAACTTCAAGTGCAAATGACTATCATTACATTAGACCCTCACAGGTAGGTTCTCTAGACAAGGGTTCTTACATTTCAGTGTGAATCCAAGTCACCTGGAGACCTGTTAAAGCACAGATTGCTGGGCCCCACCCTCCAGATTTTCTGGGTCAGTAGGTCTGTGCTCTGGCCAAAATCTGCATTTCTAACAAGCTCCCAGGGGTGCTGATGATGCTGGTCTGGGTACCCGCTCTTTGAGAACCACTGACATAAGACATTGTCAAATCACAGAAAGACAGCAAGATTAGGACAAGGTACAAAACTGACAAAATCGAGTCAGACCAGTAACTAGTGACATAGACTGACCATATGCAAAGCAGTGGAAGAGATGTGTTTCTAACCGGAGGGGTGTGCGTGTATATTTTACAGGAGTAATTCACATTCTCCTATTGCATAAGCACATAAGCAGGGACACATCCCACTCTACTACCATTTGCAAAGTCACAAGTCATTTAGCTTGAACCAGTTCACTACTTGCTCAAATTTAGATCATCAGGTTGGAATGTTGTCAGTGAGAAAATATGAGGACATTTAAAAAACGTTCCAAAGTGAAAGTGAAGCTTGGGGGTCCCTAAATTGGGCACGAGTTCCTTCTTCAGGAGGAAAGGCCTTCTTGTAATGAAACATTTCACTACACAGCAAAGTAAATGCAACATATTGTAGCACAGAGCTGCCTCGTTTTTCATCTCCTGATTCCTGTGAGCCTTTCCACCAGCTACATTTATTCATCAAATGTCAGTAGCATGTTGCCCCGCATCTACTGTTTTATAAATGTTTAACCTGTCCTCAAGGGAGAGGTTGATGGACATATAAATTTGAAATATATCTCAAAATTTTCAATAGAGTACTTGAAGTCTTGCAGCATAGTCTAAGTGTATAGAATGTTCTTGGGAACGTGTGTGTGTGCATGTAGGTACATACAGAAATGTGTTTCTCATATAAGTACTGTAAAGCTCTGTAAAGCTCATGGAAAAATAAAAATGTCAATATCAAAGGTATCAAATATAAAATGTCTCTTCCACCCCATTAGACCTTCATATATATATATGTGTATATATATATACACATATATATATGAATACATGTTTTCAAACAAAAAAATAGCATATTTATACTACATTAACACAAATATCCGATTGAACAATATTAGGTGCAAATAAAGCATGATCATGTATTCTGATTTTCCTAGGTTTGGGTCAGTCTTTTAGTATATTTAAAGTCCCCAAATATTTTGGGGCCACGGTATCCTAAAGCATAACTAGATCACCAGATGACGGATCTTCTTAAAACCCAGTCACAAACAAATATTCTTCAAAAAGAACTCACAGTTATACTGGCACAAGCATTTATTTTATCATTTCCCTTCTTACTCACCTCGTGAATTGAATTGAAGAGGCTCCAATCAAAATTCATTAATTCCAGAGCAATATCCCAAGTGTTCATTCCCAAAATCCTAATCGACCTTTGCTGTGATTCTTCATTTTCTGCAAAAGGATTCTAAGGTGACAGACAAAAGTAAAAGAATCCTCAGTCAGTTCCAAAATATTTGGCACTGAATTGTCTGGCTATCGAAAGGCATTAGAAGCCCACATTAGAAAAAAACTCTTGTCTCAGCGCACTTAATATTTTCCCTGGTCCGTTCACTTTCTGTGAGTTACAACCAATTTAGCAAACAGCCTTGGAAGCCGTAGAATGTGATCAATGATACTTCACTGAGTTGCCCCTCCCCCCGACACACACACACACACACACACACACACACATACACACACACACAAATCTGATTATAAAACACTGCCGCGGGCAGACAACATAATGAAAGTGAAAGCCCTGAAGTCACTCTGGCTTCTGGTAAGAATTAATGTGCCAGCAGGGTGAGTATAAAAACAAACAAAAGAAATGTCACAGTGCACTTCAATAAAGACAGACATGGCTTTTACAGAAAATATGTTTGACGAGTCTCATCCCAGACATACATTTACAAATTTTATTAAAATGCCCATGGAAAGCAAAAAAAAAAAAAAAATTTAAACAGGAAATAAAAAATAAGTTACTTCATTTATACCATGGTGGATGATTATTTAAAAATTTTTTTTAAGGGAATAGTTTTTTTGGTTGTTTGTTTTTTTAAAAATTTATTTATTTTATTTTTGGCTGTGTTGGGTCTTCGTTTCTGTGCGAGGGCTTTCCCTAGTTGTGGCAAGTGGGGGCCACTCTTCATCGCGGTGCGCGGGCCTCTCACCATCACGGCCGCTCTTGTTGCGGAGCACAGGCTCCAGACGCGCAGGCTCAGTATTTGTGGCTCACGGGCCTAGTTGCTCTGTGGCATATGGGATCTTCCCAGACCAGGGCTCGAACCCGTGTCCCCTGCATTGGCAGGCAGACTCTCAACCACTGTGCCATCAGGGAAGCCCAGTGGATGATTATTTTAAAGTATCAGTTGCTTTCCCTATACAAATGGATATGAGTTTGGTAATAATAGTATTTCCTTAAAATCTGACGTAAAATTATTAAATGCCACCACAATTTTAAATCTATTGTCACTGTTAAATGTATTAAAATTATCTGGCACCTTTTAAAAATATTTGATATTTTCTAATTAAGATATAAATTCTCCTATCTGACTTGAACAGCTAATGACGTTAAAATAGTTAATGACTTGGGAAAAAAAAGAAAGGGACTTTGCAAAAATAAATGCCATAGCAGGATAAAGGGAACATTTCAGAATCCAAATATTAGTCTCTATTTTTTGAACTGCAAAATAAATTATTAGCATTTTCAAATTCTTATATTTATGTAAAGGTTTCCTAATTTAAAAAAATGACAAAAGACCTTCACAACCTTTTCCACAGACTTGATTCTCTTCAGAGTAGGTTTAGGTACAAATTGTCCCCCTACCCGCAGTGTGGATATGGGGTGGAACTCAGTAAGGGCTGAATGAATGATGTGCATGCAAACACTGAGGTGGGGGAAAGCCCAGGTTTCTCAGGAATTGGTCTGGCTAGATTGGGACCAGATGGACACAGGCTGCACTGCAGACATTCAAAGAGCCACGAGTTGGGAAGTAACACAGATCTCTGCTTAGTAATTTGGAGGTGTAAGGGTATTTTCACTTGGCTTTTTATCCCTCCTACTTTCTCTCTAAATGTGCCCCTGATCCTGGCACTGCCCTCTGGTTACTCAGGTAGTCCACTGCCCTCTCCAAGAAACACTTTCTATTTCTCTATTCCATTCATTCAGGGCTATGATTCCTGCTTTCCACGAAGGCTAATCTATGCACAAGCACAGTGGATATGAGTGGTTTCACATGTTATCCTTCCCATACAATGTTCCATTTCAACTGAAATCTTTTGGAGATGAAAGCACCTAAACTTTGATTCCAATGGGAAATTTTTAGGTGGTGCAAAAAGCTGGTGGGGGAAGCATCCGAGTACAGGATAGCATCTGGCTCAACTCGGAATTCACAGCAGCTGTTTCTCCCACAAGACACTGCCCCAGGCCTGCCCTCTACCCTTCTGAGGCCCTCGACCGCAGCAGAAGAGCGCTCTGGGAGCGCACACGAGGGAACCGCATGAGGGGTCTGTGTGTGGCGGGTGAGGGCTGGGGGGTGGGAGACAATTAGAGTGTGGGTCCTTCCATCACCAGGAGCCTAGGGCAACTGCATATTAGATTCTCCTCCTTCACAAGGTGCGGGGGAGGGCGGCGGGCAGTCACATCAATCTCATTATCTACTCAAAGATGTTGTGCAGCATCCTGTCTGTCAAGTTCCACCGGTGGAATTACATCGTGTATAGACACAGGCCCGGTGACCTGCAGAAGGACACCCAGCAACGGGAAATCCCAAGTAAGACAAAGGGTTTCCCTCTCCTTTTCTCCCTCACGATGTACAAGGAGGAAGGTGCAGGAGCTCCAGAGTCAAATATAACTGGAATGAAATCCTAGCCCTCTCCCTGGCTTGGCTGTGGGAAGCTAGAGTAAGTCACTCAGCCTCTCTGAACTTCACAAGGTTAGCAGGAAGGTTAAATGACATACTGTATGTAAATTACCTAGTACATACGTGTCTGGTAGAAAGTGTGAAGATAACAGTGACTCATGTCATTATGCTAGCTTGATATCTTGCAGATAATTTTACATAAGATACTTTTATTATAAGCAGTTTTGGTTAACCCACATGGTATACAGATTCCTCCATTATATATACAACAGGAGCCAGATGGAGAAAGACCCATCCTTGTGATGACTCCATGGGACAGACCAGGACCATAAGTCTGGATGATACAATCACGACCTGATACAGCCCACTTTTTATGGGCGATGGATCTGAGGCCTGACCCTACCGTTGAGAAAGCAACCATGAGACCGAGGTTTTTAGGAACAACAACAAATCATCTAGTTAGGCGTAAGTGTTCTTAAATTTAGGACGGAAAATAACGTACAGTGTGGGTTCTATATTTCTTCATACGCTTACACTTCAGTGGCATCTGATGTTGCACGGTTAGGGGCCATCTTACACAGGGAAGGGTAACCATCCACCCTTTCTTCAAAGGCATGGCTCACTCAAAGTGGACCCAGTGGACAGGAACTAAGGACAGAGTCTCTTTCCCTTTAAATCCACACAGGATGCGTTCCTCAGCCTAACCTCCATATAGCCACCGAAAAAGAAGAATGGAATTAAGATTCCATCAGAGAAAGAGTCACATCCCTCAAATCCCTTGTTTCACAGGGACTCAGAGAGAAATAGCGTTTGACTCAGGAGGGGTTGAGAGTCCCTAAAGATGGGCCTGCCTTTGATTTGCAAACACAGTGTTGTTTGAAAAGTGTATTGTTGACTACAGGAGGAAACAGCTTGATGTATTTTTCTAACATTCATTTTAAAACATACAAATACATGGTCTCAGTCTGACGTGTGGGTCTGTGTGTTTCAAGTACAAGGCTAAAGGTACTCACCAAAGTGTCAGCCAGGTCTTTCCGGTAGACATATATCCGACCAGATGCTTCAAGGGACTTGGAGATGGCCAAGTCATTTGGCTGAAGTTCATGCTTTTCTTTATTTACAAAAAAGAGTAATTAGAAACACAAGAACACCTAGTAGGCATTCACAGTACATCTAAAGAGTGAAATTTGCCAAAGAAAAATATTTAAAAATAAATGGGATGTGAAGTAGATTTAATTCAGTTCTGCATATGCTATACAATGATATCAGAAAATCAATGCTCAGAATGTGATTCATTCTTATAACATTTAGTCATTCTTTACACAGAACAGCTTAGGGAAGAAAGTAAAATTCATTCACAATCCCATCACTCTAAAGTAACCATATGATAGTAATATTGGTAACAGTTGAGTATATTTCCATCCTGATCTTTATGCAAATATGTGTGTGCACACATGTACATATGGTCAAAATTATTATTTATATGTTTGCATTAATAATCACTATAGATACACGCATTTGTAATTATTCCTTATGTGGTTTTATATTCCTATTTTAATTACTTACCCACTTGTCAAAATTATTTATAGTGTCATGTCATGTGTAACTGGTTATATAACTGTCTATTATGCCATCATTTAATCTTTCCTCTGTTGTTGAACATTTAATGGTTTCCAGTTTTTTTGGTCATATAAATTAGATGGCAAGAACCATGCTAAATACTAGCACAGGGACCAGCACATAACAGGGGTTTGATAAATGGGATCTCTTATTACAGCAGCCATATATATACTGCCAAAGTCAACATCTTTGTGCATAAATCTTTGGCTGCTTATAGATGAGTTTCTTAAGACAGATTCCCAGTAGTGGAATTCCTAGGTCAAAGCGAAGGAACATTTTTAAAGTTTTTGATACAAGCTGCCAAACTGCTTTCCAATTCTTACACCCACCAACGCTCACCATTCCTTTGAATAAGTTTACTGTTTTGCTAAAATCAAAAATAGATTCTCGGTTTACTTTGTATTTCTTGACTACTAGTAAAGGTGAATATTTTCACCTATTTTTTTTCATCTATTCTACTTCTATTTTATTCCCCTATTGTCCCTGTCCTTTGGCCATTTTTCTACCATAGTTGGACTCTTATATAACACAATAGGCTTCTCATAGAAAAACGTCCTCCCCCCACCTACAAGATGCAGACGGGAATCGACCAAAGTGATACTCAACTTTATTCCACTGTGACATAATCAGCCTCTCCTAAGGTAGCCCTCCAGTTACCCAGCATGGTTGGAAATACAATATGCCACATCTCTTTTTCTAGATAATCAGTTCGAGCGCCAGATTTTGTTTTGAACATTTCTGTTTGATACAGAGTACACAAATGATACTCGAATACATTCTTTATGGCCCAGCATTGCAAAGATAAGTAGTATTTGTCATGTCGGCCTGTTGACGTCGGCAGTAAATGGTCCCACATGGCCGGGCTCTGACGTTCTTCTATCTCCTCCCTCTTTAGCTACAATTTCTTGCAACCCTCTGTGTGCCCATATATACCTTAAATCTGACTTTATAAGAGCCATTCTGCATTTGCTATGGAATTTGCATTCTGCAAATGCCATGGCTTTCAGACAGTAATTTTTCCATTTGCTAAGAAGTGTTTTTCTTACTTTCAGATTTGTCACTACACCATGAACAATGAAAAGTGATAGGATTTTAAGCTCTGAGTAACTGGGTAGGTTTCTGTTACTACATACATATATACCTAACTTGGGTACAAAACAGCTGGAAACCTACTGAAAGCTGTGAGGGTAATAATACCGGTCCTTTTAGAAAAGTCCACAAAACCTACAACATGGCCAATATCTCTAAACTTCTTTTAACAAAAAGAAAATAACTGTAGATCTCACTGTCATTTCATTTTGATGTAGCATTTAAAACATTTATTAAAAATTACGTAACTAGAGCAAGGAATACATTAAGCTCTGTGGGCTTTTTTTCTTCATAAGAACATTATTGCTTGGTGGATGTGAAGCTGCAGGCAGAAAGGTTCTTAACAGACGAAACTACTAATGGATGGAAAATGACGGCATATTTCCAAACCTGTGAGATAATTCAAGAGATAAACTGATATTGCTAGTGATGATTCGCTATGAGTCTATACACATTAGAACGACAGATGAATCTAATAGAGTGTAAAAATCGTATTTCACAGCCATCAAATAGATATTGGGTAGTAAAAGACCCACTCATTAATTCCCAGGTTCACGTGTGGCCCTGGGCCGACTCTGAGTCAGCCTCCAAGGGGGAGTGGGTCTCAGCTGTGCCACCAGGTTCTCTCAGGGTCCTTCTTTCTCCAGCACCTTCTGTCTGCATGGGGACCCAATGATTACTTTCTGTTATGGTATTGCCTTGAGAGGCAAATGCTGATTTTGATGAAGTTTAATACTGTTTAGAATCACGTAATATCCTTGGTCACTTAAAATTAATATACAAATATCATATTTATCTGGAATACCTAATATATTTTATTAAACATTCAACTACTCCCTGATTAAAATTCATGTAGTCCACATGTTTCTGAAATTTTTGCTCTTTTTCTTTAGAGAATGTTTTGATGGGAGGCACAACGCTCAGGGAGAGGAAGGAGTGCCTCACTTAACTAGGACAGGGGAGATGGGCTGTATTTGTTTGAATATGTAATCAACTAGCTTGTAGGCCCATTTTACCTGCCTCTGAGTCACAAAGCGAAAGAGGCAATGTTCCATCACATAATGCTTTCGCATCAAGTACAATACATTCTGATCTTCTTCTCCTGACTCTAGAATGGTAACAAAGGGTAAACAGGAATGCCCTTTATCTGCTCCCCCCTCCCCGGCCCGCCCCATCTCTGGCTGGTTAGTTTACACAGTACTCCCATTTTTCAACTACTGGGACTAAGTCACTTTCTTTGTATTTTTCTCAGGGTTAATGAGATATTAAATAAAGATCGTAAGCCAAAAAAGGAGGCCAGTGACACTGAGATCTGACAGGCTCCAGTGAAAACGCAGGGGTCTGTTCAGGTCTCACAGATCAATAGTATCAGCTTGTAATCTGTGTGATCTTATTCAAAACAGACAATAAACCATTCTCTGAGGATAAATAAGGCCCAACAGAGGCAAAAACTATAACCAGGGCTCCCTCCCCACGTCTGCCTGAAGGAACACTGCCTGTGAGCTTTCGGCTTATTGTACAGTTTTTATTTCCTTCAACAGGGAGTCTTTAAGTATTAAACTGTCAGCCAGCAAAAAGACTAGTTCAAGGCTGCCTTTCTTTTTTCTTCGGAAAGTAATTTCATCCTTTAGCAATTTCCCAAGTTAATTTAAATATGAAAACAGAAGGCTTATCTAGAGTACAAAATATGTAAAGCTTTATAATATATTTCAAAACACTGGCACGCCTCTCTGCTCAGTTCTTGGGGAGGAAATTCAGCATCCAACGGTACCCAACTGTTGTCATGGAAACACCTCTGGTAGGTGGCTTCTTCTTGTTAGAGTGCTCATCCAGCTGCAGACCCAGAAGGGACGCGCTGCACGTCTACTCCATAAAAATGTCAACTCTCTCCTTCTGGAGGCAATCCAGTGAAAGATTAATATTCAAAGACAGAAAATAATTTACCCCCAGAGAACGTGACGGCTACCAGAGCCAGATCCTCTTCCGCATGCTGGATCTTTTCCGCCACCACTCTCAGGATCTCTTGGGCTGTACTGGAAACTTTTGCCTTCACGCTGACATAGGAGTGCTCCGTGATATACACGTGACAGAAAACTGCATGAGGTGAAAGAACTGTGAGTAGACAGAGAACAGCTGTGGCCATGAGGTACAGACGTTTCACCCAAATCGAGGCACCCACCACACTATTCCCTGCAGTACAGAGCAGACACAGCTAGATTTACATATATATGTGTGCACACGGGTGCCTGAGGGCACAGCAATGCGAGCCTGCACACACGTGAGACGGAGACGTGATAAAGCTGCT
This sequence comes from Pseudorca crassidens, assembly GCF_039906515.1. Classification (NCBI taxonomy): domain Eukaryota; kingdom Metazoa; phylum Chordata; class Mammalia; order Artiodactyla; family Delphinidae; genus Pseudorca; species Pseudorca crassidens. The sequence continues at coordinate 33,186,400 of NC_090303.1, read as the reverse complement.
GAGCAAGGTGGAGTAGTGCTTAAGCATCCCATACTGTAGCGAGAGACCCACATCACGCAAAAGCGTCTGCTCAGGGTAGAGGCAGCCTGGCCACAACAGTGGGATCTGTGCAACAGGGACTAGACTTCGGAGTCCCTTCTGTGAGGGTTACTGTGATCTCCCAAAGCAGTCTATTAAAGCGTCTAATTCAAACACTTTTGTTGTACACTTCACCTCTGGACAGGCACAGTGGCTCAGTAAAGACCACCACATTTTGTTATTTGAATTCTCATAAGCTTATCTAAAAAATCTGTCACTTGCTATGGTTTTTGGCTTCAGCCTTCCTGCTTGTATAAGAATGAACCTCCGCGTGCCGCCCCTCCACCCATATCAAGGTGGTAGTGAGTTTAGTTTTCAAATGGAGGTCACATTTCCAGCCTTTTTAATTTCCTTCTTCTTGTCTGTGGTACTAATCATTATTACTAGGACATTATCACTATCAGGGTGAATGGGCCCTGGAAACAATGTTTCTTTATGATTTAATAGCAGAAACTGTAGCAATGGAAATAACTGACACGTTATTTGCCTCTTGTATCAGCCATTCTGAATGTATAAAACACCAGCTTCTTTACTAAAGACAGACGGACAATAATATACTTATTCTTCTCTTCTAGATTGCAAAAAAAAAAAAAAATGGGGAGTGCAGGTCCTAGAGAAATTTCATATGCAATTTAAATGCACCACAGAAATAAACCCAGGAAAGTTTGCACAGAAATGCGAATGAAGCAAAAGACAAACTAGGGGTTCACTAGTACAAACCTCAAAGTAAACACGCCACCAAGAGGCACTGACAGTATTTTGTTTTGGGTTTGGTTGGGTGTGTCACTAAAACCGTAGCATCTAACAAATAGCTGTTTTATGTGTTGTCAACAGACTTGTGAGAGACAAAATGTTTTTATCCTTCCACAAAAAGACGGAATTCTGGAGCAAGGCAAAGCTGCAGTCTACAAACTACTAAGTGTGAGGAAAGTTTACAGCCTGCTCAGTAAGATGATGAACAAAAGGAGGAGGGGGGAGGTCTTGAAATACTCAGATTCTTTGAAACTCAGCTTGGAAGATTATACAATTAATTGTAAGACAAATGGGAAAGGAAGGTCAGCAACTGAGAGATGAGGAGGTGAGGTCATTCCATTTGTTCCTCCACTTGGTACAGGTGACACTATGACCCAACGAGTGCCATCATGTTTGGTTATACACAAACAATGGAACACAAGAGGTATCCTGTGACATTTTGTTGTTTAAACATTCAATAAGTTGAATAAATACTCAACGTCCACACTTAAAATTTCAGCGCTGTCGGGAAAGGCGAATTAAAAGAGAAAGTCTCCAAGTCACAATAGCATGCACATTTGAATTGCTGTGTTTCCCAGCTCTGCCCCTGACTCAACCTTTATCTAAACAGGAGGAAACCATTTCCAGTTCCGTTATAAAACAGTAATGTAGCAAAGCACGCCAGGGGCTTCTCTGGTGGACCAGTGGTTAAGAATCCGCCTGCCAATGCAGGTGACGTGGGTTCCATCCCTGGTCCGGGAAGATCCCACATGCCGTGGGGCAACTAAGCCCATGCGCCACAACTACTGAGCCTGTGCTCTAGAGCCCGCGAGCCGCAACTACTGAGCCTGGCTGCTGCAACTACTGAGGCCCGTGCGCCTAGAGCCCGTGCTCCACAACAAGAAAAGCCACCGCAATGAGAAGCCCGCGCATCACAACAAAGAGTAGCCCCCGCTCGCCGCAACTAGAGAAAAGCCTGCGTGCAACAACGAAGACCCAACACAGCGAAAAATAAATAAATAACTTAATTAATTAAATTTAAAATAAAAAGTACATCAGCACCTTCAGAGTGTTACAGAGGTGTCTCCCCTGCACTGATGGAGCAGCCCTCTTCAGGGTGCGTCACGAGCCCTTTTGCCAGCAGCACTGATTGAGGACACACTGGACGTGTGGCACTGCCCGGCAGGGCCTTGCCTTGGAGGAGTTTCGACTGCACATCCTTCCTTTCATTATTTTCTCCAAGATTTTCTTCTCTAAATCTCAGGGATTGACTCAGCCAAAGCCCTGCACGGTGGCTTTAAGGGACTTTCCAGTGAGTCACAGGCGATGGGCTGACAGCAGGGGAGAAGGCAGCCAAGGGGAAAGGTTGCCTTTCCAGTCCATTTTGCACATCTCCCCAAGAACGCAGGGGGCTCTTTGCAGTCTCCTTTCCCTACCTGGGACAGTACTCTGTGATAAAGAAAACTGTAACGCCCACAGCAAGAGAAGAAAAACTATCACTGTGGATGCTAACATGCGTGTCTTAAGGGTGTGGCAGCTAGAAAGGGTTAAAGGCAGGCTGATGTGCTCAAGTTGGAGAATGATGGTGATTAGCTGCTACTCCACCTGCCCCAGAGCCTTGTTCAAACCGTACTCACTTTCCTCTGTTTCCGTCACAGTTCCTCTATGCTGGAGCCAGTTCTCCTTAAGACTGAATTGGTGGAAAAGGGCTTTATTCTGCAAGAAGGGAGAACAAGAACAATGAATGAATGTATTGCTGCCCTTTGGAAAACCAGAGCTGTTTGCAACATGTTCCAAAAGAGCGTGCCAATTTTTTTTTTTTTAATATGAAATCCACCCATCTAATCTTAGATGAATAAACTGGGAGCTGCCTCAATTAATGCACGTGGAGGTGGAGAGTCTGAGCAACATGATAGACCTCGGCCAAGGGAAAAAGCCCCCCAAATGATTCTCTGCAACATGCCGGAGAATATGGGCGTGATATTTAACACTCGCTACTACAAACATCCATAGCTGCTTCTCCTGAGAGAGACATGGTTTCCCCATCCCAACAGCAACCTTGCTTTTGGATAAAGCCACGTCGAGATGGTTTCACACTTCTGCTGTAGTGCAGTGACTTGCTTAAGAGAAACAGGTACGTGATCCATTATGATTATCCATCACCTGATATATCAGCTCCTGCAAAACTTGTGCCTGACATCTCATTTAGCATTTCCCCCCAAGTTGAAGAGGAAACACATTCATTCTGGCTACCATCTCTCTTTCTGGTGGGTTGAAGGGTTCCAACCTTCTTCTCACAAGACTTCCTTACTCTTGCAGGCAAGAGTCTTGCATAGACGGTTTTCTATCTTTATATCAATGACTAAAAATCATATTTATATCATTCTGGGGATGTTGGGGAAACTCTGAGTCTCCAAAACGCACCACAGAAATTCAGGATGTCATAAAGTCTAGGGCACCTGGCTGAAACTGCATCTGCACAAGCACAGGGAAAGCTAGGTGAGGTAGGAGTGGGCAGGCAAGGTGCAGCCCCCGGCTCCCCACCTGGCCCTCCTCTGCTAGAGGCAGAGTTCATTAATTATGAAGAAATACCAAGTGGGCCAAGGCCAGGCCTCCAAACCACATCGCCCCGTTTCAGACAGAAGGGGCTGCCTTACCTTCCTTTGTGGTGAATATTCATCTACAGTGCTGAAAGGAAAAGGACAAGACATCAGTCTTTGTCTCAAACCCAGAATAATGTAGTGATTGTCACAGAGACTCCTTTTCAGGCAGCGGGCAGAGGTTTTTGCTTTTCAAAAAGATAAAACACACAGTATTCACTAGTTTACTACGCATAACACACGTGACACTGGGCTCTGGATTTCCAGTGAACCAGGAAGAAAAGAAGCTATTTATTCAACAGGTATATTTTGCTTTCTACCCATAGAAACTGAGCATTGAGGAAAGAACTGGATTTATTTCCACAGAAACTCTAAGTTTTCTCATATTTGGCTAGATTTCCGGTGAAATTATTGTTCTTTAGATAGCTAAATAAGTCAGCCAAGACAGATCTTTTCCAGGATGTTTCTATGTGTGGTGGAACTGGGGGATCTTCTGCAGGTCCCCAGCTCAAATCTTATCCCAGAATCTAGAGATACTTCATCACTTGTACCAAAGACGCAAGAATCATGTCTTAGACAGTTTTCTTACTTAAATCTTTTATTTCCCAGTTTTATGTAAGTTTTTAAATGGAATGTATTAAATTCCATTTATTTATTTAATGCATTTAAATGTGTACTAAACCAGAATTAAATTTTCCCAACTGTAAGAAGGCCTGCCTTACAGCATAGATCAACTTCCATGTAGGGGATTATTCTGATGTAAAGGTTTCTTTCTTTTTCTTTTTTGCTTCATTTGTTTGTTCATATTTTCATACTAGTCTTAGGCTACCGAAATTGATTACAGTGTAGACTGTGATAAAAGATGACCACCAAAATTCACAACATTCATTTCTAACACCCTGCCCCTCATTTCTGAATTTCTAAATGTGCGATTTTCCTGATTGGGACTAAGGTTTATACATAATTTGTCTGCACCCTAAAATTCTTTATATAGCCTTTACTAAATAGATCTCCCTTTACTAAAATTAAGTCAGGCTTTAAATCTCAAATCGATAATCTGAAAGGCCTGAATTAACATTTTCTATGAGAAGTGCATTTGTGACTGCTGAAATCTTAATAGAAGTTTTTCACAACTTGACAACAGATGTGTTTTATGTTTAAAAAGTAGAAACTACATTGTAAATCAGAGAACAATTTTTCCCTTCAGATTAACTTTGCAGCTACATCTGAAAACTGAATAATGACCTGATGTTTTCATTTACCAAAATTAATAAGATTAATTAATAAAATTAATTTATTAGATAATTGTTCTTATGTACCCAGACTGTCATGGCGCAGTTTATTTCTACCATACCAAACAGGGTTAAAAAAAAAATAGCCAATAAGCTTGATTTAGTGTTCATTCATCTTGAGATATAAAAACAAATATTTACTACTGGAGAACCTAAGGAATCAAGATAAATCTCAGATTCAAAATGTTCCAAATGGTACATATGAGACACCCCCAATTCTATCACATGTGCTGCTTTCTTTTACTAACTGTGATGAGGAAAATTACTTACTGACGACGGTGCATTCCAAGTATCTTTTGAAATTCTTTCAGTTCTTTTTCAAGTATTGGGTATTCATATACATCATCCAGTACATTTCTGTATATGGTCTGGGGGAAAAAGAAGATTTCAGCTTAATTGGTTTGATGCCTATTTTGTAAGGATTAAGATTCATAGAGTGGTTAACCTGCTCAGGGAAATAAGTGGAATCCAGAACAATGCTGGGGGTTAAACCAGGCACCAATGAGATCCTGAGTGGGATTCCACCTCCTAGCCCCTCGCTCAACTGGTGTGGCTCTGTGGAAGCTTTTAAAGGCTATAGGTAGGGAATGGTGGAAACTTAAAAGAGATCTCTGGTTGGCTACTCAAAATTTCCATGCCTGTTCTAAATTTTTAGAAATAATATCCACATAACCATTTGGGAGTGAAAAAATCCATTGAATTAAACTACCCAGTTGATTTGAAAATAACATTAGTTTAGTCAGAGACTTGATTTAAACCAGTTTTTAACTGGATGTCTAAGTGATATCTGAATTTTGAAATCAAAGTGATTTCCTTCATGAAAGGCAAAATCAGTTTAGATACTTGCCTATTCTGAAATAGAACTCTTCCCTGCTCAAATTCACTGTACCCCTTCCCTGTGTTAACTTGCACAGCTAATACGGTTCTGGTGGCCAAAAGAATCCAACTGTTTAGAAGCCATCTCCAGAGAATCATCGGTATTGAAAAGATACTGCAGCCCACTAATGATTAGACACATATATCAGCTTATCCAATTTCAAATATAAATCTAGGTTAGTATCTATTTTATAGGTTATTATTGCTCTAATATCTCAAAATATACCAGGTCCTGAAAAGGTTTCATAATGTATACATTGTCACTATAGGTTTTAAATGATAAATGTTTTATCCCATTATTGTAGATATGGGAATTGTTAGTTTAAAGTTATAATACATTTCAACATATTAAACAGTATCAAGTTTTAAAGTATCTTTTATTTTACGTTCCTTAATTATTTCATTTGCAGTCAAAATTCCCATGACTTATATAAAATAAATAACCTTAAATGAGTGACGATAAAACTTGCCTTCTTCTATGTAAGGAATATCAGGCTTCAGAGGTCAAAACAAATTAATACTTTGAATCATAACTTCAATATTACAAACAAGTTAGATGACTGTAACCTACGAATGAGATTTTTGTTTTTGTTTTTGTTTTTTTGCAGTACACGGGCCTCTCACCGTTGTGGCCTCTCCCGTTGCAGAGCACAGGCTCCGGACGCGCAGGCTCAGCGGCCATGGCTCACGGGCCCAGCCGCTCCGCAGCATGTGGGATCTTCCCGGACCGGGGCATGAACCCGTGTCCCCTGCATCGGCAGGCTGACTCTCAACCACTGCGCCACCAGGGAAGCCCACGAATGAGATTTTTGAAATGAGTCATTTGGCATAAAAGAATTACTCAATAACTGGATGTTTTACATTACCTTTAAAAACATTTTTGAATGTTCATCTTCATGTAACCAGTCTTTGTACAGAGCAATCCACTGGGAAACAAGATGCAAGACCTTCCGTTTCCGACAAGGAACATCTGAGTTTTCTTCTTTGCCTTGATACTTCTTAGCAGAATAGGTGCAAATGGTTAAGGAAATTACATTGTTGCAAGTAAAAAATGTGAAGAGATCCGTTTATTCTTGCTTTCACAAACTATGCTAAGGCACATTTTCCAAAAAATCTACAAGTACCTGAACATGCAGGAAGAAAAGAACATGTGTAGGGAGAGTAAAAGGTGTGCACTGAAGAGGGTAAGCCCAGGAAAACGATTTACGTAACATGGTGGCAGGCCATGAGGATAAAGACTGGACGACAGAACTGACAGCTGCTGACATAGCTCCACAGGCAGCATGGGTTAATGCCACCTCCAAGAGACCCTAGGTGGCCCATTAATCACAAGAGATTAAGGCTCCAAAAGATCTGGCCTCACTACATAGGTGGACACTGTTTCCATAAAAGTTAGATCAGAACGGGGCCAGATATACTTTGATCATCAGAAATTCACATTCTAAAGTAGCGCCAAATGAGCACAGATTTCTGGAGCATAATTTGTGATATGATTCAAATGCTCACCCTAGGAATTTATGTGGAAAAAAAAAGAGAAATGGATAAGCGTGCAAATGTAAGTAAAAAAGGGCTGCTAATTTTCATTTTCACTGGAATAAAAAAATATTAAATAGGAATAACCTAAATGCTTCAACCATTAAGGACAGTTAAATAAATGACTGCATATCCACTTAAAGGGCTTTTCTATAGCCATAAAACTGATGGTCCAGCACTATATTTACAGACACAAGACATGCACAGTATACTGTTAAGTAGGAAAGCAAGTAAGAAAAGTATACGTTAGGATCACCCATTTCTATTAACTATGTTTATTTATATATTCATTACCTGGAAAGATATATACTGATAGTTAACAGTGGCTTCTTAAGGTAATGAGATTTCAGAGAACATGAATTATTTTTATTATACTTATAAGCATTTCCCAATTTGTATACAATGACTATGTATTAACTATGCTGTTAAAATTATATAAAAATAACAACCTCAAAGGCAACATGCTTAAAGCCTTAGGAATGAGACAGAAGCGTGGCGCTTTCCAAAACAACCTAGCATTTTTGCCCCCCAAATTATCATTCTGAGTATCTTGGACACACTGAAAAGTTAGCTAGAAATAGAAAATGCTATGATACCAAACACAGGTAGGTTTTGGGGTTACTGGACAGGATTCTCTATTCTTCAATGCTGATATATAATTGCAAAATAGGAATCAATTTTGTATCAGGCTTTGCAACTATTTTAAAACATAATTCAGTCACTGTCTCCCCAACCTGCAAAAGGACATCAAGGACTGAATGGATAAAAAAGATGTGGTACGTATATATACAATGGAATACTACTATACATATATATATATAAAAAACTGAATCACTTTGCTGTGCAGCAGAAATTAACACAACATTGTAAATCAAATATACTTCAATAAAAAAATAAAATGGGGAGAAAAGTAATAGCTAACCCTGAACATTTTAGAATGGCTATATCTGGAGAAAAAATACTTATAATCCTTGTTATGTCACCATAAAATTAAAGCAACTAACTCAGGAAAAAAAAAAAGTACATCAAGGACATCTGATTTCTTTGATTTCTACCTGTGAAACAAACTCCAGCAAACACAAAAAGAATCTATTAAAGTATCTATTTCTTCTAGTTTTTCTCTTGAAAGGCATAATATAAAGATTTATCTTACATTATTTCCACTTATGCAAATGTTCTTTTCCTCTTTTCCTGTAACTATCATGGCTTGACTAATGATAAAGAAAAAACTCTTCCTTAAACATTGTGAGGCAAGACACTCGTTCGGAAACTTTGAGTGCCTTTCCTTGGCATGGCTTTCCAGCCTTTGATCTGTTGCAACTCTTCTAGTTAGTGTATGCAATCCTAAAGCCTCCTTAACTGGTCAGCAACCTTCTAATCACATCCATCATCCTAAGAGAGCATGCCCTGACAAAGCTCTGAAACGATGACAGTCGATTACGGGGATAAGACCTCCCAAGTGGGGAATCCTTGTCTCCCCCGGGGATACTTGCCCAGAAACACACACTCACATATGTATGTTTTCCCATCACATGGTCTGGCACTAACTGACTGATGGTCTTCTAACTTCAGTTATCGCCAATCCACTCAACCTCTTGACTCTGGTGTTTACCCAGCAGGCCAAATTCATCTCCAGATTCTAAAGTCTTGAGACGTAGGTTTGAAGAAAACATAATATCGACAGCACAATTTACCCACGACGTAGAACGTGAAAACAGCGGCTCTGCATTCATTTCCAGCTCCCCCTGCCTGGTCTGTTTCATTTCATCTTTCACCTTGGCTATCATGACATGAATATTTAACACAGCCACTCTACCGAGGGGCTGAGTAAATGAAGAAAGGCAGTTCATTCCTAATGTGAGACATCTGTCTGAGAGGAAGCCGACACAGCATCCTGAAGTTAATGAAGGATATTGCCTCAACAGCGCCTGGCACAAGTCGTCAGTTGTCATGAAGACCGTGTACGTGAGAAGGAAGTCATCAAGGAGGGTCTCTGCAAAGAAAGGAAAATAAACACAAGGTTAGCAAATCGGTGATAAGAGGGGCAGCTGCTTAGCCAGGCCCTGGAACAGTGTGCACAGAAGGAATATGACAAATGGTGGTGGCAGTGGGAGGGGTGAGGTTAGGGGAATTTTAGCCACAAAATACATGATTTAGTAAAGTTATTTTTTAAAACTCTTATATAGAACGCCTCAAGCAATGAGATTTTTTTTTTTATTACAAGGCTCTCTAAACATACAATTTTGTCACCTTTTTTTCCTTCCCTAAAACATCATCTATATTTTTGGGTATAGACGTTATGGAAAACCAATGCATTAAAAAAGTGCTTTTAAAAATAAATTTTATAAGATTTCTGAAGTATGCACTCCAGACCTATAGGGAATGACGCTTATATGTTCTAATAAATAAAGGCTTTCTAAAGCCATTTACCTAAGTCTAGGACAAGAACAATGGATAATAAAACCCAGAGGACACACGTCAGGTTCCAAGGCCATTCACCTGTATCTCTCAAAAGCATCTGTAAGAAGTTGGGAAAGTGGTGAGTGATTTTCTTACTGTTGTGAAGAGAGGCAGAACTAAGTCCAGTTAAAAATGGAAAGATGGTGGCGCAGTGGTTGGGAGTCCGCCTGCCGATGCATGGGACGTGGGTTCGTGCCCCGGTCCGGGAGGATCCCACATGCCGTGGAGCGGCTGGGCCCGTGAGCCATGGCCACTGAGCCTGCGTGTCTGGAGCCTGTGCTCCGCAGCGCGAGAGGCCACAACAGTAAGAGGCCCACGTACCGCAAAAAAAAAAAAAAAAAAAAGGAAAGAGAAAGCACGTAAAATGGATCATGACATACTCCCTCCTAATTCCTTTTCTAACTCTTCAACCTACAAAAACAGGTTCCACTGTTATTGCCTCTTTGCCTGAGTGTTCTTCGAAAAGTCCAGCTTACATATAATACGGAACTCCTGAACAGGCAAAGTGACCTCCAATAAAATTTCAAAAATGATAGAAAAGATCTACAGTCAGAATGCAAAGTAGACCTTTTGCTATAGTAGTCTTTAACCAATCTCCTTACCTTGAAATTCATTTAAAAATATTATGTAATTTTCATATAATTTACATTCTGGATATCAAAATTTTAGCTATTTGATATAGTAGAAAACTGTAAGAATAGTGAGCTTGTATCCTAAATAGCATTGATGCTCTCTTACACTACAAATGTGGAAACAGAAAGAACTGCCCAATACAGAATTCTATAGCTCTATGCTGAAGATTAGAAAAATTCCAGAATTTTAGAAATAACCAGCAACGTTTCTTTAAAAGTTATCAATGCAAAACAAAAGGCCGTGTTGAAGAACACAAAATTCTGATAAAAAGCGGTTGTGAATGACACCTACAGTCCTATATGAACTGCAGGGGTTAATTTATTTCCATGGTTTGTTTATGCTGCAAAATATCAAGATAGTTCTGATCCAAACAGGTAAGTGGCTGAAAATGGTAATAGTTGACCAAAAAAGCTTGCTTTCTAGTGGCAAGAGGCCCTTAATTAAAATGAACCAGAGGTGTTAATGAAGAGTATTAGGTAATTTTTTTCAAAGGTATTTATTTTTTTTATAATAGATAAGTATCAGTATTCCTCACTAAAAAAAAAATAATTTGACAAATGGCACCTAAAATGTAAATTAAGTCTAAACTTATAATGTTGTATCACACTGTAGTATGTGAACAGTCACTGGTCTAACCCACTATTACTCTGTGGAAAAGCAAGTTCTCAAACAGATGTGCTTGGGCCTTGCTGGGCATATATTAAGCCCAGTACAGGAAAACTGGGAATGTGGCTGGTTGCACAACTGAATGTGAGTGGATATGCACAGGAGTCTGAATGTGAGTGGATATGCACAGCAGAGCTAGGAGCTCTCTACTGGAGTCCCTGTTTACGAAAGTTTCCAATCTATGCACAAAAAGGCAGAAGAAGCTTTATTGTAAAATCTACCCCCAAACGAGTTAACCTGGCAGCACAAGTCAATCACTGGCATCCTAGTGAAAAATTGGGAATGTGTATGTGAAATTTTGTGTCTCTTTCATTACAGTGTTTTATTTTTTATTTAATTTTTTTTTGGCCACGCCTCCAGGCTTGTGGGATCTTAATTCCCTGGCCAGGGATCGAACCCATGCCCCCTGCAGCGGAACTGCGGAGTCCTAACCACTGGACCACCAGGAATTCCCTCATTACAGTTTTTTAAATAGTTGAAATTAAGGTCCAACAATGGCATAATGTCTGAACCCCTAGGATATTTTGGAATCCAACTTGAAAACTATCACTCTGGGATGCTACTAAACAGTTATGTTCACAAATTATAACATATCTCTGTACTAAACATGGTTGATGAGAATCCTTAGCTTCTCTGGTCTAATTGGAAATTAAGTCTTTTTTGCATTCAATGTTAGACACAGGCAGCAAGGACCATAGAGCAGCCTAGAACCTAGAATTGACTTCAGGCTTTCCAATGGGCCCTTACAGATTGGAACCCACAATATACAGAAACCACTGGGCGACGGCACTGAGAACCTCAGACAATTCAGCATGTAAAATTCTTGGTGTGACACTCAGGTTCAGACTCTTTGGGATGTTCTTACACGTAGCTAATTTAGTGAGGTGGGAAGTATTCTCTAGTCAAGATTTCCTCCATGAGTAGCTCAGATTAAAAAGAGCACCATTAACTTTGACAAAAGCATTCATTCCATTCTGGAAGAGCCTTAGATAATGAACTGAGTGGCTGTGAGAGTTTGGTTGGATGGTGGCAAAACCATTTGGCATTCAATTCAATTAATCAGCTCATATAAGATAATATTTTGTTGAGGGCTTTGACCCAGAAATGCTTATCTCCCCTAAGCTACTACCATATTTAATATTCATCAGCATTTATCTAATTATCTCTCTGCCATAGAAATATTAATTAAAATAAAAATAATGATGCTACATAAAAACATCTCCAGTTAAAAACCTAATGAATAGAATAGCTAAAAATCCAATGAATAGAACAGATTCCCAATACTCCTAACTCAAATCTTTCTCTAACTACCATATTGTTCTGAAATTCTTCTGTATACAAAGAGCTTTCCTTTATTCCTTTTCAACATTGGTATTTTTTTTTTTGCCGCATATGAAAGTAATTGAGTGATATACTCAAAACAGCACACTTCAAATAAAAGTGCATTTTATAATATCCATGCTTCAAAAAAGGCTGTCCCACTGCTATTTAGAGATATTTTTAGAACCACAATGGCTATATAAATGATCCCCTGAAGACTATTAGCCAACAATGGCCATTTAGAAAGACTAGCAAATCCACTGGCATCCACATTAAAACACTATAATTATTTATTATATTATATACTGCTTAATTAATAGTAATTTAAGACTCTAGGTAGAAAAGCACCTTTGTGTATAAAAACATCTTTCATTTAAACACATTCATCATTGCCATACAGACTAACACTCTGAATAAAAAGATGCATTCATTTTGATTTCTAGCTTAATGAATACCTAGGTATTAATGTACCAAAAACTTTTCTTTGAAATTCTATTCTTTAAATCCATCTCTAAATCTAATCCCAAATTCTTGGCTCATCACTGACAAAAATACTCAGCCATCCTTTTGGGAATACCCCTCTTCTTTCCCCAAATAACATAACATTTTGTAGTGGCTTTTTAAAATACAGGAATTACTCTTTGCAGTATAAAGTAACATGCTAATACCTATCAAAACTGGAGGGAAAATACTATTACAGTTTTAAGAAGAATGTAACCTGAAATAAAATATATCAATATGCTGTCAAAATCTAGACTTGATAGAAATGGCTCTAAAATTCAGGTCTATAATTAGCCATAATGTTAATTAATACAGAACTTTTCCCTTTCATTTGTTACTGTTTTAACTTTAAGACATAAGAAAAGAATTATCTATTTTTATTTGATTTTACTTGAATGTATTTTTCTTATATGCATAAATTAAAAAATTTTCTCACTATCACTTTAAGTGTATCAAGCACTAAAAACTTCCATTTAATTTCTGCAAAATACAAGTGTTCCTAGAATATCCCAGAGTAGTGTCAAGGTGGAACGGTAATTGGTTTGGTACAGACTCTTTTTAAAGGTTTCTGTTATATAAATTTAATCAAATTAAAGAAAATGGTCTAAATGTTTCCAAAAGGTCTAAGCTTAATGCCTTTTTGGGGGAGGGAGGAGGTAAAAAAAGAAAAAACAAAAACATAAAAACGAACCCGGAAGTCTAGAAATCATAATGCATATAGGGTGACTTAGAAACAATTAGAGAAATCTACCTCAGTTCTTTTTCAACGCTCGCCAGCAAAATGCACTGCCGTAATGAAACCACTCACCAGTTACAGTGAATTACCAAAAAGCAAATGAAAAGAGTTTTGACAGACAATTGCCCATAGGAGCCATTTAATCTAAGTAAGGCAATGTGAATATTCAACATTTCTCTACTAACTCATATCCCCTAAAGTACTGTTAGTAGTTTTGCTTCACCCACATTTCTACTTGAGATGCAATGAAATTTAAGGTACTCTACAACATGCTCTACTTAACCTCTATTCCAAGGAGCCAAGAAAAGCTTTGTACACGAAAGCGCCCATTTCTGGCCCTGGAATGTTACAACTTACCATTATTTTTTGAGAAGCACTGCCAAAACGTCCATGTAATGTGATTAAGCACAAACAAAAAAACCTTACTGTTCGTGTATGAATCACAGGTTAAAGTGCGATGCCACCAACACAAGCTCTGCTTCTCGCTCAGTGTATTTTACATTTCAAAAAGCAGTATTCATGGCCTCAAATGCAGCTGTTCACCACAGCTTTTCAATTCACTTAACTCCTGCAGACTTTTACGATTTCACCAGGGTCTTGCTTAGCCATTCTAAAACTGTCAAATCTTGATCTAGTTTTATTTTTAGATATTGGTTGCACAAGAAAGGCTTATTCATTTAATGCTGTTTCTACATCAAACCTGAAAAGTCATCCCTTTAACGACAGGAACTTACGATACGGATTGCGTGGCCCTCTTCCAATAATGAAATCCGTTTTCATTTTAACTTGTAAAATATGGTTCTGGAATCCCACCATATTTCTTTAGGAAAGAGTGATTTGAATACAGCAGGTTTTATGTTCTTGGCTAAGTTTAATTGCACATGCTGCCTTTTAAAAATGGCACTAGAAGCAGCATGGAGTATTAACAGCAGCACTTTTATCTTCTCCACACAGAGAAAGGGTCAGTTTGCAGGTCACTCTTGTTACAGAGTGGACGGGCCCCATGAGCTCCTGCTGTCCCAGCCCCAATCAGCTGCTCTCAAGTGTCCAGGCACACTTCATGTATCTGCCAAGTCCGCTGGGAAGCTCAGAACACAGTGTAAAGCATGCAAAGGGAGTCAGAGAGCTGGATTCCTACCTGGGTAGCCTTGAGCAGAGTACCTAATCTCTCTGGGCCTTAGTTAAGTCATCCACCGTGAAGTGGATGTCACATCCACACCTAGCAGAGTTGTAGCTGAGTTAAATAGGACAGCTAATGCATCTGGCAAAGAATCTGGCATATATCAAGCATGGAATAAATATACCTGTTCTTTATTTTCCTAAAATTATTTATGTCTGTCCTGTCCCAGTTCTCCAAGTGCTACCAGTCAACCAACCAAAACTGTGTATTGAGGAATGACTATACATAAGGCATTGGTTGAGGCACTGGGGGTTGATACAGGGAAGCACAACGCTGGTCCATGGCTTCAGGCTCATAATGAGAAAGGGAGCTGAGACGTGTATCCCCATGGGATGAACTAAGTAAGGTAACACGGCAACTGAGCAACACCAAACATAGATGTCACAGGGGGTAAAGGAGAGACTCCACAGGCCAGGGAAGGTTGCACCGAACAGGTGGCGTGTGAGACGACCTCCGAACTTCTGAGCAGAATTGGCGGAGAAAGAGGTGAAGGATGTAAGCAAAGGAGTGGGTAATGGGTGTGTGCCTGTGGCTGAGTCACAAACCTGTGGCCTTTGAGCCTTGTTTTGCCCTTAAAGATGTTTTCTGTTAGATGACAATATTTAAAAATCAGAGATCTGGCAACACCACGTCCATATCTCAGATGGCAACCGTGGTTTAGACCTGAGTTGTGCTCTTTACGCAGGGTGCCCTCCCCAGTTTAGCACAGTTCTGCTCTGGTTGGCTTCATTCGTTCACATGAACTGTCTGGGGACACGCAAGTATGTAAGTCTCAGTCTATGGTACAGTTGTGAAACAGTAATGGAAGAGGTCACACGGTGTAACTGAAAAGTAGAAAAGTAAGTTGGAGCCAATTCCTGGAGTGTTTTTGAGCTCTAGACTAAGGAGCCTGGGGCTTGTTCTATAGGAAAAGGGAAGTGAATGAAGACTTTCAAGGTGAGACGTGACAAGAGATGCAGATTACACCTGCTGCATCCCGGAAGTCCGACGGGATACAGGAAGAATAAGGAGAGGGAGGATGAGCTTACTTTTAAATGCACTGAGCTTGGGTTCCCTAGGCTACTTTAAATGGAACTACTGAGCAAAATTATTGAAGACCAGAGTTTGCTAAAGAAGGCTAGATGAAGATGGGAGCAACTGTATAAAGAGAGTGCTTGGGAACAACATGAATTCTCAGTGACAATCCTAGGAAGATGTAAGCAAGAGGTTGAGGGTTGAGCTAGGGTGGATGTTCATATTTGGGCAATGGTGGGAGAAAGATGAGCTTAAAAAGAGAAGAAATTGGAGAATTGGGAGACATAAATGTGATAGAAGCCAACAAGAAAGGACTGGTAAAGAGAGCAGATCATAAGAGTCAAAAGTTGTTGGAAGGAGGTCCATGAGACAGAGCATTCAAAGGCCACTGGATGTGGTGTGTGATGGTCCCTGGTGTGCTGGCTTTAGAGAGATGCCCCTTAAGTGGTAGAGGCATACTCTTGATAGACTGAAGAGAACTAAGGATATTGTTGACACTCAGCTCTCATGCCATCTAGCACGCTGTTTCTCCCCAAAGACTCTTCTTGTGGTTGTGTAGCTCACTGATCAGTAACGGCAGGTGCTCTCACAAATGAGCCAGGAAGACTAATTTCTTCATGATCAATGCAAGTATCATTTTACTTAACAATATAGATGAGAACATGGGAATTGTCATGGGTATGAAGCTTTCAATACCAATCTGCCAGCATCTACCAATAAAAATTAATATCCAAAAAAAAAATTAATATCCAGTTCGAAGATTTGCTCAGTTTAACATAATCGACCTGAGTTGCTGCATCTTGTATGATTAACATCACATATGCATTCTTAAGCTACAAACTGTGCTCCTAAGTGCCTGTCAATTAAATATTCTAAAATGTCATGAAACAAAGAAAAATTAATTTAAACATTAAATCTTAAATCACCCAATCCAAAAACAGGCAGATCCAAACAGACATTTCTCCAAAGAAGATATACAGACTGACAACAAACACATGAAAGGATGCTCAACATCACTAACCATCAGGAAATGCAAATCAAAACTACAGTGAGGTATCACCTCACACCAGTCAGAATGGCCGTCATCAAAAATCTACAAACAATAAATGCTGAAGAGGGTGTGGAGAAAAGGGAACCCTCTTGCACTGTTGGTGGGAATGTAAATTGATACAGCCACTATGGAGAACAGTATGGAGGGTCCTTAAAAAACTAAAAATAGAATTACCATATGACCCAGCAATCCCATTCCCGGGCATATACCCCGAGAAAACCATAATTCAAAAAGAGTCATGTACCAAAATGTTCACTGCAGCTCTATTTACAGTAGCCAGGACATGGAAGCAACCTAAGTGTCCATCGACAGATGAATGGATAAAGAAGATGTGGCACATATATACAATGGAATATTACTCAGCCATAAAAAGAAATGAAACTGAGTTATTTGTAGCGAGGTGGATGGACCTAGAGTCTGTCATACAGAATGAAGTAAGTCAGAAAGAGAAACACAAATACTGTATGCTAACACATATATATGGAATCTAAAAAAAAAAAAAATTGTTCTGATGAACCTAGGGGCAGGACAGGAATAAAGACGCAGACGTAGAGAATGGACTTGAGGACACAGGGAGGGGGAAGGGTAAGCTGGGACGAAGTGAGAGAGTGACATGGACATACATACACTACCAAATGTAAAATAGATAGCTAGTGGGAAGCAGCTGCATGGCACAGGGAGATCAGCTCGGTGCTTTGTGACCACCTAGAGGGGTGGGATAGGGAAGGTGGGAGGGAGACGCAAGAGGGGGGGATATGGGGTATATGTACACATATAGCTGACTCACTTTGTTACACAGCAGAAACTAATGCAACATTGTAAAGCAATTATACTCCAATAAAGATGTTAAAAAAAATCTTAAATCAGAAGTCTCAGGCATGGTTATTCCAAGCAATAACTCTAATACTTGACTCAACTTAAAACAAGGTATGATATTTTTATCTCCTGAGCACTAAGAAGAATCTCTACTGTCAGTTTTCTTTCAAAACTTGAAATATATCACCATTCTGAGTGTTAATTTTTTTTCCCTTGGTCATTGTGAATCATTAGTGCTGAATTTCAGACAAGTAAAATTTTATTTATTTACTAATTTACTTTTGTTTCTAGTTAAAAGAAATTTTACGGACACTAGAGAGAAGTTATTTTAAATAAAGTTTAGCAATGGATAGTCAATTGCCTATTTTAAACCTGAGAATTAAAAATCTATTCTGCAAACTTACTCATTTAAAGGAAACACAACTAAGGCTCTTTCTAAGCAATGTGGCACAAGATCTTACACAAACTGAACACTTCCGATACGAGAAAATTTACTTTAATGTATTGCCTGTGTTTGAAAACATTTCTAGGAAATGTATTTCAACCAGTGACTGACAGCAGACATGCCTCTGTGTCTGGTTTCCAGAACAGTCATTAGAACTCTTTCTTTCCAATATCACGTGGCTGCTATCTTTCTCACACAGGTGAAAGGGAGACTTGTGGTTTAGGGTCACAGAGAAAGGTTTGGTTGAAACGGATGACCAAACACCTATCACTTAGGGCTGAGCACAGGGCTCTCTGCTCTGGTGAAGACAAAGTTGTAAGATAAAGTCTCAGCTTTTGCAAGGATTTGGAATTTGACTGGTGAGATCGTTAAAGGACCACAACGGGCAGTCTACAAGCTCCAGCCTGATGAATATTCCATCCATGTGAATGTCTGAGCGAACCTCCATACCCCACCCCTGCCCACCACTGCCACCCAGCACACATGTTTTAGCCCCAGAGAGCCCCAAACCATGCTTTGAACCACACCTATTCCTTACTGTGCCCCAGGAAGCCGGCGGTGGCTTCAGTAGGTGACGGGGAAACGTCGGTTGGTGGGGGGGAGACAGTGGCTAGTCTGTATGACAATAACCATACCAGCCAACCTTTATGGACCACATATTGTGGGCTGTACCACAAGCGTCACCCACATGATCTGTGTTCCTCAAAACCACCTTAGAAGGTAGGTCTTACCTTTAGCGGGATGATGACACTGAGACTGAGATAAGTACAGAGAATAACCACTGAGTTAATGTCGGAAGGGGCCTAGGTCCCAAGGCGTGCTGAGCCACAGCAATGGCTCTCACTGCACAATGTTCTCCTGAGGGTGTGGATACAAACCGTCCATGTCAGGGGTGAGGGGAAAGGAAGTACAGGAAAGTCATGGAATCCTGGGTTTGGACAGGGAAAAGCATCATAGATACGGGAATCTGGTCTTTTTACTGGCCTTGAATTGCCAAAGATGGCCCTATGACGTCTTTTTCCACCTATGCGCATGCCACAGTTCCTTTATTCCTACTCAAATGTTGTTATTTTGTTTTTATTTTCTAGCAAACACCTGGCAATAGCAAATAGCTATAAGAGATCAGCCAATTTACTTTTCTAAAAGTGGAAATGACAATCACATGGAAGGATTAAGACAGTCCACAGATTCATAATGTTTTTAAGATATTTTAACGACCAATTATACATATTTATATTTTTAAAAATTGAAATGTAAAGGCAGAAAGGAAAACAATTTTTTTAAAAGGTCAAACCATAAAACTCTTCCTTTTCTTCTATATAAACTTCTCCGTATTAGACACTGTAGATACTGAAAACCATTAGTCACATTACGTTTTGTTCACTCTTTCCCAAATCAAAAGAAGTGACTTGCATGTCAAAGTCTTGGCTATCCCTCACCTCAGTTATCACCTGTCAGCCCAACATCTGGATCAACAGACCATTAAACATGTATCAACTGTCACTGGCCAAGATACTTTTGCCTTTTGGCTAAAGGCACTCATACATATCCCTTGTCTCAAGTGGTTCTAAGAAGTCAGTTTTGTTTTAAATTAAATGTACTACTTACAAGCCTACGAACGTCCTTAAGCCTTTCTGTTAGCATGATTCATGGTGATTTGACTCACACAGGTATGTAATGGGTACATATGAGTTCTGAAATATCATCAAGAGTACAATAATATAATTATATAAAATTGTATACTATAACCTACTCTTAAAAGAACAAATTTAATTTGTGATATTGTTAAAAAAACTTCTTCAAAGCCATATGACATGAACTATTTCTTGGTATATGTTAAATTTCTTTTATGAAAAATATTTCTAACAACTGGAAGGGAGAATTTTGGAGTGAAAAATGCAGAATTCTCTAGCATGAATTCAGGGGCTCAAATCACACAAGAAAGGTACTTACTGGTAAGTAAACCTTGAGAATTAAGAATACATGAGATTATCTAACGTATAGCACAGGGAAATATATTAAATATCCTGTGATAAACCATAATGGAAAAGAATATAAAAAAAGAATGTATATATAACTGAGTCACTGTGCTGTGCAGCAGAGATTGGCATAACATTGTAAATCAACTATACATCAATTAAAAAAAAAAGAATACATGAGATTAGTGTCAATAGTCACTTGTTGAGAAGCATATAAGACTTAATCCAAACCACTTTATAGGCTTTTAAAAAGTGATTATACAGCACTTTAAATTACAATGTGTTTATATTACTTTGAAGGGACAGAAATATATAGTTATGGCCTCGGGTCTAAAGTATCGAAACAACATAAGCTGCCATTCATAAAATTTCATGCCATTTTCCTCTTCTTTAGGAACCAAACTTTGATTTTTCTTGGGCATACTGCTCTCCAGATAGCTTAAAACCAAACCAAACAATACATTTCCCAGTCTCACTTGTAGCTAGATGTGGCCACAACTAAGTTTTGGTCCATGAGAAAGAAGCAGAAGCCAGGTGTGATGAACAGGTATGTTCTTAACTAGCTCCATCCTGCTACCTGGACTGTGATGCTATATTCACTTTGGTTCGTGGGATGCAGGTCAGACTCTAGGGACACTGGAACAAAGAGCTGGAAGGAATCTCACTCCTGGCTGATTTCAGAGGGGCCTTACCAGCTCTGGACTGCACTTCTTTATTTTTATTTTCACATGAGACAGAAGTATACGTAACCTGTTTATGTCACTGTTCGAGATTTTCTGTTGTATGCAGCCATGCCTGATCACAAATAATATACACCCACAGAAAATTTTCAGGAACTCAAACACATGATCAGTAATGTGGTCTTGTTCTCAAGTTTCTCAGCTATCATAAGCAGGGAACGTACATTTAAGGAGAGATGAGTGCTGTGAATTTATCCTGATCTCATTACTGTGGATTTGTAGAATGTGCTGATGAAGACATATTTGCCTTTTATGTTTTTGATTATTTTTTAAAAGAACAAACAACCTCCCCAGAAGACTGTCAGATAGTGTAAACTGTCACAATAATTCTGAGATACGCACTCACAACACGCCAATCAGCACTGGCAGAACTTGAGCTTACTAAAATCTTTCTACAAAAGTCATCAGTGGTAAATGAAAACGACGTTGCAATGCCTTCAAATTCAGATCAAACTGAACTAAGACACAAGGAGTCACACTTCGTACGTTCCGTTCTTGGGAAAAGATCCAAAATTAGGATGAAAATATCTTCACCCTGTTCTTCTTTTTTTTTCTTAACAAAATCATGACACTGTATTTATGATATCTATAAGCCTGCTACACAAAAACAAGCCATGTGATATCAAGCAAGACAGGAAGAAAATTTTGGGGGAAAACCTAACTTGCTCTATGTACTATGTAAATCTTTCTTCATAACAAGTCTATTTAAGGCACATTCAAAGGGATGTAGCAAGAAGGAAAACACCAGATGCTTTAATATTAGAACTACCATCATGAGCCCTGATATATACAGCCACTCACCTAAAACCCTGTTCACTGTTAGACTGAGAATTTAGGTAGAAATATCCAACCAGACATGAGATGGGCAATTTTAACTGATGCTTTTCATCTTCACACTAAGTGAAGCTCATTTACAGGATTAAAAGATTTAAAACTTAGAAGACTGACCAAGTATCCTGAATGCTGAAAAGAAGGATAAGTCTGAAACAGAAAAGGATACAGGATGGCTCTGAAAGTAATTTTCTGTCGCTATTTAGATTACAGCAAGATATTCTGGGGATTACAACACGGTATTTTAGTTTTCCACCACACTTTCCGTTCACACATACCTACCAATTCTGTCTAATTTCATATTTATTTCTGAGATTTGGGGGAAGGACGGCCAGCCTAATAGCAGCCTTAAGCACAAAGCAAAAAAGCTGCAAACAGAATGAAAAGAATCGTTTCAATTGTAGAGCGAGAAAGCCCCAAGGGCAAAAAATGAGGATAATGGGAAATGGGAGGGGAAGGTTATAATGAGAAAGACTGCAAAAAGAAATGAGGAAAAGCTCAATTATAGGTACGTTAAAGGCAAAAATTCTCCCACTTGAAGAACATTCCTTTTAGACATGTGCTTGTCAATTACAGCAATTCTGTGGCATTGCACCCTTTACATGAGGCCATAATTTGACTGAAACATGCTGTGAGAGATTAACATGCAGCGATTATAATCAACAAATTGCTATTTACTAGCATTCCTTCCTCACACTTACAAGACTATCTGAAATCCATACTCTTATATAGAAAAATCACTTTTTTCCCCATTTTCCGATAGGATGCTAAATTTTTGACTGAGGACGATGTCACAGCATTAAAAAATACAGACAAGAACATCTGATAATCTCACTTTAAATCCATCAACTGGAGAGATGACACACAAGATCTCTGAGGGAGAGAAACAGAGGGAGAGAGAAAAGAGAGTTTTTTCATCCTTTGAATTGTCTTAAGCACAGTCTCGAGTAATTTCATGTGCTGATGTTACATTAAAACTATGATTCTGCTAAAATTACTCGATTGTCAAACTGACTTTTGACACAGTATCTTGTCTCCAGAAATTTCAGAATGTGTTGCTTCTTTCAATTCGCTGCTCCAAAAATACCTGACTCACATCACACATTTAAACAAGTTTCTGGAAATATAGCGGGACGCTGGCAAAATCACAAGTGTTTCTACTAAAGTACAATATTAAATATGCCAGTAGACCCCAAATTCACTGAGAAAATATGGTCATTTTTAAAACTTTAAGAGTTAAGAACAGCATTTTCTTTTTAAAGAAATAAAAATCCATTTTCCTTTTAAAAAGAACAAAAAAAGAAATTTATAAGAACAAAAATCAGCACCCAACTGAGAAATTGTGCTACAGAAATTATAGATTATAGAACTATAGATAGAAAAATAGAAGTAGCAGCCTTTGTTCTTAGAGGGTATATATTAGAGAGACAAAATATAAAGAGAAAACTAAACAAAGCTATGACCTTTCTCAAACGCATCTTTATGAGAAAAACTACAAGTTATACTGGATTTGTGTTTAAAAAGCAACCTTTAGAGACTTCCCTGGTGGTGCAGTGGATAGGACTCCGTGCTCCCAGTGCAGGGGGCCTGGGTTCGATCCCTGGTCGGGGAACTAGATCCCACATGCATACCGCAACTGAGGAGCCCACCTGCCACAACTGAGACCCAGAGCAACCAAAATAAATTAAAAGATAAAAATATATATTTTTAAAAATTACCAAAAAAAAAAGGGAACCTTCACCCTATGTCAAAGAGACTATACAGATTTAAGCCAATATCTTATTCATGTAATTATAAAACCGAAGACTATTCTACATGAACTTTGTGACTTATGAGAAAGGGCCTTTATATTTTACATTTAAAAACAGACTGTAATTTTATCTATTATGATTCTTTGAAAATTGACAATTTATGTACATATTACGATTCTTTGAAAATTGACAATTTATGTACATATTTATGGCAACTCTCAGTGTACCAGAGTATTTTGTTATTTGTAATAATTTATCCACCAGCCATTCTAGGAAATTAGAAATTTACTGAACTACAAAGAAAGAAATACCTAAGCTTCCCCACAGTTGTCTACCTAAAAAGATGAGTACCAAATCGAGCACCCGAGTTGGAGGAAAAGCTCCAATTTTAGGGGAAGCAAAGAAAATGTAAATAAGGGGAATAAAGCAAATAAAATTTCCAAGGTGAATAAAAGAGAAAGTCCATTCATTTCTAAGCCTTCTGTTCTGGCTACAATTTACATAGGAAAACCCTCATGGTTTGGGGGGTTGAGGACATCACCAGCAGGACAGACTTCACAGAAACAAGAAGTCACATGTGTATTTCATCTAGAATATAATGTGTGAAGGAAACTTTCAAAGATCCTCTATCTCACTTCCCAACTCTAGGACACAGCCTTCCCTCTAGCCCATCAGAAAGTTGTTGATATTTTCCTTAGAAGTATTCAAAGAAGAAAGTCTAAAAACTCTTCTTAAGATGCACAAGTTTTTCAAAACCCTTATAGTCAGGAGACTAAAGATCTAATTTCTGAGGTAATTCTCGCCCCTTGTGTATTTCCTTTTCCATTTCCTATCTTCAGATCCTCCTGAAATTAATTTCTCACAGCCCTACAATATTTCAGTTTGTTTCTAGGGTGCTCTAGACTTAGAGTTGAACTTTAAGTACTGGAAGACATCATGTGGAGTAAACATGAAAATGATGCGATTTAATAAATGCACTCCGATGATCCAGTCTCATTCGAAATGGGGACGGTATCCCTGAAGAGTAGGCTGTACTCCTCCTTACATCTTTATCCATTAAACATCTTCTTTTGCCCATTGGTTATGCTGTAATGAAAACTTCCACATTTTCACTATTAATCAGTGTACACTAATGACCTTATGCTTCATCTCTGTCTCACTGCATTTCACCTTGCTTCATTACCAACAAGAGTATTAATTAACCCACAATCTACTGGCAGTGTAAAAGCATCAATTCCCTTGTTATCATATATAGTATCACATGTTCAAAGGTGGTGCGAACAGATTAGTTCAGAAGATGAACACCTCAAATGAAATTCACAGTCATAATCTGATTTTTAACATTATCTGATGTGAGTGGTCTGATACAGCATCAGCTGCAACTAGGACCTCTTCCCCCACACCCCCTCTCTTGTGTAACCTTCTTGAAGCAGTGAGCCCACCCAGTGGCCACCTCGCTCACAGGTGGAAACCAAGAAGCAGGTCTTTGTGCTGGAGATTAGCTCCCTCTTAAGTGGCTACTGAAGCGCCTGATTTGGGGTTTACAGCTAGAGTCGAATGGGAGGTTTTTTATTTCAGTTCTGCCTTTCATTCAAGATTTTAGCCACTAGGCAAAAATGATGTCTAGGACAAAGCTAGGAATACATCTGGGTTCACTTTCAGATTCAAATGACCACTCTATCTCTGAAGCAGCTTAGTTAACTTCTGCCTTAGCGTCTACGTCCATTAGATGGAGATAATCATCCCGTACAAGCATCCATCTAGTGGAGGGGATGTTTGGATAAACAGCGTGGTGTCAGATCGTGGCTCTCAAATTTGGAAGGGGCCTCAGATGTCATGTGGTCTAAACTCTTTGATTTCATACATGAGGCAAATGAGAAAGAAATTTCTACACAATTCTAATTATCTCATCACTTAGTCAGTATTAATTTATAAAGTCTTCCAATGCTTCAATTACAATCGGCAAAAACATTACATTCTCCACATTAGCAATTAGGAGAGAAGCTAAGGGAACTGCCAAAAAACCAAACCAAACCAAACCAGAAGCACAGAGCTTATAAAGCAGAACAGAAACCAATATTCTAATATGAGCACTTTTACTCCTAGCACTCTCTCAATGGCGCTTTGGGGATTTTCATTGTCACCGTGGATCGCTGTTTCAAGCCTTCGCTTTATCTGAAAACACAAGCCTTCGCTGAACAGTGGGGTTCTCATCTGCATCTGAGGCACACCCAGGGCAGCTGGAGTTGGTGCTAATGAATTTATTTAGTCTTTCGTTGATTTTTTCATTAGCATGTATGCAAACAAAATTAACCTAATATTTAACACTGACAGTTTCATAAAGCTGAAAAAGACCTCGAGTGGCAACCTAGTCCAGTTATTTGTCTCTGAGAAAGCTACCTTCACAGGTCAAGAAGGTAAAAGGCTGACATCAACCATTTCCCCGGATTGCAGAGTCTACGGCTCCTAGCTGTCGCCAGTACCATCCAGGGATACTTATACCTACTTCCAGCTCCTTTTATTTATTTTTTCAACTAAGTCTATTTCCTTTGGTTCTGAACTTTGCTGAATAGGACCAGACATTTCACATTCATTCTCTATACTACTTTAAACACATTAAAACATCCTCTAGCTTCTTCATTTTTAAAGACATGTGGATATAGTTCTCCCAAATTTGTGTCTATAATGAGATTGGTTATTTAGCACCACGAACATCCACTCTTTCCCTATTTGCTTTTTGTCTGACTCCCTCCACTAAAATGTAAGCCCCACGAAGGTAAGGAGTTTGTGTGTATTCTGTTTACAGCTGTATGCCCCACAGCTAGAACAGTGCCTACGTAAGAGGTCGAAAATATCTGCGGAAGGAAGGAGTTAAATTTTTCTATGGTATTCATTCACCCGCATATAGAAACTGAACACTCAAATATGCACTGCTGTACTTTATTACAGAAGCAGTGTGTAAAGTTAAAAGTAAAGGAATTACAGGGGGAGGGCTAGTATAAGAGCCCGGATGCAGAGTACTTCATCACTGGGGGAAAACCGCTGCTTTTCTCTAGCAACGGACTGTTTCTGAATATCCCAAAATGGCCTGGTAGTAAAACTCTCTGCAAACGGCTATTACTGGTAGGTGATAAACCAAAGCTATTCTTTGTAAATGTTATAGCATAATTTCCCAAAGGAACTTAAAAAGTTTCCCATTGGACAAGGTTATACACAAACACACTTAAATCATCACCGGGTATGGCCACTGAGCCTTGAATTCCAAGCCTGCTACCCCATCAACATTCTAACTACTCTCTGAGCGAGGTTGAAGAAACACAGCAGTAAGACAGAGCAACATGAAGTCAGGCCAAACCGCCTCAGCCCTTGTGCAAAGCCTAAGTGATGGTGAGGTCAGCACAAAACGACCGCAGGGTGAAGGTCTCCTCCAGATCTAGAATTCTACGGTTCTGTGACATACTTTGAAAGGAAAGGGGTTGACATAAATCTCTTTAGATCAAAGCATTTTAGTGATGAAAGATATGTCAGAACTCATCTCACATATAACTTGCTCAAGGTCTCAGGTTGGTCTATTAATGGAGCCCAGATCTGGGGACCCAAGGCTTCAGAATCTCATTTTGGTACCCTTTCTACTCTGCTGCGTGCATATTCTCCTTCCTTAGAACATCATTTCTTACAGAAGTAACATTCCTGGCTGTGAGACTGAAGGACCACCCAGAGATCCCTGGAGTGTGACAGAACCCTGCAAAAATCCAAATGGGTTTTGTTCACTATACCGTCACCTCCTCATTCCAAGAACTGAGAGCTAACAGCTGTGTGGCCAGTACCTCTGTCCGCTCTGATTGTTTTCTTTTTTCAAAACCATTTCAGTGGATGGACCAGCAATGCAGGTTTGTGAATTCTGAACTCAGGCTGCAGAGGCTCTAGGGCAGGGACCAGTGGATAGGAGGCTGGACACAGAGACCAAGAGAGGGAGTGGGGAGGGGAGGTGGAGGAAAGGAGAAATGACGCCCGTAGTTCTCAGGGGCAAATTGATAACTATTAGACACTTTGAATATGTCTCTGAAAAAAGTGGAGAGACAAAGTCACTGTCCTAGTTCTGTGGCTCTCACACCTGGCTACATATAGCTTCATCTGGGGAGCCTTCAAAGCCCATAACTCTTAGGCCCCAACTCGGGTCAGCTGAACCAGGATCTCGGGGGTGGGACCCAGACATTGATATTTTGAAAAATGCCCCACGTGCTGCTAATGATACAGCCACAGATAAGATCCACTGGTCTATTATGTGTTACATGATACCACAAAAATAAAAAGATAGATCCAAGATAATTTTACATGCATGTTAATCGCACAAAATCACGGTGAGGCTTACCACCATCTAAAAACTTCCATGCCTACCCACCAAAAGTTTTAGTCCTGCAAAAGCCATGCAGCCGCAGCGTTATAAAGGTCTTGCCACCTGCAAAAGCAAGCCTAGAAGAGAAGCACCAAACATCTTTCCAGAAATCCTAAAAGGTAAGGAAATTAAGGAAGAAGTTCACCTAAACTGTCTTCCGTATTTCCAACGATCAGGAAAAAGGCATTCTTAATTTTCCTTCACAAGAAATATGTATCAACTATTTAGGATACGCTTGGTGCTGGAACGGGAAAGAAGATAAAAGAAAATGAAAAATGGCTTGCCTGCCCTAGCTTCACTCAAGGTTCCATCAGTGCAATGCCCCAAAAAAAGCCATTAAGCTGGCAATGGAGAATAGCTTTGGGACCCTATCAATGAAGTGAGACACTCCTATGATATAAACCAGGTACTTTCACGGAGGTGGTTTCCTCGTTACAAAGGTAAGGGACTCACTTTCTCCATGATGTAATCAGCCTACTAGGTGCTGTTGAAAGTACACCACCCACACGGAGGCGTCCATGCCTTCCGTGGTCAAAGCAGGATGAGCAGACATTTCCACACTGAGTACACAATATACTGAATGATAACCTCATGAAGTAAGAACAGCCATACCTGGAAGAAAGCAGGCCGAGCCTAGTAAGAATCGGCTAATATGCTTTACCTGTTCCCACTACCTTATTCCCTGCTTGTTTTTTCTTCAAAACCTGTAATCATAAGCACATTTGCTTCAAAAAGATGAATAAAAACCCAAGACATGGGAAAAAAAGGGGAGCAAATAATGTTATTTCCTCTTGTGTTTCCCCTAAGGTAGACTCATCATAATGCAGATGTAGAAAGAAAAGGCAGTAAGAAGGATTTTCTCTATGTATCCATCTGATCACAGTGTTGTCCCCGGTCACCCCCCTTAGAACAGAAATCGTTATTCCTAATAGAAGCATCTCTAGACAAAACACATTTGATCCTTTCCAGAGACGGGGCTGGTGGTGGGGACCTGCTCCTCTACCCCTCCAGCTCCTCTATTCACAACACATTTTCTTGCTTCTTGCCTTCCTTGTAATTCTCCTGGGCTGGGAATGCCCAGTGACGTCTGCCCTATTTCTGGGAAGATGAAAGATAGAGCTGCTTGATTTTTCCCTTACATTCCAAACGCTTCAAGTCAGACCCTGAACCTCGAAAGAAAAGGTAATCTTTGAAAACAGCTGCAGTCCTTCAATGTTCACAAATAGGTATCCAGTTACCAGACTCAAACAGTTTTTCTATTTTAAACAATGAAGAATTATTCATTCATTCATTCATTCATTCATCCATCCATCCATCCATCCATCCATCCACTCATTCCAGATATTCCCAGGATGACTGTTTGGTAATACCAGGGAGGAAAGGTAGGCACGTAGGGGATTATGAAACTAAGCATGGTAAGTGTTGTGTGGATCAAATCATTTATGAAAATCATTAGTAGGTTGCTTGTAAGCATCTCTAATAATGTTTTTTGCTTTTGAAACTCAGTTTGATATGGTGATAGAATACTATATGAATTATTGTTTGCTATTCCATTCTATTCTAGATTTGGGTAATAACAAAAAAATACAGTATCTCTTATTTCTATTCCATTCAGTTAAGTAAACTTTTTTTCCACTTGCATGTAGACAGCAATTACTAATCACCTGAACCTGTCCTTTGTGAGTATAGGTCTCTTAGCCTATTGCGCCTTGCACCTACATTTTCACAATGAAGTGACTTCTGTGGGGAAGAGATGGAAATAACTTGCATCTCTTGCTTGGTTAACTTGCCCAGCCTCTGGTGGGTACAGGAATGTAAGAGTCCAGAACAGGCTCATCCCAGCCTCCAGGACCATTTATTTCTTCCCATGAATGCTTTCTTCCTCATTGCCGTTGGGGCCATGTGGATAACCACCATATGGCCCCACCCGGCTCCATATGGCTCCATCTCCCTAAAAGGGGCGCTCAAGAACATAAAAACGCTGCTGTATACGTTTAGTGCAGCCCCTTCTCGTTTTCCTCCATCTGTCTTCCATATGTTTACGCGACTCAGACTCCTGCACACGTAGACCTTTTATAGTGAGGGTTGCCAGCCTGACCAAGATAAAGAACTAACATTCACCGCTGTCAGTGACAAGGGGCCCCAACTACTTTAAATATGTGACTCATTTAGTATTCAAACTAGAACGAACTCATAACCACTTTTCTTCAATTTGTAAATGAAATTGATTTTAGATTTATATTTTTTAAAATGTTACCAACAAAAGCCACCCAGTGGCTCTTCTGTTGTATTTTCTCCAAGCGCTGTTCGTGAAGTGTGGAAGAACTGCATGTGACTTCCACTTAGGTGTCCCTATCATATTACACGTCAATCTCTCTCCAAAGTTGACTTTTTCATTTTCATAAAACTCTCCTTTGATCAGAGGAAGAGTTGTTACTGTTTTCCCCCTCAGGTGTCCCTGCAAACATCTGAAGTTTTACATGTGTCCTCTGCAAACGCTAAGGAAATGAGGAGGAATGAGGAGAGACTGACCCCTGCGGGGCTCTACCTGCCCGGCTTTGGCCACACCGAGTCGTGGTCCTTTTAGCTTTGCTCGGCACCTGGCACGAGGGACACATCTGATCCCAGAGTTGGTATAATCGAGAAGAAACTGGGAATACCAGTCACTAGACACCAGGTACAACACTGTTTCCCAGCAGGAGGCCACCCCTGGCATTAGTAACAGGAATTAGGGTGATTTCTCATTCCCAGGGGTAACTTGTCAGTGGGTACCTAGGCCATCTTTCACAAAAAACTAATGACAGTGAGAACGAAAGAAAAAAGAAATCAAGTAGGCCTAGTACTGGCTTCAGTAATTTCTACTCTTATTAATATGACTTAGACACAAAGTCCTGTGTTATAGCACTGCAGTGCTATTAAAAAGAACGCATTCAGTCCCCCAAACTGCTACGCACGTTCAAAGGTGTCCTCTTCGTGGCAGATAACTTGCCTGTAATCTAGTCCAAACCACCTGTGTAAAGCAGTCTGCTAACCAGTACGCGGAAAATTATGGCCAGTTCCATGATGACTATCTCTGATGAAGCAGAACACGGAAATAGTGCTCAAACGCACAAAATATTAATAGATAGACATACAAAAACCACCCAGCAAATGCCACAACAATACGTTTCTCTTTTAGCTTGTTTGTGTATAAATGACAACTATTGCTATTTTTCCCCAAACACAGATATGCAAAATAAAGTTTTTATTTGAATTTCAAGATCAAACAGTAACATTTATGTAGGATGCGTGATTGAGTCATTTTTGGCTTTTTGATAAAAACACTATTACATATTTCACACATCTTTGTTTCTCTTAACGTCCTTTATAATGCAGTATAGAGCCAGACATCAATTAAGTTCAGACAAAACTACTGGGACCTAAGGAAACTCTTGTTCCCACCTAAGCTGTCATTTCACAACCCTTCCTGCATGGGAAAAACCTAAGGAGTTACTTGTACTAATAAAACCAAAAATGCCTTTTATTGACGCAGTTGATATACTGCAAACTGCGGCATCACAGGTGCTACGGTGGCAGCAAAAAGTGTATTTTAGTCAGGGCATCAAGTTGCAGAATTCAGGCTACAGCCAGAGGCCTGTTCATTGGAATAACTGCTCCAGGCTGGAACAAATGATAAATTTTGCTTAAGAGAAGCAAGCACTGCCCTTGTGTGATAAAGGAAGTTTGGGTAGATCATGCAACGGTAGTGTTTCCAGAAGTGCAAGGGTGAAAAAGCTAAGTGGGTATTTTGCTCCCAGATTAAATAGAAAGGACAAGAAGCCTGATCAACAAGACTTCAGTGAATTACAGTTTCTGGTCTGAGAAGCTATGAATATCATATCCTGCACAGCAGGGCTTGCTCTGAGCAGTTTGTAAACCACATGGAAAAAGGCAGAAGTTGCTGCTAAGCTAATAGCTGCTGAGTAGTTGCATTAATTGTTGACTTTTCGGCAGGGAGGCTACTCCCCCCAGCTCAGTGCTTCCCACAAGCCAGGTGCACGCTATAGCTGGTAACCCCATCCCTCATATTCCTTCCCACTGGACACTGGCTATTAAATGCTGGCCTCTCGCCAACTGCCTTTAGGTGAGATGTGGTAAAAACGGCCAGTGAAACAAGAACATCTGCCTTCGTATCATTTTCTTTGTACAGCTACTTCCCAGGCGGCTGCTTGGATCTACGTGCGTCCATTTACTGGATTTAAACAAAACAGCAGGAGGCTAAGGGGGAGGCCCAAGAAGCATATGCTGGGTCAGCCCACTCTGGTTTCAGCTACAGTACAGACGGAGGCTTTGCCCCTCTGGAAACTGACAAGGGCAGCCGCAGCTGTGAGTCTGGAAGCAGGAGACACCCCCCTGCCTTACCTGTTTCTTTGTCCTGGACTTCTTCCAGGTGCAAGTCATTCAAAAGGTGCTCCAAGATCTTCTCTGGGGTCCCGGACACGACCACGTATCTGTCGGAGAGCAGAGAGTCCACGGAGTCATCCTCAGTGGAGGACTGTGAACGGCTGCTCCATTCTTCGTCCTCGTCCTCCTCGTCAATGTATTTGAAAGACGGCACATCGAAGGTGGGCAAGGGCAGCTCTCGGTCTGAAAGCGCGGCAGAATCCTTCCTCTCTAAATGAGGGTCAAAGACTCTCAGCCGGGAGCTGCCCATTGTGCACGGCTACTAACAAAGGCATCCCCTAAAGGCTCAAAGATCTTGCCATCTCTGTCCTTTCACTGGGAACTGAGTCCATCTGGCTGCTAAGAGCTCTGCAGTCAGCTAGCACGCTGGGCTCGAGAGGCGGAGAAAACAGGGAGGGAGGGAGGGAGGGGGGGATAGAGGAGGCAGAGAGAGCGAGTGAGATGGAGCGGGAGAAGGGGAGGAAGGCAGGGAAAAGGAAACAGGAGCACGGGGCTGGGTGGGAACTCTGACCTCCAATCACTCTCCAAACTCCCCGCTTGGGGGGCTGGGCCGCAGCTCTGCACTTTCTTCAGCACCAGGACGTCCCGGTCTTGCTCTTTAACCTGAACGGTTGTCACTTCATCATCCTGCTTTCATTGCCGATGGGAGTGATGGATGGAAGAAAGAAAAACAGAGAGAAAATTTAAAAGGCAAAAAAAAAAAAAAAAAAGAAGCTAACTAAAGCTGCACTTTCTCAAGTTGCTTTCCCACCTAATATCTTTACAGATTCAGAACAAATTAGGAACCTGGTCAAGGATCTCCCTCTAATGGTACAGGGTCCAGGCTCAAGTTGTATGGATACATAAAGCATTAGAAAGACATAAATACTTTAAAGGAAACTGGAAAAAAGAATGAAGTGGGGATGGGATTCAGAGTTCATTTTTAAAACTACCTGAATGATGTGAATTAAGAAATCGAAAGTTCAAAGTCTCAAAAACACAATATACTAATTGCGTGTGTGCTATACTCTCTTTTACCTGGTTAATACTTCTTGAACTGCCGCTATATTAAAATTAGAAAGTCATATAAAACATCATTTAAACACTAAAACAATGAGCAAGCCATATTAAGCAGATGTAGCAGATATATATCATATTCATTTACATCACAGCCTTATTTTAAGGTGGGAAAAAAACTACTCATTCTATCATTCAGTTCCTGTTTTACTCCCAAACTTGAGGTGGCCTTCATATTTATCACATACTTGTTTTGCCAGAATACAAGCAAAAACGGATCTCTAGTTAGAACCTCATCTAGGCTGAAATTCGGATGTCACGGGTGACTGCACTGACTTTCTTCACCGCGGTCCCTTTTAACACGGAGAGAAGGCTGAACAATCATTCATTTCTGCACACACAGCTTCCACAGCCCAGAGCCTAACACGGCCCGCTGACGTGGCTCTGTCAGAGTCGGGCTCACTGCTGACCCAGCAGTGTGGAGCCGACCCAAGTGACACCCAAGTGACAAACGCTTCCAGAGTGTGGAGTGTGAAATTCTCCTGATGGGTGGCGCCCAACCAGAGGCAGGTAGGGGCGGAGGGGGTAGGGAGAAACACATGTAAAAATATTTACCGTCTGTATTTCTGAGGATCTGAGCAGAAGATTGAAGCAAGAAAAGTTGATAGCAAAGGGGCTTCACCTTAAAAATTATGTTGCCTCTTTAAAAAGGGAAACACGTCCTAGGGTTCCTAGCATGCTTCTGTGTTTCTGCTCCTGGCAGAAAACCCTACCTCAATTAGGTACAAACACACAAAAAGAACATTTTCCCGCCCCCCGTTGGATAAAAAGTACTATGTCCTCGTGCCTTATTATCAGTTCCATAGATTTATCAGAGATGCCGATGTATTTATTCACCTTCCATAAGAATAGGAAGGCACTATTCTTGTCGTCATTGCCAACCAAATCAGTGGGAAAATGATGATTTCAACTCCCGGTGTGCTGATTCCTAAGAAAATGTAGTGACCTAGTCATTTGAGTCCCCCAAGATCTTCTTAAAAACAAAAAATACTAGTCATTCTAAACAGCAATATAATTTTAAGATCATCCTTTCTAAATCTCTTAGTGGCAAATAATTTTACTATGTAAAACTGATGTATTGCACTTCAGCAAGGTCAGACACACAGTTACTGTGGCAATTAATACTGGATATTCATTGTTAAACTCCCTGAGGATGGCAGTGTGACTCCTGTAACATGAATACCAATGTATAATTGCTATCTTTCATTTCTCCAAAGGGGTTCTTTTGTTATCCATGTGGCTGAAGTGAAGCAAGGTGGCTGGTGAGAGGAGCATAATATTGACAAAAAAAAAAGGGGGGGGGGGCAGAATGTGAGTCCGGGATACTGAGACACAGAAACAAATAATTCAGTAAAGAGCAGGTGTGAAAGGACAAAAATCTTTCCCTAGCTTTCCTCTCGTCGTAAGCCAATATTCATTTTATATGAGCCTGCTGTCATTCTGAAGTACGTTTTACATTCTACGTGCATGTGATATACGGCATTATTAACTTCCGCGGGCCATGCACATACATATGGATGGGAAGGGCTTCTCTAATGTCTGTGTAACTAATATGTATTACAGGGCTGTGCACAGAGCAGCTACACTCTGCTGGGCAGGGGAATAGCTGAACCATACTGATGTACTATCAATAGCATCTTATGTCACAGTGATAGTTTCCATTTTGAAAACCTGTTAAAAAATAAAGAAGCAAAAAAGCAGAAAAATCAAGGTATAAAAGGAGATGGAAGTTATCTAAAATTGCCGTGAAAACGTAATAACCGTATGTATTATACCCGGCTCTCAAGAAGGAAGGTGAAATTAACACCTCCTGACCAACCTATGTACCCTTACCTAACTGCTCTTCCTGAAAAACAGCATAAGTACCAGAGTTGAAGTTCTGGGTATGAAACTTTACTCTGGTGCTTGCTTGGTTAAGAATAAAAGTATTTAAAGAACTAATGACAAGAAATATGTTCAATGACAAACAGTTCATGAAATGCAAGTAAAGCATTAAAATGCTTACTTTATAAACAACCACTCAACAAACAGTGAGGGTCTGCTTTGGGTAAGGCACTGTGGCAGACACTAAGGGGCAAGCAGCAGTGAGTAAGACCAATGCCCTGCCCTTAACTGACAAGGTGATAGCTCCATAACAGCGTAAGTCTAACGTGGTGAGCTCCCCCAAGATGAGGCCACATGCAAGAGAGAAAGCAAAGGTAGAGAACCCATGCGATTTGACTGTCAAAGATGACAGATCAAATCCCAGATCTGTGGGTGAAAGAGAATGGAAATGCCATTAAAGGGGACAAAAAAACTGGTTCTGCTGAGAATGATGAACCTGGTTACAGACAACTGATGTTTCAGTACTGATGACACATCATGCTATAGATGTTTAGCAAGCAGTTAGAAATAGAGAACTAGGGCTCTGGACAAAGGCCAAGGACAGAGATAAATCTGTGAACTACTCAAGTTTGGGAGTGGATGAGATTGTTGAAGGGAAGCAGGACAGAAAGGGAACTAGGAAGAGAAAACATAGAAAGAAGGAGGAAGAGGGAGGGGATCAGAGTCATGAGGAAACCTACCAAAGAGATGACTAAGCAGTGAAACCAACAGAAGCCAGGAGAAGGTGGAGGGCACTGACTCAGGAGAGTCAAGGGCAAAGGCTGTCTGACGTTGTCAAATTCACCAAGATGAAGAGTCTAGGAGGAAGTGATGAGGAGACCACAATGGGAAGGTGAGTGTTGAGGTGTAAGCGGATGTGAAGGAAGTGCACAAACAGGCAAGACCGCCTCCTTGGAATTTCATCTCAAAAGGAAGGAGTCAGGCTGAAGAGGCTGCCTGGCTGGGGAAGTCGGCAAGGTGAGGGGCTAAGGAGAAGGGGCGAGAGATCAGGAACGTGCATGGAGGGTTTAGGCTACAACAGGATCGAGCCTTCCTCCTTCCAGAGAGGATCACGGGAAAGAAGATGGGTGGAAATTTAGAAAAAAATTAGAGCAGGGAAAATAAGGTAGCTGAGGTAGACAAAATGAGATGCCTTCTATCATCTCCGTAGAGTGGGGGTTCCGACCATCTTCTGGAAGGGGAGGTTCCTGGGCCTGAAAACTGTTGGAAAAATGGCTTTAGGGGTTGCAACAGGGAATAAACAAGTTATGAAAAGAGGAATTGCCAGGCAGCTTTGTGCTGCTGAGGGTGGAAAAACATATGTTTATGGTTTTAGGCCTTCCTGCCAAAGTGCTCAGAAATCTGAGTGGGGGGGACTTCCCTGGTCTGGTGGTTGGGACTCCGCACTGCCACCGTGGGGAGGTGGGAGGGTGGTGCGGTGTGGCCCGCGGGTTAGATCCCTGGTCGGGGAACTGGGATCCCCACATGCTGCGCAGTGTGGCCAAAACAATTTTTTTTTAATTTTTAAATTAAAAACATAAATTAAAAAAAACAATTTTTAAATTAAAAGAAGAGAAACCTGAGAGGAGAACAGCGAATGACGCCCCCTCTGCCCACCAGGGGAAGAGATCAGCATAGGAGACACCAGGAGGGAGGGAGGAGAGGTGTTGTGGGCTGCCCTCAGCACACACGCAAAACAGCCCTTCTCCACAGGGCGTCTGTCTGGTTAGGGAAAGGAGTACGCCAAGAGAGGAGCTGATAAGCGGGGGCCGAGGACAAGCCTTCACAGGAGTGAAGAGAGCAGGCAGGCAGTCGAGGAGGAAGCAGGTGGAGGCTTTCATCAAGGAGGCTGATCTCTGAAGTGGGGCAGTTCAGAGCAGGGCAGACGGAGCAAGGGAGAAGCAGCCCCTAACACCTGGGAGCCGGCCTGGCACTCAGGCTGGGCCTTGTGTTCTCCTGTTAAATGTCACTGATTCTGCGAAAAATCAACATCAGATGAGGCCACTCTGTGACGGTGGTGGGACAACACAAAAACACAGCCACTCGGAAGTCATATCTTAACACAGACAAAGCATAAACATTGATCACGGCAGAAAATACCAGAAAGCCCAGCGAGTGAGTAGCGACTGCTGCTTCTTTCCCAGTGACAACTTTGGCTTTGCTCCTCTCCCTATAGATAAGATTTAAGATATCGTCACAGAGTTGCCCAGTTTCCTGATCTAGAGCAAAGCCCTGCTACTTGAAATCCTCTCCAAAGTCACCAAACACAAACCCAAGTCTGGGATGTCCTTTCTTCTATCACCTTCTTGTACTGAGCTGCTGTGAGGCTCCCCACGGTGCGAGGGCTCCATCACTATACCAAAAGCAATAAACCCAACTTACTCAACTACAGGTGTGCTCCTGGTGGTCTCTGGCTAGAGGACAGTGACCATGGACAAGGGTCATAAGATGCCGCCCTGACACTGGCATGGTGCAGTGTGGAGAGCATGGTTACTGGAGTCAAAGATAAAATGCATTTCCTTGTCAGGAGGATGAGAGAGTCATACCCAGGGATGTTCCTGAAAGTGATGAGAGGATGGGTGAGGAACAAATGCCCGAGGACTTCCCTGGCGGTCCAGCGGTTAGGACTCTGTGCTGCCAAGGCAGGGGGCGCAGGTTCGATCCCTGGTCGGGGAACTAGGATCCCGCACGGTGCAGCCAAAAAATAAAAATTAAAAAAAAATTTTAATTAAAAAAAAAAAAGAATGCCAGTGCAAGGGGCACAGACCTTAGGAGAAGGGACTTCTGTAGGTGCAACACTGAAGAGGAAGGTGCAGTGGGGAGTGGGATGTATTCCCAGAAGGCACCATGCTTCCCACCGCCCGCCCCAGCCAAGGCATGGGGGCGCTCAGCTCTGGTTGGTACAGGCTAAGTGAGAATTCTCCCTGCTCCCTGACACACACTTTAGCTCCTAGATCTGCACAAACCAGGTCTTTGCCCTACTCTCTTGAAGGGATGGTAGGAAGAACAAGAAACTCTAAGGACCAGGCCAGACGGATTCTTCACAGCTTTGCCTATGGGATGCAGTCTGGGATGAGCTGGGAGATGGGGGAGGAAAGGAAGTGTAAAAATAAATAGGTATCCTCAGCTGAAAGGGGGAGGGGAGAGGAGGGGGGAGGGGAGGGGAGGGAAAGATGTTTGATCAGACTCACAGGACCTTTTGAACAGAGGCCATGAAAAATATGAAAACAGAGGAGGGTTTTCAGCTTTTCTCTGCTCCTCATCTCTTTGTTCTATTCTTTGGTGACTAGCTCTGATTTCTTTTCTTTTTATGGCTACACTGCTCCCCTGCCTGCAAATTCTGAATGAATGATAGAACCCGTCCCTTTGACTTACTTTAGATTAACTTCCTTGACCAAGATCAGCTTTTATACTTCGAAATCCAACTTTTCTTTTTTCATTTATTCACATGAAAGACATTTATTTTTAAGATGAAAATACATATAGGGTAATAAAAATACTGATTTTTTTTTAAAAAGTAAGGTGAAGAACTGATGTTCACAGTTTAGCAAGTCTATGCTGTCCTGAACCAAATTTCTGACTGCATTTATATTTTCACTTGTCACCAGCACTAGCAAGAAAAAGTCATTACTAAGGGATTTCTCAGGCCTGCTGGAATTGTCACAACTACTTGCTTGATTTTCCATTATCTCTGATAATGGAAAATATTCCTCTCCCAAGTACTGACATAAAGCAGCCACTGGTATTCTCCATGGCACTGTGTCCCTGATGCTCTGTGAGTATCAACTCTTACAAGAGGGCTTAGCTGGGGGTTCATGGATGGGCTTTAGTGACTCGGAGAAGCTTCTGAAAGTATATAAAATTTTTATGTGTAGGCACATTTTCCCAGGGAGAGTCCAGAGTTCTAGGTCTCACTGGAGTCTATGAACCCCAAAAGGTACAAATCGTTCCACACAATGACACTCATATTTATCACTGCATCTAAGTAAACTTCTTTGACAATCTCCTGCTGGTAACACTGCCTATCCAGATAAGATGCCCAAAGAACCCTGACATGACATCCATCACACTGACCTCTGATTATCTGCTCCCTCTGCGCTCTCCACGAAATGATGACATCTTGAGGGCAGGGACTGTGACTTCTAGTTCTCTTCCTAACACACAGCTTAGGGCCTGGCACATGATATTAACTTGATAACGGTTTACTGAGCGTGCAAGTTCAAGCAAGAGAGTGAGTGAGCGAGTGGATTACCTTTAAAAGACAGAATTCGATCTCACGTGGTTCAATGGTCACTCTCCTCTGAGGTTGCCCCTACCCTCTCTACTTAGTCACTTTCCTATTATGATGCTCATCACATGAGATAACTGTGTTTTGTACTTGAGCGCTGTACTTGCTCCATCTGTCAGAATTCTACCAAACTAAGCTCCCGTGCAACTGACATATAAGAGACCATATAACTAACACAACAATGGGAAGGCATTCACTAAATGGTACTGTCCCTGAGTCTAGGGCACATGGAAAAAAGGGTGTGGGCGTGAACAGGTCACCCTGTGGGTTGAAGTGTGAACTGGGCAAGATGTGAATTTTGTGCCCTCTAAAATCCCCCTTCTGCCCCCTTCGGTTCCAACCAGGATCCTCAACACTCCTCACGTGACCCAGTGTTCCATCATCAAACCTGTGTGAAGCAGGCAGCACCGGAGAAGCTTTCAGATGGAGAATGCACAGAACCATCTAGCTTGATGCCGTGGCACTCAAGAAGTCATACAAGTAGCACAAGGTGCAATGCTGCTTTCCCTCAAGTTTGTGAACACCATAACTGAAGATGCTAACTTAGTGGTAGGAAGGCATTTGCTATGGACTGAAGGTTGGTGTCTCCCCCAACCCCGAATTCCTATGTTGAAACCTATCCCCCAAAGTGATGGTGCCTGGAGGTGGGGCCTTTGGAGCCCTCATGAATGGGATTAGTGCCCTTATAAAAGAGGCCCCAGAGAGACCCCTTGCCTCTTCTGCCCCGTGAGGACACAGCAAAATGACAGCTATCTATGAACCAGAAAGTGGGCTCTCATCATATATTGAATCTGCTGACACCTTGATCTTGGATCTCTCAGCCATCAGAACTGTAAGAAATAAGTTTCTGCTGCTTATAAACCACACAGTCTGTGGTGTTTTGTTACAGCAGCCCAAACAGACTGAGATGGCATTTAGAGCCAACAGCTTATTATGATGCCTTTCATTTCCCAAACTCCTTGGTCGAACTTGCATTCCTCCTACGAAGTTCTCTTCAAGAACCACCTCCTCCAGGAAACCTGCTCCGTCTACCTCCCGTCTGACGTGGCTGGCCCTTCTCTGCAACCCCACAGTGTCACATGACTCCTTCGGGCTCAGCATTCCGAGAAGCACATACTGATGACCTTTTCTGTCTCCCTTCTAAAGCATAAGCTCACGTGTGGGCAGGCACTGTATCTCCTTCAACTTTGAATTCCCAACAAACAGCCAGGTCTCGGCACTTCATAAATACCTGAAGAACCTTACCCACATGGATCAATGAACACACAAAATGAGGAATGGATAAATGTGTAACTTTGGGGGACTTCCCTGGTGGCGCAGTGGTTGAGAGTCCGCCTGCCGATGCAGGGGACACGGGTTCGTGCCCCGGTCCGGGAGGATCCCACGTGCCGCGGAACGGCTGGGCCCGTGAGCCATGGCCGCTGGGCCTGCGCGTCCGGAGCCTGTGCTCCGCAACGGGAGAGGCCACAACGGTGAGAGGCCCGCGTATCGCAAAAAAAAAAGTGCAATTTTGAGTAGAGGTTTAGAGAACAGCAGCTTACTCTCAAAAGATACATTTCAAGTGCTGAACTCTGATGGTGTCAGTACAGGGGACAGTTTGCTGAGAGGTGCTTTTCCTAAGGAAGGGTAATCCAACTACTAGCGTTGTGGATAACAGTGGCCTGCGCTGTTCTGCATCTTGATCGTCAACTTGAGTGTTTGGGACACTCAAACAGATATGGGTAAACTGAAAAGAAGAGCTGCATGCTCATCACACTGGACAGTGATATAGACAGACAAGGGGTTATGAGACCAAAACAACCTACTCTAATTCAGGATCTTGGCCTGAGGGTGGTTAATGTGAGGATCACTAAGGCAGCCCCAAAACTTGGCCAATATTTAAGAGGAAACATGGCTAAGTATTTTGTGAAGTGTAAAGCATCATGCAATCATTAGCTACTAGACAATTTAAAAAAGCTAACATAGTTTTATCTCATAGTGGTAGAGGTAACCACAGCTCAAGAACTAAGGAGACAGCACTGCCATATGCAACTAACAGACCCACTAGGAACAGGCAACAAGGGAGGGATCCAGCCATGACCAGGCAGGTAAATCTATCACATTTATTGAGGGTTTACCATACATCAGCAAAGC
This sequence comes from Pseudorca crassidens, assembly GCF_039906515.1. NCBI lineage: Eukaryota > Metazoa > Chordata > Mammalia > Artiodactyla > Delphinidae > Pseudorca > Pseudorca crassidens. The sequence continues at coordinate 33,144,987 of NC_090303.1, read as the reverse complement.
TAAGAGTTGCACATCCATTATCTTATCTAACCATTACAACAATTCTATGAGGTACATACTGTTAAAACTCCCATTTTGATAAAGTAACTTGGCCAGTTACTTGTGTGAGGGTGTGTGGTAAAGCTGAGATTGAACCCAGGCAGACCCAACCACAGAGCCCTTAACCAGAACCACAGACGTCCCCAGAAGATGGTCACTAATACACGTTAGAGACTACAAGTATGGAAGGGGACTTGGTCTACCCCGGTGCTGGCAGCCAAAGCAGGCTAATCTGCTTGGCAGGTGAGGCAACAGGTGTGTCTACGTCATGCTGAGTTCCAAGAGGAGAAGAGGGATGCCAAGGACCAAACGTAGTCTCAGGACCACAGCTAAGCAAGCTCAGCCAGGGCGGAGCTCATACCCCTGGCAAGGGGGAAATGCAGTGCTGGCAGGAACAGAGTTCAACATGGCAGGGATTAGTGGGGTCTGATGCCCACAAAACTTGGGTACCCAGAGACATGCAGCCTAAGATTAGCAGGGCGTCCAGCGCATAAGCTGCCTTCGGCCTGATGGGCTCAAGCACTGGGCAGGCGTGGAACTGTACACTTTAATATAGTTAATTTTATGCTACGCAAATTTTACCTCCAACAAAACAAAACAGGGCTGTGATGAGCCTCTGGGCACAGGACTTTGCTGATCAAAATACATGGGACTCTGCGCCAAGGAGCTACAAGTGGGTCTGGGAAACACACCCTTTGAGGTACTGTTCGGGTAGCTGGAATGTCTAAGAACAAAAAGATGGGGAGAATGAAACCACAGCAGGAAATTTTCACTCTCTGAGCTACCCTGCCTTGTGGGATAGGGTGCCATAGGATTACCTGTGATGTTCTAGAAAAGTTACCTTCCGTTACTGGGTGGCTAGATCGAGGAAGCAGATGGAGGCTCAGTTTAAGGAAGTACTGATGGCAGAGGCAGAATGAGCTCTGTCTCAAACTGGAGCAGAGCTTGTCAATAACATTACTGACAAGTGAAGATGGTTCTTCAGTGAGTGAGGCTGGACAAGATAACCTCGGCATTTTTTTCCAATCCTTAGATCCTACAGAATTCAGTTCTCTTGACATCACTTTTCTCACAGAAGCCCAAAGTGCTGTCTCTCCTAAATAGGAAAGTGGCATGTGATTTAGTGGTTAGGGATCTCTCCTCGTCTTGTCCTACGGAAATTCACACACAGCTTAGCAAACCAAACCACCAATGCCCGCATCTATTCTTGTACCGTTAAATGTGGGTACAGCAGAACTGGAATACTTATCTGAAAAAAAAAAATCTCCTCTGGCCAAAAACAATTTTGTCTGAGAACAACCTTCACAGAATTTGCTGACAATGTATCTCATGACTCTCTATTCTCATGGAAAAAAAAAAAAAAGGAAACAGATCTTTAAAAAAAAAAAAAAAAAGTAAGAAGGATATTGCTGGCAAGATAGACCTGATTAAGAGAGCAGCTAAGGGAAAGACAAAGTAAGCAAGATATGTGTCAAGGTGAGTAGTGGTTTAGATTTACCATATCACAAAGTTCTGGCCCGGCAAACACATCGTTTGTATAGATGGTTCTGGCAGAATGAGAGTATTTAAATAATGATAATTAGTTCTTTTAAAAAATCCTACACATATTGTGATTAATAACTCAAACTAACGCCTAAATAGGACTAATAGAATTCATCATCCCCAAGCTTACAAAATCTAGGTCAAGTCTGACTTCCATTGCGTGAAAGCAAACACAAAGTTGTTACGGAACGTGACTAAACTCCCACAGAAAAACGAGTACACAAGACTGGATAGGAAGTTCTGGCTGCTAGAAAAGAACTGTATTTATTAAATGTTACTGCCTCTAATAATCATGTAAAGCAAGTTTTCTAAGAACCCTACAATTAGGGCAAGGCTAGGAATTTGATCCTGAAGCCAACTTCAGCTAGTAAACCTATTGCACAAGAGAGCAGAGGAGATGGGGATAGGATGTAATATCCTGAAATACAGGCACTGTTTTTCCATCACAAGTCTATTTTGATATACGCTATTAGCTTCATGGATTATTCTGGACACTGGAAGAAAAGAGGCATACTCAGCAAGGTTCTGAAAGTGTTTAATGGAGGGACTATTTACAGAAGTATGGGTAGGTTTGATAAAACTAACCAAAATATGGTGAGATAACCATGGACCAGCAAAGGGAGATACTAACCACCCCTGGGCTTGAAGGGGCAAGAGGAAGTCAGAGTGAGTACTGGATCCCATTGGGAGGGAGCTGGAGAAGTAACTGAGAGGCTTGCAAGGAGGAGTTGCAGTCCCAGAGGGGTGCAGTCACTGCCATAACTGCAGCAGAAAGCTGGACAAGGTAGGAAGAAACACCCTGACCCCGTCTCCTTCTACACTCGGATCCCCTATGACCCCTCCCATTGCCCGAGCCCCATTTGGAGATGGAAGGCAAGAGATCCCGGTGGGTTAGGTCCATGGGGGTCAGGTCTCACTGCCAACCAGCACAGAGCAGAGGTGAGAATGGAGGAGGGGATGCAAATGTACATGATCTAGCAAACCTGTCCTTCCAGTTTCCAGAGAAGCTTAAGCCAGCTTGTCACTAAGTTAGATGGCACCATATAGGTCATGGAGTCCATCACCTTGCTGTCAGGAAAACAACTCAAAAACCTAATAGCTTGGGCTTCCCTGGTGGCGCAGTGGTTGAGAGTCCGCCTGCCGATGCAGGGGACACGGGTTCGTGCCCCGGTCTGGGAAGATCCCACGTGCCGCGGAGCGGCTGGGCCCGTGAGCCATGGCCGCTGAGCCTGCGCATCCGGAGCCTGTGCTCCGCAACGGGAGAGGCCACAACAGTGAGAGGCCCGCGTACAGCAAAAAAACAAACAAACAAAAAAAAACCCCTAATAGCTTTAGGGTAAGTTATATTAGCATCTCCCTAATTGACTTAATCTAATTCCTGCACGTTTTATTTTCTTAACACTCTTTCTGGTCTAATATTTACATCAGTTTACTACAGTTCAGATCCTACACTTTGCTTCATACTCGACACTCCCCATGTGACCCTTGAGAGTTATTAAATCACACAGGTGTTATTGTTTTTTATCATAAAATCTTAAATTTTATTAAATCTTTCCCAGAAAGTATTCTAGATCCAGTATGCAAGTTCTTGGTTGATGACAAGATTGTGGGTGGGGATAGAGAGGAGAAGAGAAAGGCGAAATGGCAGGACAAGTTCCACTCTGATATCTGCTGCATGGGAACAGGGGCTTGGTCTGTCTTGTTCTCTGTGCTGTCCCTCCATCCAGAACAACACTGTCTGTTAAATGAATGAATGGCCTGGTGAATGGTGGGTGAGCAGACAGATTCTAGACATTGGGATGGCCCAAGATCAAGGACAGAGAGGTCGGCAAAGGCAAGGAGGAAGAGGTTCCAAGGGACTCAGTTCAGAGAGTAGGCTAGGGTAGAAAGGAGAAATTTCAAGAGTTAGTTAATGCCTTACAAGGCCCTAGTTTTGTGGCGGGGTTCCTGATTATCTGCAAGGGAGCAGGCAATATCCTTCAGCATCAGCAAGTCTAAAGTATAAACAAGATAAAACACCTGCAGCAACAAGCAAGGCGTGATGTCAGCCGTGGTCACGGGGTGAGGCTGCTGCACTCCGTCGCTTCTGCAGCCCCTTGGTCCCAGATATGGTGGTTATTTCATTCTGCTAAGACTCAGAGGTACATACACTCTCCCTGGTTAGTGGGCCCACGGGAAAATGCAAAGGCTCGGCTGGGCTGGGAAGTCACTAAGACTTACCCCTTGGATTCAAAAAGCCTAGGTCAAAGGGCAACTGAGGGCACTGCCTTGTGCATATGTGATCTGACAGAGGCCTATTAGAAGGTAATTCAGAAGAAATGAGGATGCCTTCAAATTCTAAATTAGATCATTAAGCATTTCCTAACATACTGAGGTCACTGGAAAAAAACTTTGTCTGTCAATACTTTGAACCTGTGAATTCCATCAATCCACAGCGTTCATGCAGACAGTTTGCACGATATGTTCACGACAGATTCGGCCACTTTGCAAAAAACTCAGATAACTTAGCGCTGGAAACAGCACTTATTTCCACTTCGCATTATTGGTATATCTTTTTTTTTTTAAACATCTGTATTGGAGTATAATTGTTTTACAATGGTGTGTTAGTTTCTGCTTTATAACAAAGTGAATCAGCTGTACATATTGGTATATCTTGATGGCCCTGAACATACAATACATATGTTACTTGAGATTTAAAACAACCAAAAAATCTGAAATCTTGCTTCCTAGGAAATTTTACAGAAATGACAAATGTAAATTTTAGAAATACCTTCTAGTTCCCAAGAATTCTTATATCATTGTGTGTGTGTATGTGTATATGTGTGTGACACACTTATGAAGTTATTCTGAAGGGAAAATATCAATATTGACACCTTCCTCAAGCAGCCTAAAGATGAGATGAAAACCTATGGCAAATTATGACTCGGACAAAGTTACTAGTTGCAGATATACTTGTCACCTGGGGTTTGACTAATTCACAGCAGCAGTTTCACAGAAGCCTTTAAAATCTGAGTAAAAAGAGGACAATATGGATTTTAACAGCAGCCCTTGATAGCCACCCCTGACTAGTTCCTATGGCGTTGGCTTCTCCTCCCAAATTCCTCTTATAGGAAACACAGTTGTGTTTGGAAATGCGTCCTGATTAAGTAAAGATCTAATTTATAAATTGAAATAACTTGAGAAAGCTAGCTCTTAACTGTGAACAGACCCAGTGGAAATATTCTTCAAATTTAAAAAGTACTGGATCCATGAAATTGGCTAAGAGAGTACATCTTAAGTGTTCTCACCACACACACACACACACACACACACACACACACACACACACACACAATCTAACGTAATCACGTGAGGTATGCATATGTTAATTAGCTTGACTGCAGTAATCATTTTACAATGTATGCATATATCAAAACATCACATTGTACACCTTAAATATATATGACTTTTGTCAATCATACGTCAATAAAGCTGGAAAACAATTTTAAATTGCAAGTAAATAAAGTGTAAAGTAATACACTTAGAAAATGGGAATGCTTCAAGTCAAGGAACTCTTTCCAAGTCACTTCTGTGTGTATATAAATGTGCATTTACACGTGCGTGCTTGTGAATATGCGTGTGTGTGTGTGTGTGTGTGCACGTGCGTGCATGTGTAACTTTAGAGAGGGCAAGCAGTAATAAAAAGGGCAGCCTCAGTCCTTATACAAGTTATGGAATGAAAAATTCCTAGTTACCGTAGCAACTGCAAGATCACATGGCATGGAAGCAAGGAGATACAAAGCATCTTAAGTAAACACTCTTGTATTTTCATGTTTTGCACATTCCTTGGTGCTTTTAGAGAGGCACGCCTTAGTCTCAGCAGGAACCATCTCAGAAATTTATTTCACAGTTTGAAACAAGATTGGGAGAAAGGTAGGACTGTGTCACTCTTGGTTTATTGCACAGCCACAGAAAGTTGGTGTTAAAACAGGTTAAGGGAATTTAAACTGCAATGGAATACTGGTACAATTATTTGAGAGACAAACAAAATTAGAAGGTAAAAAGGAAGAGAGAAGGTTAAAATAAGACAAAAATGAATTCGGTTGCAATGGAGTAGGTGTTTCTCCCTCTTTTTCTGGAGTGAAGGATGGATGTGCGGGAAGAGAGGAATGGATTGAAAAGAAATGGAAGTACTTTGATAATAAAGAACAGCAAAACAATCTTCTATTTTCCTGAATATTAATGTGCACTTGGGATGCCAAAGAGGATTGAAATCCTCATATACAAACCTGCCCCAGTAAGAGCCTTGCTTCGTAAACTATGACTCATTGAAGTTTGAAAGTTTGTGTCTACTCTTTACCAACTATGTATTCTCCCAAAAGCTTGTCCGTAGTTACAAACTGACTACTGTGATGAACCTCCCTGTCCTTTCTGCTTGTCATTTCCAGGTTAATTCCCCATGGTACAAAACCCTTCAATTTAAAACTTTAAATCTCCAATGAACCGGAATCCTGGAGATGAGATGAAAACCTTCGATCTGCAGAGATACAACTTTGGTTTTGCAGAGATTCGGTTTGAGTGCTTGAACTTGGGAAACATTTCAAATCACTCACAATTGTCCTCTTGACCGAATTCAGGCCCGCAAATATTGATTGAAAGCCTAGCGCTAGACACTGGGGGTAAAAGTTCAAATAAAACATGGAGATTACCCTCAAAGAGGAAATATTCTTTATGAGAGAGAAATGGGGGAGAGATATAAATTTGCATTTTTTAAAAAACAGTGGTTTGGAGCTAGGCTGTGCATAGCGGTTAATGAATTTAGCCAGTATAAATAAATAGACCCCTTTATTCTTATTTCTAGGAGTTCAAGGCAGAAAGATCTGGAAGTTTTTTTAATTTGTCATTATCTGGGAGTTTTATATCTCAGTCCTGCTCAGGACATTCTGAACTCAGAAAAACAATTCCAAATATTTAATGACATGACTTGAAATATGGTTTTAACACCCTGACAGCAGGGATACTTCTGGCAGGATGCTAGATCACCATCTGTCCATACCAACAGCATTTCCCAAAAAGTAAATTTTTAGAAATTCTAGCCACAGGAGTACTTTTAGAACATAAAAGAACAGAATGATTATTGGCATTGATAGGCATAGTCAATCAGAGTAAAAGATGGCTATTCAAAACCTCCTGAATAATCAACTGGTATCCACTTTAAAATGGCAACATTTCCCCGCAAAGTGTTCAACACTCAGAAGTACGAATGCTGCTGAATTTGGGGGGGGGGGGCGGGTCTTCAATTTAAGACAGGAATTTTAGAGCTAGAAGAAATCGTAGATGTCCAATCTACTACCCTTATAGATGAGAAAACTGAAGCTCAGAGAGGTAATATGACTGACTAAATTCATGCTCAATATATTTAATTTGTAGCGAGTTTGTTAACAGAATTTCAATTTATCAAGAATAAAATAGATTTTTTAATGCTGGTAACAAAACAGTAAAAGTTTGAAAGTATGAAAAAATTCGCATGTGATAACTGATCAAGAAACCTTACTTTTACATTACAAAAATAAATCCCAGCTATATGAAAGACCTGAGTGAAAAGTGCAACTCTAGAAGAAATAGAAGAAAATAAAATTGAGTATCTAGCCACAGAATTGGGAAGAACTCTCTGATTTTAAAGGTGATTTTTGAAATTAAAAAAACATGAATCAGGAGTTTTGCTCATATATGTATAAAAATAATAAGAAACAAACTCGGCAAAACTACATATAACAAATATTACAAAGATTAATGTCCTTAACATATAAAAAGCTTATTCAAATCAACAAGAAAAATCCCAATGGAAAAATGGGCAAAGGAGGTGAAGAGATTATTTACAGAAGAAATATAACTGGATTGATATAAACTGCAAGTATTCAACCTCACTAGAAAAGAAATGTAAATTTGAACAATACTGGTCCTTGCCATCAGCCCGAGAAGAATACTTAGTTTCTCCTTCTAAGAATCGTAATAATCAATGTGGGTGAGGGTATTACAAAATAAGTACTTTAATGTAGTGCTAATGTATGGGAAAATTGGAACAAGCTTTATGGAGCGTAGCTGAGCGAAAAACATAAAAGAGATTAATGCAGTTCATACCTGTGAGTAGTAATTACTCAGCTAGGAACTTATCCTTAAGAAATATAAATTTACATAAAGATTTTTTTAGAGATGTGCATCTCAGATCACTTATAACAGCAAAAATTTGAAAACCTATTTGCCCCCAAATGGGAAGAGTAAGTAAGTGAAGTATGTTACGGAAACGTAAGGAAAGCCTCATAATGTATACACTGATATAATTGGGAAGGCGAGAGGAAATCGTAGTTAGTTCTCACTAAATTTTCTGTTCTTCCTTGTAGCTTTCTATGATTTCTAAATTCTCTACAAAAGGCACGTATTACTCTACTATTAGTAGAACAATTTTAAACAGTCTTTAACAGAAATGTGCTATAAATTCCTGCAAGTTGCCTGATGCCTTGTTCTGGACTGTCAAACACCTATAAACCTCAAGAATGAAGCTTGTTTTCAAAAACAAATTCAATCAGTAAAACAGGACAAGAACTATATACAATATTCTAATTAAAATATATTTTGTAACTAGAAAATGGGGAGAGAGGAAAATGGTAAACACCAACAATATGCAACTCTCTTTAGATATGAGATCTGTGGTATTTGCCATTTATGATTTGTGTCCTTACGTGGTCAGAACCCAGGAAGTAAAAGAGAGGATGTTTAATTTAGCAAATGCCTCACCAGAAGGCAAAGAAACAATTTTCTAGAAACAAACACCGTATTCAGAGTACACCCCTTACTTTCTTCTGTCTGCGTATCGCCCTTCTTCACTCTCGTGTCTTTGTTTTCTCATCTTTCTCCCTCACTAACAGTGGCTGGCTTGGGGGCTCAAATCATATCTTGTTCACTTATGTCTCTGTTCTACTGTGTGTGATGCCTGGTTCATCAGTGCTTAACAAATGCTTTTCTCAATGAATATAGGCAAGAATAAATCTTGGCCAAGTACTTTAAAAATCTGCTCTATATATGAAAAGGAGAAAGTTCTACTGAAATTAAAAATTATTTAGGCCCTAGACAAAGTCAACTTTATGTGCCATGGCTGAATACCCACTACTGGTAGCAGCAAGCTAAACAGCTCTCTGGCTGTCTCCATCTTCATCTAGTAGGATTCTTTCTAATCATCTGTATGAGCTCAAACACGGGAATCTGAAATAAACTTCTAATGATGGAGAAGCTAAGTGTCTGATTGATGAGGGATGCTGGTGTCTGTCTGAAGACCTCACTGCAGTTAGCTAAGTGAATGAATTCCCCGGAGTCGGTGGGTCACCATATCCAGCTAGGGAATGCACAGTTAATTCCCTCTGAGTCTTCCATAGGCCTGTGCTACCTAACTCTTCTTTTCTTTCTAGGGTCCCCCAGACCGGGAGGTCTGCAGTTGCCATGCTCCATCACTCAGAAGGAAAAGACACCATTCTTGGCTTTTCTTCTGGATTGGAGCCCTCTCAAAACTTAGGTTTAGGCCAAAATGGGGTCAACAAAACTCACTACACTCTTCCCCGGAGATTCTGGCATAGCCAGGTGTGGTACATAAAAACAGAAGTCAGAGCTCAGATGCAGAAACGGCAAACCACAGAGGCTGGGGCCAGGGGAATAAGCAGCTGCAGATGTTGACTACACCTAGGGCCAGTCAGATCTTTATTAAGAAGGATTTTTCCAGGGTGTGGCGAACTTTTCTCAGGTCTCTGCACATCTCCTCCATATGCCAAGATTATGAATAACACTGAAGGACAGGAATTGGAGATATACTGACTTGGCACAGAAGTGGGGTCTACTTAAAATTGGGATACAAGTCAGATGAGACTGACAAATTACAATGGAAACGGCATTTACCAGTTCAACGAGTCATGAAAGGTGTCTGCCCGCAAGCATCTGGCATTCAGGTATATTCCTTAAAAGACAATCAGAATAAAATTGGCTCTCTACTTTATTCCAAAGTTTCTTCTCTTGGATTTTAAGGGTTAGTTAGAATTCTGTCTCATCTAAGCTCAAAAGCTTCCATTGTCCACCTCGGTGTACCCCTTAACCTCGAACTTGTAGGTAGAAATCAGCACCAACTTGGGCCATGCGTGCTCTGTCCCTGCCATTCTATACCCTGTAGTTCTATTCATGTACATCTTTTAAAATTCCAGTCATACAAATTACGAGAGGAGACAGTATTATCTCCATGCCTTCAATTACCCTCTCGGTTCCCATGATTTTAGAGTTATACCTGAGTATTGTTTTAACACGGAGATCATTTTTAGATCTGTGCTTCCCTATGAGTGTTTAATGAGAAGCACTGAATGCTCCCATTCATTTTTGTTGACAAAACTGTACCTGTGTTCAGGACTTGCTGTGTTAATTTTCTGATGGGATAAGTGCTAACTAGTAGGAGAGAAGTAGTTCAGCAGAAATGCTTTATTGGAGCAAGGGTCATTTCAGTCAGGCTAGTCTCCATTAGAGTCCCACAACATATACCTTCAGAAACACAAAGAGTTAAAAGCACAAAGACTGAGTTACACCTTTCCCTAACAAACCTGAAGGATCTCCGATAATGACTATTTTAATTAATGATCTTTTCTTCTGATAACAGAGGCTAAAAGGTACACATTTTACGAGAAGAATATTATCAATGGAAATATTTCAAAATCTTCTTGTGATTAATGAACTTCCGACAGAATTAATGGAGTGTAAAGTACTTATTGCCCATTTCAGAGGATACTCTTTATAATCCTGTTTAGCAGGTACCAGTTTCTGGGTGAAACTTTTTCTTACCTAATGAAGACGCATCACATCAAAAAAGTTCTTTCCAATGCCTATGATTCTCATAGGAAAACTCCAGGATACTCAGATTGATTGCAAAAAATAACACATCATCACAATCCCCCGACCTGTAGTAACAGTAAGTTCACCGAGCAGGGAGAAAGTGATAGCATCCACCAACCATAAAATTCAGTTTGGGATTTTATTATGCATTGTACCATTTGGGGGTCATTAGAATGCTTTATGCACAAGAGTATCAATATAAACCTTGTTTTGCCTCTATAAATCCTACCCAAGGCAAGATCAAGCAAGGTTTAACAAGTCATCCGTGTGATTTTGATCTCACAGGGTCAAATTTTACCTGGACACCTTCCACCCCACCGCTACCTGGGAGGTCGCTAAGATATGCTTCTGTGACTCACTAAGTTTTCAAGAGACCTTCCTTAGAGATCCCTACCCCCGAGCCACTTCCTGCTCGTCTTAACTGTGGTTCACTCCCTCTCTTTATTTCTTGGATCTGGAAGAGCCCCTGATCCTTTATCCTGACTCAGCTCACCTCAATCATGCCCAGCCATTCCTGGAACCTGAACAAAGAGGATACTTACAAGGCTTTGTTAAAATTGTTGAGCCTTGTTCACTTAGTTACGTAGGAATGTACAATAAATGAACAGACATGTCATATCTTATTTCTCCTTTTTTTTTTTAATACAGGAGGGAAAGATTGGAAAAGAAAAAAAGAAAGAAAAAGAAAAAAGCCACAAAAACCTATCCCAGGTAAACCTAAGTGTGACAGCATTAACTTCTACAGACCCAAACAAGTCTTTTTTTGCTACAGTAATGGAGTGGGTGATTTTTTTTTAAATTAAAGACAAATTTTTATGTAACGACAAATAAGAACATAGTCATGTTTTAAGTAAAATACGGGTATTTAACATGATTTATTAGAAAAATATGTACTGTACATTTACCCACAGTCTGTTATGTTCTGTTATGATATTTTCAGCAATCTTCTATTTTTGCCATCTTAGAACAACATCTAGCGCTGCTGTATGCCAGATGGAATTTTTCCTTTCCACCCACTTCCCAATGCAAAAGGAAAAAAAGGTTCTTTGCATCCCACATGGAAATCTTTTATAAATTTCTTTTCCTCATCTTTACCAACTGAAGTATCTGAATCTCTCAGAACTCACCACACTCTGGCTGAATCAGTGTGCAGCAAATATCGTGCAGCAGAGTAAGTACATTTAATGTGAACATACATGCCTGCGGGGTGTTGATTAACAGAGAGTATTCACATTACATGCAAGTTCAAAATTCATTTCTATAAAAGCAGGACTGAATCAAAGTCAACTTTTTCAAGAAAAATGATGATGTAGTATATTTAAATAAGTAAGAGTAGAGCTATCATTGGACATTGTCTTCACAGCAAAGCTTTACTGTTTATGCTGGTTCCTGTTTTATGTAGTAAAATCAAGAGAGGACTATAAGGAAAGGAGAGTCAGAAAGCTTTGAAAGGAGTGCGCGTGACCCATTCTTTGCTAGCAAACCCATCCCCACACGACAGCAGAGGAATCTCAAAAAGTCACATCTAATCATCTTTCTCTCTCTTGTTTACATTCTTCACAAAAGCTCTGTATGGCTCTTAGCACGCCGTTTTTGGCTAGGCCTTTAGGTAATGCCTTGCATCCTCTGGCCCTCCCCGCCCTCTGACCCCCTGGCTTCAGCCACTAGTTCTGCCTGCAGGGCTGCATCCTCCTCTCTCTGCATCAGGCCCTTCCTGTCCTCACCCATGCTCGCTCTCCTCTGCCTGGGATGCCCATTCTTCCTCACTTCTCCTGGTAGCTCTTCTGACTCTTCTCTTCTCTTCTTTCCCTTCCTCAGGGACACATGCTTGTCTCCCTAGACCAGCTGAGCTCCCTGTGACAAGCTTCCACAGCACCCTGGAACTTAGCATGCAGGTAACTGTGAACTCAGCCTCTGAATTTCCTGCAGTGTTATCTCCCCAAAAGCAGTGATGTATCAGGGCAGTCTTTGGGGAATCAAGGCACAATGTATGTTGGTACCTATGTCTCCATACTCCTTGATGTCTCCATGTTTTACTTCTCTGAGCCTCAGTGGCACACAGTTGTCATGAAGTACTGTCCATCTCTCTGTGAAGGACTGTCCATCTGTCGGTGCATCTTTTCTCTACCCTTTTGTCTTAAAGCACCCATTATAAATTCAAATGAAACCAAACCACCAAAGATTTCTAGTGTTACCTGATCAGACAACAACCTACAAAGTATTAATATTGCTATATTAATGCAGACCAGGCCTTGATAGGGGTAGAGAAAAAAAGAATATAAGGTTGCCAGGGGTCTGGAGTGAGGTACACCACTGAGAGGAACAAAAGTCAAGGAAAAATAACCTATTTTTCAATATTTCTCCTTAAAGATTTCTTAGACATACTAAAGATGATATGGCTATTTTATTTTTACAAGTAGAAGAAATGAATAAACCTGGGGAGCAGCATCTGTACCATAGGGAATCCAAGATCCACTGAGAATATGGCTTTGATAAATCAAACTAACTGAGACAGTGTCCATTTTCTTAACTGGGCCTTTAAAAAAGAAACGTGAATATTTTCAGAAAAATAAATGAGTATCATAAGGACAAGTCCCTCTCCGCTTAAAATGTTAAAAACGTTAAAAACTGAAACTAATATTTTTAAAATGTTGAGACTTGCAGTGGGCTTTCTGTGAGAACCTAGAAATCCAGCTAATGGGCAGATGGCCCCCCAGGCGGCATGAGCACAGCACTGATGTCCACCGGCTGCCGTTTTTCCGGAAGGAAAAAAACGAAACCAAAGCAGAATTTAAAGTGAACCAAACTTGTAAACCTTGCTTTTGAAAACAAAGAACTTCTTTTTGGATTGCTGCCACTGTGGATAGGTCTACCAGAGGTATTTCCCTCTCCCTGAAGGCCTGGGAAGTGTGTGGTTCACTTGTTTTCCAAGTGTGAATTTGTTTCTCCAGCTAGACTGTAAACTTCTTGGAGGCAAGACCTATCTTCTATCACTTTCGTGGTTACTCTGTGACCAAATGAATCCAGATTAAAAATGAACTAAAACAACTCACTTAAGGATGCCTATTTCCTCTAAAAACGTATGTATGTTAGTACCAAACCAACACAAAGTCGGGATTTTGTCATTAAGAAAAATACATGGTTTCTACACAGAATTTCTCAGCAGTGGGCAACTTAATATATTATGACTTGCCTAATACATTTGAATTCTGGCTTTCAATACTAAGCAATAATGTTATAACATTCTATTTGTCTTTAGTTTCCTGGTTAAACTAAATTACTGGTGAACTTCAAATAATGCCATGATTGGTCTTAACTTTACTCGCTTCGATGTATAATGCAAGTTTGAATACAGAATGATAAAACCATTTCCTTTTAGTATTTCACGCAGAGTATAAAGAGGGCTTTCACTTTATATTAAGCTGCTTTTTTTTTTTAAGCAACAGACCAAATGAAATGCAGAGACCAACTTCTAGTGTGTGCAATAAGAGTAGCGGTAGCCAGAATACTCCAACCCACTTCTGCCCTAGTAATCCACAACCAGCAAACCCTTTGACGCAAGCAGGAGTCCAGGATGAGGCTGCAGGAAACAGGGGAAAGGAAATTCCGGTTGAAGTTGAGAGATAGGGACCCTACCCTGGCAGCCGACTATGCCAAGATTCATTTTCAGAACGTGTAAAATCCCCTTCCCACCCATATTTCATGAGTGAATTGGAAAAGGGGAAGGAAGTAGGGTGGGTCCCCAGACATAACAAAGGAACTGAAGAAAGCAGGGTGGGGAGAGGGAGGGATACAGACAGGGTCCCCAGGGAAAGCATCACTTAGCACGGCTCTCACATACGTTTTACAGACCTTCATTTCTGCAGTTTGGAAATTAGGAAGTCAAGTTCAGGAGCTGCTTGTTAGTATTTCTACTCTACAGGTTAATACACTACAAAGCATAAACGACATTTCGGGAAAAACTGAGTTTCGGTTTTCTGGTAAACAGTGCGGCGGTATGCCATTAAACAGCAACCACATCTAGATGTATACTTTAATCCAGCTATTTCACAGATACTAAATGTGAACAGTTTATACACTTTAAAAAGTTAGGACTCAAAATAAGCTAGTAGCTTAGCATTCCCTTTTCATTTTTCCTTCCCACACTTCACCACCACCATCCCTTCAATATGTAGCCGTCTGTCTGTCTTTCCTTCAGGGCTGTCCTCCTAGTGGTGCCTCTTTCTCAGGACTATCATGATTCTTGTCATCTCAGCTTCCTGTCCTCCTACCAGGCCTCCCTCCGGTGATGACAGCTGAGAGAAGATGCCACCCAGGGGCAGTCAGACTTGAGTTCACACTTACCCCAGCTCCGCTTAATCACTCAACAGCCTCAGCTTTCTGACTCATCACACTGAAATAATATCGTTTACCTCACAGAAGGGCCCCCTCATCCTACTTTCTTACGAAAAGTAACAAAACAAGTCAATGCCTCTTCATTATTTCTAGAATGAAGTGAAACGTCTCAGCCCTCAAAATCCTCCACAGTCTGGTCCTAATCTCATTTCTCACTAACTTTTCCATCTCCTGAATCCTTGTCACCATCTCCCTTACCCCCATTCTTGGTACCCTGGTGACAGAATGGTTTCGCTTTCCAAAAAATACGTTGTATTTTTCGATATTTCTGTGCATTTTCTAATGCTATTCTTTCCTCCAGGAATGCTCTTCTTCAGTTTGGATTGTTTAAATCCAACCTAAAACCTACTTTAAGGTCCACATCAAACTCAACCTCTGCCATGAGAAAGAATCCTGTTTCCCCACGTGTAAATTCTTCCTCTGACACCCATGTATCTCTCTGGGGATTATCACCACTGCCTCCTTGTATTGCTGTTATCTGTGTCAGTATCTTTTCTCCACAACCTGACTATACTCCTTCAGGTAGGAACCACCATGGTTACTCTGGATCCCCTATAACATCGGCTTCAATAAAGGTGTACTGAATGAATAAACGACCAAGAGTATTCTAGAATAACAGTATAGAAACACCAACTCGGACTATGGGTTAGGAGAGCATCTCTAAAATCACAGTTAGTTCTGAAGGAGGCACACACATCATTGCAGCCAATGCCAAAGCTCTGGCCAAATAATTGAGTTCATTTTGAGGTTGCCAGAGATTCTCTGTGCTTAAGGTATTGTCCAAGTATCTGGGTCTCAGAAGAAGTAGTCTCCATACTGTTAGCCAGAAACTCCATCAAACAATTTGTTAACGAGATAAACAGTGTTCTGTAGCATAAATCTCAGACACTTGAAACACACTGCAGGACAACAAAACAAGGTAAATGTCTATGTGGCTTTTTGGCAAAGGTGAGCAACCACTCTGGTGATAAACAGAACTTTCTCATGTCTGTACCAGGAAACTGTAATAACAAATTCAAAAACTGCTTGGTATAAATTAGCACACACATTCCCCCATTATCCCCCATTGATAATTGGCAGAATTATCAAATTCTGCCAATTTTACCATCTAAACGACTCAACATCTGTGGCCTTCTCATTTCCCAGAGCTGCCACCCTGCTTCAGGCTTACATCTCACACCTGACTCACAACAATAGCTCTCTAAGGGTTCTCTCCAACACTTCCCTGTTCCCCACTCAATTTTTCCTCTAAACCAATGCCAGAGGGATCTTAAAAAGACCACATCTGATTATGCCACTTCCCTTCTCTGATGGCTTTCCTTCACCAGAAAGGCAAGTCTAAACTCCTTAGAGTGGACTGCCAGGTCTTTCACAACTTACAGCCCACCTCACCCCACCTCATTTCCTAAGAATTGCCCAGGGCTCAACTCATGTGCCTTCCTGCTGGTCCCTCTGCCTTAACTGCTCTCCCTTGTCCTGTCCTTCTATGACCATTAGTCATTCTTCAAGCTCAAGCTCAAAAGTCCCCATTTGGTAACACGTGCCCCTTCCTCTATGGATATAATCATAGAATTAAGCCTAGAATATATGATGCCCACATAAGAGGCAATTTCTTTAGAGAATTAATGGCCAAATGTTAATCTCACTCTCATAATGTTTATAAGAAACAGCCATTTCTGTCCCCTTCTTAAAGTTCTCACATAATTTTCAACACTTAGGACTGAGTGCTGGCTAATTCTGCCTACAGCTTGTTAATATAAAATAGGAAAACTAAGTGCTTGCTGAGAAACTCGTGATAATTATACATTTAACTTTTTTTAAGTTTCAGAAGCCCCTTGGCAAAAGCACAGAGTCAAGTGTTTCTCTAATTGCATCCATTTATAACCTAATCATGGCGTTTACCAGTTGAAAAAGATATTAGCTATGCCCAGTCAGAAATCTCGAAGCCCCTTCAATTTGTAACAAGATGTACCAGCAACAAAAGCTTTATTCCATCAAATTCATGTCTATCTCTATGCAGTAGTACCACAAAGTAGTTGCCTCATTTTGGCATACATGTACAAAAGGGGATGTGACATTCTAGGACTGGAGAAACAAAGTCATTTATTGAAAAGAATGGCTCAAGAGGCAACTGGGATTCTAACTCAAATTTTACCACTGTGCACTTAAATAATTTTGGCCCAGGAATGGTAGATGAGGTAGTTGACGCATTTGAGAATCACAAAAGAAAGGAAATCTGTATGTAACTCTAGGGTTTGGTCGTTATTGTTATAAGAATAGGAAACTGCAGACCGGGTTTACATTAAGTAAACTGCAATTTCCTCTGTATATTCTGTGTGTTATAACTGAGTTTTCATGAACAAGAACAGATGACTGCTATCAAAGAGAAAATGAGGGCAGGAAAAATGAAAATGCTGCAATCATCTCATGGACACTGTGAATTCAGTGGGCAAGCAAAGGTATCTTTATAACAAGTGCTTAAGACATAAAAGAGTGAAAAAAGCTACCAGATGATTTTTATTCCTTATAAATTATTGTAAAAAGTAGAAGCACCTAGTATCAAATATCCTGTTTGGTAGAGTACTATGGAAGTCTCAGCCTTGAGGGGTGATCAGTTCAGACGGTGTCACCTTGCAGGAGGGAGACCACAAAATGGCTAAGTTTGTATTTATCACTAAGGAAGAAAGGGCCTTCATAGTCACCTTTCCTGACTTTCAGCTTCAGTAGGAAAAGTCTACACAGAAAAGGCCATCATTCCAATATTTATAGATACCTCATCTTTCCTCTCAAAAATGTACACACTTCAGAGCTGTTATTGCATCAATATTATGACATTGATGCAAGAAGTAAAAAACCTTAGTGTTCTCTTTTACAATCTTAAAATGAAGGTGTAAAGAGACTAGTGAGTACACAACTGCCAGCAGAGTTACGTAAGCAAACCTTCCACCACTAAATTTCCGTCTCATGGTAAAAGTCCTTATAATAAAGAGCAGCGAGTTCAGATTTCTGTTACTATACATTTGGAGTGTATTATACGCTCATTAGCTGTAACTGTAATATTCTGGATTCAACTAATAAGGCAAAGGCAACACGGGTACCTTTTTAATAACCATAATGCTGTCTGTGGCCTAAGGCTGATGATTTCTCATCTTGGTGAAGTGGTACTCTATCTCCTATTGGTTCGATTTTAAAAGATCTCACCCTCCCCTCAGGTTGTCACTGATCCACTGAATTGAGTATGCAATCCATTGTAAACTATGTCATCCATTTTAAGGACCACTAAGAAAGAAAAATGTTCCCAGTTAAACTAGGACATGTTTTCCTATCATCAACTTTAAGACTCATCCTGATTTCAGAAATGCTAAGATGTGTGAGGAAAGTGCACCTTGAAATCAATAAAATGTAGCATATGAAAACTACTGCTCTTCTAATTAAAATGAATCGAAAGGAATATTGTTTTGAGAAATTTAGGACATGAACCAGGATATTCAACTATTCTAAGGACACAGAAGAAGTTAGGGGTCAGTCTTAGATATACATGCAGTCAACCTTCAGGGTGCTTTTTAACAATTCCAACAAGTCCCTTAACTTTTCAGTAGTACCTACCGAGGTGAAGGCTCCTGAGACCTCCACTTGCACTTAAAGCCAATGGTCACCTCTAAGATCATTGCAATCACAAGGCTTTGAAACTGCTAATTATTCTCCCCCTTGAGACACCGATGCTAACGACTTGCCGAATGGTTAGAGACGCATTACCGTCATCAAACTAAACAGCGTGCCATCCTTGGACTTCTCACCTCCTCTCCAGCTCAGTAAATCCCTGGCCTTTCTACTGATGGCCTTGGAGCAGAAAAAGCACGAAACAATATTTTTCCCCCTTGGAAAGGGTTGAAAATAAAACTCCAAGAAAAAATTAAAGTCAGAGAAAAAAGATGTTCATAAACACTGAGGAATTTTTCCCCTTCATGAGAAATCCTGGAGAGCTTAGCACGGAGAGTGAAGCCTTACAAACAACAACAAGAAGTCAACAGACCACAATGTAAAGCAGAAGAAAGTGGTCCCATTGTCTCCCTAGCATGACGGCAGCGTTCTCAGTTCTAAGGCTCAATCTGAATAACTGCTTTCAGGAGAACTGAGCAGAGCGTCCCTTTCCTCCAGTTGAACTACATCCAAACAATATAACTCTTGTTGGAACACGAACGCTCACAAGATACTGGGAAAACTCCCTTCTGACTCTCTCACTTAGTGTGAGCATCTAGAAACTGTTCGTCCATTCTTATCTGTCTCTTGTGACTTAGGATGCATTTGTTTGATAACTAGATTCACCCCCTGTGCTAAATATAAAAGTACATCGTAATGTTCTCTCAAAACTCATATTCCACACACTATCTGATGGGGTGAAACTCCCCAAGTCAAACCTGAAAGCCATCAAATAGACATGCATTCATATTTGCTCCCATGCATTCTTATATTTCTACATGATTTACTTCTGTGAAGAGATCTCTTACAAAACCACTGGCTTAGAAAATTATAGTAGTTGTCATTTTTTACTAAGAAGCATGCTTTGGGGGGGGAAAAACCCCCAAACCTAAAGAACTTAAAATAAAATATTCTTTCCTTCAAACACACAAGCAGGTAGAAACATTTTCCACCCCTTCAAACCCGCATCCCCAAGAGGAAAAGGGCTTACATGTTCAGACTTCTCCTGTTCTTTTTTGTCCGTCTGCAAAAATTGACAGTTTTCTCTTGCCAGCTTCTGGACCAGTTCAATTCGCCCGATATCATCTCTCTCCTGAAGTTTGCATATCACCCCAGCCTTAAGAGTTGGAGAAAAAGCAAAGATATACTTAAATCCACAGTCCCAGGACATGACACCACTGCAAAGTTCACCTTATAACAGACTCATCTTCTCTGTCGTCTGGATTAAATCATGGTCTTGGTAAAATATTTTGCCTTTCCAAAATTGAGATTGTAGTATCTTAACCTAATGCCTCACCAAAAGACTTAAAGTGAGATCATTTATCAGTCTACTTTAAGAGAGTGAAAGGCAGAGCAAACTAAATCATTTGCTACTAAAGGGCGCTCCTGATATGCCACTATTTGTTCCTGACAGCCTGTTTCCTGTTACATAAGCCCAGCAAGAGGTTAAAAACTCATGGGAAAGTTAGCCAGGAATTACTCTGGCAATAAGGGTGAAGTGATAGAGTACTAAAAATAACAGTACATAACCTCCTAATTCCTCAGCTCCACCAGCTCATTCCATGTACAAATTCACAGTTCACAAGAAGATCACAAGATAATTCTTCTGTTTTCATAACTGGAAAGTTACTATGGGGCATTATTAGTAAAATACCTCCAATGTTGCATAAAATCTGGTGGAAAAGTTTATTAAAAATAAACTGCAAAAAGAAAGTTTCAAATTTCATCAGGGTTTAGAAATGGTCCGCAAAGCATCATACTTTTTATTACACCCACGTTACCAAATAATAATAATATGAAGAAGGAGAATCTAGGACTTTGATCAGAAACAAAAAATGGTTATATCACACACATTACAAACTGTTTCTGCTCAAATTCTTTCAAAAATGGTTCACACTGACATATCAGGACACGATCTAAAAGGAAATCAGAAGTTACTCTTGGCAGGAACAGCCGAAACTATCAAGTCTTTGTTTTACGCTATACAATCTATAGGATTCGAATGGACCCAGCAACATGACCAAATATGGAGAAGGGGGCAGCAAGTGATCACAGCTTCAGGGTCTTAACAGTTTGTACTAAAGACACACATTTTGTTGAGTGGGCATCAGAAAAACGGAATTTTCCATTCAAAGCAATGACTAAGTATTTATTCCTAAGGGCAAGGACATCATCTTAACTAGCAGTTTCTCCAACAAACAGGAAGGAAACAAACAAAATCACTGACGTGGCCCAAATCAGATTCCCATGGAACAGCAAGTGGAATTCCTCCACCAAAGTCAGACATTTATGTTTACAGCATCCTTCACAAGTGGTCTTCCAGTTTGTCTCCAAGGTTTCCAAGGACAAGGATCTCAGTTTATCTTAAGACAGCCTGTGCAGTGCTGGAGAGCCAGAATTATTGGAAAGTCCCTTATCATGCTAGACAAAACGCTGAAACCACTGAACTTCAAACAATGAGTACTAGTATTGCCTTTAAAGCAACTGGAAGTATGTCTATTTTTTATCCAATATGACAAACTTCCAAATATTTAAATACCACTATTTATGATATCCTCCTTTCATTCACTCACTCACTCAACTGATTTTATTTGAACCACCACCATGTGCCA
Organism: Pseudorca crassidens; assembly: GCF_039906515.1. Lineage (NCBI taxonomy): Eukaryota > Metazoa > Chordata > Mammalia > Artiodactyla > Delphinidae > Pseudorca > Pseudorca crassidens. The sequence continues at coordinate 33,123,802 of NC_090303.1, read as the reverse complement.
AGATCTATTATAGGTTCTAGGGATACAGTGGTCAATAATAACAATAAAAACAAAGTCCCACATGTCATGGAGCTTCTATTCACCAGGGGATGTGGATTATATAACATCCAGATATGAAACGGCAGATGGTAATATATGATATGAAGGAAAACAAAGCAGGGTAAGGGACAGAGAAATGTTATTAAGAGAGAAATGTCAGGGAAGGATTCTTTGGTTGACATTTGAGTGGAGATATAAAGGAAGTGAAGAATGTTACAGGCAGAGGAACAGAAGTGCAAGGGCCCTGAGGCTGGGGTGTGTTTGGCACGTTCAATGGAGAGCAAAGGGCACAGCAGGGCTGGAGCAGAGCCGGTAAGGGAGAGCCCGGTGGGACTGCTCAGAGAGGTGAAGCCGACCAGAACACGCAGCTTCTTTACAGGATGCGTAAGAGGTTTACATTCTTTTTCTGAACAAGATGGAAATACTTAGGAATGTTTTGAACATGGGATTGGAATAATCTGACATTTTAACAGGATCGTTCTCTCTTCTGGGTTGAGAAAACACTGTTAAGGTAGGGGGAAGCAGTTAAAGCTAGAAGACCAGTTAGGAGATCGGTCTTCAGACAAGAAATGGCTTGGAACTTGTGGTAGTGGTGGAGATGGGGAGAAGTGATTAAAATCTGGATCTGTTTCAAAGGAAGGGCTAGCAGAATTGGTCTCTAAGATATTTGGCCCGAGTCACTGGAAGGGTAGGGTTGTCATTTCCTGAGATTGGGAGACTTGGGGAGATCTAGTAAGGGATATGCTTATTAGACATCCAAGTGGAGCTGCCGGGTTGGCCGTCTGGAGGTCCAGAGAAGTCTAAGCTGGAGATAGGACTTTGGGAGTCATCATAATGTACATGGTATTTAAACCAGAGGAAGGACTGAAGTTACCAATGGAGTGACGTAAACAGAGAAGAAATCCATGAGCTGAGTCTAATAGTTAGATATTGGAAAGATGAGAATAAGGAGGAGGGGCTCTAGGAGGAGAACCCAGTGAGTAGTGAGGGCGGTGTTTCAAAGAGGAGGGAGTGAAAAACTGTTTCCAGTGCAGCTGAAACATCAAATAAGGAGTTCAAAACAACTGACACTGCATTTAACAAAAGTAACTGGTGACTTTGAAAGTAACTTTTTTTTTTTTTTTTTTGCGGTACGCGGGCCTCTGACTGCTGTGGCCTCTCCCGTTGCGGAGCACAGGCTCCGGACGCGCAGCTCAGCGGCCATGGCTCACGGGCCCAGCTGCTCCGCGGCATGTGGGATCTTCCCAGACCGGGGCACGAACCCATGTCCCCTGCATCGGCAGGCGGACTCTCAACCACTGTGCCACCAGGGAAGCCCTGAAAGTAACTTCTTTTTTTTTTTGGAGAAAAAAAGTGGTAGGGGGGAAGAAAGCCTTATTCACATGGTTTTAACAGAGAATGAAAGACAACTCTTTTGAGGAGTTTTACTTCAAGAAACGGGGCACTAGGACTTCCCTGGTGGTCCAGCGGGTAAGACTCCTCGCTCTCAATGCAGGGGGCCCGGGTTCCATCCCTAGTCTGGGAACTCCCACATGTATGCCGCAACTAAGAGTTCGCATGCTGCAACTAAGAAGACCACCTGCCACAACTAAAACAAAAAAAGATCTCACGTGCCGCAACTAAGACCCAGCAGAGCCTAAATAAATAAATAATTTTTTTTAAAAGAAATGGGGCACTAGTTAGAGAGTGATGTTGCTTGCTTGTTTAGGGTGAGGGATATTCCAGCACATTTATCTTTATTAGAAATCATACAGTGTAGAGGGAAATTTGATGATGTGGGCAAGACACAGGGCATTTTTAGGAGAAATGTCCTTGAGAAGGAAAGAGCATAAAGACCTACTCTCAGAAACATGAATATGAGTATTTCACTCACTGTAATAGGAGGGGAGGTGGAGTACGGGGGGAACATGCCAGTAGGTTAGCATATCTGGTGGTGGGAACGAGGAAATTCTTTTCTGAAGGCCTCTATTTCAGAAATAAGTCAGGTGATTAGCTGAGAGTAAGGACTGTGAGAAGATCCTGGAAGTATAAGAAAAGAAGGCATGTAATGGTCATTTCAGTTCCAAGGGTTGGCAAACTTTTTTTTGTAAAGGGCCAGAGTGTAAATATTCTAGGCTCAGTGGGGCGTGTGGTCTTTGGTGCAACTACCCAAGTGCCCCGTTTTAGCATAAAAGCAGCAAGAGACGGTATGTAAATGAATGAGCATGGCTGTGTTCCAATAACACTTTATTTACAAAAACAGGCAGTAGGCTGTGGTTTCTCAACTCCTGACCTGAAAGAAGAGGCAACCGGACAAGGAAAGTAGAATCAGATTGCCAAGCATTAATAAGGGCCCACTTGACTTTGGTTTTAGATCCTTTTACCATCCTAGCTGTCCTCCTTAGCGTGTATTGGTTTGTCAGGATTTTAATGGAGCCCATAACCTGAGATAATGCTGAATACATGGGCCAATTTTGAAGATGTTCTTTTAATCAATACTAGATCAGCAGTGTTAAGGACGCTCCTTTAAACTATGAAGGCAAGGAAATTATTCAGGGAAATTTCTACACAAAAATTATTAACATTCTTTAAATGTTTTGACACTTAAAGGAATATGTTTGTTATCTAGAAAATTCATTTATGTTGACCAACTAGGATTTCTTCTGTCTCCATCCCTGTCATCCTCACGGTGTTTAATATATTGTCCTGCTAGAGGAGAGAGGGTGTTAATGACACTGCAAGCTCTGGACCTGCTCCGGGGCTGCTTATTCAGTAGAGTGATGGATTGGTCCCCATCTCTCTCTGCTCCCCAGTGTGGCAGCCCTGTGTAATAGAGGGCACTTGTGGGATGGGGCCAGGCAGGGGTGGCACACAGGAGGAAAGCACCGTGAGCTAACTAATTTGGTGAGTGAGAATGAGCCTGTTACCTTTTCTCACCAGCACAGGCTCCAAAGCAACCGGGCTAAGCTTCCATAGACTCCAACTTGGAGAGAGAGTCTTTCCTTCTGTCTGTGGGTGCCATATGTATTTTTAAAAAAACAACTGATAATAGCATCAGCAAAAAAAACGGTAGGACTGAGCACAGGAAATTTAAGAGACCTTGACTATTTTTTTGGTTTCTGTGTGAACATGAGTTTTTTGCTTAGGATCCTAAACAGAGACTTTTCTTTCTTGAGGAAATACATTTTTATTAGAACCAGATAACTTGGGTTTACAAATTATGTATTTTAAACACAAAATGCTATTACTTTTAAAAATGGGTTTCAGATTGACTCAATTATTTCTTATTTATAATTAAATCATCTTATAATTTAGAAAGGAATATTGCTATCTTGATTTTCTGGTTTCTGCATAATTTCTAGATGCATTTTCACAAGATAATCAATTCTACAGCACTCCTTACACATAACTATCAAAAAAAGCTTTCAAGGAGGGTTATGAAAGCTTCTTCATTCCCTAGAGAACTTTAATCCCAGAGAGATGCCCGTACATCCTGGATAGTTTTATAAGACAGTTCTCTTTGGAAATACCACACTAAACCAGATGTTCTCTGGGGGGTTCCTTTCACAGTTCTGTAATTTAGTGATTTAATTCAAAAAAGCCATGAATTTATTAATATATTTTGAGAGCTTTGTTATGGTAGGAGAAGCAAGATAACAGCCCTTGATCTAGACTTTCACATTCCTGGACTACTTAATTTATCTGTGTGAAAATAATTATAAACAGTTTACCTAACACTGTTAGGCCAGCAAAAAATAAAAGATTAATGTGTAACCATCAGAAGAGTTATTTAAGAGCCTTATTTCAAGGTCTGCTTTGAAAAAAAAAAATCTCTGTAATGCATAATTAAAGCTATTTATATCATTTTCAGTATTTGAGAAGAGAAATGTTATCAATGTAAATGAAAAGCCTGTTTCCTTTATAAATGGAGTCATAGAAATGTTTGGTCCATTCTTTCAGTGGTGAAATGAAACTTGGACAGAAGTCCCTTAGGAAAAACTGCAAACTAAATGAACAGCCTTTATGACATAAGGTGAAAGAGCACAAGTTCTATGTATGGAAGCATTTTCTGCATTATCATAACCTTAAAAATCACCTTTTCTAAAACACCATGCAAAAATTGCTATCAAGGGAAGGAAAACCAGGATGAAAGAATCCACCTTTCATGAAAGCACTTTTGTGATAACAGAATGCTTTTCAATACAAATTCAGGGTATTCGGGTAAACTCGTATTGATTATTACATAATAGATTCATTTCTGCAAACTTAAATCTTGAATAGAAATTCATAAATTTTTTTTTTGTTACTTTGAACACAAAGTCCAAATGACAGAATAAAACACTGATGGGCTGGGATGGTGTAATACGTTACCTATTTCCAACACAGAAAGTAGAATTCTTTCCAGGAAAATTCAGAAGACAATTCATAATAAATGAATAATTTTAAAATTTTCATTTTATTATCCACTTTCTCAAATTTCTCCAGAGAAAGAAAACTATGACAAATTTCCTACTGGTTGGAACAGAAAAATACACCCTTTGATAACTGTGGAAAGGATCAAGAAAAGAACATACAGTGAAAAGTACAGGCGATAGAAAGTGTGATGGTAAAGGCAGGTTTACTAACGTCCAGGGCATCACTAGGACGGGCCTCAGACACCATGCTGGGGCATCATAGCGCCTTAGGAAGCTTTCAGTGATTCCCAGTCCTTCACTGTACAGATGAGGCAGTGCAAGTTCAGGGGGGGTTCACTGCTCTGGTCCCCCTCCCTTGTGGAATTACCTGTGTTGATACACCACACTGGTCACACAGACCCATCCTCTATAAACACCGCGTGATACTGTGTCCTGCCAAAGTGGGCCGGGGGCAGGGAAGGAGGCAGAAACCGTAGCTGCGTGGAATTTATTACTGTTATTTCCCTTAAATATGTTCTTAATCTATTACACTTATATAATTATCTCTTCTGATGAGACTAAATACATTACATATTTACATAATCGATAAAGTAAGGGGTTCATTCATTACATATATTTAATTCCTTGAATTTTCCGACTAGAATAGGGAGGTCACCAATATTTTAGCTTGTTTTGACCTGAGAGAAATTACAGCTCAGATCTGTATACATTACTGATCATTTTGCTAAGCAGAGCAGCAAAGCTGGCAAATAATAAAGTAGTTTAAAAAAGAGAGAATAAGTAAATTTAATAAATTCTAACACAAAGGATTGAAAAGGGTCATCTGTCTTCTATGATAGCTATCACAACCTTAAATAAGAGCTTTCTTCAATCTATTTTTTTTTAAATCACACTTTGCTGATAAAACAATCATGAACTATGTGGCAATCGATTTGTATAATCGACAGTTATTATCACTTAATATTAAAATGATTGATTCCAATGGAGGAATAGGAGACAAAATAATTACTGAATCTAGTAGTCTATGGCCACCCGAATAAAAGCAAGAATTTCCCAAGTTCAGCATGTTATAAATTACTCATTGAATATCTCACTAGAACCTGCAAAAATTCTATACATTTGATAAAGATTCTTTAATCCTTTAGTCCTAAATAAAGGGTTACAATGAGTGAAGGGTCTAGAATGTTTTCTGTAAGTGCAGATACCATAATGGCAGACAGAGCAACACTGCAGCCCAGTCCTGTTAGATACCTTAAATATTCAGACCAGAAAGCAATGTGATACTGATCATGACAATGATAATAACTCCAGGAGGCTATACTTACTGTGTGCCAGGCAGTGTTCTAACTGCGTCACATATATTCATTTGATCTTCAAAACAATTGTCTCCATTTTACAGATGCTAGAAAGGCAGCTTAGCATAGGGGTTAAAAGCAAGGATGTAGGAGCCAGACTACCTTGGCTGGATTCCCATCCCCACCACTTAGCAGCTCATCTGTGAAGTGGTGGTAAGTATATTATCTGCCTCATAGGGTTTGTTGTGAGGTTTAAGTATGTTAATAAAAACAAAGAGCTTAGAAGAGTGCGTTTGAAGTACTATCTAAGTGTTAACTCTCAATATTCTTACCGAAAAGGAACATGGGGCACCAGGGAGTAGTGTAACTTGCCCAGGGTTGCTGTGACAGTGCAGCCTGGCCCAGGAGACAACACTCTTAACCTCGTGGACGCTGCCTGACATTCACGGAAACTCTTTTATGTGCCAGGGTGGCACGCATTTTTATGTTGCTTCATTTCAACCTCATGACAACTTTATAACATCTCCACTTTACAAAGATGAAAACCAAGCATGCTAGCCACTGCCTAGCATGGTGGGGACACTTTGGTGACAAAGACACGGATGCCACCCTACAGGAACGAACTGGTTTAGAGACAATAAAGAACTTGCCTCCAGGCACCAGCTATGAGGAAGAAGGGCTGGGATGTAAACCCCAGGCTACATGCTCCCTTCGCTCTTCCTACACATCACTGCATGGAAATAGGGAGTTTCCTAGGCAGAAAAGATATTTTTAGAGAGAAAGGAAAGAAAGGAATCAACATATGAGGAGAGAACTAGAGTTTTCCGGTAGGTGGTAAGCGTGGGTACAGCAAGGCCCAGTCTCTCTGGAGTTAGTGACTGCCTTAACCCTTTACACACCCAAAGTTTTCAACAGCCAGGGGACATTTTCCCCATAGTGACATAATTCATCACGTACGGGGAAGGAATGAGAAACCAGTGAGCACTTAACTTGTTTAAAATATACTCTGAAGACTACATAATTATGCATCCCAGTGAATTAGCTCATAACTCTCCAAACCTAAAGAGAATCTATTCCTGATCTAATTATCGATTCACTGGTTTCAATTGGTTTCATGATTCCATTCCTCTGTACCTTCTGTAGATGCGCAGAGATGTCACCGTTGCTGAAGAAAAACCACAAAACCTCGTAGAACAAGGTCTATGCATCCATTTGAGATACACAGAGGAATAAAATTGCGTTAAAACAGACTTTTGTCCACAGAATAAGTCCAAAATAAATTAAAAATAGCAGTTTAAATTTAGACACTAAATAATAAACTGTCCTACTAATAACTTAATGCCTTAAGAAACCTTTGAGAAAGCTATCCTTGCCCAGGTTTGCTTGGAAGCCTGAAGTATAATTTCAGTATGAGCCTGTGAATGGCAGCATTCTGAATATCACCACGGCAAAACAATCCCAGACAAGTCCTTATATGAACTTACTAGAACATGACCACCTCTGCAACCCTGGCTGAGAAAGCTAATGTGATTATTCTGACCAGACTCCACAGACTTACAACTTTAAAGGTGAAGTGTGCGGGGTCAACCAAACTAAGAATCTTTTCTTCTCCAGGCCTACTGAGGTATGCTTAATATACAAAAAGTCACACACATTGAATGTATCCATTTTGATGAGTCTGGACCCGCGTGATACCAGCATACCATCACCGCAATCCTGAGAGGCCATTTCCTCTGGAGGTCTAGCTAGTAGAACCGAGCAACGCCCTGCATGGAGTAAGGGCTCACACGGGCTCGTCTGTTTCCAGAGTTTTTCCACTCCTTTCCCCCTGAGGATAGAGCAGCTCCGATTCTTCTGCCTGGGTAGATCAATCAACCCATGGCTCTCTACACACCATGATCGATTTCTTAGTAGTACACTCCCCTGGACCCACTTCTTTCTCGTTCTTATGTATAATAAAATGCAATGGCTTATTTATTCAACATACTTCTCTTTTTAATCCTCACAACTCCCCTATCAGGTAGGTTCAGAGATGAGTCACCTAAAACTCAAAAGGGTTAACAAACTGGCTTATGGTAGCTAGGTACTTAGCCATATCAAACAAGGCTATAGCTGGGTGTCAAGGGGGTGGAACTCTGAGGAGTGGAGTTGAATTGTTGAGGGCTTGCAAAAGAATGTCCTTATGCCATCTGTTCTGCTTCTCACCCTGCTGTCCCCACAAAGAATCTCTAAATGCTCTGCCCTTACATGAAGTTAACAGTTGATAGCAGTAGGGTACCCAAAGTTTTTATGCTGCCATAGTATTTGGAGGTCAGCTGCTACTAAAAGCGTGTCCATACCACGAGGTAAATGCTGGGGGTGGGCACAGAAACTTCGCCAGGTGAGGCATCGCACTCATCTGTCTGGCCCTGCCCCGGCTGTCATGCTGTCAGCCGGCTGATTCTCCTCTGCCATCTCCAGGGGACAATCTACCCTACAGCGGTCTCCCCTGGTTCTTCACTTACTTTGCTTGCTGTCTCTGGGAAGTGAAGGATGTCTCCGGAACTGTCCCTCCCCCATGAACCAAACTATAAACATGAAGAGCAATTTAGGTTTTTCTTGTGAAATATCTCTTATCAAAAATAAGTGCTTCATTCCCATAATATGACTATTGTACAGAACACAAGAGGTGAGACCTGTATCATCTGCAAACACCTGTGCTATCTCACCACTCTCACCACAGAAGAAGGGTGTAAGGAGGGGCTGTCACAGAACTTGTCACACCTGAGGATCTGCAACACCTTCAGCCTCTGTCACAGTTACGTGTTTGTCACTGTTTTCTTCATCTTGTTCAATTGCTTAAATAAAAAAAAAAGAAAAAGAATATTAAACAAATGTAGCATCATAAGAAAATTGTTTCAGGTCATTTTCTTTTCAGATGGCAATCTGGCAGGAAAAAATAATGTTAGGTAGAGTCCCAAAATGTAAATATCAGTACTGCTTTTTAAATTATTTGGATGAAAAGTTTAACGAATAGCACTAGGCACTTTTCATGTACATTATCTCATTTGTTAAATCAGTGGCATTGGAGCAATCCGATCTCAATTTTCCTCGTCACCTAAACCCATCAAGACATCACCATGTCAGTTTCGTATTTCACCCAAGGGGGAGCTGGGGTAAAGGTGAAGGCTTCTATCCAGTTCATGTGAGAACATCATATTTTTTTTTATGTGATTTTTTTGGCTAATAGTTTACTGTTATATAATGAAGCATGATTTTTTCAAACTGAAGTATAGTTGATTTGCAATGTTGTGTTAGTTTCAAGTGTACAGCAAAGTGATTCAGTTATACATACATATATTCTTTTTCAGATTATTTTCCATTATAGGTTATTACAAGACACTGAATATAGGTCCCTGTACTATACAGTAGGGCCTTGTTATTTATCTGGTTTATATATAGTAGTGTCTATCAGCTAATCCCAAACTCCTAATTTATCCACCACCCCCCGTTTTCCCTTTGATAACCATAAATTTGTTTTCTATGTCTGAGTCTCTTTCTGTTTTGTAAATAAGTTCATTTGTATCATTTTTTTAGACTCCACATATAAGTGATATCATATGATATTTGTCTTTCTCTATCTGACTTACTTCACTTAGTGTGATAATCTCTAGGTCCACCCATGTTGCTGTAAATGACATTATTTCATTCTTCTTTATTACTGAGTAGTATTCCATTGTATATATGTGCCACATCTTCTTTATCCATTCACCTGTGGATGGACACTTAGGTTGCTTCCATGTCCTGGCTATTGTAAACAGTGCTGCTATGAACATTGGGGTGCATGTACCTTCTCGAGTTAGAGTTTTCTCGGGGTATATACCCAGGAGTGGGATTGCTAGAGGAGCAAATATTTTATATTTGGATTGTACAGAGCACTGTTACCACAAAATTCCAAACTATGGAGTCTTGAATCCACCTCCTCTCCCATACTTCCCCAGCATCTCCCTATCCAAGTCCTTGTCACCCTTTCTGCACCGGTGCAATAACCCCCTACCACAAAGCCCCTGATTCCAACCTCTCCCTAATAAAATCGGGCTTGAGCACAACTGCTAAATAATCAGTCTCAAAAAATATAACAATAAGTGCCCTGCTTTGGCCTCTGTATCACTTATCTCATCAAGTCTGAACACTGCTCATCACAGAAGGTCTTCCTTGAATTCTCCAGCTTCTTCCTCATCTCCAACTTCACCCTGACATTTAACATCAGAACGTATTGTACCAGCTCTGATCCAAACTCTAGGATTTCATTATTTTTCTCCTTGTATAGCCTGCTCTTCCATTTTAACAAATATGTACTTAGTACCTACTAGGTGCCTGGCACTGGGGTCATTCCTGTGAACAAGACAGGTAAGCTCCTGACCTCATGAAGTACACATACTAGCTGGGGGGAGAGCTAACAACTACTGTTCCAACGAGTAACAATCATAATTATGACAATAATAATCTTTAAAAATAAGATGAGATTAAAGATCATGATAAATGGTGAAATGACAGAAAACCAACTGGGGGAGGTCACTGCGGAGAGCAGACCATGCACGGTGCTTCTCTGAGGAAGTGATATGTGGGCTGAGACCCGAGGTTGAGACGGAGCTGCCCGAGACAGGTAAGAGTGATGCAAGACAAGCCTGGAGAGACCATGGGCCACGGTCAATTCAGATGTTAGTCTAAGAACATGAGGAGGCACACCAAGGAATTTTAAAATAGGGAACTGTATGATGCGTCTATTTTCAAAGGTACTTTTTGCCTGCTTTGTGGAGACCAGACTTATGAGGAGCAAGAAGGAAGCAAGGAGTCCAGTTAGGTGACCGTGGCTTAACATCTGGCCTAGAGATAACCAGGGCATGGACTAGGGAAGCGGCAATGAGCTGAAGAAACATGGAGGACTTGAACTGTGTTTTTGAGTTCATTTGGCAATGAACTGAATATGAGAGGCAGGGGACTGTGCAGGTGGGGGAGGGAGATGAGTAAGAAAAAGTAATCCAGGGTGATTTGTAAGTAGAATAAGGCACTGCTCATACACACTGTACCACTTACTCTTCTTGCCGTCTCCATCAAAAGCAGGCCCCAGACACAGCAACCTCACCGACAGTGAGGTCACCCACTGTACTTTTGGATACAGTTTGCACTGTTTTGTGTACTCTTAAGTACTATGCTCTTTGCTCTGTACTTTTAAAAATATTATTTCACACACCTTTTGCTTTTATATGCCTTTTACGCCCACTGCGTGGTGCTTATGATGACACCCACCTAAAATGCTGTGCACGCAGCATGAGCTCTGTAAAAATTAACTGAGATGAACAATGTCTCCCCAAGTGACCAAAACGGCACAACTTGACTACACCTACATATATGAGCTACGTCTTTCATAACCATTTATTAAAAAAGAGGGGAGGGAAAGTCTTCTGTTAAACTCCACGGATAACTAGGATAACTCCTACCAGCTGAGCATTTAAGGGCAAGGCTGGAAGAGTGGAATCGGAGAGAAGCTTTTCTTCTATTTTCAACAAAACATTCCATTGACGCTACTGTTGCCCAGTTAGGAGGAACTTTAAGAATAAAGAAAAACACTCCTGTTTTCTTTGAAAAACTAGAGGCACAAATGAAAAGGGGAAAATAAAATACAAAATAACATCTGAAACTCCACTTAAAAATGCAATGGGCTGTAGAAATAAGCAAACTAACAACTAATATAAGAAGCCTTTCCTCATCCTGTAATGGGGAATTACGTTTTTGGAGGGCAATTCAGTAATATACCTACAGGGGACAACTTGGCCCACATGAAGTATCCACCGTACCTTGGCACTTAATTTATGCTTTATTTGAATTTTTGCCCTTTAAGGTTTCAGTTTTGATGAAAATAAAGAAAATTAAATTTTGAAGTATTTTTGCCTATTACATTCACGTTTTTGTTTCTAAAGCAACAATGTTCTGGTGTCTATGCACTTCTTTTTCTCACCTTATTATACTGCATCATACAATATGCAGGACAGTGAATAGCAATTTCATGATTGAGAGTTCACACTATTTAGGCATAATTCTTAGTACATATAAATAGAACCAAAGGAAGAAGAGATTAGCAGAAAAGCACACTTGGGATAAAATAAAAATTCAGTCCTGTATTTCTAGCTTATCCTCAACAACACTGCTCCATTTCTTATCACATGTCTGAAGACCTCAAAATGTGCTGCCCAGAGTTACATGTTGATTAACAGAGCAAGAATTAGAAACACAAGTTAAAGGCACGTGGCCAAGGTCACTCAGCAACTGATTGCAATGTGGGTAACGAAGAGACACTCAAAGTTCTAGTAGACTCTTAACCTCAGCACCTTGATAATGAAGAAAAGAGTGTGGTCTCTTATAACACGTAACATAATTTTATTGGAAATAATGAAAAAATATGATTCCAAGAATGCATTTTAGCCAGGGTTTCACATACACCACTTGGGGAAAACACCTTATTTATCGTGACCTTCAGAGGATTTTATAATCACCCCCATGAAGTCTCATGGACCACACAGCCACCTAAAAGGGAATGCCTTACTGACCGTTTAATGTGAGATTAATGTCTAGGAATATATAAGGGGCAGCTTCTCTTCCTGCCTTCTCATAGTGCGGCTCGTGTAGAACAAGGAGGAAGCAGTTACTTGGATTCATGAACTGAGTTCGTTTATCTGATTAGAATAAGAAAATGTTGGGGGAAACTTTCCTATGCAAATATTGATTCTGGGACAGTTCCCTCCAGTGGAACACAGATACAGGAATGACTGCTTCTGGGACCGAGGGAAGCTCGAAGCCACACTCTGCCAACATAAACCATCCCCTTATCTCTCAACACACAGAGTCCAAAAGCCAGAAAAGACCTTTGAAAATAACTTACCACCACAAAAGTTACAGCACAAGCTCTGAAGCGTATGCTTTGAATGGTAAACATGAGAGCCCCCGAGAGAACTAAGAATATATGTGGATTAATTAGCACTAATTCACATAAAAGTACTTAGTTTAATTGTATCTATTTGTAAGTTAGCCAAGAGCAATTCAAGAGGAGTTACAGCCTCCGAGGATGCCAGGGCTTGCCTGAATGTCACTTTCTTGCTGCCTTGGGGACAATAGGTTCTCTCTCCCCACGACTTACTGGGATGGTTGCTAAGAAAACTCTCCTAATAATGCTGTCAAAACTATTATTTAAACACACAGGGGACTGATACTCTATCAGAATGATGCTTACTTAATTTCTGATCAATCGTGTAAAGGTCGAAGCCAAACCAGCAGGTCATTAAACACAATGACCGTAATGCACTATGTGACTAGAGTTGCGAGCGTTCTTTAGGAATCAACCAAACTTTTTCTTTTTTTTAAATTTACAAACCAACCAAAAATCTTACTACAGACAGAAATTTAGCACTTCAAGTTCCAATGTGAGAAATCAGCAAATACAGTTGAGAAAAATAATTCATAGAGTAACTTGCCAAGAATTAAACTTTTGGCAATAATGTCCTCTTTCACTATGTGGTATTTTTTACAGAGGGAAAGCTGTTTCAGGAAGGGCCTCATCTGATGTTCACACAACCTGAATAGTTGGGCAAGTAAAATCATCCTCATCTTACAGATGAGGTGAAGGAACCTGTCCTGGTCCTCCCACATACAACGTATGTATCTGTGGCAGTTCAAGTCGCCCTCGGTCAAGGATGGAGCAGAACAGGCTGGTCAAACTACACATCTGCAAATTCATTCATGTGGATCCTGACCAGGATTCCTTTTCATTTTTTTTTTAATGAAATACAACAGAATACAGTAGAAAGAATAGGAAAAAAAATTAAAAGTCAAAGGCATTGCAACTAGTATTTTTCACAAATGTGAATTAGCTACGTGCCAGGTCAAGCTCTTTTGTGTGTCCTGTGGGTTGTGAACATAAAAATGTGAAGAAAACACAGAGGTATCTTCAGGCCACAAGAGGCAGAATCTAGTTCCTCACTATCCAAGTAACCAGCTATTTTCTGGTACCATTCCTGGAGAAACGTCATTTTGTTTATTTTAGGAGGTCTCTCAACAAGACTCCATCCACATTCAACAAGGAGTGTATTCCCCGTGAGAGGGCATGGAAATGAGCTGCCAGCAAGATACACTGACAGAGTACATTCATTTTTAGTTACCAACATACATTCACAAATGCTTCCAAACACTCAATCTTTTCTAATCTTTAAAAAGTAAGGGAAAAAGCAGTTGCAAGCCTCAACTCATCACTATATATGTTTTTGCAGGAAAATTTGAACAATAGTGGTCAGTAGTCACCACTGAGTCATTCCATACAGTATTTTTATTATTATTATTTTTTTTTACTATTTAAAGTTGTCTGTTTTTTTTCAGTTTTACTGAAAACTAATTGACATACATCACTGTATAAGTTTAACGTGTACAGCATGACGGTCTGATTTACATATGTTGTGAAGTGATTACTATAATCAGTTCAGCTAACATTCATCTTCTCTTATAGATACAGTAAAAAGAAAAGAAACAAAAGAAAAAGGAAAAAAATTCTCCTTTTGATAAGAACTCTTAGGATTTTCTCTCTTAACAACTTTCCTATGTAACATACAGCAGTGTTAGTTACAGTCATCATGTTGTACGTTACATCCCAAGTACTTAGTTACCGTCGAACTGGAAGTTTGTGTCCTTTGACCACCTTCCTCCATTTCCCCCTCCGCCAACCTTCTGCCTCTGGTAACTATAAGTCTGATGTCTTTTTCCGTGAGTTTGGTTTTTTCTATATCCATTCATCCACTGATGGACACTTAGGCTGTGTCCATGTCTTGGATATTGTAAATAATGCTGCTATGAAATGGGGGTATAGATAGCTTTTCAAGTTAGTGTTTTCATTTCCTCTGGATATATTCCCAGAAGTGGAATTGCTAGATCACATGGTAGTTCTATTTTTAATTTTTTGAGGATCTTCCATACTGTTTTCCACAGTGGCTGCACCAATTTACAATCCCACCACACTTCACTATTATAATCTGGCCCAACCAGTGCCATTTGAACTTCACTTCGAAAGCTGACCAATAACCACTATATCTTTGTCCCAGTCTGTTCAGCCTGTCAGCTGAACTTGAGACTGTTGTTTTAAAATTCTTTTCTGGGTCCTTATCATGTTGAAACTCTGAAAATGCAAGTTTTCTGCAGGCTGTCTTTTCTCTCTTTGCCTCTTTCCTCAGTGATCGTATCTGTTCCTATGGTTTCAACTTTCCCTGTTATGCGGGTTATTCCCAAAGCTGTGTCTACATCTCTGCCCTCTTCTCTGAATTCCAGGCCCGCATCTCTGGTTACACACTGAGGATGTTCATTTCACAGACCGTCACGTGTCTGCTCCGTACAAGCTGCTATGATAGGTGTAGTGGTACCACCTCTGTCCTCAAGAAAGAGTCATCTATTTAGTAGGATGTGAGGACACAAAGGTCTGAGGTCACATGCATGACCCTCACTATATCCCACAAGCCTCTTCCTCCTCTGGGGGCCTGTTCTTTAGTTCAGATTGCCACCAGGCGTCTTCATATTCTTCCTTCCCCTCATCCCTCACCTCCATCTCTCACTAGATTCTGTCACTTGTACCTCCAAAACGTTTCTATCCCTCTCCCTCCCTGCCACTGTCACAGCTCATGACCCCGCCACCTCTCACGGGGGCCACCACCACAGCTTATCAGCTAGCCTCTCCCTCAATACATTCTCCACCCACATGGTCCACTTCCAAATCGCCAGTCTGATCCTGCCACGCCCCCCCAATCCCTTTAGACTCCTGCCTCTCACCCCTTGGAGAACACGACAGTCACACAGGGAGCTCAATGCCAAATCAGACTCCACAGCCTGATCCCAGCGTCTCTGATGCAGTAGGGCTCCGCCCAAGTTTGTGCAGGTTTGAGAGCTTTGACACCTGGGCTCCCTACTCTACTAAACACTGGCCGTCATTCAGGCAGAAGCCTCAACCTGGCCTTGAAGGCTGGGCATTTGGGTCTCACACTCTCCCAGGGCACGCCCCACAGTTCTTTGTTTCTAGCCTGGAATGCCCTTGTTGCCACCTTCACCAGGTGAAATTCTCGTCCACTGGGCTCTCCAGCTCAAACCCCATCCCTCTAGTGAGAATCCTTCCGCGTCTTCACGACCTGTACCCCTGGCCCTCGACAAAATGGGGAGTCCTTCCTTCCTGGCCTAACAAAGCTCTTTTTCTATACAGTTATGCTCTTTCATCTCAGTATTTTATAACTAGCTACATAAACATCTGTCTTTACTCATCTACATCATGAATTCCTCAAGGGGAGAGAATAACTTCTAGAAACTGTGCTGCTGAGTATTGGTCTACTTAACTGAACAAAGGTGACCAATTCAGAAACAAACAGAATAAAATGTCACACCAGTTTGAGGGAGAGGGTAAGATTATGAAAGAGACTTCAAGGAAAAGGTAGATTCTGACACATGAACGAGGTGGTGAGGAAAGGCAGTCTACATAGAGAATCGGCATAAACAGACGTAAGGTGTAGAAAAGCACGGGATGGCACCAGGGAACAGGACAGTGTGGGGAAACGGCAGAGAACAAAGCTGGAAGAGTTAGTTGGCCTTGGATGTTAGGCTGAGGAACTCGGAAGTCATTTAGCAGCAAGTGAGGCGATGTGAGCAAAGGAAGCATCACCATCATTACGTTTATTACAAACAATCTAAGCAAGAATTGACTTGAATTTCCTACTAGGACTTCAGTCTCTGAAAATTAGAGCCATAATGACATACTTATTTTTAAGCTCTCCTACACATCCCCTCCCCTCCAACTCTAGCCATGCCTCCCAACCCACGGATTTGTACAGAGCAGATGATAAACGTTTGCTGCGTAAAAGAAATGTATTACTTTTTACTAACATTTGAATATAGGTGTGCTGATAATTCTGGAAATTCTTGGCACCCAGACATCATAATCAACCTAGAGTGTGGAGGCTGGAATCTCTGCCATCTCCCACATCAGACGCTCCACACTCCCCACACTTGGCTGGAGGCACCTCCAGCCACCGAGAGGGACTCTGGCTGCTTCCCTGCTGCCTCACTGACTGCATGATTTATCCCTGCCCTCAGGCACAGAGGATTCCATTTCAACTCTTAGGCCTTTGCCTTGTAGTTGAGGCGGCCCTCCAAACTTCCTTTCCTCCACTTCGTCACAGGTTTTTACCTATCAGGTGTTTTTTTTTGGAGTAACATTTAATACATACCCAGCCAACGGAAAAGTTATTCAACAGAGAAAAATGATAATCTCACCAGAGCAAAGTGTATCCTTTAATTAGAACATAAATATTTGCTCCACTGGCAAGGGTAATAAAGAGCTCATCAGTACCTGAGCCCAGCAGCCTGTTCCCTTGCCCTTCTTGAGAGGAAATGTACCAGAAATGAACAAGTTTCCTTTTAATGCAAAGATGGCTTGTATACAATCCAACTAAAAGAAAACCTCAGGGTTTCCCTGGTGGCGCTGTGGTTGAGAGTGTGCCTGCCAATGCAGCAAACACGGGTTCGAGCCCAGATCCAGGAAAACCCCACATGCCGCGGAGCAACTGGGACGGTGAGCCACAACTACTGAGCCTGCACGTCTGGAGCCTGTGCTCCGCAGCAAGAGGCCGCGACAGTGAGAGGCCCACGCACCGCGATTAGGAGTGGCACCCGCTTGCCACAACTAGAGGAAGCCCTCGCACAGAAACAAAGACCCAATACAGCCAAAAGTAAATAAATAAATTTATAAAATTAAAAAAAAAGTCATTGATTCTAGAAAATGTTTTTTAAAAAAAGAAAGAAAACCTCAATGAAAAACAAACGAATTAAACTTAGCAAAAATTTTCTTCAACATTTTTCTCGGGAGACAGAAAGGCTTTCATTTTTTAAGTGCCTTGCAAGGACTGTGCTCTGGTGACAGGACAGGTTCAGGCTGATCACGTGATAAAAGATGTGAGCAGCAATGATGCTCAGACACTGCAAGACATTCATTCATTAAAAAAGATCCTAGTGCACTCCACTACTCTGTACAGTTTTGCTGAGCAATTAAAATTTTAAAAGATTTATCTTAGGGAGTAAAAGAAAGTTATTTCTAAGCCTAACTACATGCCAGTGAGAAGCTTCATGCTTTAGGCCATCTAACTCTCTCCCACCCCCAAGAGTCCCAGAGGCAGGTGCCCTTTGCTCCATTTCACAGAATAAGAAAATGAGCGTCTGGAAGCCACTACTTCACAGTAAGGGACTAAGCCAGAATTGAACTGAGTCTCTTAATTTCCTTTTTTTTTTTTTTTTTTGCAGTACGCGGACCTCTCTCTGTTGTGGTCTCTCCCGTTGAGGAGCACAGGCTCCGGACGCGCAGGCTCAGCGGCCATGGCTCACAGGCCCAGCCGCTCCGCGGCATGTGGGATCTTCCCGGACCGGGGCAGGAACCCGTGTCCCCTGCAACGGCAGGCGGACTCTCAACCACTGCGCCACCAGGGAATCCCTTAATTTCCTTTTTACAGCTAAGAAATTCTGCCTCAGGGACTGTAAACCAGAAAACACAACGGGTTAGATCTACATGGACATTCTTGTTAACTAAGGTTTTACAGTAGACAAGAAACCTACATTTCAAAGATAACGTTTATTACAACTTTCTGCTACTCACATGATGCTCATTCTTTTTGTTGTTGTTGTTCCTGAATGGTCAGCAGTTCTACTGCTGAAGCTTCCCTTGACATCACAGTGAAATTCTAAAACATACAGAGGAACCACCAAGAATCCCCTAAGAGTCCTTGTGTTTGCAAATACAAGCAAAGACACCAAATGGTACAATCGATCGATCGATCAATCAATCAATGCGGGGCGGGGGGGAACCAGACAGGCCAAGAGGAGGCCAGGAAAGAAGATTTGAAAATTTTCCTTAACCTTCATTGAAATCTATCCCGCTAAAATTTAAAGAAATTTCCTTTTATTACACAGTTGGGAAAAAATACAGCATCATTCCTACGCTATTTCTAGTATACGACCTTTGTCAAGTGATATCAACTCACCAACCTTGAACCTCATTATTTGCAAAAGAGGATGATAATAACCGTGACTCCACAGGGTGGGTGTGTGGAAGAAAGGATGGAGGTCAAGGGCTTAATCAAGGGTAGCTACTACTTATGGTATAAAACATGTAATGCGCTTTTTTCTTCTGAATTTTCATCCTTGGATGGAAACTTTTTCCTAATCAGACCCACCTACGGCTGGGTAGAGCAGAAGATAAAAAACATAAAAATGAAGCCAATATGGATAAACAACAAGGTCCTACTGTAGACCACAGGGAACTATATTCAATATCCTGTGATAAACCACAATGGAAAAGAATATGAAAAAGAATATGTATATATGTATAACTGAGTCACTTTGTTGTCCAGCTGTAATTAACACAACAGTGTAATTCGACTATACTTCAATAAAAAATAAATTAAAAAAAATTAAAAACTTGAATATAAAAAAAAAATGAAGCCAATAACATTTGTATTCTGACACCCAAGGTGGAATTGTGCAGCAAGACAACAGACTTGAAAGGGCAAAATCTGTAGAGAATATCACCTTCCTTTGCACATCAAGAACCAACTCTAGAAGTCTCAGGTGACAGATCTTTCTCCTGGGATGGCTAAGCCACAGGTTTGTTCCCCTCAAGGGGACAGTCAGGAAGTAATGGGCTAGAAAAGCTCAAGGCTGTCCCTGTGTTGCTGCAAGTGGACCGTGGGCTGGGACAGGGGAAAGAGGTAGCAGAGACAGAAGGTCAGAGCAGTCCTGATTCCCCCAGGTGGGCTTGGGCTCTGAGGCCGAGGTGAGTAGATGGTTGAAGGGACACTGATCGCGGGTGCTGGTTTACACACTGACAGGGCCGTGGCACATAGGGGAGACTGCCTTGAAGCCTACCCCAGCCCCACACAGTGGCCAGCAAACACACAGTGGATCAGCAGTGAGCATCGTAAGGCTAGGGGCAAAAAGGGGCAGAGCTCACTTTTCTCAGTTGCTCTTCTTTCCCTGACCGGGAAGTCTGCAAGGACTCAGAAGTGTCTCCATGGCCTGGGAAACAGAGGCCTGTGATGGAGCCTGCCCTCAAAAAGGGCCAGGGGCTGGTTGGAGCATGTAGCAGGGAAGCAGTGGGGATTACAGTTCCAGCAAGAGGCAATATGGAGCCGAAGAGCCAGGAAGGTCCAGACACTGACCCAGTCAAGATGGGCCCCTGACTGCCGCTGCAAATCCCACAAGGCAGCAGCCACTGGCATGGGCACCTCTGCAGAGACCAGAGGAGCCCAGGGGCACCATGGGGCTCCAACCACCTCACATGCCAGAAGTCAAGTGGTCCAAGAGAGGAGATTTAAACTAGGTCCAGGCAGGACCAACATCCTGAACAAGAACATTTACCACAACAAAAGTTCAAATCAGAAACAGCTGAAATATTGCTCACTGGCAGTAGATAGGACCATATAGCATAGCTGTTGAAAATGAAGAACAAAGCATTTCCCACCTATATTTCAGTGCAGTGAATACCTCTGATAATCTGTTACATTACCATTTTTGAGTATTAGTGTAACTGCTCCAATGGCTCACAAAATAAAATAATTGCATAAGATTACCAGATAAGAAAATCAAACCAGGATATATGTGGAAAGAAAAAAGTTTTGATACAGCATTGGTTATCAGCCCAAACTACTTTTCACATCCATGATGAAGGCACTAAGCCAGACATATTTCCTCTCAAATAAAAGTATATGTATTTTGACTTTTCATATAAAACTGATAAAACTACTAGACTGTCCATTTGGTTACAAGACTAACCCTGAAATTATTTGATTCATTTAGGCCTAATGTTACTAGTAAAATGAAGTAGCTTCAACAACGTGGATTTAGGTACAAATGATAAGCCTGAATTCCACACCTGTAGTTAGTTTCAGTGATGACTCTGAGAGGACCAAAGGGTCCAAGGTGCCCAGTCTCCAAGCCTACAGCCTAGGTGTGCTGCTCTAATGCCTGACCAGACAAGGTAGACAGACACTCCCCGGGGCCCACAGGCTGCTTGGGACAATGCCCACCAACCCACCTCCACTGTCAGCAAGAGGGGTTTCCAGCCATGAACTGAGGACAATCTCCAATCTCCCCTAATGCCACCCACCTGAAGGTGGAAGTTTGTTTTGTTACTGATATATGATAAATTTGTGTTTGCTCTATGAGGTCCCCCTCAGACAGAGGAAAAGAACCTTTACTTAGCTCTACCTTCAGAACTATGATATAGAAATGGGCCTTTTAAACACAGGAAAACAAAACTAAAAATCAAAATGAAGAAGATAGGAACATATAAAACTAAGATGGCAATTCTATCTGTCATGCTTTTCTCTCTATTGCAGTTAGAATGGAAGATAATGGGCAACATCTCTAAAAACTTCCATCTGTTCCTAAGGGGAAAAAGATAACAATCTCACTGTAACAGCTAGCACTGAGGAAGAAAATCTTAAACAGCTTATTAATTTCTGGATTTAGGTTCTAATTCCATAATAATACCAATGAAAACATATTGTAAAATCTAAAGAGATAATAATTATACAGTATCCTTCTTGTTATCTCCACATGCCTATACACGGAATACCTAGAATGCATCTTAAAATAAAAAGATCAAATGTTTACTGAAAAAAAAAAAAAACATTAATCCCAAATTTCTCACAGTCATTTTTCTACTAGAAAACAATAACATGATAAGGTCTAAACTTCCTCCATTAATTTTAATAGGTCTTAAAGCAAATGCTTTGTTTCTATTAAATGTTTGCATTTTTAACAGATAGAAGTTAGCACCTTTTTGGCAAAAGGAGAACCAGACAATCTCTTTAGTTCTGTCAACTTGGAGAATTTATGAGATATGGCTTTGGTTCAGGTGCCCTTATTCAAAGCCAAGGTTAAATTCACTTCCTCTTTAAACTAGTGGAACACCCCAACCCCACACAAATGTCTTCCTGGTAAGTTTCATGTAGAAACTTCAGTGAGAATGTTTGCTTATTCCCGAGTCTGCCCACCAAATAAAGCTTGGTAATAATTCTCTTCGTTTACAAAGGTTTCACTGCAATGCCATAAGAGCTTTTAATTCTGTTACCATTCCCATGACAAAATTTCCATTCAGGTCAAGAAAGACTAAAATGTTGGGCAGGTGTCCAATAAATGAGTTAGTAGCAAAAGCATAAGTAACATTTTGCTTCCCTTTACCATGCTTGGTTCATGGGACCAACACCCTTTATAAAACACCAACTCACTCTCTGAGACTGCAGATCACACAGACTTCGGAACGTGTTTGTCAAAACATGGCATCTAAATCACCTAGGAGTGAAGAGTGGTTAAAATTCAGATACCAGGGTCTCCACCCAAACTCAATTGGAGTGGGGGAGGGGTGCTGACAGGGCAGGAATTAGCAGTATTAACAAGTGCTGCAGGTAACTGCTAGGCAAATTAAATTTGAGGAACCCTGCTTTAGAAAAACAAAATTTCGTTTAGTTAATGAGGAATTCTGATGCAACTGGTCAGAAGGAAACCTAGGATTATTCTTTAAAATATCTATCCATCTCTGTTTCCTCATCTCCAACAAAAGGACTTATGTCAAAATGTATATGCTGAAGTTGAAGTTGTACAATATAAGCCTTCATTGTCGCCAGGGTCAAAATTTCTATCACCAATCTCATTCCAAAAACAGATTTCAATCACTGCAGTATTAAAAATGCAGTATCTTTATAACTATCTGAAAATCCCATGTAGCTAGAACCACAATTATCTAGCCACCTACAAAGACAATGTCTTAGTAAGAAATTCTCAAATGTTAAGTATTTATGGGTCACATAAATGGAAAGAATAGTACATTAAGTAAATTTCACTTTTTGTCATCACGGCATCACTTTTTCTGGTAGGATTCAGTTGAATCAAACTGCGTGCTTTGTGTTACATACTATAACACGTTATTTAACTTATATTCGTACATGCTGTGCCCGTGTCATTTTCAGTTTTACTGAGAACAGCTCCATTTTCATGGCTGTTTATACAATTAGTCTTTTAATGTGACGAATGATGGACAATACCTGGGTTCTGTGGCCAAGACAAAGATTTCCCTTGATAGCTCTTACTTGTCAATACAAATGACAGCAGAGAATATTCCCTG
Organism: Pseudorca crassidens; assembly: GCF_039906515.1. Classification (NCBI taxonomy): domain Eukaryota; kingdom Metazoa; phylum Chordata; class Mammalia; order Artiodactyla; family Delphinidae; genus Pseudorca; species Pseudorca crassidens. Next base: position 33,100,847 of record NC_090303.1, on the reverse strand, counting down.
AATGGGGGGGGGGGGGGTGGCTAGAAAGAGGGCCTTGTGTAGAGCTTCACTAAGGAAAAAGTCTAAAAGTAAAAAAAATGTTTGGAAAAGAAATTAAGCTATCAGCAGTTGTTATTCTTACATTCTTACTAAATAGACAGCAATGTATGCTTAAGAGAAGTAAAGCTGCCCAGTACTTGGTACTTAGGACCTGACCTGCAGGACCAGCATGGCCCCTAGCCTCAACAAAGCCCAACCTTTCCTTTTATAAAAAATGGAAACTGACGCTGAGGGAAGCCAGTGACTTGCCGGAGTGAACACTGGCCAGTGTAAGAATCAAAACATTTCCTGACTACATGCCCAGGCCTGCCAGATTTGGTAGCAGACTGTGTTCACCAGACCACAGAATTTCATAACTTTATAAAAACAGCATATAGCAAGGATTTCACTTCTTAAGGAATATTTTAGTTCCTAAGAGATCATTTTAGCCATTAGCCATAGCTTTCCATTTAATTATCCAATCATCTTTTTCTTTTAATATTTCCCTAACTATTCTAATATTTAATATTTTTAAACATCTACAGACTGCTTTTATTTGGTACCTTAGGGGTATACAGAGAAGCAGTCATAACATCATAAATTGTAAAAATGGATCACAGGTCAATCCCCCTCCCTGCCCTCACCCATGCACCCCGTCCCCCATCAAAGTACACCTTTATTCGAGCCCACAGAATTAGTCAGATACAGGGTTTTAAGTGGATGCTCGTCCTTTTGGGGCACTTCATAATTAGCAAACTAGCCTCTCAGGCTGGCCTCCAGATGCAGGGTGGCATGTATCCCATGTTCTTCTGGGAAGCAGCTCCCAAACCCCAGAAGACCAAGAACAAAGGAGCTAGCAGGCTCTGGAGAAGCTACCCCGTCAACAGTGTATTAAAGACACCCATTAGTTGCCTCAGTCAGCTAATTAGCTCAACAAATCCAAAACCTAAATCATTAAAGAAAGTGGCCCTGATTGCATTGCTGGGCTCTGATTTGGTGTCACAAACCCAGCAGGGTAGGAACAGGGCTGTTCCACAGAAAACAGAAAACGGTCCACACTGGGGAACGGCCATAGGATGGGAGCACATTTTTTATGAAAGTCGAGCCCTGCCAGGAAGTTTCACTGGTGAAAGAAGCGCACCAGGGAGACTTCTGTGTTTATGCTTTGAAATTTAAAGCAATTTAAATATAAATTGCTCTCCTTTTTGTCATTATGAGAAAGAAAGAAAACGTGGGTTTCAGATCTCTGGTGTGCAAATGGTCATTAACTTTCATTTGACCTTGGGTGTAGAACTAATATTGAATTTATGCACAGGGTACACTCATTATACTCATCTAGTTTCCTCACAGAAAATATGTTCCCAGGAGCTGCAGTGCTAGCAGCCATTTTTTCTACACTCGAATAGAAAACTTGAGTCTCCCTTTCATTCCTCTCTCCCACCTTCCACCCACCTTTCTGCTCCAAACCTCAGAAAACCGTTTCCCAAGGGTCGGCCGCATTTATAAAACACAGGCAATAACAGGTAGGAATCTGAATGACGTAAAATCATTGTCCTGGACCACACGAGACTCAGGAGCATCAGTGCTCAGTTCTCCTTCCCAGTATCTGATTCCCGAAAACATGAACAAGCTCCCATTTAAAGTGATAAATACCTTTGTCTACGGAGCCTTATAAAACATTACCTACCGCCACTGAAGTGCCCCTGCAGTGCATTTTTTAAAACAGAGGTCTCTAAACCCTGCATTCCCGAGTACACTCTGCTGTGCTTATTATAATTATTCACCTCCTTGGCAAATCAGTTCCATTTACTCTCTTAATGGACATGACCATGTGGAAGGATGAAAAACAAAATCATCTTGCCTTGCTTTGTAATTTCCTAAATTCTAAGCAACCCTCAGGGTTAAAGGAGTGCAACTTCCTATGCTGGACACTCTCAGATCTCTGGTTATTCAGGAGAAAGGAGGGCAAAGGGCTATTTTCTTTTAATGTATGTCACTGAATGGTTATTTATCATTTCGACTTAATAGCTCTAATTACAAAGGACAGTGTCATCGGATTATTTTTTTAAAGGCAATTTTCTTGGTATCCCAGTGGGAGAGTTAGGAAAAATTTACAAAGCGTCTGCTTCATGCATTTTCAATTGTTCCTGGGTTTTACCGTTGTTATTATTTTCTGGGTTGTAAGATTTTTACATTTTCAAGTAACCTTTAACTTTGCACTGCCTTGAGAGTTACTGTTTCAAGACTCTTATTATGCTTTTATGCCATTAGATAAAAAAGGAAGATACAACTTGGCAACCGCTGAATTGATCACTGTTCAGTAAGAATATGCACTGGTGGAGATGGGATGTGAATGTGCAAAATCCGTCAGCAAGCAGAAGAGTCTCTGGAAATGTCAGAACAGGAGTTATCATTGCACCAAAGACGGGTGGAGATTTTGCAAACTTCAGCAATCAGCGTGGTGTTAGGCAAAGCTCTCTCTTCTTGGGAAAACATCGTAGATCATCAATCAATCAGGAAGACCAGAATGTTGTGTTGAATATTTTAGGGGAAAACACATGCTACTTCTTTCCTCTTGGTTGACAAATGCTAAATAGCACATTTGTTAGTGGGGCTAACGAGACAATCAGTATGGGTCTGTGCTGACCAAGAAGGACAGTGATGGCCACTGCCCCCACAGCATCCGGGAGGCGGCAAAGGAGAAGGAAAGGACACAACACAAACCATGTGGAAATGTCAATTCTTAGAGGACAAGGTGCGCCCTATAAGGACAGGCTGGGAAAGACTTGGAAAATTTTAAGTGATTGGAAATATCACTAAAAATTAAGCATAATATCGTAATTGCTTAAAATACAGCTAACAGACTTCTGCCATTATAAACTAGTATTTTCTAGCTTGAACATTCATTATTAGAGATTAGATGAAAAAATTATTCAAGAGAAGACTACTACAGCTTTTACTTTTTTTTTTGCAGTACGCGGGCCTCTCACTGTTGTGGCCTCTCCCGTTGCGGAGCACAGGCTCCGGACGCGCAGGCTCAGCAGCCATGGCTCACGGGCCCAGCCGCTCTGCGGCATGTGGGATCTTCCCGGACCGGAGCACGAACCCGTGTCCCCTGCATCGGCAGGCGGACTCTCAACCACTGCACCACCAAGGAAGCCCTACAGTTTTTACTTTTAAGAGCATTTAAATTTTTTCAATAACAAGTTAATCACAGAAAACCAGAAAGGTAGAAGGAGTTTGAGATAGCAATAAACGTACCAGTGCGTAAGCCTGTCTTTGCTGCCCCTTAATTTTATTATTACCATCTACACTCTGAAATCCCATTTTATTGTGCATTCTCCTATATATGAGCAATGTGTTCACGAGAGCATTAAAGATAAAGTCAAACACTGCGCTACATTAAAATAAGAATCTATCAACTAAAAAGTAAAAAGTTAGAGGACCATAAAAGTTGGAGCAATTCCATAGGCTTAATGGTTATTTTTTTCTTCTAAATGTGCAAAAGGAAAAGCCTGTCTCTGCTGTTAAAAATAATCAGTCAATCTATTTCATTTCTCATGACAAAGTGACAGGGATGGCTTTTCTTTGGGAAGCTTCTGCCCTGAAGGAGAATATGTCTCTTCAGTTGTGTCAGACCTCAAGCCTCACTGCAGAGCTTCCTGTCAACATTGACTTCCCCCCAATCCCACAGACAAGGGGCCTAAAGACGGGCGGGAGCCTAAAACTGCTCAAGTTCCTACAACGTGTTATTGGTGACCAGTGATTGTTACCAACAGGAAATCTTCAAAGCTGGGAATTTAGCCACGCTCTCAGGGTGATAAAAGGCCCTCAGCTTGTCTGATGGGTCCACCATGATTACCAGATCCAGGGGTCGCCTGCTTGAACGTTTTGCACACACACAGTTCATTGTATAGCAAATAGTAATAACCAGGTTGCAGAAATCACATACTCATTCAAATGCCTATTTAAGCTTCAGCACAGGATTCAAAGATGATTAAACAAACGAGAGGATTTCTAAGGCCAGGAGAAACAATTTAACACGAATGTACAACAATGGCTTCCCTCTCATCCTTTCTGGTCTATTAAAAATAAGAAAGTTTCTTAAAAGCTAAAACTAAACACAACAGGTGAAACCATTTTATACAATTTTATGTTATATATATTTTAATATCCCAAAGAAATAATAAATCTTGGCACAAAAATAACACTTTAAGCTGAATCCCTGGATGATTTGAGAAAGAAGAAAAAAACTGCTCCTATCTACTACTTGAAAAATGTCAGTTTTCACTCTATTCTTTTCCTTTTCACAAACCACATCTTTACTCCCCATAATCCAAAAAATTCCTAACAAGGGAGGGGACATTGTGTAGTTGGGAAAACCAGAGACTGGGTGCTGGAAAGCCTGGGCTTGCGCTCTGGCTGTAGCCTTTCTAGCCTGTGTGCTCTCCGGCACAACAATTCACCTCGAAACCGTGAGACTGGGACATTACAAACAATTCCCCTGCAGTGAGTACCCTGCCCAGTAGCCATTCCCTCTTCTGCTGGTTTTCTTTGGGGAGCCATACCTGCCCTAGCCTCAGTCCGTGGGTCTCGTGGGAGGCTGACTTAACCTCTTCATCCTGAAACCTCTCTATCCTGCCCTCCAAACATGTGTCCACTGCTACAGAGATGGGCATTCCACCCTTCCACCGAGGTCCCCACCAAGACTTCTGTCGGACCTACCAGAAAGAGGTTCTCTCTGCTGAGACTGATTAACTCCACAGATTCCCTGAGACAGTAAATTTCCTTGGTGGATGTCAGCTTGTTTATCTCTCGCTTATACCTAAAAGAGTCCTGAATAAAATATTCCCAAGGTTGTGACTCCATTAAGGATAATGAAGGAAATTAATGAAAATACTCATTGTTATAATTGAACGCTGGAGCTGGAAGTAATCTCTAAGGTTCCCACATTCTACACCTACCCCCTCACGATACAAATTGGAATCACTTTACAAAAGTCACAATGACATTTAATGGTATAAACAGAGCCTAGAACCTCTTCTTTCTTTCCCAAACATTAATATCCTTGCTACTTAGTTTTAAAACACTTAACTAGATATGGTCTAGGCAGAGAGAGTGAAACATAAAAACTGCCAAGAGGGTTTACCAATATGAGATTTCTGGCTTTCCAGAAATAGAAGCCCACCATGGCACAAATTTCATATGATCTAAAGATAATGAGAGCTAAACATGCTTTGGCTGTAGATTCCCTTGAAAAGGGGAAGAAACATATCTCCCAAGACTCTAACTGGTGAGCAATTAGCAGTAGAATAAGCAATTCAACAAAAAAGAAAGAAGTGTAAAGATATCTGTGCTAATTTTTAAAAATCTTGTAAAGCCTTAAAATGCTATTCACATTCACTAGGGTTAGCATTTAGAGGAGAAAACTAAAGGCACATCCTGATGGCCTCTTAGAAAATTACAACAAAATGGATTTTTTACTAAGCTAGAGCCTTGAATCATTTATACAATCTATTGATTGACAGTTACTTTTATTTCTGTTTGTATGGTGAGCTGAAACCAAAAACTTTTTCTTTATACTAATTCTTGTTTTAATAACCCTTCGCAGTGAGACATAAATCTGGCATGACCACCTGAGCCCTAATTAACAGTTTGACTGCAAGACAGATATTAGGGTAATCAATTCCTTCTGTCAAGCCCCAGATGTGACAACTATCATTTTAATACTTTTTTAATTAGAAGTATACCAGCTTCTTTTTCTTCTTCCTTAAAAAAAAAACTCAAAATAGTTTTAAAAAACAGCAGTGAGCATACGTAGGAAGTACCATTCTACAGCTACAGTTCTGTTTGATTAAGGCTGTGCTTAATAGTTCTTCATTTTATCATCTCCTAACTACTCAGTAATCCATTTTCCGTTTTCAGACAGCTATTGACTTAATGTTTTTTATTCATGAAACATACATTGTGGTTTAAAAATAGCAAGAGCCATATTTGTCCTTGCTCACCATTGTACCCTCATGCCTTACAGTGTTCCTGGCATACAGTAGGTGCTCAGTTAGAATTTGATAAAGGAATGAAGGCAATAACCTATGACTTAGGCTCTCATACTTGGCCACTTATTTTTCATCCACTCTCAATGCCAACTCAAACAGCGAGAGCGTAGGGCGAATCAGGTAGATATCTCCTTATTTCCATATTTGAATTCTCTGAATATTTTAATATCACCTTGTTGGTTATTTTTGCCCCTAGATTGTTTCCCAAACTTGTTGTGGTTTGCGGAATGTATGACAGAAAAGTCTGTTTTTCTCTAAAACTATCTTCTTTGCTTATACTACTTTTCTAATCAGAAAACATACTCAGTTTTGTCAGGGACAAAATAAGAATGCCAACTATCTTTTTATTATTCAACTTACATCATAGGACCCTAGCTCATGAAATAGTATGAGGGAAAAAAAAGGAGTTATATGGATTGGTAAGACAGAGAGAAAACAGTCATAATTGACAGATGCTGTAGTTGCCCATACAAAAAACCCAAGATAATTTTAAAACAAGCTAGTGGAATTCATTTGAGTTCAACACTTTTGCTAGCCACAAAAGCATGAGTTCTCATACAGCAAAAGTAACCAATTAGAAAAGATAACAGATGTGGATCAACAAACTGATTCAAAACTATATATGGAGAGGGAAAAGACCCAGAATAGCCAACACAATGTTGAAGGAGAAAAAGTTGGAGGACTGACATTACCCAACAGCAGCACTTACTATAAAGTTACAGTAATATAGACAGTGTGGTACTGATGAAAGAACAGACAAATAGGTCAATGGAACAGAATACAGAGCCCAGAAATAAACCCATACAAATATAATCAAGTGATCTTTAAAAAAGGAGCAAAGGCAATAAAATGGAACAAGGATAGTCTTTTCAACAAATGGTACTGGAACAACTGGACATACACACACACAATAAAAAGAACCTAGACACAGACCTTACACTTTTCACAAAAGTTAACTGAAAATGGATCACAGACTTAATGTAATGCAAAACTATACAATTTCTACAATGTAACAGAAGAAAACCTAGATGACCTTAGGTATGGTATGAATTTTCAGCTATAACATCAAAGGCAGGATCAATGAAAGAAAGAAGAAAGGTAAGCTTGACTTCATTAAAATAAAAAACTTCTGCTCTTTCAAAGGCAATGTGAAGAGAATGAGAATACAAGCCACAGACTGGGAGAAAACATCTGCAAAATATATCTGAAAAAATGACTGTTATCTAAAATATACAAAGAACTCTTAAAACTCAACAGCAGTAAGAAAACAAGCAACCTGACTGAAAAATAGGTCAAAGACCTTAATAGGCACCTCACCAAAGACGATATAAAGGTAATAAATAAGCACATGAAAAGATGTTTCATAGCATATATCATCAAGAAAATGCAAAGTAAAACAACAAAATGTGCAACACTGACAACAACAAACACTGGTGAAGATATGGAGCAACAGGAATGCTCATTCACTGCTGGTGGGAATGCAGAATAGTAGAGTCAGAAGATAGTTTAGAAGAAGTTTGGCAACTTCTTACAAAACTCAACATACTCTTACCATACGATCCAGAAATCACACTCCTTGCTATTTACCCAAAGTAGTGGAAAACTATGTGTTCGTGGGTGTGTAGTTGAACCCTGCACACAGATGTTTATAGCAGCTTCAGTCATAATTGCCAAAACTTGGAAGCAACCAAGATGTCCTTCAGGAGGTGAACAAATACATAAACTGTGGTACATCCAGACAATGGAATATTATTCAGTGCTAAATAGAAATGATCTATCAAGCCATTAAAAGACATGGATGAACCCTAAAGGCCTATTATTGAGTGAAGAAAGCCAATCTGAAAAGGCTACATACTGTATGATCCCAACTATATGACATTCTGGAAAAGGCAAAAACTACGGAGACAGTAACAAGATGAGTGATTGCCAGGGGATGGGAGTAGAGAGGCACAAACAGGTAGAGGAGAGGGGATTTTTAGGGCAGTGAAATTATCCTGTGTGACACTATAATGATAAATACATGTCATTATACATTAGTCCAAACCCATAAAATGTACAATACCAAGAGTGAACCCTAAAGTAAACTAAGGACTGTGGGTGATACTGATGTGTCGATGTAGAGTAATGATTATAACAAATGTACCCCTCTGAGATGATGGCAGTAAGTGGGCTGTGCATGTTGGGGCAGGGGGGATATGGGAACTCTGTGTACTTTCTGCTCAATTTTTCTGTGACCTTACAACTGCTCTAAAACGTAAAGTTTATTTTTTTATACAGTGTCATGAAAGACAAAGAATGAGAAACCTTCACAAAATAAGAAGAGTATAACTTTTAAAAAAAAAGTTAAATCATAATAGTAACCAAAACTACAAGATACCAAAATATACATCAAGCAAAAAAATGTACAAAGCTTTACGGAGAAATTTTTAAGACAGTACTGAAGATCTGAAAACAATGGAACGATATCCTAGGTTCATGAATGCAAATACTTATCTCCAAAGTGTCAAATTTATCTGATGACCTATAAATTCAATACACTTTAAGAAATCCCTATAGGGGTTTTCATGGAACTTGACAAAATAAAGCTATGAAGAAAACAGAACAATAAGAAGAAACTTGCTTTACCCCTTAATCCCCCAAAAGTCTTCTTATAGTGTTGGTAACTGAAACAGGAAAGTGTACTCAAAGGAATAAATAGATCAAAGGAATACAGAGACCAGAAATAAATTCAAGCATATATATATAAACTTTATATACGATAGAGTCAGCATCATATCCAATGAACACTACTGGGGTAACTGGTTTAGCATAAGGAAAACATAAAACTGGATTTCTACCTGACACCATACACTAAAATAAATTCCAGATGACTTGAAGTCTTGGACATGAAAAACAAAATTTTAACATTCCCCATACCAAGCTACTGACCTAGCAATCCATTTTTAGTAACTTATTATGAGAAATTAATTGGTAAAGGGCAAAAAGATATATACGAGAATATATCTTCGAGCCCTTCTATTATCATTCATAATAGGGAAACTATTAAAACCTTAAACATACAACAAAGAATTAGTTAATAAGTTGTATGGTATGAATATAAACATACAACAACTAACAAAAATGATACAGAGCTGTATTAGTACATGAAAATGAATCCTATAAAAAGTGGATTTATAGATACAGTAATCAAGGCTAGTACTGATGGATACCAGTGGAGTCTGTTCAGTGGAACAGAATAGAGAATCCAGAAATACACCCACAAAAATATGCCCAACATGTTTTTGACAAAGGTGCAAAAGCAATTCAATGGAAGAAAAGATGGCCTTTTCAATAAATGGTGCTAGAAAAATTAGACATTCATAAGCCAAAACAAACACAGAAGAATCTTGACATAAGTCTCACATCTTATACAAAGACTAACTCAAAATGGATCATGAACTCAAATATAAAACTTTTATAAAACTATAAAAACTTTTAAGGAAGAAAAAGACGCAGGAGAAAATCTTTGGCATCTGGGAATAGACAAAGACTTAACCCAAAGACATGATCCATTAAAAAATATTGATAAATTGGACTTCACCAAAATTAGAAACTTTTGCTCTGTGAAAGACTTTGATAAGAAAATGAAAAGACAGGCTATAGACTGGGAGAAAATACTTGCCTAAGGATTGCTATCGAGAATAAAGAAATCTCAAAACTCAACAGTAAAAAAAAAACCCTCAAACAATCCAATTAGAAAATGGGCAAAAGATATGAACAGACATTTCACAAAGAAGACATTCGGGTGGCAAATAAACACATGAAAAGATGTTCAATGTTACTAGCCATTAGGGCAATGCATACTAAAACTACAGTTTTAGCATGTCACTACACACCTATTAGAATGGTTAAAATTTTAAAAAATAGCGACAACATCAAATGCTGGCAAGGATGCAAGAACCTACATCACATATACGTTGCTAGTGAGAATGTAAAATGGTTCAGCCACTCTGGAAAACAATTTGGCAGTTTCTTAAAAAACAAAACATGCAGGGCTTCCCTGGTGGTGCAGTGGTTGAGAGTCTGCCTGCCGATGCAGGGGACACGTGTTCGTGCCCCGGTCCGGGAGGATGCCACATGCCGCGGAGCAGCTGGGCCCGTGAGCCATGGCCGCTGGGCCTGTGCATCCGGAGCCTGTGCTCCGCAACGGGAGAGGCCACAACAGTGAGAGGCCCACATACCGCAAAAAACAAAAACAAAACATGCAATTACCAAACAATCCAGCAATTGTACTCCTGGGCATTTAGTCCAGAGAAATAAAGACCTACATTCACACAAGAACTTACACATGTAGTTTTATTCATAATGACCCAAACTGGAAACAACCCCAAGGCCCTTCATGGGTGAATGGTTACATATAGTGTAGCACATTCATATGATGGAATACTATTCAGTTATAAAAAGGAATAACCATTGATATACACAACAACCTGAATAAATCTCCAGAGAGCTATGGCAAGTGAAAAGAGCCACTCCTACAAGGGTTCATACTGTATGATTCCATTTAACTAATATTTTTGAAATGACAAAATTATAGAAATAGAGAACAGATTGCTAATTGCAGAGGTTAAAGAGGAAACAGAGGTAGGAGGAAAGTTAGTGTAGCTATAAAAGACAAACACGGAAGATCCTTACAGTGATGTAAATGTTTTGTATCAATGTCAATATCCTGATTGTGACACTGTACTTGAGTTTCACAGGATGTTACCATTGGGGCGAGCTGGGTAAAGGGAACGTGTCATCCCTTATCATTTATTACAACTGCACGTGAATATACAATTATCACAAAATAAAAGAGCACATGTAAAAAATTATCACTTTTATAAAACTGCATATATTATATATAAAATATCTACATATTAATAGAGAAATATCTGTAAATACATACAGAAAAGAGTATTATTGGTTATCTCTGTTGGTGAGATGATGGGTGATTTTTCAATTTCTTCTTCATACATTCATGTATTACCAAAGTTTTTCAATGACTATGCTATACTAATAAGAAAAAAATGAAGCTATTTTCATTATGATAAAGACAAGTAATACAGGCTCATTGCACACACTTTTTTCCACTGAACATTTTACTGTATTAATTCTTTGAAATATCATTTAAAAAACTATTTAACATTCCATTTCATTGATCAATTTTACCATTTCTCTATTATGGGAACTTAAGGGTTGTTTCTAATCTCTTACTGTTAAAATAAGCAATGAAATAGGTTTCTGCTACCTGAATCTTCACATGCGTCTCTGATCACGCCCAAAGCTAGACCTCCAATCATGGAGTTACTGGCTTATAGAGTAAATACGCTAGAACGCACTGAAAAGTGGCTTTTCTGAAAAACTATGAATTTATGTCCCCATCCTTGGTGCATTTGTGTTTCACTCTGTCCCTGAGAGGTTGCCAATGTAGTATTCACACTCCAAGCTCCACAGGTGAAATGAGTAAGGAAAACAGACATGTTAACGTGATGGCGTAATAAAGTCAACTTCATACCAGTCTTTTACTTTGCACAAGCTACTGTGCGTGGGTCTTGCTTACTCCTCTTCATTTCTCTTCACCTCCAGCAAGTTCAAACTTCTTAGCCTGACACCCAAAACCTGCCTCTTTCTGCCTCATTCACTTGGCTGCAGCCACTCTCACATCCTTGCTGTTCCTCAAACTCATTTCACACACCTCTGCCCAGGGCTCTTGTCTGGATGTCCACAAGGTTCATCCCTCAGTGACTTCACGTCTTTGCTCAAATGTGCCCTACTGGGGGCCTTCCCATCCCACGCTGTGTAAATTAGCAACCCCCTTCTCCAGACCCATCTGTATTTACTTGCTCTGTTTTTCTCCAGCAATGACAAGAGTATATGTTTTTACTTTTTTTTTTTTTTTTTTTTTGCGGTACGTGGGCCTCTCACTGTTGTGGCCTCTCCCGTTGCGGAGCACAGGCTCCGGACGCGCAGGCTCAGCGGCCATGGCTCACGGGCCCAGCCGCTCCACGGCATATGGGATCCTCCCAGACCGGGGCACGAACCCGTGTCCCCTGCATCAGCAGGCGGACTCTTAACCACTGCGCCACCAGGGAAGCCCAAGAATATATGTTTTTGATTATTTTCCCAACTTTTTCCGAAACTTAAGAAAAAAATTTTTTAACCCCTATCCTCCAAGGCACTGTCATCCCAACTCATACAGACTGTAAGTTTTGTCTCCTTATGTTTACAGGAACCGCCATCAGCTCTAGCACAAGTTATTTTTAAGACTTCCCTCCTACAACCTTTATACTGGGGTCCTTTCTCCATCTTGGCCTCCACCTATGCAGGTGCCCATGATCTAATCCCTGTCCTCGGAGGAGCCCTTTTCACACTGCCTGAGCTCTGTGGGTCCAGATCACTGTTCCTTGCGTCTCTTCTCCACCACCCTTACAGCACCCAGTCTCTGCATCCTCTACATCAGCCAAATAAACAAAGATATAGTATAAACACAATAAGCTACTTCATACTAAGGTGTGTTTGATTCCAGAGGTCACTGAGAGAAAAGCAAATTTTTACAGTTTCTAGCTAGAAAAAGGAAGATGTAAAATGTATGATTTCTGTTCTGAAGACGTTTCTGTTCCACTTATTTCTTCAAACTTTGGCAACTCTTTGATTTTGTCATAGAGTCTTCACCTGAAAAGTCTTCCTCTAGTTTAACATCTAGTTTAACATTATCTAAGTCTTATTCTAGTTGCACATTAAAGTTAAACTAGAACAAGACTTTAGCAGTGACCTCCTGCCTCTGAACAGCAAAGGATGCCTCCTCCTGACACTCCTCCTTTCAAAGCAAGTTTTTTTCTACCTCATTGAGTCTCTACTTCATATCGAATTTCAGCAGAGCCTGGCTTTCTCTCCTCAAGATGTATCTGAAAGCTCCCTTTTCCTTTCCACTTCTTACATCCACAGATTGTTTCCTAAGGTATTAGGAATCAGAGCCACACAATCAGTCCCTATGGAAAACGCTTGCTATTAAATGTTATGAGACAATTCAATTATTTTTATAAGAAGCTACTTTGAGATGAAAAATATAAAAAAGAGACCACCATTATGTTATTTAGTTTCCTCTGTCATTATGATAGGTAATGCAATGTGGTTTGCTTTCTTTTGCTGGGTACCTAGACTTTTTCCATGCTTGCAGTGGACTACAAACATATTTTAAAATTTTAATTTCACTTTTCCATGAAGTATGAAATAAAGCAAGGCAGTGTATATCTAGTTTTAAAGAACGAGATATACACCTGTGCTATTTTGATGGTAGAATAATTTTTAAAACATAATGGAGACACTTTTCTGCATTTTATACCAAAGCTTCCTGAGATACATTCAACTGCTCACAACCACAGGACATGTGAAATATCCCCAAAGAATCAGAACCTTCCTCCAGCCCCATGAAAGACTACTCACCAGACTTCCTTGCTTTCAAAGCAATAACAGCTGCTAGCTCTCTCTGCACCTAATAAAATATTAGGGGGAAAAACCAAATTAGAAGAAGAAAAATGTAGCTTTGTTTTTAGATATGCAACCAAAGTTAAGAGCTGTTGCATTAAGTTTGCTGCCATGTTTTTGTTTATTTGTTTTTAATAATATGGAAAAACCTCTGCATAGGAATTTTAGGCCAACCCTCATAGAATCTGATGGACTTACTTTAAAGAGAAATTAAACAGTTGCCAGAATGTACACTTTGGAAAACATTCGTACTTATGCCATGATGATGAGAAGTACCTCAAAAACATAACTGTGTAACATTTAGAAATAATGCAAATAAATTATTAAAACAGGCAAAATACTGTGGCAAAGATATTAAATATTCTTTATCTCTCAAAGATTCTAGTTTATAGAGAAATTCTAGAAAAATTGAGGTAGGTGATCCTAGTTTAATTTGACCTCTGTTTGAATACAATGAAGGATCACTTGAGGCCTCACAGGTGTACAGCAACCATTTCAGATATTATGCTGCATAAAAGCAAGTGCTATCAACACACAGGGCAGGTGAAATGGGGATAGGCAAGATGACCTTTAATACCCTAAGTGCCTTAAACCTCACTCATTTGTCCAGATTTTTGCTTGCTTACTCTCTCTCTCTCTCTCTCTCTCTCCCCCCAACACATACGCTTAAATCCTTTCTCAAAAACATTCTCAAAGAGTAACATAAAACAGAGACCAAAGAAGATAACCACAGTCACTTTCAAAGATAACATGGAAAAAAAAAAGATAACACAGGGATAATCTTCGGGAAATCTATGTTTGATAGCAAAAAATTTTCATAATAAGCAAGCTCATTCCTCTTCAGGACACAATCTTTTAAGCTTAGAAGAGTGTGAGTGTGTGTGTGAGTGTGTGTGTGTGAGAGAGAGTGTGTGTGTGTGTGTTTGCAGGGGTGGTGATACTGAGTTTGGAAGGGTCCTGCAGCTTATTATACTAATGACATTTTTAAAGGCAGAGTATGAAAGCTCAAGGTTAAAGATTTGCTATTGAAATCAATCTAATTTACATTGATGTACGTGAAGGCAAAAGTAGCCCAGTGAGTCACTCGGACTCCGTTTAGGACCAATTTCACAATGACCAGGGTATCATCATCCCTGAAGAAGGCAGCTTCCCCGCCCCCGCCCCCCGCCATACTGCTTTACTGCCGTGCTTTCCCTGGCTGGCTAGTATGAGTGCCATTCAAAAGGGTATATATACTCCTGATTTAACTGATTCGTCGATTCCTTAAGACTTTCTCAGGAAAATTATATTGTACTCAGAAGATAATCCATCCCTTTCTAACCGTGGGAGTCTGAGACCCAAAAATACTCATGGGTAGAAGAATTTATAGTTGAAGAACTTATGGGGGAAAAGAGAGCTGGGGGAGACAGGAGTGATGATTAATCAGAGGAAAGCCTTTATAAATACTTGTATGTGTAGTAATAAAACAGCAACAAAATAAAATATAAATGAGTGCCTATTTTATATATTTGAAATTACGTGTAAGGTTTATCGTAGTAACAGCATCTCTCTTCAGAACTTTCCTCTGTTACAGTGTCACAAATGTTTGGGGGTAGACAAAGATGCAGATTAGAAACACTCACTGGGACCTTGTGGATGGCGTCCTGATTTTATGAGCTTCTAGGGAAGACTCCACTGTGGCTCAGAGACAGGAAAAAAGCAGAGATGGAAAAGGATGCAGAAGGTGGATCACTTAATTTGCATACAGAGGATCAAAAACTGTCTTCTCCACCCTCCATCAGTTTTCCATACTTGATATTCTCATCATGAGAGCTTCAGTTTTTCTTTCTCAAATTAGAAATAAGGCTCAAAATAGAAATAGCTCAGAAAAGGAAACTGTTATATTCCCCAAACTGTATAAAACTACATCTTTTCAAAGATTTGGTACAGAAAGAAAGGGAGAGAGGGGATGAGAAAGAAACCAACATAGCACTTTTTGGGAAGCCAAGAAGATGAGAGATGAGCAGTGAGAAAGAGAAGAACTTCACAGTTAAAGTTACAAGGAACCTAAGCTTTTTCCTTTTTTTGTATTTTTCCACATAAAGTAAATGAGATTATTCTACTGTACTACACTACATCCCCTGAACATCTGCAGTCAGGGAAGACATAAAAGTGTTATGTTTCTGTCCCCGAGGGAAACTGTTCCTGACCAGAACCCCAAGGGTAGGTTACTCTTCCTCCAAAACACAAAGGGGGAAGAACAGACCAAGCAAAACACAAACTGGGTAAGATCCCGTTAGAGGCTCCTAGAGCATCTTCCCCGCACTTTTTTTTTTTTTTTTTTTTTAAACACACAAGCAATGATGTAATTCATCATTTTCAATAGTGACTAATGCCTGTCTTCTGGGCAGAAGCTCCTCCGAGGCAGCCATCTTTTCATCACACTATCCAGGGCCATCAACACCCATTCAGTGATCCACAGGAGGTGGATGCAGAGGTAACCTTAAGAGAACAGAGACAGAACCTAGGGGAGAGAAAAAGCTGCCTGAGGAAGGACAAGGAAATGCAAAGGGAAGGCACTCCCCAGTAAGAAGGGACTCGCAGCAGACATCTTCAGAACATATTAGAAGGACTCAAAGCCTCCTTTAGCAAATAATTGTTAGGTTTATACTGAAAACTAAAACTTGGAACAACTGCAGAAACAGGGACTAGAATTTTCATTAAGCACCAATAAGGGACCTGTTGGCACTGAAAAAGAAATATAACACTCCAGCACCGGTCAAGTCTTCAGGTGTCTGAAATTCTGGCCCACATTTTGATAACAATCCAGAGCAAAAGCCACCCTGCTAAGATGCTCCTGAATTCCTAACATTCAGGAACTGGTTAAGATAATAAATATGTGTTGCTTTAAACCATGACATTTGGCGGTAGTTTGTTACGCTGAAAAGTCTTTTAGAGATGATTATTTTTTCTACTTGATCTACTTGTGTTGTTGGTTAACATAAGTTTCTCTCAACATGACACAAGTGGAACCCTCTTCTCAGATCAGTTTCAAAAAAAAATGTAGACATATAGAGCCAAGAGCCATGTTCTGACATTCGCCATTGTTTTTATTTAATGCGAGTGCTAAACCACCGCCTAGGAAATTAGAAGAAATGCATTGTTCTTAATCTGACAGGAAGTACCTTATTACACTGGTCTTCCCTATTACAAGCCTTCCCTACTATGGTCTGAACCCTTGAGGCTAGATGTATTCCAGAATTCAACATTTTATATAGTTCAGAAAGGTACCCTATCTAGGGCACACCCTCAGTGAGGTCTTGGGCAGTAACTTACAATAAGAAATCAGACACATTAATATTTCTGTGGGGACACATTAAAGGCGGGAGCCCACTGTGCCCCCCTTTGCCTGGCAAAGTCATAAAGCTATCCTTTTCTATTTCACCACTCGCCAAAAAAAATTTTCTGCAATGAAATGTATGATTATTCATACTAAATGGGATAAAGACAGACTAGGAAAGGCCTCAGGATTTTCTACTAAATATATTCGGTTTAGGTTAGATTTTTGCCACCAAGTAAGTTATGAAACCCTATTCTTTTTCAGGGCTTTTATATTTCAGAGCTGTCAATAATGGATTGTAAACCTCTATTAACTTTACACTAAAAGTTTCTCTCCATCTTTTTCTCTTGTATCTTCTTGTCAAATACCTATGTAGTCAGTACGTTTTGTCTACCAAGAAATGCTTTCTTTAAATAGCTTGGATTTTCATGTATTTCAAACCTGACTGCACATGAGAATCACTTGGGGAGCTTTAAAAAAACAATTGATACCTGGGCCCCAACTAAATCAGAATCTCTGGGGAAGAGGTCCAGCCAACAGTATTTGCTGCTGCTGCTGTTTCCATGTTCCCTAAGTGATTCTATCTAGGTTGTATCCAGGGTTGAGAAGCACTGCTCTACTTAATATCTTAGTTTCCCCGAGACTCAACCTTTTAATCTTATAATCATTTCAACTGACAATCAATCTTTACTTTTTATTTTGTTCTCCTCTAATTTAATTCATTTGTAAAGGAACATGGCCTTCACTGTGTTTTAGGTATTAAATTATGATATAATCCAATCAAATGATAAGATTCAGTTACTACATCAGCAGTTTGACAGACACGATCTACTCAAGCACAAGGAAAATTGCAAGGGAGCTTTTTAAGAAGCTTAAACTTTAAAACATCGTTTACTCAGTATAAAAAGAACCATGTAACTCAAAACACATCTGCAGCTTCGGGTATATTTGCTCTTATGAATATTTAAAGAGAGGATAATTAAGAGACTGATAAAACACATCTCTAATTTTTCTCTCTCCTCTGGGTACTCACCAGCAATTTTAAAATGTTTTAAAATGCTGAAATGTTTTGGCTTCCTATCTTCAATAACCAGCAGGACTGTTCACAAAATAGCCCTGAAATTCAACAAGAATCAGAGCCAGTCTTAGTTCCAGTATTTTGTCTTTTTTCTCTGGCACTTTATAGTGCCTTCAGCCTCAAAATACAAATGCTCGAAAAGCTGTTTTGCATCAGTACAAGACTCAAGAGGCAACAGGAAGTGTCAAATGCAAACTCTGAGCGCCAGGGATCACGTCCATGGGAGAGGTTAACTGAGAAGACATGGCAGGCTTCCTGGGGGAACGGACCCTTGAAAACCAAGTGTGAAGCTGGATGGAAAGTCAGCAAAGGTCATTGTGGGAGGACAGATCAACAGTGGCAAAAGTCTTACCTAACCACAGGGCCATTCTTAAAAACTAATTTTAAATAGGATCATGAATTCACAAATTCCCTAAAGGTTTTTAGTAAATCTATTAATCTTAGAAACATTTAAATGTTGATACCATGATAGAAATGTTTTTAAAACACAGAACCCATTTTCTCAATTACCTAAATTAAATGTAAGAAGAAACATAAGCCAATACTCTTCCCTGTTTTATTCCCAAATGTACTTACTTTTAAAACACTATAAAATCTTAAGATACTATGGACTTAAAGAATTCTAGAAAAATAAATAACTATGCTTCTTAAAGCCATCAACGTACTTTTGGATAAGACACAAACTGAGCAGTGATGGTGGCTAGACTTCTGTCCTATGAAGGAATAACCATGGGCTCAGTAACAATTTTCTTTGTTCCTTGGAGGCCTGTTTTCCTATTTCCAAGTTCATTATTTTGTTCTGAAGAGTTAATATTGCCACAAGAATGACACATGGATAAACTTGTGATTGCCTGTTAATGTCAACCAATTATTAGAAAATTAAGAAAGTTATTTATTTATCTGTCTAGACAGTACTGCTCTCCATCTAATAGTTTACTTAACAAATAGTTCTTTTCCTAATAATTGCTCTCGCCATATCGAAGATATTTGCTAAGCATGCTGGAATGATAAAATATGCTTATGCTTATTCATCTATTTCAAGGCTATTAGGGATATTTTAAAAATTTCATATAGACATTGTTGAACACATACAGATATGCCTATTCATTTTATTATAACTTAGACAACAGCTGACCATTCAAAGACTAATACATATATAGAAGTGTCCTGAAACTAACAAAATAAAGTGGAATAAAGTCCTACACGCAGGCTTTTTAAGTCTGGTATTTAAGTCTGCTATGCATACATAGATCTACTATGAGACAGATTCACATGAAAAAGATGTGATAATTTTTAGTTGATCATAAGCATAGTATACGTTAACAATGGAAATATGATTATCTAGAAGTGGACAACAATGTTTTTAGGAATATTACTAAAATAACATTCAGGTCATAAAAAAATGATGGACTCCAGAGAAATCAACATCTGGATTGTATACGCTTTGAAGTACCATTTGTTTAGGTTTAGGAGGAGTCGAGAGCATCCAAAGGAGGACGACCACAGGGTGGTCACCTCCTTGTAGACAGTGAGATGGATGAAGCAGTCTTCATCTACCTTGTCCTCTCTGCAGGGTTTGGCAGGTTACCCACCCCCCTCTTCTTGACCACTGGGATTCCATGACACCATATGCTCCAGGCTTTTCTCTTTTCTCTCTGACTGCTACTTCTCTTCTCCCAAGGCTTCCCTTTCCTCTGTCTTGGTTTTGATGATCCTCAGTGATCTATCCTTAGCCCTCTAGACCTTCTTCTCTTTCCGTTCATTCTCTCTAGGCAACCTCATTTACTCACAGGGCTTCAATTATATCTGTACCTCCAGGGCCCAAAAGTCTCATATCCATCCACCTCCAAGACCTAAATGTCCCACTAGCAGCTCAAACTCAACATTTCCGAATGTGAAGTCACTGTCTTACCACTTTCCTCCACCCCATAAATCTGCTCCACGGCCCATACCCCCAGTCAGTGAATGGTACCACCATGTACCCAGGGTCTCAAGCCAAGAAGTGAGGTACCCTTGATTTAGCTCAGCCCACCATCTTCTCCCAACTCAGACCGCTGTCTCTCATTTATCTCTCTTCATACCACATCATATATTATATGAGATATAATCTTGTATCTCTCGCTAAAAAACTCTTCAAAGACTTCCCATGACACCAGGACAGAGTCCAGTGTCTAATATTGCATATATAGTATTCTTTTCATCTGGTCTTCAGTATCATCTATTTCCATACCTCTTCTTACAATCCATGTCTTTAAAAAAAAAACAGAATCCATGTTCCAGCCTTAGTAAAATAGAACACTTGCAATTCTGTGAACGCACCATGGTCTTTCTTTGTTCTGAGACTTGCCACGTGCTCTTCTGTCTGGAATGCCTCCCCACCTCCCCAGTTTGTGTGGCTGTCACTTACTTGTCCTTCAGGTCCCAACCTAGCTGTCGTCTTCTCATGAGTCCCCCACCTCCCCCAATGGAGTGAAGTCCTCCCTGTTTATTCTCTGATAGCATTCTATACGTACCTCAGTTGTAGCACTACCACATGCTAGTGAAATCCCCTCTTTAGCTGAGGGTCTCCAACAGTAGACTGCAAGCCCACTGAAATCGACTCCTTTACTCATCATTCTGACCATGACTCCTAGTACCACTCCTGACACGTATCTGTGATCAGGAATGCAAGTCAAGTGTTCGCAGCTGCTGCTGAGAACAGAAGACTTAGGGGGAGCATGATCATTAGCTTCAAATATTTGGAAGGGTGAGGGTGAAATTCAGAACAGTGGAGAGAAGCTGCAGAAAGGCATGTTTTAGCCCTACGAACATTCAAATAATCAGAGCTATCACAGTGGAAATGGTCTACTACGTGAGGTTCAACAGAAGACGCTTTATAAGGGAAGGTAGATATCAGAAGCACCCCGACCAAGGGTTTGTTCTAAAGATTTGTTTTATGACCGCCTCCTATCCAAATCATCCACTATAAAAAGAGAACAAGCGTGAGCCTCCTGGGAGAAGCCATATCTGTCAGCCAGCAGTTGAACAGGTGGTGATGTTATAGCAATCTAATCTACCCAACAGAGATAGAGGGAGTGCAAATCTTAACAAACAGATGAAAAATAACTGTTGGAGTCCATTCCTTCCTGTGGAAATCTCCTAAATTTCATGGCACAAAGAACAGGAGAAGCTATAGATGTACTGGCTGAATACAATCTGAAAAGAGCAAGCAAATGACACTGACATCTTTTCAAAAGAGCAGGTGTATCTGCTCCTTCAACCTTCAAAGCTGCTCTTACAACTCTTGATACAGCAATTTCCCCAAAGCCCTAACTGCTGATCAACATGAATTTTTTGACAAATAAAAATTTCATATATGTGAAAAGTGTTTTAAGGAAACAAGTATACATTGGACATTCTGGGTTTTGCTATAACAATGAAATAAAACATTGATTATGTGTACATCATTAAATTTAAAAAATTTTTTTGTCTCAAGTTTGTTTTTCCATTTTCTGGTAAGACCAGAGTATTTTCAATCTGTGTCACATTTAAATGATTCTTCAATAGATTTATATGATATAATGTATTTAACAAAGTATCTTTAAAGACAATATAATTTGCAAACTCATGCCTTAGTATGTCTTTTATTTCACATTATATGTCATTCCTTACATGTCTTTTCTCAGTCATCGTGCTCTTTGGAACTAAGTTTCTAAACTGTACCAAGAGTATAAGTTCAACACTAGACGTTCTAGGGATCTTCTATGGTAAGGATCTCCCATCTGTAGGGGTAGGTCCTATAGAACCTTGCAGGGATGTGATATTAGAAACTCTTGCATTGGCATGAATCCAGATCAACTAAGACCCTTTCCAACTAGACAGTCTATCTACAAAAACCGCTAACACAGGAGGGCTTCCCGGAAGAACAAGATTCAGAACGCAAGATCCAAAAGCCTAAAACAGGACTAGGAAATCTCCTATGCCAACCTTGAGAGAAATTCTGGGATTCTGTTTGTTGAGGCTGAATCACAGCTCTCCACCCCACGGCACAGGACTGCTGTGAACATGAAATGAGTTAATACCTATAAAACATCTGGGAATGGTGCCTGAAACAGTAAGTACTATCTGAGTGTTAGCGATCATCATCACATTACTGTAAGTAATATAGTTGAGCTTAACAATAAATTATAAGAGCAAAGTCCAATCTGTAGTTGCTTTAATATTTCATATGTTTAAGACCCTTCTTCCCACCTAAATTTTGAACTCCCTGACAACCAGTAATGCTTCTGCTTATAACATTCCACCTACATGGCCCCCACATGGCAACTAGCATAAAAGGGACTGATATGTTTCACCAAAAAGTTGTGAACAGTGCCTACAGTGCTTGTACTTCTAAAAGCTTTAAAAATAAGCTTTGAGATTTCCACAGAATTCCGAAGCTTTTACAGATGTGTGAAAGACAGACTTTAGCTTTAAAAATTCACTTTGAAACTTCAGAGGGATCAACTGACTAGCTGTGGCGTGGCAGCTTCTGACATCTGAGACATAACTGCTGATTAATGAATCAAGGGATTGCAAATATGTATTCAACAAGGAGTGGGTATTAATTTGGTATTTCTGCCGTAGCAAATCACTACCCGTTTAGCAGCTTAAGAAAGAGGACATCCATTTATCATCTCATAGTTCCATAGGTCAGGAGTCAAGGGACAGCACGGCTCAACTGGATCCTCTGCTTAGAGACTCATGAGGCCAAGAACCAAGGCATAGGCAGGTCAGTGTTCCCTACTAGAGGCTTTAGGAGAGAATTCCAAGGGCATGCAGGTTGTTGGCTGGTTCCTGCTTCTGTAGGACTGAGGTGCCCATTTCCTTTCTGGTTGTCACCTGGCACCTGCCCTTGATTCCTAGAGGCCTCTCTCTGATCTCTGCACGTGGACTCCTACTTCTCAGAGCCAGTGACACCACGCTGAATCCTTCTCGTGCTTAGGCTTTTTCTTTACTCTCTCTTCTGCTGTTTCTCTTTGATGCCTACCAGAGCAAGGTCTTTGGATTAGACTGGGTCCATGCGGACAATCCAGGTCTGCAGCCTTACTTATATCTGCAAAGTACCTTTGACCATGTAATGTAATATTTACAGGTGCCAAGCAGCACATTCATCTTTGGGACCATTCTACCTACCACAGAATGACAACACAGATCCTCAGAGCCCTCCTGAAAAGCTAGCCCTCAACATCTTTTTAGGGTTTCATAGTAACATGTTAATAGAGTCTAGTCCTGGAACATGATTTAACTGGTGTAACATCTTTACTAGGGCACACCTCTGAGTTCACACAATGGAACCTGAAGACTTGAGAACCAGTCTGAATAAATTTCTAAATTACTAAACCATGCAGCCATGTTTACACTATTTAATGATTCCTAACGGGTTAAAAATTAAAATGCTGTTTAATATAACTGCATAGGTTTCATTTTCTAAACTTCTTCAAATAAGGAGGGAACTCTATATACTACTATACATAAAATGGATAACTACTGAGAACCTACTGTGTAGCACAGGGAACTCAATGCTCTGTGGTTACCTAAATGGGAAGGAAATCCAAAAAGAGTGGTTATATGTATATGTATAACTGATTCACTTTGCTGTACAGCAGCAACTAACACAACATTGTAAAGCAACTATATTCCAATTAAAAAAAAAAGGGAACATTATAATCAAATCCCAAACACAACCGGTTGAGACCTATTCAGTAACTATGAAGCCTTTTAAGTGAAGATAATAGAGACAATTGCTTTTTGAACCCTAAATTATTATTTTTAATTAATGTGGACTCTCAAATGCTTTATCTCTCCAAATGCTTTATCTCTCCAATGCAAATGACTGTACACTCTGCTATCAAGGCTGAAATGTGACAGTGCATGAAAAGCATGAGCAGAATGCCTGCACAAGGTAAGAACTCAGCAAAAACCACCCATTCTTTGCCTTTTACCCAGATCTCACTTGGTCTTCTGAACAACAGGCTAATAAATTAACATCTGCGAGCAAGTTTCCTCAATAATTTTCCCACACAGAAGTTCACCTCTGGGACTTCCCTGGTGGCGCATTGATTAAGAATCCACCTGCCAACGCAGGGGACACGGGTTCGATCCCTGGCCCGGGAAGATCCCACATGCCGCAGAGCAACTAAGCCTGTGCACCACAACTACTGAGCCTGTGCTCTAGAGCCCTCAAGCCACAACTACTGAGCCCATGCGCCACAATTACCGAAGCCCACGCGCCTAGAGCCCATTCTCCCCAACTACTGAGCCCACGCACTGCAACTACTGAAGCCCACATGCTCTAGGGCCCGCGTGCCACAACTACAGAGCCTGTGTGCTGCAACAGCTGAAGCCTGTGCGCCTAGAGCCCGTGCTCTGCAACAAGAGAAGACACTGCAATGAGAAGCCCGCGCACTGCAACAAAATAGTAGCCCCCGCTCACCACAACTAGAGAAAGCCTGCACGCAGCAACGAAGATGCAGTGCAGCCAAAAAAAAAAAAAAAAAGGTTCATCTCTGTGTTGTTTACAATAGAAAAGATGGAAAATAACCACAATGTTCAAAAATCAGGGGATGATAAATCCATGGAATGGGGTACTATGAACCCCTACAAATGTTGTAGGAGGTACTGTTAACACTGAAAATATATTAAGTGAAAAGAACAGACCACAAAATAAAATGGTCATTTTTTTTTACACATTTTACAAAAAATATACACGCAAGAAAAATAACCTAGAAAGTAACAAACACTAAAGTGTTAATAATGAGTTATTTCTAAGTGGTTTCATTCTGGGCATCTTTTTTATTCTGGAATTTTAAAAAGTTATTAAGTCTTTATATTCAAGTTAATCCAAAATGTCAGATAAACTTTTAAAATTTGCAAAGTATAATCCACAGTAATGACAACTCACTACCAAATTTACCACCTTTTTTTTTTTTTTTTTTTTTTCCGGTACGCGGGCCTCTCACTATTGTGGCCTTTCCCGTTGCGGAGCACAGGCTCCGGACACGCAGGCTCAGCGGCCATGGCTCACGGGCCCAGCCGCTCCGCGGCATGTGGGATCTTCCCGGACCGGGGCACGAACCCGCGTCCACTGCATCGGCAGGCGGACTCTCAACCACTGCGCCAGCAGGGAAGCCCTTACCACCCTTTTGACACTTACAAATATAGGAATAGAATTCACCCAATTTCTACCCAGCATCCACATAAAATTTCCTTATATTCTGATTTTTACAACAACATAAAATAACAAACTAATTTAAAATCTACCTTATTCCATTACCACCAAAAACTCAAGTAGTTTTCACTTTTTTATATGCCTCCTGGTCCTGCTTCACATATGGACATACTATTTAAAGCTATGCCATTGAGTTAAGTATGCAAAATTACATTTCATCTAAGCAGCAATAAGAAGTTCTATTTTAAACAAGTGCACAAAGAAGAAACCCAACACGAAATATTCATGGATCACCTTTTAAAGCTCCTTCCACTTCCCTCAGATAGGGTTTCACAGGAACACTTCACAAACCCACAACTGCGAATATACAATTTTTTTGGACTTTTAAATTTTTTAAACTGAATATAGTTGATTTACAATGTTGTGTTAGTTTCAGGTATACAGCAAAGTGATTCACTTCATATATATTTTTTTCAGATTATTTTTCCCTTGTTTATATACAAACTGATAGCTAAATGATCTATTTCTATTCCTTGTCAATTAAAAATGCTTATGTTTTCTATGCGTACTGCAGGTAAAAATTATTATCTCCATCTTGGGAACAGATACCCAAAAAGCATCACACACTTCTTCCCCTATTA
Organism: Pseudorca crassidens; assembly: GCF_039906515.1. Classification (NCBI taxonomy): domain Eukaryota; kingdom Metazoa; phylum Chordata; class Mammalia; order Artiodactyla; family Delphinidae; genus Pseudorca; species Pseudorca crassidens. Next base: position 33,075,040 of record NC_090303.1, on the reverse strand, counting down.
ACAAGGGATTCATCAAGACACGTTTTATTCTTGAATGGGTTCTGCACACTGACATCTTTCTGAACTAATGCTTTTAAATAAATATCCCTACACTGGGCTCATTGCAGTAGGCAAAAGACATGTATTATGCTGTTCACCAAAACCAACTTGACAAGGCTACAGTTAAATTAGGTTACCACATGATCTGGGCATGTGCAGATGGTTTCTTTGGAAATAGAGACAATAACTTAATAACTATTTTAAAAAGTGGTGTGCATGTACATCTGTATCTTTCAGTATTTAGGGATCTATTCCCAGGATGAAGAAAATCACTTTGATGTATGATAGACATAGAACATATTAAGCCTTTTTTATTGACAAAGGAGAGAAAAATACCATTCAGCTCTCTGTTCACATGTTGACAATCATGGGCTTTGTGGCATGTTACTGTGAGATCCTCCCTGAGGGAAACTGAAGGAGCTTTATTTAACCAGTTCTCCAAGTGGTCCTAGAGACTTAAAAATCCACGGCCAAAGGCACCTTGAACACTGTAACAGCTGATCAGGGTAGCTCTAAAGCACAATGAGGGAAGGTACTAACAAGCCCCACGGCTTCTTATGAATACCAAGAACAAGGAATACTACACCAAGAATGTGCTACAAGTCCTCTGGGGCCTTCTTAATGCTCTTTGAAACCAGAGCTGTCTTCCAGGGCCTCACTTGACACTTTCTCAAAACTTAATCTACCCGGCCCTTCCCCAAATCACATAGTAGCTCTGAAGCCACTGGAAGGGCTGGAGCCAGGCTACAATTCCACATAAGAATTTTATGTTCCCTAAAGACAAGAAATATAAGATGTTCACAATCCTGTGGCAGCCAGAAAGAAGGTTAGTCATTTGCTGGCAGAGTCACTTTTATTCTCTTAACAAACATGCCCACTCAAGTCTGTGATAGATTTAGAAAATGGAGATTAACTACACTGCTTCTCCATTCCTCAGAAAGGAAGAGGCAGATAGCCAGGAAAAACGGTGAGTGGAAATTAGTATTTCAGCATTTTAAAAAACCGCATTTCTAAATGTGGCAAAATTCATCACTGGACTGTGCTCGTCAGGTACTCAATGTGACAGATTCTCCCCACCTTCCCTAAAATTATTTCTAGACCTAACTAACTTGACGTATCACCTCTTAAATAAGTCTCCAAAATTCTAACTCTTTAGAGATCCAGCGAAACTCAAATCCCATGCGATTTCTGCTTCCTGAACTGGTACCAATGTGAACGTTTCCAATCAAAAAAAGCTGTCACCGTTATCTTCAGATACTATTGTTCAACAAGGAATTTCTCCAACGTATCAACCCAACTTGTAGATTCATCAAGAAGAACAAACTAAAGGAATCCTAGCCACCTCATACGCTTCCTGACCCGGAAAGGGTGTAGACAGAGTCCTGTGAAAGACACACCAGAAAGAAAATAGTGGAAGGTTCAGGTGAATGATTAGACATGGCAAAGGAGAGGAGTTTTAAATGACTGAACGCAAGATACGAGAACAGGCACGTGAGGGGAATGAGAGAGTTGACAAGACAGAGAATCTTGGAAAGTTGGGGTCTTTGAGATTCCTAGTATCATGCTTTTGGTGATACAAGACAATTTGTTGTTCATTAAGACTCAGTTCCTTGGGCCTCCACGAGAAGTATTTCCCAAGAGAATTCTATCTAAGGAAAAGATGACACGGGAGAAGAATCAGAGGCCCAGGGTAAGTGCAGGTCTTAGTTAATGAGAATAAAATCAGATCCTTTTTACCTGTAAAGCAGGATCCCACATAGGGAAAAAATGAGAAGATGACTTTTACTAGAAAGAATGCTAGGAAGCATGAGAGAACGAGTTCATGGTTGATGTGAAAACTGATGGAGTTATGTCCAACTTCTGGACACTGAGCAGGGAAAAACCTTTCTGCGAAGTTGACAACGGGCTGCAGTTATAACCACATCTTTTTTTTTTCCCCCTAGAGAGGTGCAAAAAAAAAAAAAATTCCATAGCAGATATCTTTTTCTCTAACACTTTCACCACAAGTTATATATCTTAGTATGGCTATTGGCTTCTTGGGGCTTCATCTGCTTCAAGGTCTTCTAGAACTTACAGCAGTCACCCCATTTATAATTTGGGTTTGATTGCTCAGTGGTATTTCTCAGAGGAGTGATAATATACCCCATGAGAAGGAATTTGGAAAATACCACTAAGAGCATCAAACGCAGAGGTTCTACATTAAAGTTTGAGGAGCTGAAGAAAATAAGCAACAGGACAGAGCAGAAACGTACCAACAGAGAAATCTAAACTGCTGAAAATTATCAACTACATCAGCTTTGAGAAGGAATATGAGGGTGTCAGAGTGTCTAGTTAAATGGTTCCCGGGTATTAGATTCTGTTCTCATCCACACTGACCTCTCTTCCTAACTTCTGTATGCTTGATTTGTCATTTGAATTCACCTCTCAAGATATGGCCACAAACTCTTCGCCACTACCACCGCCAGGTTCACGTTTATTGTAGACACTCAACACTGTTCTCTTCTACCATTCAAGTGATGGCTGACTTCGCTGGACCAAGTAGCACAGAGGCCCACGCCACATGCCCTACCCCTGTCCTTTTATAAACGTCACTCATATAACCATGGCATCAAATAAGCATCTAATATGTAAAATTCACAACTTAGCCTAACTCACATCACCTCAGTGGTTTGACCATGTGAATAAAAATCATGAATTTCACTCAGATGTTTGTGTTTTCTTATCTCTACAATTTCCATCAAGAAAATTTAGCCCGAAGTACCAGAAATAGCCAAAATGGTTTGTTTAGGATGTTGATTTTTTTTTTTTTTTTTTTTTGTGTACTTCAATATTGTACTTCTACATTTTATTTTATTTTTTTCCCTTTCTTTTTTTTTTTTTTTTTTTTAAACATCTTTATTGGAGCATAATTGCTTTACAATGGTATGTTAGTTTCAGCTTCACAACAAAATGAATCAGTTATATATATACATATGTTCCCATATCTCTTCCCGCTTGCGTCACCCTCCCTCCCACCCTCCCTATCCCACCCCTCCAGGCGGTCACAAAGCACCGAGCTGATCTCCCTGTGCTATGCGGCTGCTTCCCACTAGCTATCTACCTTACGTTTGGTAGTGTATACATGTCCATGCCTCTTTATTGCTTTGTCACCGTTTACCCTTCCCCCTCCCCATAGCCTCAAGTCCATTCTCTAGTAAGTCTGTGTCTTTATTCCTGTTTCACCCCTAGGTTTTTCATGACATTTTTTTTTTTCTTAAATTCCATATATATGTGTTAGCATACGGGTCTCTTGTAGACAGCAAATATATGGGTCTTGTTTTTGTCTCCATTCAGCCAATCTGTGTCTTTTGGTGGGAGCATTTAGTCCATTTACATTTAAGGTAATTATCGATATGTGTGTTCCCATTCCCATTTTCTTAATTGTTTTGGGTTTGTTATTGTAGGTCTTTTCCTTCTTTTGTGTTTCTTGCCTAGAGAAGTTCCTTTAGCAGTTGTTGTAGAGCTGGTTTGGTGGTACTGAACTCTCTCAGCTTTTGCTTGTCTCTAAAGGTTTTAATTTCTCCATCAAATCTGAATGAGATCCTTGCTGGGTAGAGTAATCTTGGTTGCAGGTTTTTCTCCTTCAACACTTTCAATATGTCCTGCCACTCCCTTCTGGCTTGCAGAGTTTCTGCTGAAAGATCAGCTGTTAACCTTATGGGGATTCCCTTGTGTGTTATTTGTTGTTTTTCCCTTGCTGCTTTTAATATGTTTTCTTTGTATTTAATTTTTGACAGTTTGATTAATATGTGTCTTGGCGTATTTCTCCTTGGATTTATCCTGTATGGGACTCTCTGTGCTTCCTGGACTTGATTAACTATTTCCTTTCCCATATTAGGGAAGTTTTCAACTATAATCTCTTCAAATATTTTCTCAGTCCCTTTCTTTTTCTCTTCTTCTTCTGGAACCCCTATAATTCGAATGTTGGTACGTTTAATGTTGTCCCAGAGGTCTCTGAGACTGTCCTCAGTTCTTTTCATTCTTTTTTCTTTATTCTGCTCTGCAGTAGTTATTTCCACTATTTTATCTTCCAGGTCACTTATCCGTTCTTCTGCCTCAGTTATTCTGCTATTGATCCCATCTAGAGTACTTTTAATTTCATTTATTGTGTTGTTCATCGTTGCTTGTTTCATCTTTAGTTCTTCTAGGTCCTTGTTAACTGATTCTTGCATTTTGTCCATTCTATTGTCCATTCTATCTCCAAGATTTCGGATCAACCTTACTATCATTATTTTGAATTCTTTTTCAGGTAGACTGCCTATTTCCTCTTCATTTGTTAGGTCTGATGGGTTTTTATCTTGCTCCTTCATCTGCGGTGTGTTTTTCTGTCTTTTCATTTTGCTTATCTTACTGTGTTTGGGGTCTCCTTTTTTGCAGGCTGAAGGTTCGTAGTTCCTGTTGTTTTTTGTGTCTGTCCCCAGTGGCTAAGGTTGGTTCAGTGGGTTGTGTAGGCTTCCTGGTGGAGGGTACTAGTGCCTGTGTTCTGGTGGATGAGGCTAGATCTTGTCTTTCTGGTGGGCAGGTCCACGTCTGGTGGTGTGTTTTGGGGTGTCTGTAGACTTATTATGATTTTGGGCAGCCTCTCTGCTAATGGGTGGGGTTGTGTTCCTGTCTTGCTAGTTGTTTGGCATAGGATGTCCAGCACTGTAGCTTGCTGGTCGTTGAGTGAAGCTGGGTGCTGGCGTTGAGATGGAGATCTCTCGGAAATTTTTGCTGTTTGATATTATGTGCAGCTGGGAGGTCTCTTGTGGATCAGTGTCCTGAAGTTGGCTCTCCCACCTCAGAGGCACAGCACTGACTCCTGGCTGCAGCACCAAGAGCCTTTCATCCACACGGCTCCTTAATTTGGGATGATTGGTTGTCTATTCAGGTATTCCACAGATGCAGGGTATATCAAGTTGATTGTGGAGCTTTAATCCGCTGCTTCTGATGCTGCTGGGAGAGATTTCCCTTTCTCTTCTTTGTTCTCACAGCTCCCAGGGGCTCAGCTTTGGATTTAGCCCCGCCTGTGCGTGTAGGTCGCCGGAGGGCGTCTGTTCTTTGCTCAGACAGGACGGGGTTAAAGGAGCCACTGATTCGGAGGCTCTGGCTCACTCAGGCCCGGGGGTAGGGAGGGGCACGGAGTGTGGGGCGGGCCTGCGGCGGCAGAGGCCGGCGAGACGTTGCAGCCTGAGGCGCGCCTGTGCGTTCTCCCGGGGGAGTTGTCCCTGGATCCCGGGACCCTGGCAGTGGCGGGCTGCACAGGCTCCCCGGAAGGGCGTGTGGCTAGTGACCTGTGTTCGCACACAGGCCTCCCGGTGGCGGCAGCAGCGGCCCTAGCGTCTCATGTCTGACTCTGGGCTCCGCACTTTTAGCCGCGGCTCGCGCCCGTCCCTGGAGCTCTCTCAAGCAGCGTTCTTAATCCCCTCTCCTCGTGCACCAGGAAACAAAGAGGGACGTAAAAGTCTCTTGCCTCTTCGGCAGTTCCAGACTTCTCCCCGGACTCTCTCCCGGCCAGCCGCGGTGCACTAACGCCCTGCAGGCTGTGTTCACGCCGCCAACCTCAGTCCTCTCCCGGCGCTCCGACAAAAGCCGGAGCCTCAGCTCCCAGTCCCGCCCGCCCCGGCGGGTGAGCAGACAAGCCTCTCGGCTGGCGAGTTCCGGTCGGCCCGATCCTCTGCGCTGGAATCTGTCCGCTTTGTCCTCCGCACCCCTGTTGCTGTGCTCTCCTCCGCGGCTCCCAAGCTCCCCCACTCCGCCTCCCGAAGCCTCCACCCGCGAAGGGGCTTCCTAGTGTGTGGACACTTTTCCTCCTTCACAGCTCTCTCCCGCTGGTGCAGGACCCGTCCCTATCCTTTTGTCTCTGTTTAGTTTTTTCTTTTGTCCTACCCAGGTACGTGGGGGGTTTCTTGCCTTTTGGGAGGTCTGAGGCCTTCTGCCAGCGTTCAGTAGATGCTCTGTAGGAGTTGTTCCATGCGTAGATGTATTTCTGGTGTCTAGGATGTTGATTTTAAGGAAGCATGAGCTATAAGTCCAGAAACAGTTTTTATCTCCTATTTAAGGATGTCCATGTTTCCACTTCCTGTCTTTAGATGATGCCCAAGTACTTCTCAGTTCTTTAAAATGCCTCAAAGTTTAGCTTATTTCCTAAATTTACATCCTAAGAACTATGACTTTGAAAGCAATACTTCATTCACTATAAATTCTTCCCTATGTCTAGTTTATCCTGGATTGTAAAACAAGTATATAAAATCTATGTCATCAACTCTGAACACTCCTTTTGGCATATACACTGGGAGAATTCATGTTTAAAAATAAAATAAAATAATGCTCAGAACTTCAAGGACAGGAACTGGGAGACTATGTCATCCAAGGGCCCTTCTTGGTCTGCCAGCTTTATCAGACTAACAGAGACTCAGAGGAAAAGAAGAAGAGAAGATTTTCAAGTCAACAAAACGTGTAAGGTCAGAAGATATTAAAAAGGAAGCTAAGACGTTAAGGCAGAAACCACACGTAGCGCAGGGAAAGCCAGAGGATTTTCAGATAATAATGCCCAGAGTGTTTCTGTAGACTGAACATAATGGAAGGAGTCTATTATAGCCATGTCGTTTTTCCTTAAGCTGAAAACTTCTGACAAAATTTTCTTCTTTAGGTTTTCAGATGTCAGGTGCTTGACTGAATTATCAAGACGTTTTTATTTTTATACACATTGTCTTCCTATGTTCCTTTAATATGAAAACTCACTAGTGTTTTCTTCCAGGGTAGAATTTTAGGTATTATTTTTTTAGATGACAGGACCTTTCTCTTGATTAACCTGAGACTAAGAAATAAACTATTTTAAAATGAGGATTTTTATTTTTAAAGATAGCAACATACAGGGCTTCCCTGGTGGTGCAGTGGTTGAGAGTCCACCCGCCTGCCAATGCAGGGGACACGGGTTCGTGCCCCGGTCCGGGAGGATCCCACATGCCGCAGAGCGGCTGGGCCCGTGAGCCATGTCCACTGAGCCTGCGCGTCCGGAGCCTGTGCTCCGCAACGGGAGAGGCCACAACAGTGAGAGGCCCGCGTACCGCAAAAAAAAAAAAAAAAAAAAAGATAGCAACATACAAACCCCTGAAGTTTGAGTAAAAGGAGGTGAATATACAGGGCAGCACAGTAAACTCTATTGCGGGAAACTGCTGCCCCCTTTCCAGGGCCCCCTAATTACACAAACCTTTTGAAGAGCACTTTAACAAGTCTGCATTACAGACGTCACTTTTGCTTTCCTTTAATGCATTTAAAGGTCATGCTAGATGACAACCGTTACTTGACTGATGTATGCAAACATCTCCCTTCCTACATGGTGTTAACAGCTAGGTAACAGAGTTTTCATACCAAAGCCAACAGGAATAACTACATTGTGAAGAGGTGAAACACAACAGTCCCTTCATAAATGGCTTATACAATGAACAGAGGAATTTTAGAACTTAGATATTGTCTAGTCCAGCACTCAATTTGGCCAAGGTCATAGTGTTGGAAGAACTAAGAATCAAGGTCCACGTTCTCGGTTCAAAGACAGTTTCACTATTCCAGGCCGAATGGCCATCAATTAAGATGCAAATTTTTCTCCTCTACCCTTCATTCTCATTCCCACTCTAGCACCTTACCTCAGTTTACTCAGTCTTTTAGCTTGGAGATTTTTTCTAGCAAGATTACCTCAACCAAATACATAGCCAACACTTTGCTGTCCACCCTCCTTTTTAGAGGCTTTCTTGAATTTAACTTTCATGGTATAAACCATTCAGTATTTCCACCTCTCACTGTCCTCTCATCTCCCTACTGCCCTCTTATCATGGGTGCTGCCCAAGACTCCATCTTCCACTACGCTCTTCAATCGACAACCTGGACTGGTTCCCATAACTCTAGCCCTGACCTTTCTGAGTTCCAGATTCGCGTCTCCAGGTGTTTCCCGAATATTTTTACATCCTTATGTACTCAAACTCAGTGTGTGCAAAATTACGTCATCTCTCCTTCCATGCATTTTACTCAGTTTCCTAAGAGTATCCTCACTTTTCTATTCGGTTATCTGACTCCTCCTCTACATGTACCTGCCCTACTGATTTTTGTTTTGTTTTGTTTTGTTTTTGCGGTACATGGGCCTTTCACTGTTGTGGCCTCTCCCGTTGCGGAGCACAGGCTCCGGATACACAGGCTCAGCGGCCATGGCTCACGGGCGCAGCTGCTCCGTGCCATGTGGGATCTTCCCGGACCGGGGCACGAACCCGTGTCCCCTGCATTGGCAGGCGGACTCTCAACCACTGCGCCACCAGGGAAGCCCTGTCCTACTGACTTTTAAAAACGTCTTTATGCTCCTTTTTGAACTCATTTTTCTTTTGGTTCCCCCAAAAACCTCCAGAAACTATAATAGGTTTTCATCAGCCTCTCAACCAGTCTCCCCATTTCCAACTCATCTTCTTGTTTCTTAAATGTCTGCTTCATCATGTTAATCTGTTGTTCAAAAAGTCTTTCACTTTTCTCTATTAGGTGCTTCCTCTGTAACCAGATGGGTCTACTATTTTCCCATTCCTCTGCCTGCACACAATAAATCCTACAGCTAGAGTACACATCCTTTGTCACCTGTTCACATCCTGATTGCCTTCAATGACGGTTCAAGCCCCGTCTCTTCACTGAAGCTCTCTGCTACGGTTCTTGGACTTACTATCTATACACCATGATTTCTGATGCTCAATTGCCAACTGTTTTATAGGTTAACTTTGTAATGTGCCTATCTTCCTGGTATAGCTGTAGGAACCACATCTTACCTGTCTGCTGCTTCTGAAACTTACCTACTAACTGCATTACGTTATCAAAAAATGAGGTGTAGTAGTTAAGAGAACATGATTAGGAAGCAGAAAATTCTAAGTTTAGATCCTGGCTTTGTTCCTTTCTAGATGGGTGACTTTGGGCAAGTTACTTAACCTCTAGAAGCTTTCATGTCTGTAAAACAGAGATAACGCCACTTATTTCACAGGGCTGTTGTGAAGTGTGATGTGTGTGTGTGTATGTACACACACACACACACACACACACACAATGTTTCACATAGTATTTGGTCTGTAGTGAGTGTTTTTTTTAAACAGATGGCTGTTAACAATTTTGTACCTAATAGGCACTCCTCTTTGGTCAATATTTTAAACTGCAAAGGTCATGTTAAATATTTTTTCATAACACACTGTCAAGATTTCATTTCATGTGAAGTTTTATACCACTGAGCACTGTATTTAGCCAAAAGTTACTTTTCTAAGCTACATTCCAGAAGAGTAGGAAAAACAACTTTTAACTTTCAAGCTGTGCCCCGATGCCAAGACTCAGTGTAAGAACTGTGTAAGATCAGTTTCATTCCACATATATAACCCAAGCCAGCATGACTTTCAGGCAAGCACCGCTTAAAGAATGCAGTTAAAGAAGAACTCAAGAATCTTTGGTAAGGCTAGAAAAGTTTCCAGAAAGCCCAGCCAATGGATAAAGATTTTGTGAGATAGGATTGCTAGAGCCTGTCAAAAACCGGAGCTCCATGATTAGAGACCATGGCCAGCTTTTTCTAGGAAGAAGGGGATAAGCTTTCCTTCAACCAACAAGTCAATTACTGACTCTAATTAATGGCTTTAAAAGACATAATGAAAATGTTGCAATCTACTACATTTAAAAACTGAGGACTTGATCTTTTGTTGGTTGGAGTGATCTTTTTTTTCCTAATGAAACATACAGTCTTTTCTCCTTTGTGCAGCAGGTCACAACTTTCCCTAGGTTAAGTCATACTGTATTAAAAAAAAATCCTCCACTAAGGTTCCAGGAACTTTCCACCAAGAGCATCTATGATCTTGCAGGTGAGGCTGCATCAGAGAACAAGTTAATGCCACTGACTCCTTTTGCCTTGACGTGGGCCTCCCACAGTGATGAGCAGCCATGGGGCAAGTGTCTCTCTACACCACTACCCAGACTGCCGTCCTTCAAAGACCCCTCATTATTTCTGCACCCCTGGGCAGGGAAATCACATGGCCTTACCGCAGACGTCAGACGACAAAGAATTTCATCGCTGCTCTCTTCTGAGTCTTCAATTTTCTGATGAGATCTTTGAAAAACAAAGAATAAATTACTCTTCAGCTTTGGCTGTTCAAATTTATTCACCAAGTGATGGGGAATACATGGTAAATAATAGCATTATTGCTTAATACATTAGTGAAAGTGCCCATGTGAGTAACACGGTGACAATAATGCCATCGGATCACAGCTCTGTTGCAGCCCAACTGTTCCTTCGAAATCAATTAGCAAGAACGTCTTTCCCATACATCAATTAAATCCTGAGGGCTGCGTACTGCTCTCCAAATGATACCACAGAATAATCCTGACACACCAGAGTTATAAACACGGGCATGCACAGAGCACAAGTGGATGGCGAATATAACGTAAAGTACTGACATTCCCGCTCGGTCTAAATGAAATCCAGATTCCAAAAATATGAAACATGAATTTTCCACTACATCTGAGTTTCAGCCCAAACAGATTTATTATGAAATGGTATATTATAAGCCTAATACTGTGATAGGAATTACGTTCAATACAACAGCAGAAGCACTTTGGCCTTTTTTATGAGACCACAGCCCAGTTGAGAAGAAAATTATGCATGTATTAAATAACTAAGGAGACATACAACACAATACACAGTATTAGGTCAGTGTGTTTAGAAAAATCATCTTTCTAATGTAATTCATGAAAAATTTTCACCGCACGAAGGTACATGCTAACATAAAAAATTATCTACTTCAGACAAATCTTATAAAATTACATTTTTTTTCCTGACTTGGTCAAAGGAAAAAAACATTGACTAATGCCAAGTGGATATATGTAATTGTCTCCCAGATCTATTTCCACAGGCGATTCCTTTCAACACCTGTGGACTGGGGGGGATCGGTGGTAATTGCCTTGCAGAGTGGCGGTACGGCACTGGCAGTCCAGTGATTGATTTCAGTCTCGGGAACTGCAGTGGGCCAGCTGGAGCGCGAGCCTCGCGGGGCAGGAGGGCTTCTCCTGGCTCCTAAGACAGCTAGGAAGATGCTCTTTAAGAAAAGAAAAGCCAGTCGAATCAATTCTGGCACTGGCTTCCTGTTTCTGTAAATGTTATTAAACCCTTTCAAAAGAAAAAAAAATCCCACCCTTCAAGTCAGAGCAATGAATTACAAACTACCGCCTTTACAAGAATTGCAGGTTCTGGATATGAAACAGTGGGCATGTTGTCAAATAATCTCATTCCTAGCGCAGCAAAGCATCTGAAACATGACCTTGATAATGAACATTTCAAACAATGAGCCTTATTATTAAAACGATCTATTCACAAGGTTTCCACACACACGAAGTTACACTGAGAAGAGATTTGCAACCCTTTATAACATAAGCCACCAAACTAGGTTTATAAGATTATGCTGAGGTGACAAACAGATCTGAGAGGAAATTAGGAGCCAAGAGCATTAGACACAAGAGCACCAAACAAGGGCTTCAACGTCCCGTCTGTGTCTGTGTTGAAGTGCAAGCTGGTCGTGCCCACTCACGCCTCTCAGCCCCCAGCAGCACCTGAAGGATGAGGTAACGTGCATGACGTATTTCGCATTAGCACAGATTCTGTCATGAATGTGTTTTCAACAAACTGCTGAAAGGAACTCAAAACTCCAAGGGAAGCTCTTGTGTATGTCACTGATCGTGGCTATTTGATGAGTAATGGCCAAGCTGTTGCTAGCTCAGTGACAAATAATTTGTCTCTGTTCAAGCAAAACTATCCTTCATCACGCTTCCAACACAAAACATGCCTTGGCAGAAACGTTTCTAAAGGAAATACATGTAAGACAGAGTGATGCTCTCCCGAGAGCTGTCCCACAGCCCGTGTCCCATTTTTATCCCCTCAATCACTGTAATTTATACCCAGAGCTCCCAAGTCCTTCTCTAGCCCCTGAATCTTCCCCGAGCTCACCCTGTGTTTCCATCTAACGTCAATGTGGCTCTAAGTGGCCATCCCAGAACATCTTCACCCACATGGGAATCTCACAGGCTCCTCAAACTCGACGTAACTTCCACTGACATCCTCTTGCCTCCTGCCCTCACCGGTTCTGCCAGCGCCTGTCACCACTCAGCTTTGTGTCACCCTGCAGCCCTTCCCCGCCTCCGGCACTCACTCCCACCGCTTTCCAGTCACCAGAGCCTCCTCTGCTCTGCTCTCCTACTTTCCTCCCCACGAGCCGTGCTGACAGGCCCTCACCTCCACAACTTATTTTAACCACCTTCTAACCAACTTGCTCTGCCTCTCCTCCTGTACCCCATCTCCTAGAGATGCCAGGATTCTCCTTCTAAAACCCTGATCTGGTCCTGCTTTTCTCCAGACTCACACCTTCAGGGATTCTCCCACTTCCTGCTCGAGAATTCAGAAAGACTCTTCTTTTCCGCTAGGGAGTCCCAGGTCGGCCCTGCACCAGCAGGTACCTGCATGGCACCTGGCATAGAGAAGGGACGTGGGAGCAGAACTGAGGGGGACAGGCAAGCAGTGGGAGAGCTTGAAAGGGGGGAAGGAAGAGAGAAGGGTGACGTTCCCCGACTCCCCTTCCTGCCTCACCACTGTGGCCCCTCCCCGGCTTAATGCCCAAAGGCCCAAAAGTACTAGACTCTCTTTCCCCAGTAAATGTATTTTTACAAAATGAGATAAATTCTGATTATTTTATGATATAAATACACATCAGTGCAACTCAGTGAAGACAAAGTCCTCACCTGTCAGATCAAAACAGGTAACGAAACAGGTGGGGCAAGGGCGAATAAGGGAAAGAATCAGCTGTAATACGCAGTACACCATTTTACATGAGTGACTTGAGCGTCCATGGATTTTGGTATCCATGGGGGTCCTGGAACCAATCCCCCACGGATACCAAGGGAGGACTGTACTTGCATATTTGTCCCACTGTTACCAAAGGGGGCTGTGCTGCTCAGTGAAGAAGAGACAAAGAGAGACTCTGGTTGGAGAAGGGGACAGAGAAAGCCTGGCTGGACTCAGCCGCCAATGGCAGTGACAAGTTGACATAAGAAAGAGAAGAAAAAAGGAAGTGGCCCCAGGAAGGAAGACCCATCCTTGAGGGTTTGTTCCAGCAGGAAGCTCTGGCACAACGGGGGTCCCCTTTGTGAATTCTCACGGCTGCTTCTCAAGGTCTCTGCTTGCCAACAGCCCAAGCCTGACCCCGTAACCCTCCAAGGCAAGTGCCGGATCCTCGTACTGCGAATCCTAGTGTGTCGAATCCTAATGCCTAGTCTTTGTAAATGCACGAGGTCTGCAATATCTAAGGGTGCCGTTGTGAGGACACAGGAACGGCAAAAGCCTCTGGTCCTCTGCCCTTGTCCCTCTAACCATCAAACAGGACACATGATCATTCTACTCAACCCCCACCAAAACCACAACCAACCCCTGCCCTCCCTACAGGCTTCCCCCGCTTAACTACAGGCAACTCCATCCTTCCAGTTGGAAGTAATCCTTGAGCCCAACAGCCCGCCCCCCGCCTTACTGTCTACGCTGTGTCCATCCCCAAATCCTATCAGCTCTGCCTTCAAGGGATATCTCCCTTTTGACCATTTCTCACCACCTCTACTCCAACTGCTGTTGCTCCAGCCACAGGATCTCTCACCTCGACCCAGGAGCCAGAGTGGTCTTGTTCACATGTAAGTTAGATCATGTCCCCCCTCTGCTCAAAATCCTCAACTGACTCTCTGTCTTTCTCAGTATAAAGCCAAAGTCTCTACAGGGGCTGACCTCTCTCACTTCTCTACTCCATTCCAGTCACTCTTGCTTTGCCTTAATGCTTCTGTCTTGGGCCTTGCTCTGCCGGTCCCCTTATCCTAGAACACTTCCCTCACATTGCACACTGCTTCTTCCCTCACATCCTTCAAGTCTCTGTCAGCCTCCTGCAGAGGCCTTTCCTGACCCGTATCTCTATCGCTCATTTCCTACTTTATTTATCTGCATAAAGTTTTCCACCATTAACTAACATAAATCTGTTCGTTTATGAAATTGCCTGTCCTCTCCCCTCCTAGACTATAGGCTCCACGGGAGTAGAGATTTCTGTCCGTTTTGTTCCTGCTTCCATCCCCAACACTTAGAACACAACACAGTCCATAGGAAGCATTCAATAAATCTTCATTGAATAAATTAACTGAGGACCTTAAACTTCAGGGAATGCTCTGCTATCAGCCACCATCCCCGGACGACCACAGCACAAGACATTAGCTTGTTCTCTGCAGTCAGTTCAACTGAAGGACCCTGCTTATACTCGAGCTATTTCCCTCAGCTCTTCCATCATCCTCCCAGCTCCCTGCAGCAGTCCCTCCTCTCAGTGACCTCCCTGTCTCTAAAATCCAACATGAATGACTTTCTTATATCAAACTCTAAAGAGCTGTTAACTTTGAAAATATCTTAAATAAAATAACAGCAACCAATGGTCACCCTCACTTCCTCATCTTCCCCTAAGAAATAATTAGTACAGTCTTAGTGACAGTTTCCAACCTGGCCAACTGTTTGACAATCATTTACACAATTCATACTGCCTCAGAAAAGCAGCAGGAAATTCCCCACCGCAAAAGGTCTCCCAACACAAACTCTCAGCTCTGAAAGGGCTAAACAGTCACGTAGGGTTGATTTCCAAAAAAAAAAGCCTTAGGAAGTAGCACACAAGAGCCATTATCTGGGCGGTAGAATTCATTTTATATCAGTCAGGTCCAGTATAATTTCTAGAAACTTGGGTTTAGCTGGTATTCCTGCAGGGGTTCCCAAAATTCTCTTAGCAAAAATTCCTTCATGAGAATTATGTAATGAGTTTGAGGTTATTCCAATGACGTTTTTCAAAATAAAGCTTACCATAAATCTTCTATATGAGAGATAGAACCCACACTCCTTAATCAGGTTTTGACCAAAATATTTGTGACTCAAGATTCCAAAGCAACTAGTATCATCCTGTAATTGGAAAATCCTACTTCCTTTTCAACAGTGGAAGAGGTTTCCTGGGATTTCAGGACGGAAAACTGGAAGCACTTCTTATAGAAATATTATCTAAATAATATCATTTTGCATTTGTATATTGATGTAACTTTAAAAATGCACAAGTTCTATCTATCTCCATCTACGTCTCAATATTGAATGGCATATTCACTGAGTTGCCAAGAGCTACCACTCCACACATAACATGGTTCCTGAAGGAAAATGTGTTAAACGCGTCCAACAGCCATAAAATAGACAAACATTTGGAGTCTAGCGGCTCAAGAGGTGTAGACCATGCATAACTGGCATGTGCTAAGCCAGGTGAGGTGTCACACATGACCTTCCAGGCACACGTGAGCCAGCACGATCCCAGGCCCAGGCATGTTGCACATGACAGAGGACACGAACAATCAGTTTTCATGTAAGTTGCTATTACTGCCATCCCTGGGGCTGTCATTTGTTTCTGAGTGTTTCCTACATACACCCTTACATCAACCTCCGCCTTAAACAGAGAATATTCTAGACTGAGGCTTCATGAAGGTGGGGTGCACGCGTGTCTCCAAATCAGGAAGAGGATGTCCCTGGGGAATTTGGGGCAGGCCTTTCCACCACCTCCCACCCTGAGCCAGGCTGACGCTGCCTTGCCCCGCCCTGCTTGGTCTGGAGGGACCTGAGGAAAACACAATTTTTAGTGTGAACCTCAGACTACCCCTGCTAAAGGCTGGTGAACTTCTAGGGCATGGAATAAACCAGAACCAAGACAAACTCTACAGGAATCTTTCAAACACGATCCCACGACAAACAGGAGATGCACAGCACACACATATACAAAAAAAAAAAAGCACATCATACTTAGTGGGCTTAGGAAAATCCATCTTTAAGCTACTCTGCCAACACAAGTGAGAGCCGCTTAGCCTGATCTGTGATTCAGGGGCATCTTGGGAGAAGTAATATCCAAGGTGAGGTTCTGATGGAAAAGGAGTGGCCCTGGAACTCAGCAGGATGAGCAGCACAGGGAAGTGGGCAACGGCAAGAGATAAAGCCGAGGACAGAACAGTCAGGGCCTGTCTATTGCTGCTATAGAGTTTTGGTTTTATGCTGAAGGCCATTAACTTTGGCTGTAAAGTGAACACGATGGAAGGAGAAGTACCTAGAAGGAGATATAAAATCAAAGGTAGGTTTGCTTTTCGTCCTCTTAAGATCGAGAGAACCATTTGTTTGAGAAACGAGAACAGCCAACAGAGAGTGAGGAACTGAGAAAGCAGGCATGGGAAGTGTCCAAGGACAGGTAGGACCCAGAGCCCAGGCAGAAGGATGAGTCTGAGTTCTTCCCACCATGCTGGGAAGAAATGATGGTAAGTCAGCTGACAATGCCAGAATCCACGATTTCTTGGACAACCCAGAGTCCATTCCACACTTGCTGAATGTCAGGCAAGAAAAAGTATTAGGGACTTTCTCTATCAGAATTACTTCCTGGGCCAGATTTTAAAAAATTTTTCCCTAAGAAATCACTGCCACAAAAGAGAATGTTCCTCAAGGGACCCAGAGTCAATCTCTACTGAAACCAACACCTACTGACCCCAAGGGGATAAGAAGGTGTCATATCTGACACTCAAGTACTGTCCCACCTACATCTTCCCATAATATCTATAACCAGACAGATCTATTTTGCTTAACAAAGCAAATTCCTATTATGAAAAGAAAAAGTGGGATGGTCGAAGAAGGAGAGTCGGATTTTTTTGAGATCACTGACATCATGAATACAAACACCTGTTCAACCTTCTCAAGAGAAGATACTTTTTCATAGCATCAGGTTATCAGTTATGCTTATAGAGGAAATTTACCAAACAGTAGTAAATTGTGAATGTGACAGGTTTTATTAAGGTCCAGGGTATACAGTGACACATTCATCTAAAATTGAATAAAGTTAGTTATTACTAGTATCTCTTTCACATTTTATATTGAAGATTTGAGAACTAATGCTTCATATTTAATTAAACAGCTACATTTCGAACGCTGGCACAAGCATGCCCCAAAGTTCGATTGTTGTTAAAATTCCTGTACTGTTCCTAAATTGATGTGCTCTCAAAAAGAGGAGCTGTCTCTTCCCACACCTGGAATAAGTCTGGTCTGTAAACAATGGAAATTTTGGAGGACTTAGCGTTTCCTTCGGAGAGGGGGTGATGAGTAATAACAAAGACTGAGACAAGCTGGGTTCACAGCATTTTTTATACAAAACAATTTAAAGTGATAAATGAACATTTTCTTCACCTGATTCTAATACAAAACTTATGCCAAGTTC
The DNA here is from genome assembly GCF_039906515.1 of Pseudorca crassidens. Taxonomy (NCBI): domain Eukaryota; kingdom Metazoa; phylum Chordata; class Mammalia; order Artiodactyla; family Delphinidae; genus Pseudorca; species Pseudorca crassidens. The sequence goes on along the minus strand of NC_090303.1, from coordinate 33,057,644 downwards.
CATCATGAAAAGTTTTTTGAGAAATACACAAAACATGTTTGTGTACTCATCCAGTCTCTCCTCCTTTCCAAGGTTCATAAAATGAGAACCTAATTAGGAAAAGTGAGGAATACAAAGGTTTGGGACACAGGAATGACAAACGTGAAGTTGATCTCCCCAGTTAGAGGCTGTTAATCTAGCACCATTGCAGAAATTAAGGATGCCAATGGATTTCTCATGTTGCTTGTACATGTCAGGTAGAAAAGGACACGTTAGGCAGGATAAGGAGAATAAAGGGAGCAGAGGTGACAGGGTAGTTGGTGGTGGTACTATTATTGTATATAAGGTCCTAAGAGAAGGCAGGAACCTGAATTTTGGGAGTCATCACTGTGGAGCTGATATTAAATACGTGACTGGGTGAGGGTACATCCAGAGTGAGAAGAGAAAAAGATGTCTGAAGACTGAGCTCCAGGACACTCCCCGTTTAGAGGTTAATGTTTCCAAACGTAGGTTTTATTATTATGCATGTGTGGTGAGGCCAACAGATCAGGAGATGACTGCCACTGAAAAGACAGGTCAATATGGGGAGAATTAACGTCTCAGCAATACTGAATCTTCCAATCCATGAACATGGATAGACCCTCTACTTACTTCAATTTGATTTTTTAAATCAGGCTTATGAAGTGTCTGACATACAACTTTTACACATGTTCTTGGATTTATACCTAAGTATTTCATAATGCTTTTTGTGCCAGTACAGAGAAATACATTTTTTTATACTGACCTTGTAGCCTGTGATCTTGCTAAACCCACTTATCAGGCCTAGTAGGTTTTTTGTAGATTCCATGGGATTTTCTATGTATATAATTATGTCATCTGCAAAGAGAGATGGCTTTATTTTTTTTCAAACTTCTAATCTGCATACACTTTCTTTCTTTTTCTTGCCTTACTTGCACTGGCTAGTATTGAAAAGAAGTGATAAGAGGCAATGCATTAGCCTTGTTCCCAATCTTAGTGGGAAAACATTCAGTCTTTTGCTATTAAGCATGATGTAAGCTGTAAGTTTTATGTAAGGTTTTATCAGATTGAAGAAATTCCCTTATAGTCCTACTTTTCTGAGAATTTATATCATGAATGGATGTTGAGTTTTTTTCAAATGATTTTTCTGCATCTATGGAGTTTCTCGTATAGTTTTTTCTTTTTTGGACTGAATCTGGTGAATTACATTGTCTGATTTTTAGATGTTGAATCCTCCTTGTATTTCTGGGATAGATATCATTTTATGATGTATTATCATTTTTATATATGGCCAGATCCAATTCAGTAATATTTGATAAGACTTTTGTGTTTACATTCTTTTTCTGAACTTTGTCGTAATACAGCTGGCCTCATAAAAGGCCTTACATAACTTACACATGGTCACATCTGTTACAGGGCTAAGCACAGCACTTTCCACAAACCTGATCGTCAGTAAATGCTGTTATGTAAGTTACTCAGTAGAGACTAGACCCTTTTCCTTACCTGAAAATTAAGAGGAGCAAATTCAATCATCTAGGAAATCCCTTCCAGATATAAATGCTTATGAAGCTAAAGTTACAGAATTTCAGAAGTGTCACCCAAGTGGCAATAGGTACCATGCTCAATAAAATCTTTATGTTCTGAAACAATTCATCTGGCTTCTTTACATAGTATTTTGAGACTTTGATTTAATTAACTTTCACGTTTCCTATCACTTAACGGAGTTTTCTGTAAGGCTAACTTTATAGAACAGCAGATTTCAACCTTAGCATGCATTGGCCTCACATTTAGAACTTTACAAAAAGTACCGATACCCATGTCTCATCTCTCTACTCCAATCCTGATTCAGGAGATCTCAGGTTATACCTGTTTATTTTTTAAAGTATCATGGTTGAGAACCAGTGCCATGAAGATCACTTCCAAGTTCACCTTCTGCCTTCAATTCATGTTGCTGCCTGCCACCAAGTACAGAGGCCTGCCCTTTTGGCAAGTTACACAAGCTATCTTGCCTCAGTTTCCGCATCACAACTCCAAACTACTGCTGTGAGCATTAAATGAGTCATCTGTAAAATGCTCAGACTAGTGCTTTGCATGTGGTAAGTACATGTGAGTGTTAACTATTACTGCTATTTTTTGTATTATTGTCACTGCCAGGGCAGCTTAGGCCAAGTGACCAAGCCATTTGTTCCCCATTTTTAAGTGGGGGACCATTTTAACATAGGAGTAGATCACAGACCCATAAACTCTGTACCTGTTGAGCAAATTATATGACAAAAACATTACCGTGAATTCAAATAAATTGTATTTTACTTATTTCGGCAGCATCTATATACAGTTAAGTCATTCTTTCTATTCAATACAAAGACAATGCTTAGCTTCCCTATAGATGTGCAGACCCCTGCAATCGATCTGAGCCTCGCCCCCCACCGCTGCTTGTGACCCACTGCTCCAGCCACATCAAGCTGCCTTGTACCCTCTCAACATGCCACCCGTCTTCCTAACTTCCTGCCCTACACACTGTACCATCTACCTCAAGTGCCCTTCTGCTTCTCTACCTAGAGCATGGAGTCATGAATGTTAACAAATTCATCTCAATCCTCTGGGCTGAGCTTTTCCTAGAGTTGGTGAGTGAGGAATGGAAGGTGAGCCACACCATCCAATTAAGTACTCTGCTCATTAACAGTAACAACAAACAGGTGTGGGGTTTTTGGTTTGTGTGTTGTGTGTGTGTGTGTTGTGTGTGTTGTGTGTGTGTAACACACAGGTTAGAGTCAGGGAAGGTCAGGGTGGGATGCAATGATAGGGAGAGCTGTTTCAGCAGAGGTCAGGCGACTGAATGGGGTGTCTGTGGAAGCCGCAGCCAGACCTCAGGAGCATCAGAATGTCAGCTGATGCTGACATTCCAGGAGGACGCATCAGCTAGGACCACCGGGCACTGATCAAGCCGAGACACACAGACCCAACCGACAGTAGGCTCCACAGTAACAGCGCACCCCAGTCACACTTCAGGGGTCACTAGGCAAGATCAGTGCGGATGGGAAAGGGCCAACCTGACAGGCAAGCCTGGTCTGCTAGGGTCAAGGGCCCACACCACTCACCATATCCCCAGGGGCTGTCTTGCTGAGGAACAAGGAGAGGGCACAGAGGGACTGAACCTTTTTACCAAAATATGCTCAACAGCTAACAAGGAAACCTTTTAAATTTCCTTATTAGAATCATTTTACTGGATTAGGATAAAATTATGGGGCTTCTCTTTTCCTTCTTTCTGGCTGTCCAGCAGGACAGAAGCTCATGTGGACAACACAACGCTTACAGAAAAATGAAGAAGTTACCTTTTCCTTTCCCTGCCTGATTGCAGCATAAGTTAAATTTTAGCAATCTTCTATGACTCTTAACAGCAGCATAAGTGTTAACTGCCCTGTAATTGGCAGAATATAGTTTTATGTATCAAGGTTCACAGACTCAGTTATTCAGAGCACCACCACTCCCACCCCTGGGCAAGCTGGGAGGGCTGTAATACAGGGACTTGAATTAAAACAGCCAAGCTCCCGCACAGCCTAAATTCTCCAAGTCAGCGTTAGACAGAAGTATGTCTTACTCGTCCTGGAGGAATTATTAGGCTGCCTTTCCCTACAATGTTACTTCAGCGTTCCTAACTGTCCCACCCCAATAAAAAAGAGTTAGGAAAAAGGACATTCTGGATGATTTGATTTGCCTTTCAGTTCGAATAAGATACCACGATTGTTCTTTCTTCCCCCAGAGACAGTACCCTTGACAGCAAATGCACTTACTTTTTTCAAAGTATCTATTCAGTTTGGATAGAAAAGTCATTTTGTATAGCATAGGAATTTTGTTTCTTCACATTAGCCTAGAAACCTGCATTAGCTCCATTTTCCTTCCTGCTTTAAACATCTTATTTTAAATGGGAAAAAAAATCTATGTTTCTTTTTTCTTTTTAAACATGAATCTTTACAGAACAGTGTTTACATAGAGACATGAAGTAGTTTCCTCACATAATTTTGAAGGGATTTAGAGAGAAGACGGAAAATTAGAACGACCCCAATGTAGAACTGCATAGGCAGACTTCAAAAAGGTTATTAAAAGAACCACAGGACCGGGTTTTCAGCTTGTGAACAGACAATGTAAGTTAATTAGTCAAGAGGATTTTAGAGGGCATTTCGGTAGAATAGGTAAAAATGAATGGATAATACAGTGGAATGAATACCGTAGGACTAAGAATGACATAGAAGAGTGGGAAAAAAAATTGAAACAAACAGCAAGAGCAGTAGGTTACTAAAAGCTAGGGCTGATCACAGACTGCACGTATCACGGAAGTTCTGTGGTCAAGGTAGGACTTGGACTCCCCCTTGAGGGGTGGGTAGAACTTGACAAGGAAAGAGCAGAACTTCACAAGGCCATGAGGGAATAAACGGGTGTTTATAATAAACGGGCTAGAATGAATGGAGATCACCAGATTAGAGCAGAAGTTATGATGGGATCGTATGTGTTGAACCTTAGGAAGGGCTGTGACAACCCAACTGGCAGAGGACAATGTCCCTGGACATCTTTTCTCTGACCACAGTTTACTCCAAGTCTGGATAACCTAAACTTTAGCTTTCAAAAATTTGGCCCAAAACATTATATCAGAGCTTAGAAGTTTGCTTATAACTCTAGTATAGAGTAAATAAATAAAAAAATACACACACACACACACACACACAAACACACACACACACACACACACATATATTTGTTCCAGAAGAGACTTGCAGTGGGTTCAGTAATTTTATCTTTTTATAGTTTGTACTTATAATATGGGATAAACAGGTCTATAGCTCCCCAATGCCAATTCTCCCAGAGGAATTATCACCCCCAAATGTACAAGTTCACACCTAGAGAAAAAGAATGTGCTGATAAGGCATGCTATAGTGATTATCAACCCCAGAGGCATGACACTGTATACAGTGATCAGTGTGACAAAAGACTGCAAGTAATCTGGAATATTAGGAACCAAATTTTCTAAATAGCTTCATCTTTAGAACCTACAGTAGACTCAGGGATTCCCTGTAAAAAGGTCATCTCGCTGGCATTCCAAACTGCTTCCTCAGTGGGAGAGAAAGGAGATAAACCATGAGGACTGCTTGTGAGTTTACTTCAGACACCCTTATACCCCGTTAATCTGGGTACACCCCCTGGGACTGCGCATACTTCTGACTTCAGGATGGGAAATGGTTAAGAAAAGCTGCCAGAGAGGGCCAGTCCCACAGAGTCACAGCCACCTCTAGCTTAAAAAGCATTCCACTTGGGCTTCCCTGGTGGTGCAGTGGTTGAGAGTCTGCCTGCCGATGCAGGGGACACGAGTTTAAGCCCTGGTCTGGGAAGATCCCACATGCCGCAGGGCGGCTGGGCCCGTGAGCCACGGCTGCTGAGCCTGCGCGTCTGGAGCCTGTGCTCCGCAGCGGGAGAGGCCACAACAGTAAGAGGCCCGCGTACCACACACACAAAAAAAGCATTCCACTCCTTCTTAGAAAGCTTTTTAAAATTTACTGAAATGCTCCTTGACTATTCCTGGGCAACTTCTGACCTACATTAAGACCACATTACATTAAGAAACATTTTCGTCACTTAGACAATCGAATGATGTATTTGCTTCACCAGGGCAAGGTCCTCTATAAACAGCAGTGGTGCCAGTGGCACTGGATTCATAACCATTTCAGAGTCAGTCTAACATTTTTATAGCTTCTGGTTATAATGTCTCAGAAAGGGAAGCTAGAATGACCCCTATAACTCTTGGGTACACACTCTAGCAGTTGTTAAAAGCGTGCGTGTTACAGCCAGACAGACATGGAATACTCCACACACCACTGTGTGACTGTAGATAGGTTACCTGATCTCTATGCCTCAGTTTCCTCACTTTAAAATAGTAGAAACTGATGAAATAATGAATATAAAGCATTTAGCATAGTTCCTGACATAAAATGCATCCTCTACAATCAAACTATTAGTGTCTCATTAATAGTCTGACATTTTATTTCTTTTCTAAAAGCCTGCAATAACTGTTCCGTACTGTCTTTTTTTTTTAACAAGAGTAACTCATCTTTGTTACGGTTGTGGGTGCTTCTCCCTGGACCTATTTTTCTTACTCATGAGATGAGGATAATACCACTTGCCCTGCTAATCTCAGCGTATTCTAAAAACTGAATACATAAAAGTTGCTAACTGAAATTTTTAACCTGCAATTCATCATACTGAAATAAGCTTGTCATTAATGCTGTGGATAAACAAAGGCATGTCAGAATCATCATATCATGACTCAAGTCCTGTTCCCACACCCCGTCTAATGAATTAATTTTAATTCATTTTAATCAGATAGTGACTCAGCATCTTCATGTGATAATGATTCATGTGTTTTAATTTGCCAGCTGTTGCTTCTAGATTATTTTCAGAAATGTCTGTTGAGCTCTTTCTTAGGAAAGTCACGACTTGGAGAGAGGATGTCAGTTATTATTTTATTCCAACTTAAGCTAAATCATGTTTATTCCCAACTTATATCATCTACTCATATAGCAATGATTAAACTCGAAGCAGCAGTGGTACAGCCGGTAAGGCATGGACTTCTGGAGTTTGAATACCAGTTCAGTCATTTATTAACTGGACTGAATTTTCAGCATTTTACCTTTCTGAACCTGCATCTGAGAAATGGGAATAAAACAATTACTTCTTAAAGGAGATGATCTTAAAAAGCAGAGCACAGTCCCCAGACACAGGGATGGCTTGCTAAGTGAGAATAATTTTACAATGGAACAAAACAGCATCTACTTACAGTTCACAGATGCCAGTTCTAGTGGGAATGAGAGGCACCAGCTGCAGTAAAAGTTTGACACCGTTTTGCCACGCCTCTTCTCTTTCAAATTCACAGTACAAGTAGCTACACTCATCAGATGAAAACTGGTAGAAAACATAGGTATCTTGAAAGCATAAATGCTGGTCCACTGTTGGAAGCAAAAAAGGCATGAATCAGTTTTGTAAAGTATATCATTTAGAGAGCCATAAACTGAATAATAAATTGAAAGGCCTACTAAGTATGAGGGAGAAGCCAGGGGTAGGACGATAATGAAGTCCATTCATGTTCACAGTCTCATTGAATTAAAAAGGACTTACCACCCTATTTTTATTACTTAAAGCTCTGGCCAGCACATTCACATGTATATTACAACTGTTCTACTTCAGGGACAGGTGAAATCAACAGCAATTCAAAGGCAGTAGAAGAAACTTTTTCTTTTAGCGTCCCAAAGCAGTACCTTTAAATACTGTGGTGGTACACAAACACAACACTATGGCAAGATTTAGATCAGTGGTTCTCAACCAGCACTGAGGGCATTTAGCAATGTCGGGTGACATTCTGCGTTGCCACAACTAGGGGGTGCTACTGGCATCTGGTGGGTGGAAGAAAGGGATGCTACTAAACATCCTATAATGTACGAGACAGTGCCCCCCCCCCCCCGCCATTAACTAAGAATTATCTAGCACAAAATGTGAACACTACCAAGGTTGGGAAACCCTATTTTAAAAGAAATCAAGACGTGGAGACTTTTCCAAAAAATATGAACACAAAATGTTTTGCTAAGCAGAAACCTGAACCACACAAGCAAGCTGATAATTATATCCCTCAAAGGCAGTTAACTGTTTTCCTAAAGAAGAGCATCAGGTGCTAGGTGTGACCGACTAAGATTACACCCACATCCCCACCTGTACCACTTTTCCACAGTGGGACCTGACGTGTGCCTTTCTGAAACTTACTATATGTTCTCTGACCCTCAATATTTCTCATCTATAGAAGAAAAGGGCTTCCCAGTGACAAACCAGCACCTGAGTGATAGAGATAAATAAATAATCCAAACTGCTTGACTTCTAAGTCTTCCATTCCCTGGCTGAACAAAGAAAAGAGATATCCACCATCTATTTTAGCTTCTAGTTAACATCAATTTTCTGTTCTAACAGCTTATTTTCATAGATCATTTATGACTACTCACACAATTAAAATGGCATACACATGCTACTCATAAAGTCAGTTTCTGATGACTATTCTAAGTACAGCAAGACAACTCACACATTTAGAGCAACTAAAGATGTGACTAATTTTTTAAAAAAATTGTGTGCATCATTTTAAGTAGAGAAGAGAGGGCGTAAGGGAAAGACTCTTACAGGTAGTAGTTAATGAAACAAGTACCTAATTATTTTTACAAAAGGTGTGAGAAGTAACACAAGATGAACTGTCACATTCATTTATAAGAGAATGCAAATATACCAGCAAACACAATTTCCATCTAGGTTATAATATCATCTAGGAAATCAAACACATTTTGGTCAAGTAGCTTAACCACATAATGATTCTGTGCCTTCAAAACATGTAACACTAACCTGATGACATAATTCCCATATCCAGTAGGAGCTGCCAGACCCCTATGGCCATAGATCTGCATTGGACCAAAGGACAGTGTTCTAGAAGCCAGTCTACCAGTTCCGACCCAACGCAGCTTCTCCTGGACAAAAGCAAAGCCATTCCCAGTAAGACACGGTTGCCACCCATTTGCCAAAAAAAATGAAATTTAATACCGTCACTTTCATGTGCTTTTAAACAAGCAACTCAAGAATAAATGACATGGACCTCTTATCCATCTTTCAGTTTCAGTTCAAATATCGCTTGCCTTACAGAAGTTTACAATTATATCCTCTTATATTTCTTCTTCGCATCACCTAACATTTAGCAATTATACATCTTTCCAAATGAATAGTATCTCTTTTCCTCCCTTGAGAATAATTTTCAGGAGAACAGGGACTATGTGTACGTAACATTTAGCAATTATACATCTTTCCAAATGAATAATATCTCCCTTGAGAACAGTTTTCAGGAGAACACGGACTATGTGTATGTAACTTACGATTAATTGCCAACATCAGAACAGTCCAGGCCCGCGGTAAAGTCTCTGAATATATACATTAGAATAAATGAAGGGATAAATTTAGCAGCCCTTTACCTGAAGACAATGCTTCTGCCTTGGTAAGACAAGTACCTCGAGTTGGTGGTGATCAGCTTTGGTTCAAGCAATTACACATTTTTATCTCATCTCTTTGAGAACAAAATAATTCCAGGGTTAGACAAGGCTATACCACAGTGAGTAGTATGAAGTTTTGTTTTCTGATCTTTAAACGGAGAGTAAATCTTAATATTTGTCTCAAAGAACAATACATTTGACTGTTAACCTTTTTAACATAATCTAAGCAATCTGCCAAGCAGCGTAGATCATAAACCCATAAACCTGGATGATGGATTCCACTAACCACATGCAAGAAATACTATCTGTAATCCTTAAAATACACAGCTGTGTTCAAAGAATGCCCCAATTTGGGCATCACAAGCGGTACTTTCACGCCTACTTTCCCATCTTTATCAGCTTCAGATGAAAAACCAAACGAAGAAAACTTTCTGAAGTAAGTTTTTCTAATTTGCAGAAATTTCATTGAAACCCACTCTTCCGTATGGAAAAAAAGGTCACCCAAAATTTTTTTAAAGAGGTGTATCATGTAAAAGGCTATCTTTCTCCTATATTTGGTATTTAAGGACCAAAAGATGCCAACATTTATTTGTATTCCTAAAACAGAAAAATATTGTCTATCTTTTGTGATTGGCATAGTTATAAATACCTAGAAATCACACAGTAACCAACAGTATGAAGAAATGCCATGAGATGCTACGTTTTCTTTAGTGACGGAAAAATAAGGCAGTAAACGCTTCTGCTGAGATATCTGAACAAATATTCTACTTTAGATAAAGTATCACTTTTTGGGAGTAAATATTTGCAAGATACTCTGAGGCCGTTAAGGCAATTCCAGATTGTACCAGCTCTACAATTCCAGTTGCAGGTTGGCATTAAGACGTAAGATTAACAGTCAAATAAATGGATGTTTTTTGAAACAAAACAAGAAAACAGATTGCAACAAAACAGGCAATTAGACCAAACCGTCAAATTTAACTTCTACAGGACACCTTTCATATTAAAGGCTCAAAGTGTTAATTCCTCAACACCTCTGTCAATTAGCCCGCATCTTTGGGCTTGCAAAGCACTTTTATCATCTTATTCCTTATTCTCAGAACAATACAGGCAGCTCCTCAGCCTGCTCTGTGTCTGACACCACCTGGAACACGGCAGGATACAGCAAAACATTTACTAAACAAACTAAACTGTCAAATTGCAAATGGTGACTGGACAGATGCGTTGGCTTGTTTCTTCACAGCTGATGAGGAAGACGTGCCTCAGACCAGGGCTTCCCAAATTGGTGTTTAGTAGGAGTCAGTCCCCTGGGGCATCTTGTTGACGTGCAGACTCTGATGCAGTGTGGCTGGGTGCAGCCTCCGAGCCCTCACTTCTAACCGGCTGCCGGGTGATGCCGGTGACCCAGCCCCACCTTCTCATTGGGAAGGGCTCTGTCTTGGGGAGGTGCAGGGCTGAGTGGATATGCTAAAACACGGTCCCGCCGTGACTGCTGTCATGTGTAGTTATTACTGAATAATCAGGCTCCCGCGCTCGGAGCAAGCTACTGTTTCGGGGGCACACGATCTCTTTCTACCCCCATCCCCAACTTAACAAGTTATGTTTCGAATCGCTTTCAACAATCCATCTGCACCAGGCAAAACATCACTGGGGTAAGGATGAACACTATCACTAACACCACCAAAGCAAACAAAATGAGGTAAGCTGCCGCTGCCGTTAACTCACACCCCCTTGACTTGCGGACCAGATCAGCAACAATCCATTCTAAATACCTAAACCTCCAGGACTGAGGGGAGAGCAGTGGAGAAATCAGAGATGCCTGGAAGGGAGGAATGTGAACACCCACGGCAGTTCTTACTCCCCGTGTATTTTCAGTCTTGTACTGAATCCAGCAACTGTTCCGAGTACATGCAGATCTAACTAGCGTTGCCGTACTTGACAGGAACATTGTGATATGGAGGTGACTGGCTCCAAGGCCAATGCGACTGCCATAATAAAACATTAATTTTACTAATCTCAAGTTGAAAATTCGCTTTCTCTTGGCCTCCTTCTGTCTCCGGTTACATTTTTAGTAATTAATTCATAGTAGTGCAGAGAGAACCCTCATCTCAAATGTCAGTGGGGCAGTGGTATTTACACACTTACATGAAGCCTCAAAAAACTAGTATGATTTTTCCTATAGTACCAAATAAATGGAAAACATTTCAAAGTTGCGAAAGTAATTCTCATGGGGTACATGGAGAACGCTTTGCTCAATTTACTACCAGACAAATGAAAATGACCCAGCCTAGGCAATCATATTAGCACTTTGTCTCTAAACCCAGAGCATTCATCAGTCCTTAGATTACAAAAGAAAGGAGGTTCTGGCCTGATCACCTGGAGTCTGAAATAGGACAACTCATGCTCTCTCCACATTCTACTCCCACTAAACCCTAGGCATGTTCTTACTTGGATGGATGGCTCTTTTCCGTGAACCTGATTAATGTACATCTCCCAATTCTTTTTCAATCTATATCCAATCAGAAACAAAACTGAGAACAAGGACAGATCCTACATACAGCCTCATGTGGGAACTGAAATGAATCCTATGAGCCTGCTGACAACTAAACCCAAAGACTTACACAGGCAGACCTCATTTTATTGCACTTTCATTTGCTGTACTTTACAGATATCATGTTTACAAATTCAAGGTTTGTGGCAACCCTGCATTTAGCAAGTCTATCGGTGCCAATTTTTCCAATGGCGTTCGTTCACTTTGTGTCTCTGTGTCTCATTTTTGGTACTTATCACAATATTTCAAACCCTCCACCAACAGAAAAGATGATGACCTGCTGAAGGCTCAGATAACGGTTAGCAAGCTTTAGGAATATTTTCAAAATTAAGGTATGTATATTGTTTTTAGATAATGCTATTGCACATTTAATAGACTAGAGTGTAAACATAACTGTTGTAGGCACTGGGAAACAAAATAACTCATGTGACTCACTTTATTGTGCTATTTGCTTTACTTCAGTGGTCTGGAACCAAACCTGCAGTAACTCTGAGGGATGCCCATACATGCAGTGTCAGTTTTAAAAAAAAAAGGGGAAAAAAATTAGACTTGTCTAAAGTTGATACCACCATCTATTTTTTAAAAAGGCGGGGGGAGCTCTACGGGAAGTAATCCAACAATCACCACAGCCTGTCTTCCAGCCTGTTGCGTCTGCTTGGCCTAGGTTCTAAACCAGTGGCTTTTCAGACCCTGGGCTGTGAACTCCTTATGGGAGGGTGGGGCAGTGACCTTTGAGCTTTCTCAAGAGGTTCACAATTCCATATACACAAAAGCATTGTTTGTCAACGGAATAAATCATATCTAACCTATGCCGAATGTGTCAAAATCTACGGAAATACTGTGATTAATTAACATGGGAGTTTAAAGTGTTAATTCATTATAGTTCTCTCATCTCCACTACACAGTTGGTCAATGGTGCCAATATTACTGATTCTGCCAAATTTTTTTTATCAGAAAGAAGTTGTTGGCATGAGATAGTTGCTGACAGGGAAGGGACACGAAGAAATTATCTAGGGTTTGAAAACTCCCTAAAGCTTGATGTAGATAGTAGTTACGTAAGTGTGTGTAATGATTAAAAATTCGTCAAGCTGTACCCTTAAGATTTGTGCATTTTACTGTATGTAAACTATGCCTCAGAAAAAAGGGTGGGGGGTCGTCTTACTCAAATAGGTTGGGAACCACTATCCCCAAAAGCCAGCCCATGATGGAATTTTTCCCATCTGTGGCGAATGGAAAAAAAGAAAATGACTGTAATGAGTTTGTGATAAAGCTAACTTTAGTTAACTTAAAGAAATGTCTTTATTCTGAGACCCTTTCCTACTTTTTTTGTCATCATTTATTCTGAGTACTCTCCCTATTCTTTATGGTATTGTAATCTTCCAGTTGTCATCTCCCTATCTTCAGACCAGGAGTCCAACTGTGAAACACTCGGCTAAGTTTAATTAAGAGGAAAGTCACCACACCACCAGTATCCCAAATAGATACTTCAAACAAACCGACCCTCCTCCTACTGATAATTGCCCATCTCTCTGTGATCAAGGTTATGTCTTTAACATGTTTGGGGGTTTTTTTCTCAAGGAGAATTTCTGACGAGGTGTTAGGAAACTGTGTTACCTGTAAAATCCCTTGAGGTTCACCCTGTCCTTTATCAGGTCAGCTGCCTGAACGATGATAATATTCCTCAGTGCTCTTCCTGCACAAGAAGAATTCTCTCCATAAATCTACACAGAAAAGACAAAGACTCACTGAGAATTCAGAACAATGATGTGACAATTTGTGAGCTGCCAATGACATACTATATAGAAAAAGTTACGGCCAAGTCCCTAAGCTTAAAACACTTAACTGCTTTAACTATAAATAACTTCCTTTTACGCAGAGTTTCCAGGGCAAAATACCTGTTTTTTTAGATACAATGTTTGTACCAGTACAGCAAATTGAAGAATATTTATATATGAACTCTGCCATATTGATAAATGCATACTTGTAAATGTCTTGGAAGCTGGGAAAATAATTTTTTCCTATCTAGCAAGCATCTCTCACCATGACACAATTTAATAGCAGGCTTCTGTGTGCTTTGCTTTTAAGCTTCACTCAACTGCAGAGTTTACAGTTAATGCCAAGCATCCTGGTTTCATCTACTTCACAATTCCATCTAGCAGATAAAAGTTTCATATAGCTTCTTTTTTTAATCTTCTGATTTGTCCACATGCATCTCTGATTCTTGGAGGATGAAGCAGGGTATTCCTCAGATCTGGAGAGGTCTATGTCCCACTTTATAAACTACCTCCTTTTTCTATAATTGGCAGCTTCGTCCACAGGGCAATGTTGCTTCACAAAGGAAGCTAAATGAAAATGAACCGTCTAAGTAAAGGCTCATGAAAGTGAAGATATGTTGAGGGTGCATGCTAACATCTGTTTACTTGCTTCCTGCTGAACTCTTTTTGCACCTATAAAATATTTTATGTCTTCTCCCAAGGCAAACAAATTGATAATATATTGACTATAACTTGATCCGGAACACTTCAACCCTATCCTTACACTCCCTTAATTTTCCTGTAATCACCTCCTAAACACAACCTAAGAAGAAAATGTGAAGGACACGTAATGATTTATTTTTAACACGTTAAATCTATTAAAAAAAAAAAAAAAAACTTAAGTCCGATAACAGAAAGTATCGCCATAAAAGACGTATGAGTCAGCTGACACTTGACTAGTCCTGACAATGTACCAGTATGCATTCACTCAGTCACTCAAAAAACACTAAGCAGCTATCGGGTCCCATTCCACATGCTGGGGATGCAGTACTGAGCAAAGCCAAAACGGTCCCGCCCTCACAAAGCTCACAGTCTCCTGTTATTCTAAAATATGCAACCCTGTCAGCTGATTTTTTTTTTTTTAACACAACATAATGAAGGCATCCCCACCTTGTTTCAATGAGCATTCGGGGATATTCTACTGTTAGATAACAATAAATATAAATAGGCCCCTTTTACACAAAGTTTTCAGAGTAAAATATCCAGTATTTTAAAAATACAGCATTTCTATCATACAGCAAATTGAAAATATTTATATTATATATGAACTCTGCCATGTTCATAATGCATTCATGTAGAGGACTTGGAAAATGGGAGAACATTTTTGTCCTATCCATGACTCAAGTATCAGAGCATTTGAAACACCTTCGGCCGTGCCACCCCAGGTGAAGGAGATGGCGTAATCAGGAGCAAAGGGAAGAATCACTGTTTCAGAAAATGCTGTAAGAGAGATACGAATCATACCTGGGAAGGAGCAGGTTCAAGGTATGGGTTGGAAATTCTTCTTGATAGAGTCTATATGAAAAGAAAGAAAAGGGGAAAATTAGAACCAAACAGAAAGCTTTGTACTATGAGGACACAATATATGCGACCATGGCAGGCCCAGCAGTTGTCTAAGCCAAAAAACTGTCATGGGCCGTGGAGGATGAACATCTTTATTCTCACTCAGTGTAAGTATCTGGTCAACATTCATCCCAATGGGACAGGATATTCCATGGGAACGGTTCCCAACCTACAGAGCACAACTTCAAAAAGTGCAACAGAAAAACAGGCATGTTTGTATATGTATCACTTTGTTCTCAGTGTGATTTTGATCCCATTTCTCCTGTCCCTTCTATTTCCACTCTCACCAACCCGAGCTCCAGCTCTCATCCCTGCACACCTGGACTGCTGTTTCGGCTTTAGTGGATTTCCCTGGGCTCCAGTCACGCCCCCTCAGGCCATCCTGCAAACCTCAACTGAACAGAAGTCCCTATATAGCCCCTCAACTGACAGTAGGTCCCTTCTTGCTTGTCAGTCCGAACCCCCAGCCTGCCCCTCTGGGCCCACCACAGTCTGCCTCCAACAGATTTCTATTCTTCTACCTCCGTGCATAGCTTCTTTGACTCAACATGAGATCTACTCATCAGAAGAAGCTGCGATTCATACCTGCCTCTGCTCACACCGTCCTCCACAAGCGAAAGCCCTCCGTCTTCCCTGCTACACCCCTGAACCCCACTGAAGTCCGGGTCTGTGCAGTCACCTGTTGGGTGAAGCTCCGCCCACCCACCCCAGTCCACTGCAGTTTGTCCCTCTGGGAGCTCTTTGTTTTCTGACTATTTATATGGCGGCTCCTGGGTGCTCTGCAGTACTGGCTATCTTTCTACGTGCGCATTTGCCCCAACGAATCCATACGCTCCTTGAGGGAGTGCTGGTAGCTTAACCTGCTTTGCTTTCACAGCCTCTAGCACACAACCTCACACACACACACAATGTTTATTTTTCTATTCATTTACTACAGATATTTATATCTCTGCATCAACTATTTGCTGAGTGAGTTGAATTGTAGGAGCTTATTTTTCCTACCTAACAATCAGGTAAGCAGCACCATCAACCACATGTGTACAAGCGCAATAGAAAACTATTATCATTTCCCGTTGCGGTTTAGGAAAAGGAACAGAGAAATGAACATTTACTGAGCTTCCAATCTATGTTTAAAAGCTCTTTACCGCTATTCCAAAGCTTGCTGTCTTTTGAGATCCCATAGTTTTTAGTCCGCCGCGTCCACCTCTTAGAATCACTTACAAAACATACCCTGCCACTCACTGCCTTCCAGTGCCTGAACCTTCTACCAAACTTTAAGCTAAGACAGAATTCTCACTCAGCCCCTTGCCCACTCCACACAGCTCCCATAGTACTTCTAATTAAACTGAAACAAATATACAGACTCTTTATCCAGGAATGCCAATTGGTACACGCTGCTAAAGATCTGTAATGGCTTCCAAGAAAAAAAAAAGAAAGGTTTAAGACAGGCCATTTTTAATTGCTATGTGTTAAAAGAAAACACCCACTCACCCCTTCTGGTCTAGTCTATACACATTCCCAACCGGCCCTTCGTAGGCCTCCTGTCTTCTGAGCCTAGGCATTGTATTCGCTTACTGAAATACTGAACAGTTTAAAATTTGCATCTACACCAGATTTATAACTTGAAGATGAATCATCATGATAAGTGATTTTTTTTCCCCCTAAACAGCCTTTTAAAAGTCAATATGGCAGACCAGAATGACAATCTTTATTACTCATCTAATTGCCTAAATCAGCTCAGAAAAGCAACTACTTCACATAATCTAGTTAAAAAGAAAGCTTCCAGGTAGAAACAAGCTCTAAAGAATTAGGCGGGGGCACTTCCACAAAAGAAAGCAGAAAGGCTTCCTTTCTCTCTCCCGCCAGCCCAAATCTGGCTGTCTCGACACTAGTGTTACACTCGCACAATTCCACTTCACAGAAACTTCTCCCGTGGATGGCTTGTTACAAAAGATTGGTAAGGTGAGTCAATAAAGCCATGGGGTCCTTCCATGCCGACTAGATAACAGCGTTAGATAAGCGCCTAGCCCACAGGGGATCGACCAGAGCAACCTAACAGGAACTGCCTTTTACAGGACACAATACCTGGATTTGTTGTCAGAAACTCCTGTGAAGCCCGCTCTTAACTGGCCCCGAGGGAGCTGTGTTTCCTGAACGCTCCAGGACAGCAGCTCTCAAACTCACCTGAGCCGGGGAAGCTCAGCGCTCTCTGTACCACTCCGGAAAGGACTGATCTGTTCAACTTAAAATAACTACCGTAACTGTACTTTTTTTTTGAGACCACTTTAAGTTAGCTGTTGGTATTGACTAAAACTAGCAAGTGCCAAAGACTTAAAGAAAAAAGAACATGGAGGAACTGACCATCCATTACCTCATTTTTCATAGACACTGTGAAAGGACTGTTACATAATTTTACTGGGGAAACACCATGGGCCAACTTACAGGAATCTGAGAATGACTGCTCGGAAGAACCTCACGGACTGCTCTCCCAACATTTCCCTGAAAGAGTAGCACAAGGACACCCTTGAAGATGCACCCCTCGCCATTCAATATTCTTTCCCTCAGACTCAATTACTCAGCTGTTTTCATCCCATCTTGGACTCCCTCGGTTTTGTTTCTCCTCTCAGCATTTCAGGGCTTCATCTCATCACTCCCATGGCAACTAACTTCCGTTCATTTCCCTTATGAAGCACCTATTGATCTCCTTGCCAGGCACAGTGGCAGCTCCAGAAACATACATGTGAACAAGATACCATCCTCTAACTTAGAAATCATTTATCAGAAGACACGGGATCTCAAGAACATTTTAAATAAATCAGGAAGAACATTTCTTCTTCCTAATTTCCTAACAATTTACTCTATAATCTTGGATGTCTGGTCCAATTGATGCAGGTGTCCTCTTTTAAATGGCTCTCACCATGATATCTCAAATATAAAGCCCAGATGAAATGATTCTTTTTCCCCCTTTGTTTCCAATTTCCTAGAATTACTTAAGCTAGATGCAATGATTCTTTCATGAAGGACTTATACGGACCATAGAGAGAAGACTAGTAACAATACAAATGAAATTAGATTTTAATTCAAATTTATTTCTTCTCCTCTCCAATTTAATGAACCATAGAAAATGATTCCCTAAATGATTCCGTGCAAACCTCATATTTTAAACATGTGTTAGAAAATTGCAACCCTTTAATATTCACAAATGAACTTCCAGAAAAAATTCATAATAAATTTTATTTACTCAGAAGGATAACTCAGAGTAAACTCAGAAGGCTTTACTCAGAAAGATAACTGGTTAGCAATCATATATTACTTTCATTTTTTTTTAAAGTTAGGTGTCCACTAAAGTTAGATGCTAATAGTCTCTGAGGCTGGGTCTGAACCAAAAATGGAACTTATTTCAGAGTCATTGGAAATATCGTGCTAAACTATATGGTAGACTTAAGGCAAATTTTTAAATCAGCTTTTAAAGGACATGCCTTAATGCTCTCCTTGGATTGAATTAAAATACTTAGGCTACAAGGGGAGAGAGAAAGGAAAGGAAAAAGAATGAATCACTTCAGTCACCAGAGAAGTATGACCTGCTTTGTTAAAATAGGAACCAACAAGAACTACCAAATCTGTTGATAACTTGAGAATTCAGTTCACAACACAACTTGCTGTCCCTTCAGCCATTGTCCTTTACCCACTCTGGGTGACCAAGTAGAAATGAACATGTTAAAGTGGAATAAGTGTACTTAGACTTCTTATCATTCTAAGAAGCCAAAAATCTCCATAAGTAACTAGAGGCCCATGTGCTAAGAGACTATGCACTAAAACAATTAAGGCTGTGATCCAGTAGGCTGTCCAGTAGAGTTCTAAGGCCTGGGTTGGGGAGAGAGGTCCTTTTTAAGCCCCAGCATACCCTTGCATCTCAATCAAAAGTTGGTTGAGGGCTTCCCTGGTGGCGCAGTGGTTGAGAGTCCGCCTGCCGATGCGGGGTACGTGGGTTCGTCGGTCTGGGAAGATCCCACATGCCGCGGAGCGGCTAGAGGCCCGTGAGCCATGGCCGCTGAGCCTGCGCGTCTGGAGCCTGTGCTCCGCAACGGGAGAGGCCACAGCAGTGAGAGGCCCGCGTACCACAAAAAAAAAAAAAAAAAAAAGTTAGTTGATCCAGGTGAAAAGGACAGAATCCCACTCAGCCAGGAAGTTGGCTTGAGAAGGACACGGTCATCACAAGTTCGGCATAATGCAAACTGGAGACATGAGTCAAGTGCTGATGTGGAAGCACAGGGCCAGGCACCACAACTCTTTCTGCATCAGGCCCAACCATTCCTTGAGGCTCCAAGGGATGTGCTCCCAAAGTCAGTCACAGCCACAAAGGCCACTGTAACAATATCTTCTCAACACAGCCTGGCCAAACCGAAGTCAATGATATTCTCAAAATTAGAGTTTTCCACTGCCCTGTGATGTGTTAAAAAACAGAATGAAAGGGAAGGCGGCAGAAATGCTTACTGAGCACCTCCTTTGTCTTAAGCACTTTCCCACATTAGGAGCTGCACCCACCTATTCATACATCTACAGACAAGAGACCTGAGGTTCAGAGAAATTAAGGAATTTACTTAAGGCCCCAGAGCTGGGAAGTTACACAGCCAGGGCTGGAAGAATATTGTGATTGATTCCGAAGTCACCACTCTACCGTAACATGCTGCATGTTACTAAGTAATAAATCAGTTTCTGCTGTGTGCTAGAGATTGTACTGAATATTTTACATGCAATATATTGCTTAATTTTTGAAAAACTATGAGGTTTTAATCCCATTTTACAGATGACAAAACTAGACTTAAAGAGATTAAGAAATTCACCTGAGTTTGCAGCCCAAGCCTGTCTTTAGTTACTTCCGCATACATTTATCTTATAACATGGAATGTACTAATTTAAGAATCACATGACAAACAAGTTCCGATAACTGCATAAAGATGTCACAGATAGCTGTCTCTGCTAGATCCAGAAGTTCGCAACCCTGGAGGTAAATTAGAACCATCTGGGAAACTGAAGAAATAATCAAACAGGAGCTCAGGTCCACAGAATTAGAACCTATAGGAGAGGGACCTGCGTGGGTTTTTTTTCCAAGCCCTTCAATGTAGTTTTAACATGCACCCCGGTCTGAGAAAAACTATAAAAACCAGTGGTGGGAATTGGCAATTTGAACCTCTCATCATCCGCCTGCTGCTCTGAAGCCTGACGCACTCAAGTGATCCGAACACAGCAGAGGTGCAAGCCATGCGAACAGCCCTGGGCTCTGAGTCTGAGCTTCTAAGTCTGGCTTGTGTAGAACAAAGAGCCAGTGTCTCAGGAAATCCCACCTTGCACCTGTTCTTTGGTGTGTGTTTTCTATCCACCCCATCCCAGACGCAGCCCTAAACCAAGGAACCTCACGTCCCCAGAGCGGCATCGTACCTACATACCTTCTGAAAGGACATCCCCTTTTAACGATATCCATAGCATTAGACTTAATTTTTACTACCCACTGCTAAAGGACTCTCTTCTAGTATAAACATGTTTGCCCCACTTAAAAGCTAAAGGAGAAAATTAAAGTGGGGCTTAGGAATACTTATAAATGTTTCACAATCTTGCCTGCCTAGGGAGACAGATCGGCAACAACCAGCAGCTTCTGGGAAAATATGTACAATAGGTACCACAGAAACAAACCCCAAAGTGTCATCAACGTGATTCTATTCATTCCTTGGGCAAGTGTCTTTCTTCTCTGCGTTTATAAACAAGAGAATGATTTTGCCTAGCCGGGTGGGCTTCCTTGGTTAATGCAATCACAGAAAAACCTTTACAATTTAGGCATCAAGTGACTGAAGATTTGGGGTCAACAGTTAAATTGTCAGCTTACTTATCTCCACGTGTCACTGAATCCCCTACTTGCGGTAAAATCAACCTGCCTGGTCACACCTGGACTCTAGCATGAACCCTTTCCACAGCAGCCCACGTGAAGAAGCTCCCACTGGCCAAATCTGGGACGATTTGAGCAGCAAAACAATGAAAGTATTGCATTAAACCAGTAGGATAAATACCCATGAGTCCATACTGATATAAATCATTGAATTAAAAAAATGGGGTGGGGGAGGGGTGGGGAGACAGCTCTTCCTTATAGAGTTCTTTCAATTACTAAATGCAACGAAAGGAGGCAAAGAGAATATCACCATTAGGCAAAGAACACAGTACTAAATGTTACAGGCAAGAATCATCGATGGATGCCAAAATTAGGAACAAAAGTATGGCGAGATACAGGATATCTGCATAGTGTCAAAGTGTCTCCTCACAAGCTATTAAGGAACACTGAGGAAAAAATAGTAACCTTTCAGTGGAGCTTCACAGACACCTCCTTAACTAAGTGATAAAACTTATCACCAACCATGAGACTTGACAACACTTGCCTGCTGATACGATACCCTGAGAAAGGCACTTTTAGGGTATTTTTGTCAAAATGCATACCTGAATTTAATGAGACACATCAGACAACTCCAAGTTGAGGGACATTCTTCAACATAGCTAGCTCGTGCTCTGCAAAAACTGTCAGAGTCATGAAAGAGTAAGAAAAACTGAGGGTCCCCAGATTGGAGGAGAACAAAGGAAACTGACAAGGAAAGGCAATGTGACCCTGAGTGTGATCCTGGACTAGGATAAAGACCTTAGTAGGACAGCTGGCAGAAAGTGAACGAGGTCTGTATTTTAGTTACTTGAGTGTCAATGTTACTTGAGCGTCAATGCTGGTACTGTGTATCAAGTGCACTGTGGTTATATAAAATGTTAACATTTGGGGAAGCTGGGAGATGGTTATAAGGCAAAGTCTCTGTATTATTTGTACGTTTAAGTCTGAAATTATTTCAAAACGTAAAGTTCAAAAAAATAAAAGCCTCCTGGGTTTCCCTGGTGGCGCAGTGGTTGGGAGTCCGCCTGCCGATTCAGGGGACGCGGGTTCGTGCCCCGGTCTGGGAAAATCCCATGTGCTGCGGAGCGGCTGGGCCCGTGAGCCATGGCCGCTGGGCCTGCGCGTCCGGAGCCTGTGCTCCGCAGCGGGAGAGGCCACAGCAGTGAGAGGCCCACGTACCGCAAAAAAATAAATAAATAAAAATAAAAGCCTCCTTCCTCCCTACAAATAAATCCTCAAAAAAATTCAAAATACAGCATGTGTTTCTTTACTAAAAGCTGCTCTCACTGTAACATTATCATCCTGGCTACCCAACAGAATGACCCTCCTTGCCTCCTTGACCACTCTGGCCTCTAGCACCTTCACACAAATCAGATTAACCTCCCCTAAAACCTCTCCTTACATAGCATCTTGTTATTAAAAAATATAATTTATTTAAAAACAAACAGTTTATGCTCCCTACGTGCTCACAGACAATATCCCAAGACTTTACCCAAGCGGCCAGTCCCCTCAACGTCTACATAATCCAGGCTGCACATCTCTCCTGCAAACTTCCCGCTCTAGCCAGGCGGCTGGTCTGATTTTTACTCTGCAAACCGTGTGCGTTCTCACCTCTGTGTGCAAGCCCTTGCCATGACCTCTGCTCCCTGTATTTCTTTACATTTCCACATCCTGCCCTTCCTTCCATCCACACAAATGCTACATGAAGCCTACCCAAGCCTTGAGCCTCCCGTGACCAATCTCTTCCCCTAAACACTCCATACTTGTCAGTATTTGCCACTAATATGCCTCCCGGCTCCATTTGCATGTGTAGATCATCTCTCCTCAACCAGCCTCGTAAACCCCCAGAGGGACTTCAACCTAGGACCTTCAATCTAGGACCTTCTACAGTATACAGCAGGGGCTGAACTGCCAATGGCAACTTCTTCCTATTGCCACACCGCCTGGTGACCCAGACTCTCAGGCCAAGTAGTAAGGTATGATACCACCCCCTCAAAACCTATGAAACCCGTCAACACCTCTGCCACCCTTCCCCCCTTGTTTTCTCTAGTGTCTCAACTCTGTCTTAAGTGGTCACATATGAAGCAAGAGTATATTTTTATACACTGAATAATTTATGTGCTTGTTTTAGAACTTAAAGATCCATTTGAATACCAATTATTTCTTTGTAGTGGAAAACATTTCAATAAGTCACTTTGTGTGGGGTCTTCAAGAGGAAAGAATGTTCTCTTTTCCTTCCCTGTATTAACGCCAAGTCAGAAATGAGCAAAAGAAATACGGGAATAGGTATCTTGCTTCCCTTCATCGGCTCTGGAAATAAATTAGTCTCTCAGATGTTTCTTGTCAATTTGTACATAAACTGTATAACCCTGCAAAACAATAAAGGTGATAACATACAGTCTTCTGGCAGACGGAAGACTTACAAACTAGTTCTGGTTTTTATTTCTCAATTACTCAACTAAGCCATACACAGAACCTCAGAAATAATAGCACCAAACAGGACATCCTGAGATCTCCTGGCGCATTCCACGGCCTTCATCTAAGCGACGTGAAACAGGTGGGAACCTGGATTAGGGGGCCACAGGCTAAACTCAGCTGCCACACTGGGTTCATGGTGTTACTGGAACACAGTTAAGCTGCTGTGTTTACATATGGCCTCTGACCGTTTTCCTGACAAAAAGATTCACTCTCTGACCTTTTACAGAAAAACTTTACCAATCCTGGTCTAGATTATCAAAATTTACAGTGCAGGAGGAGCTCTGTAATCTCCCTAGCAATATATCCCTGTGAGTAACCAGTAAGAATTTTTTTCATTTTGAACCAAATGATCTCTCGCTGCCATTTAAGATCATTTCCTCCAAAACTGTTGAAGGTACATTTCCACCTTCACTGACATGTTACATAAAAGCAAGAAATAGGTCAAAACAATTATTGGCTCCCAAGATTAAAACAAACACGAACTTCCCTGGTGGCCCAGTGGTTCAGACTCTATGCTTCCACTACATGGGGCGTGGGTTCAATCCCTGGTCAGGGAACTGAGATCCCGCATGCCACACAGTGCCGTCCAAAAAAAAAAAAACATGTTGGTGAAAATAAACAAGGAGCAATTAGTTGCACAAACTCCTTTTAAATTAGGAATTTCCAAGCTATACCGTAATGCAGACTAGCAAGTCCAGGAACACATGTTGTTTCAAACATCTGAATCTTGCACATAATATTCCCTGAGCCTGGAATGCCTTTCTCCTCATACATTTAAGAAGTAAGTTTCCGTACAGTTTATGTCAAAATGTATTCATATGCTCAAATCCCCACTCCCTGCCCCGTCAGAATTTCTTAGTTACTTCAAAGTACTTCAGATTCCAGTTACATATTTATATTAGGTTTTCCTAATTCATTATAAGAATCTTAAAGATAGGATCTATATTCCACTCATATTTATAAATGTCCACGGTGTGTAAGATGATTCATTGCATACAATTAATTCTCATTAAATGTTTGCAAAGGAAAAAAAATCCAGCTCTTAATACCTTAATCTTTTTACCTTTTGGAGTTTACAGCTCCTTCCTCTGTGCATTGCACCTTATTCTCCTGGGAGGCAGCCTTGTCTGGTGGTTAGGAGCAGAGCTCCTAATGTGCATTGCTTAGATTCGAAACCTCTCTGTACCACTTAAAAGTCAGGCATCTGTAGACAAATTAACTTCTTTGTACCTCTGTTTCCATCTCTTTAAATGGGAGAAATGAAATCTGCTCATAAGGTTCCTGTCAGGGTTACATGTCTTAAAATAGTGGTTCTCAAATCGCTTGCATCAGAATCACCTGGAGGGCTTATTAAACCAGATTGCTGGGCCCCATCCGAGAGGTTTTGCATGCCTTAGGTCTGGGGCGAGGCTGTGAATCTGTTTCTAATAGGTTCCCAGAAGATGCTGATGCTCGTGGACTACACTTTGAGAACCACTGACATAAAATATTAAAGGGCTTACAAAGGTGCTCACTGTATCATACGTGCTCAGTAGGCGTTCGCTCCTTTTTTACAGCCGAGCTGCATGGCATGCGAGATGTTAGTTCCCCGACCAGGGATCAAACCCGTGCCCCCTGCAGTGGAAGCAGAGTCTTAACCACGGGGTTGCCAGGGAAGTCCCAGAAAGCATTCGCTGTTGTTTTGGGGCACTCAGCAAACTTGACTGTTATTACGTACATGAATGTGGGTCTCCCTTCCTACACTGTAAGCTGCTCCGGGGACAGGGGTGTATCTTTTTCATCCACATCCCTAGGACATGGCAGAGTACCTGTGACAAAGCAAGGCTGGAGCAGCTCTGACAGAATTCTCTGCCCCTCACCCAAGGCTCCTCCTGGTCAGAAGAGAAAGAAAATTCTTCTATGGGGCACATGCCCAGGATTCTCACAGCAAGCACCTTTTGGACATTGGCTATTTCACTCATCCACGTGACCCATGGGGGTGAGGTCCTGTTTCCCATACTCAGGAGTCTGGAGGAGCTCCCTCAGAACCAATCAGTTTTTATCAGGTTCTTGGGACCATGGTCCCTTCCCAAACGGGTGCAGAATTTCCACAGGCTTCTGTCAATGAGAACAACCCACCACCACCACTGTTCACCTATGAATCGACTGTACCTAGAGTTTTAAAGAAATGTCTGATCTGGACACTGCCGAGCGGAAATCCTGTAATTCACTTTCAAGTTACCCTGTCTCCTGGTTACTACTACTTATTTCCCTTAGCATTCCCAAACCTCTCAGTTAAGAATTCATTTTAGAACTTGACAGGATCGATATTAACCATGGCAGTTTACAATTTCACATACACAACTTATAAAATTCATGACACGTGCAATGATACCAGGGTGATGACACAGATCCTCAACTGGCAATTTGGCAAACAATCCTAACAGCGGTGCTGCGATCCCACGTGTGGACTTGCAGCATCACAAAAGGTCATTTTTCTAACTCCCCAGAAATCATTTAAAGGAGCCGGCACTCCACTGCTGCCTATGTCGTGCAATCCCCGTTTGAAACGTCATCCTCTTTTTGCAGGTAAGAAGAGAGGCATCGCATCCTGCCACTTGCCGCAAGAAGCAGGCCTATGCCTTCCTCCTCTGCTGGCTCTGATCACACACAAAACTGCGAGCTCTGTCGGCCTTCACTTACTTCCCAAGCCCTCAGTGAGCTGGCCCTGGAGTCCTACAGGCTCGTGAGACTTTCTTTATCCTGGGTCACACGTCCTCCTTCCTCTCGTGAACTTTTCTCTCTTTTTTTTGCGCCACCAGGGAAGCCCTCGTGAGCTTTTCTTTAAGCCTGAAAATTCACTTTAGAAACGCACCAGCCTCCACTTCCTTGTACTCTAACAGCCATACGATGGAACCACAACTTCATTCACATCTTGTACGTATTTCCTTTAGTATTTCCAGCAACCACACCCCAACTATCACTTCTCTTCGTTTGCTGACATCAGATGCCACCACGGGCCAGGTTCAGCACAGGGTCACTTTCTCCCCAGGCTCCCTCTCTGTAACGGGTAATAAGCCTTGTGCTGCGTGGGTGCCGACAAGTTTCTTGCCCTGACTGTACGCTTACTCTTTCTGTTCCTTGACACTGATTTAGATCTCCTTCTCCCTCCACTGAATCCCCTTCGTTCTGCCTTCCCGCCAAATTATTTCTTCCCATCTGTCTAGACACCCTTTTTCTTCTCTAACAAATCATCATAGAGTCTTTCCTCAAACGGTGGTCTCTCCCCGACAACTTTCTACTCCAGCACAAAGGTCGCGACAGTCCCAGCAAAGAGAAACGGTGATCCCTTCAGCCAGAACGAGACCTAGAGCACATACCCCGCAGGTCACCCAGCGGTGTTCAGAAGTCCCGGAGATCAGGGGATCTCTAGTTCTCTGGTTTCACTCTGGAAATCCTCCTTTCATCATAAGAGGCATCAGCAACTTCCAATCAGCTCTCGCAGCTCATGAGGGAGCCTTCTGGAACGCTACTAAAACCACCTGGCAAGTATTAATCTTCCTCGGGCCCCATCTCAGCGGCTAGTAATCAACAGTTAACTACCCCCTTTCTCCACGTGCGGTCTGTGTGGCAGCAGCGCGGCATCACCTGAGCATTTCCGGGAAATGCAGACTCTCAGGCGCCACCTTAGACGCACTCAATCAGGAAGGAGGGGAAGCTTAACAAGATCCCCAGGTGAATCACACCACAGTAAAGTCTGAAAAGCATTCATCCATACTACCTAGATACGAAATCCCGCTTCTGCTACAAATGTTTTTACATCAAGATATCAAAAGAGGTCCTCCTAGAAAAGGATTATATGAGGCAAAATGAGTTTTGAGGATGTTGCTTACTTTATTCTCCCTCATTAAAGCTGAAAAATGCTCCTAAGTCAATTAAAGATGTTAAAGAATTCCTGCAGTAAATAAACCTGTTTAATCCAACATTTCTTGAACACATCAGCCAAGGAATTTTAATTTATCTATTTTTATAAATATCTGCTACCATCTCAAAGCACATTTATTGGTATTAACAGAAGAGAGTTAATTGAAAAGCCTGTCTCAGAAGTCTAAGCACCTCCATTCGGCAATTACAAAGCACCACACTGACTTCTCCAAAGCTCTCCTGCTGGCCTGTTTACCAACGACTCTTAAGTACTATCGATGAAGTTGAGATGTGATGTTACCACCTACCTTCTTGATTAGGGAGGTCAAGCAGAGAGCAGCCTTGGCCCCAAAGGCAGGACATTATAAAGCCAAGACGAACCAGGGAAAGAGGCCAAACACCAGAGCTACTCAGCCCTCCGATTAAAGCAGCCTGTACTGTCATCCCGAACTTTCTAGGAGGAAGACATTCAGACGCCGATTTACATGCATTCTGCTGTATAAGATCCAAAAGCAACTCCAAGTTTTTTGTGTTCACCCCTCCTCCTGAAGCATAGTTACTTTAAGAGGTACTTCATAAGGAGTTCCATTTTTAGAACTTCCCCAAGTTTTAGTTTTAATCAAATTTTTTTAAACTTCATTTTAAACACCTACAACTGCACTCTTTCTCCTTATCTGCATGAAACTAGGAAACAAACTTAATATCTTCTCTAACTTGACTCAGCTGAGCTAGAGTCAATCACAACCCTAATTTTTTAAGAAGCCCCATTCAAAGTATGTTAACATTGATCATCTGCTTTTGGACGAGAGACCCAAGGTTAATAAAGTGCCCTACATTCCAAAAGTAGGTGACTGCGGAATTAACTGACACAACCTACATGAATGACAGAGGAGGACACACTTTGTCAGGGTATGTTTTTTACCACCAGAAAGGGTTTTACAGTCCTTGGTTTTCTAAAAACACTACTGCTGTGACTCTGCCACCCGCACTCCCCTCCTCCCCCCTCCTCCGAGCGAGTCCAGGCACCTGATGACATGTTATGCAGCCACTACAAATATTTCAAAGAACTTGTAATATATGTAAGTATCTTGGTGAAAAGTCAAAAAATAATAATAAAAAATAGTGAGTAAAACTGAAGAGACAGTGTAAGGTCAAGAACGCTTAAAAAACAAATAGAGAAGAATATACCAAGATGCTAATAGTAATGGTTTTTGTGTGATTGGCTACTGGTAGATTTGTTTGTTTCTATCTTTTCAAACTTCCAATTTTTCTCCATTACATATATTCCTTTCATAACCAGAAACAAAAGATAAAACCCCCATTTATACCACATCCTCCACCTACAACCCTCTAACGGAAAGGCAAGGTTACACTGACGCAAATGGTGACTCTATGCATACAGGATTAAGAACATGTCTACAGTCAGAAAGAAATCCAAACTTACATTAGCTCTAATATATTTATGGGTTTGGGAGGGGGAGATAAACCTCTAGGTAAAGAGCCAAGAAGATACAACAGGTTATAAAGAGACTGTTAGGAAAGATGTTTTCACTCGTTCCCCCTTTCTTCTCCACGGAGTCCATTTCGCACCCTCCCTGCCTGCCCTAAAGAGACACGGGCCTGGACAAGGTCCATGGAGAGATAAAGGGTGACAGAAGACAATGAAAAGAGGGGAAACTGAAAACATACAGCAAGAAGAGATGGGGCAGCCCTTCCATTTTTAAATGACCCTTGGTGGGTAAAGGATATAGACTGGGTTCTGCCCAAAGTTCCTATTCTAATAACATCAGTGCTCAGTCAGTGTCTGTTTTGTGGCCAATTTGCTGAAGTACTAGGATCACTTTCTCATGCCATTAACCTCTGAATACTCAGAGCTAACAACATCTAAAGAAAACAATTCAGGAAGTAAATACCCCAAAGTCAAATACCAATAGTTTGGGCGTTCCCAATGTTTGAATTTAATTGTCTGTACACAGCCCGGTTAGATACCAGCTTCCAGGGGAAGAATGTAGATACACAATGGATTATGATGTGACAGCTACACTTAATACATGATATGAAGCCACGTGGTCAATGTAGTTTCTAGTAAATTCTAACTCCCTCCTCTGTCCCAGAGAACAGGTACTGAATTCACTACCCTCAGATACGCAAACTGCACATCAATTTTTTAATGAATTGTGATCCTCGTGTTTAGGACACTGGCTTCATCAGAGCCATCAGCAAGAATGTAAGTTTTGGGGCTTCCCTGGTGGCGCAGTGGTTGAGAGTCCACCTGCCGATGCAGGGGACACGGGTTCGTGCCCCGGTCCGGGAAGATCCCACATGCCGCAGAGCGGCTGAGCCCATGAGCCATGGCCGCTGAGCCTGCGCGTCCGGAGCCTGTGCTCTGCAACGGGAGAGGCCACAACAGTGAGAGGCCCGCGTACCACAAAACAAAACAAAACCAAAAAATGTAAGTTTTGGTCCAGGCCTCTTGGGCTTCATTGTCCATCACATCCCCTTCTGAGTCCTGAGCGACAACTCTCCAGTTCAATACAGAAAAAAATGTCAGTACTCAGACTTCAACATGCAGATTGGGATGAAATCCTCAAACTGTAAGAGAAAAAGCAGTTCTAAAAAGCCTTTAAGTACATAAACAATTAACAACTTTTCCACACAGACCTTTCACTGAAGGTAAGAGTAAATCACCAAGAGAGTTGTTTTTTTTTTAACATCTTTTTTGAAGTGTAATTGCTTTACAGTGTTGTGTTAGTTTCTGCTGTATAACAAAGTGAATCAGCTATATGCATATGTATATCCCCCATATCCCCTCCCTCTTGTGTCTCCCTCCCACCCTCCTTATCCCACCCCTCTATGTGGTCACAAAGCACGCAGATGATCTCCCTGTGCCATGCAGCTGCTTCCCACTAGCTATCTATTTTACATTTGGTAGTGTATGTATGTCCATGTCACTCTCTCACTTCGTCCCAGCTTACGCTTCTCCCTCCCCTTGTCAAGTCCATTAAGAGAGTTGCTTTTAAAGCAGTTACTAAGCTAGAATGAAAACTATTTTAAAACTCATTTATGGATCGCATATAAAACTGAATTAGACCAAAATTTTTGCAAAAGAATGCAAGATTGAAACCTTTTCATATTTCCTAAGTTTCCTAAGTCATCTCCAGGGTATGAGTCCTGCAGATGCAAGTATTTCTACACTATTTTGAGTCTGCAATTATGCGTGTCCCTTGAAATAAAATGCCAAGACTCCTTCAAAAATAGTTATAAGAGAAACTGAGTTGACCAAGAACTTTCAAGAAAGGAGTATGTTCACAGAAGGGACAGCAGTGAGCGAGTAACCAAGGATTTCCTTCTATTTCTATTACATATTTTAGAAGCGTGAATTAGAAGACACTGCTTGAGTTAATGGAAAAACTTAGAATACTAAAATATTGTTAAAATCCTAGAGTAAAAGCATACCTATAATAAAGCTTTTATACCGTCTGGCTTTAAACCCACATATGATTCTGGAGACTGGATGCATAGCAATGTGAGTGCGCTTAACACTATTGAATGAATACTTAAAAATGGTTACGATGGTAAATTTCATGTTACATGTATTTTACCACAATAATTTTTTCTTTTTTTCTTTTTTTTTTTTTGCCGTACGCGGGCCTCTCACTGTTGTGGCCTCTCCCGTTGTGGAGCACAGGCTCCAGATGCGTAAGCCCAGCGGCCATAGCTCACGGGCCCAGCCGCTCTGCGGCATGTGGGATCTTCCCAGACCAGGGCACGAACCCGTGTCCCCTGCATCGGCAGGCAGACTCTCAACCACTGCGCCACCAGGGAAGCCCCACCACAATAATTTTTTTTAATTTTAAACCATATTTGATAGGTTTTGAAATTCCAAATTTACTTAAAAATGAAAATCTCAAAAACTAAGTAAATGAACACCTAACTACAGCCATACTATGCAGTCAAAGGCTCTTCTGGGCTCTAACTTTGCCTGTGAATTGCCTGAGCCTCCAGGCCATGGGGCGATTCAATGCCTTGTCAAACCTATTTCTTAATTTCAATGAGGTTTTAAATAGCAATGCTAGAAATGTAATCAGGAGCAAAGGAAGCTCCAGGAGTTAATTACCACGATTGTGTACCTGTGTTTTCTCCTTATAAATATATTTAAATGCATCACAAGAGTCATCAGAGTCACCCAGTATAAATAAAGCCTTCAATAGGAAGGCGAAGACAGTCCGGTTCCACCTGCAGAGAACAGAACTGGGCTTTCTCCACTCTCACCCACATTTCTGTAGTCAAGATTCAATACTAACAGAAGGTTTTCAAAAGTTGATCCCTATTTCTTATTGCTGACTACATCTGACACACAGAGGGGAACTTCATTTTTAAAGTTTTCCATTTAAAAATTCATTCCATAACTCATGGCAGGCTATTCCTTTCACATAACTCTCACTTAAGTCCTGTGTGTCTCAAGTTGAACAACAAACACCTCGCCACAATCATGGTCCTGTTACTCACCGGGTAATGCATTCGATTTTAAACCACCTGTCTGGCTCTCTCCGACTCATCTATGCCTGAGGGAGGAACCCACCACTAGGTGAGCAGAGACACAGCTGCAATAAGCTATGGCTGTTTTCTTTTAATCATTGCTTTTTAAACTTTTTTGACTACAACCCACAGTAAGAAGTACATTTTATGTGGTGACCCAGGTCACACAAACGTATGCATGTATATAATTGAAACAAAATGCTTTTAATCATCCCGTTATACAGCCTGCCAAATGAGATAAAACCTGGGCCCACTGTTATTTTATATATATTCATATTAAATGCTAACATTTCATTATAATGATTCTACAGTTCTCATGTTAAAGAGTCAGTGAAAAAAAGGAACGAAACTGGGTCATTTGTAGTGAGGTGGATGGACCTAGAGACTGTCATACAGAGTGAAGTAAGTCGGAAAAAGAAAAATATCGTATATTAACGCATATGTGTGGAATCTAGCAAACTGGTACAGATGAACCGGTTTGCAGAGCAGAAATAGAGACACAGATGTAGAGAACAAATCTATGGACACCAAGGGGGAAGAGCGGGGGAGGGGGTGGTGGGATGAATTGGGAGACTGGGATTGACATGTATGCACTAATACGTATAAAACAGATAATAAGAACCTGGTGTATAAAAAATTAATTAATTAAATTAATTTTTTTAAAAGTCAATGAAAAAATTTTTAAGCTACCTGAATCTTTAAATTATTCAATAGATATTTAAATATTCATATTTACATATTCAAAAACAGGCTGAACTGCAGGACCATACACCAAGATATTATATGTGTTTGTGCAGAGAGAGAGACAGAGTGACCAACTAAACCTGGGACCCAAAACAGCAGATTCAACACATGGGCTACACCTAGTCATTGATTTTTTTTCTTAGGTAAAGCTTCTCTATAGACGGACTGTGACCTGGTTTGTCAGAATAACCAACACTCTTAATAATCTTACTTAAGAAAAAGACTATTTCAATAAAAGAATGGACAGATGTAATTGTCTCTGAACCAAATTGAAGAGGGAAAAGAATACATATTACAAAAATCTCCTTGGACTTCCCTGATGGCACAGTGGTTAAGAATCCGCCTGCCAAGGCAGGGGACACAGGTTTGATCCCTGGTCCGGGAAGATCCCACATGCCGCAGAGCAATTAAGCCCGTGAGCCACAACTACTGAGCCTGCGCTCTAGAGCCTGCAAGCCACAACTACTGAGCCCGCAAGCCACAACTACTGAAGCCCGTGTGCCACAACTACTGAAGCCTGTGCACCTACAGCCCATGCTCCCCAACAAAGAGAAGCCACCGCAATGAGAAGCCCACGCACCGCATCGAAGCGTAGCCCCCACTCACCACAGCTAGAGAAAGCCCGCACGCAGCAACGAAGACCCAATGCGGCCTAAAATAAATTAAAAAAAAAAATTTTTCCTGTTCTCTTTAAAATATTAATTATTAATATTAACAATAATTAAATGACATTAATAAGCAATGTTAATTATTAAATATTAATATGTTTAAATATTAATGCTACATTTTAAAAAGACGGGGGCTCCTAAAACCCTTCACAGAGGTAGGATGATTTATCATCTATGAGAATTTCCATTCTGGCTGTTTCTCCTTGAACAAAACAACAGGAGGAAAGAGTAAGGGGGATGTTAGTAATGATCATGAAAACATAGTAGCAAAAAAAAAAAAAAAAAGAAGACACTAAGTGGCAGAAAAAAATTGATACGCTATCGCTCAGGGTGACAGAGTAAAACTAAAGCCCCAGTTGTAGAGACTGTGATCTTTATGTGCTTCTGTTGCTAATAAAGTTCCAGAATCGATGTGTCTGAGGGAACCAGGAAGAACTGAAACAAAGCCCTTGAACAAAGGTTGGCAATTCATGATAAGCAAAAGCTAGTTCCGGCAAAGAAGAGGTTGTGGGCGTGGAAGCAGCCTGCAGCCCAGAGAGCGACCTGGCATTATATTTAGCAGCTAAAAGCCAAAATATATGTATATATATGCACAACCTCAGCTAGAAATGCATACTCACCAAACACTGAGACACTGCTTATTATTTGCCAGTCACTGTTTTAAGCACTTCTTACAAATATGAATGCATTTCTATCCTGGAAGGCACAGAATGATTAAGTAACTTGCCTACAGTTTGTTCAGCTGGTGAATGGCAGAGAAACCCAGGCTGGTTGTTCTCAACATTCGTGCTCTTAATGCTTACATTCTGTGGCTTCTTCTCTGGAAATATCCTTGGTTCCTGCCCCTACTGAAGCCTACCTCTCCAGTCTTGCAATAATTCTGCAGGCCGACCTGCCCTCCGACACCCTTCTAGTAATTTCAGAGTTGGTTTCTCGTGGTTGCAGTCAAGAGCCCTGACTGACTCAGTCCCAAGTCCAATTACAGAGGCAAGTTTAGATGAACACAAGAGGCTCCTCTGAACTCTGGCCCAGTAACAACTCAATTACCCAAGGACACTGGCAAGAGGGAGGTAGGCTTTGGGGGGAGCACATTACTTGTCACGTAAATGAGCCAAATCTTCATCCTATAGGGTGGGAAGCAAGAGCTATCAGGAAATTGATGAAAGCAAGAAATAGTGGGTTTTGTTTTTCTCAATGTCAAGCAGAAGGCAGGTGGATTTTGAGTGGTCAGCCTCGAAAACCTTTGCAATTTTCTACCTGAGTCTGCTGAGACAAGCAGCTATGGGTACCTTTAGGTCACAATTCCCTGGACTAAATACACAGAAATTGAAGAACTGGAAAAAGACAAGCAGGATTAAAAGAAATACTCTCCTTTTTATCTAGTCAGCTGCCTCTCTTCCCACATGGGCTATCTCCTACGTTACCTTCCTCTGCCTGACCCAAGGTTGAGTTTGAGGGCAGCTGGCACTATGCTTAGCTGGCACTGAAGGTGGAGACCCGGCACTGAGCAGATGCAGCCTGAGGACAAGGCACTGGAGGGGGAGGAAGTGGGGAGGACCAGGAGAGAGGGAGGCCTCCATTTCCATCTCCCTGAGGCCACAAGGCAGGACCAACTCTGAGGGACCCACAAGAATGAGAGCAGACTGCCCTTTACGTCTCCTTCCTGGAACCAATACACAGAAACTTCAAAAAATGTCCAAAAGACAAATACCACCATTTAGTCATTTAAAAAGCATCCCCTTTCCCTCTATTTCCCCTCACATAAGCTGACTTACACACGATTTTTCATTCAAACATACATACACACACACACGCACACACACATATACACACACACGCTCTCATAATTTCTTAAATAAGCGTCTCAGGAATCTAAGACCTTCTGTATGGAGACCACCTCTGGTCATATTTCTTTTTTTGTTTGTTTGTTTGTTTTGCGGTACGCGGGCCTCTCACTGCTGTGGCCTCTCCCGTTGCGGAGCACAGGCTCCGGACGCGCAGGCTCAGCGGCCATGGCTTACGGGCCCAGCCGCTCCGCGGCATGTGGGATCTTCCCAGACTGGGGCACGAACCCGTGTCCCCTGCATCGGCAGGTGGACTCTCAACCACTGCGCCACCAGGGAAGCCCTGGTCATATTTCCGACAGTTACATTCCTTTCAACACCAGGAACTTATTTTGAGTTCTTGCTAATTTTAAGCTCCCCATGAAAACAGAGAGGAAATCACTAAATCCTGGCATCCTGACCTTCCAAATTCTCAGACCTCTCACTCCAACACCTGCATCTCACACCAGACCCTCGGCCCGTCACCTGGACAACCTCCTCCCAAGGGATTTTGCTGCCTTCAACCTCTCCTTTCCCCATTCTGCACCCCACCCACCTAGACTAGACTTTAAGAAATGTTTTTGTCAACTGATGGTGACTGCAACTTTCACTGTTAAATCCCGTCCACATACAGTCTCAACATTATATTGTCCCCCAAACCCATATATGTACTGCATGGAGTGGTTCTCAAATGTCAGTGTGAGGCACAATAAGAATAAAAACAATGTAGTCCTTTTCTATAGAACTATGAAGAGCAGTTCTTTATTAGGGGGTGTGTTCTGAAATCTGAAGTCACACATTAGTTCTCCATTAAAAAAAAAAAATTTACTAGGGTAGGGGCTTCCCTGGTGGCACAGTGGTTGAGAGTCCACCTGCCGATGCAGGCGACACGGGTTCGTGCCCCGGTCCAGGAAGATCCCACATGCCGCGGAGTGGCCGGGCCCGTGAGCCATGGCCGCTGAGCCTGCGCGTCTGGAGCCTGTGCTCCGCAACGGGAGAGGTCACAGCAGTGAGAGGTCCACGTACCAGGAAAAAAAAAAAAAAAAAAATTTACTAGGGCATTAAATACAAAGTCTGGCAACCTCTACTGCACACAGGTTTTCCAATGACACTTTCCATTGCTGATAACAAGGTTAGCACAAAGACAAACTCAAGATCGTTCATCACCTTCCCTCAATTTACAGAGCCAACCCTTTTACCCTGTACTCCTGCCCCAGCCAGGCCCATCCCTCAGTGTCCCTCCTCCATGCCATGCTCACTTCTGCCCTGACCTAGTCTACTGTCTTCTCTGCGTGGTATAGTAAGTTAAGTCCTGCTGTCAAATACTACCTCCCCCCAGTAGTTCCCTTCCATCCTGCTAATCAAGCCCAATCTCCTTTCTCCTCGTAGTATATATTGTCTAAAGCAATTATTCTTAAATGGGCCATGGTGACATCCTTAACTTAGTTGCTATTTGCCACAAGAGCTTTATCACTAGTAAGAGAAATACTGAGGTTTAATTTTTTTAAATCAAAGCAGATTTGTTTTTTAAAGCAATATACCGAATAGATCGGTGGAATTCTTACGGGAGAAATAATCTACCATTTGTTGACCGAGGATGCAACATAACCCTGGGATGGTCAAGCAGGTGAGCGCCATGACCATGCTTCCTGCGTCTCATGACAGGGGGAAAAGCTGAGAGCCACTGGAATGGATCAAGCAGCACCGGGCAAGAGGTTTTCCATGAAAGTTCATGACATATAGAGACAAATCTTAAGTCTTGGCATGTCATACTCAAAAAGAACAAACTTCCTCTTTTATACCTATAGGCACTCCAATACTTGCTAAATTTAATTAATTACTACAAGAAGTTTCTCCACCAGACTATGAGCTCCTTAAGTGGTCCCCAATCTAGCTCCCTGAGGGAATGGTAGCCGGTACGCTATAATATTTATTGAATTAAAAAGTGGTGAAGTTTTATGGAAGGAAATAAATGTAAGTATACAACTTCATGTACAGTTTAGAGGAAGTCTAACGGAAGAAAATATCCCCCATGTGTTCAAGCATTATTAAGAATCTACTATGCTCCAGGCACTGGTCTAATTTATAACCACGTATGAAACAGACAATAATCCTTGCCCTTGGGTAGCTTACATACTAGTGGGGAAAGACTGAGCATAAACAAAATAAATAAGTTAATTATCAATTATTTATTAGAAGGTGGAATAGGAATAGGACACGGGAAGGAGGTAAATGTTACAATCTTAAATAGGGTGCCCAGTGCGTCTCATCAAGAGAATGGCCTTTGTGCAAAGACTTGAAGTAGGTGAGTGGGTATCTGGCAGATCTGTTCTCTTGCGTTCATTTGTGCTTTCATTTCTTTCTTGAGGTCTTAAAGAAGAGATAAGCCTATTTCTTAGAGCTGTATCCCGAATGATTAGTTGAACTGTGATGCAGCACATAAGATAAGACCAGATACCACCCTTACCAAGGTAACGCAGACCTAAACCTGGCAAACAGACAAAGCCCGGCCCTATGTCACCTCCACTTAAAGTTTTCCTCTCGTCTCCAGCCCAGGGAGGTAGATGTTCCCACTTTGTGCTTCTAGGTGCTTTTTGTTCTATCGTAGTCATTATCGTGCTATGTATTTTGCAATTTGTACAGCTTTGTAAGACTATATTGTAACACTACAAACATGTTTACCTCCCCAGCTGGACCTACAAGACTGGTATTATGCCTTCATTCACTTCTGACTTCTCAGCTTCCGCAGCCTGAGGGAGACATTCCTAATACCTGTGTCCCTTTTCTCCTTCAGAGCTCCTGGGAAGAAGACACTTCCCTGATGCCTGGCGATGAGTGAGGTCATGTGACTTGCTCTGGCCAATGAGATGAGAGCAAAAGTCCCTTCAGGCGTTTAAATGCCCTTGTGAAATTCTCCGTTCTTTCTTCACATTTCGCAGTCATCGTGGAAGGTGATGACATGGAAATGCATCATGGAAGCAGAGCCACCACATGGAGGACAGCTGCCCTGGCAAGTACCCAGACACAAAATGGTCTTTCTGTGAATAAGAAATAAAACTTCTGCTGTGTTAAGCCACAAAGATTTGGGGGTACATTTGTTACTGCAGCAAAACCTGGGCTATCCTGACAAATCAGATGGTAGGTGCCTTATACAGATTTTTAGAAGGAAGAAAAGATACCAAGAAATGCAAAAGTGAGGATGACTCACTGGACAGCAGTCTGGGATGTCAGGGGTAGGTGCTACATTATTAAGAAGCTGCCTGCAGCAAAAGAATGATTAGCAAAATCATTAATCCACTTTACTCTGTGTTCTGTTTAGCCTTGTACTCCCACAGCTAATGGCTTAAATGAAGGTTCTACATTTATTACGGTCATTAAGAAATGAAACTGATTTTGAATTTCACAATCCTAGTTCTCACCAGAGGAATACCTTTTTGAACACATCCTTTGACCAGGACAGAAGTCTCTATTTAAAGGAGGTAGTTTTGAAAATGTAATGTTAATCAGAAATCAATGTTTGTAAACTCTGCATCCCCCAATGGAGACCAGCTAGACAGTGGTTATTCAAGCTCTTGCAGAAGTTCCTCTTGTCTTGGGAAATTAAGGAAGGGAGGGGGAAAGGGTGATGTAAGTGCTGTAAGAGCTTAAATCATCTTAAAAAAAAAATTAAGGGAGGTTGGATAAGGGCTTCCCTGAGAGTCTTAATAATCTTTAACATGAAAAAGTGGGCATGAATCACCCAAATTTCTAAAAAGAGCATGTAGCATCCCCTTCCATATCAAACAGCCTTCAGCTGGAGTCAGGTAAATGGTAAAAGGATGAAGAAATAGGAGGGCTGTGCAGGGAAACAAGGAGAGCAAACAATAGGATGAGCTGATTCAGAGAAGACGTGCAGGGAAAACGGTCCACGAGACAAGCCTTAGGGAACAAAGCTTGGGGGAGGAAGTGCAGAGAAAAACAAGAAGGGTAGAGCCAAAGGAAACCAAACCCACAATGAAGATGGATACCTCATTCCAAGGGAAGTGAGTAAGGAGATGAGTCCTCAAAACACCAGGACAAAGGCTCCCAGAGATTTCTCAGGGCCTAAGCAGAGATGGAGATACTAAGAAGAGAAGGGCTCCTTCGCCAGGTAGGGAGATGGGGAGGTCTTCCACTCTAGGAGGTGGAAGCAAGGTAGTTCAGCAAGGACCGTCCGCACCCCAGGGTCTGAGACTGGAAAAGAAGCCTACGATGGGGGCCCAGCCATGCCCGCTCCTCTACACTGAGCTCCTCTTTGTTCCCTGGACAGGATACAAGCTCTCTCGGAGTCATCTGCGCTAGAAGCCCTCCTCACTCCCTCTGGTCAGCTTCCACTAACAGGTGATGCTCACACATCACCGCTTCAAGGCAGCCTCCATCTAGGAAGGCACCATCCCCTTCCTGGTAGACGTGGGATCCTCTCCTCTGTGGCTTGTCTTCTCTGGGTGCCCAGCCACCAAGTCCTACTGGATAAATGACCAGAAAGGAGGGGAAATTCAGCAAAAACAAAGGGCTCATATGCCTTAAGTCTGTGCCACGGTTACACAAGGTGATTCATGATTTGCCTCAATTGTATGAGGTCACACCCCCCAACTCCCTCACATAGCCATGTTTTCTGACACATAAATATATGAAAACCCAGAAAGAGGGAAAAAAATTCCAGAATTCATTCTTCCTCATGGAGAATTTTTCTTCTTCCGAAAGAACTGTAACAACAGAAAATTTGAGATCAAGGGCCTGTTTTGTCTTTAAACATTTCATTTATTAAGACAAGGTATTAAGATAACCTTCACTATCCCCCCCCCCCAAAAAAATCTCTACAAGCTGTGAAATAGTTTCAACCTGGGCATAATATTTCAATATAAAAGAATTGATAAACACACAGAATTGGTACGAGTTTGTGCTGTGGTCCTGCTTCATGGTGAGGTTACTGGAGATAATGATGTGGCTGAGTGCCAAAACCATGAAAAGTGTTTTTCACCTTATTGACACGCCCATCGCTGGAACCCATGGGCAAAGGAACCGAAGGCGTAATTATTCTATTCAACTACCTGTTACTTTGTGAATGTAGTTCTGGCAGGCATTTCAGAACATGTTCAATATACTGTGACAAAATTTAGCCAGATCAAAGAACCACAAAAAGACCTTAGAACTCCTGTGTATAGACTAACAACGCTAAGGGTGTCTGAGAAAAGGGCAGGGGCTGGAAAACAAAAATCAAAAAACCTGTCCGGCAATTGTAGAAGAGGAATGCAAATTCTTCATATAAAAGCTTCTCTGACTCTGAACCCTAGCCGTCCAAGTTTATGCTCAGAAATGATGCAGGAACGGCACTCGGGTCACATTTTGGCGCAGTTATAGCTTCTCACCAGAAACCTCCCAGGACCTTCTGAGGTTAACCCAGCATCCGTTTAGAGGCCAGTCCCCTTCCCTGCACTCCTCACCTCTACCCCCGACCTAAACTTCAGGGGCTGGGCCAATCACTGCCCATGCCCACTCCATTCACAAGGTTCTTGGCACCCAAGGCTACACCTTCTACTGTCACTCTTCCCAGCACTGCTCTTCCTTAGGCTCCTATATCAATCAAGGGTCCTCTCAAAAGACAGCCTATCGAAGATGTGTGGGCAAGGTTCCGAGACCCAGCAGCAGAGGTTACAGAACACAGGGGTTAGTAATGACAAGGCTTTAACAGCCACAGGCAGGAGGGACTAGGGGAAGACACAGCTTTACTGGAGGCTGGAGAGAGCTGAAGTGATGGAGGAGAGACTGGCCTGTTGTAGCTAGTAACAGACGGTCACGGTCACTGCCAGTACCACACTGAAGGAGACAGGAAGCAGAAGGGGCAGACACCCACCCCGACTCCTCTGCTCCCCGGCCTTCCACTGACTGAACGCAAACCAAAGCCACATGGCACGAGCCCTAGTGATGCACATCCAGGGGGCAGACTCCAAGGTACAGACCAGAACACAAAAGAGGGTGCAGGGGGTTGACAAACAGAATTGATCCGCTCAGCTGCCATGCACCCTTTATGTTTCAAATGCTCATTGCTTTTGGAACTGCCACTCACTTTGTGGAAACCAATAAGGGGGAGTTTCCAATATTATTAATTCAATCAAGTTCTTATAGTCACAGACTGCCATCTTGGCTTGTCCTTCCATCGTGGAGGCGGCAAACAGAACACGCGGTAGACTCCTAGCCTCAGTAATCTTCTGATGTTGAAGGGGACCAAACTTTTAAGGCCCTTTAGACCAGTGTGAGCCCATGACCCAGCAGCATCAGCATCACCTGGAACTTGACAGAAATGCAGATTCTTGGGCCCCATCCATGACCTATGAAATCAAAGTCTCTCAGATTGGGGCCCGAGAACATGTGTTTTAACAAGCTCTCAGGGATTCTCAGGTGTGTGTATGCTACAGTTTGAGAAGTCCTCCTTTAGACCCCATTTTTGACAGCTTCAGGGAGAACAGACCATAGATATCCTATCAGAGACCCTTCCAGCCTAAGGAGCCCTTGCCTCTTAACTTCCTCGCTGTGACCTTTAGCAAGATACCAATGTCTGAGCCTCTTACTTAATTGCTATCACCATAACCAATAAGACCTATTTCAGCTTTTCAAAGGGCTTTATCCTGAAATCCCTCAGATTTGTCATTTCAGGCCATGATGGTGACGGCAGCAAGGACAACAGCAGCAATTCCCACTAAGCCTTCTCAACACAGCCAGTTCTGTCTGAAAAGCGCTGTGCAGATTAATTTACTTCCACTCCCACCCTGTGAGGTGGGCACTACCTTTGCTTCACAGCCGGTGAGGTTGTGCCCTATGAAAAGCTCAGTAACTTGTTCTGTCTATATGCGAAAGGAATGCCTACTCCAGAGCGACGAAAACAGTAAAATAAGAATGTGAAAGCACTTTGCAAATGTAAAGTCTTACATAAATGACAGCGGAGTGAACAGTCAACTACTGATGAACTGAATGTGCTGAGTTGTTTTAAGCTCTAAATTTATGACATAGTCAAGGTAGATTAGAATATGACTAGGAGGCTTCTTTGCTTTCTTTCTTTTTTTTTTTTTAAAAGAAGTTATGTGCCAAGAAGAGTAGGAAATTTCGGTGTTTCAATGGGTGCTATTTGAAGATTTTTCATACATTTTAAACAGTAGAGGAAAACAAATATTGATGCTCATTTAAGGCTAAGAAATAGCTTTCATTGATGATAAGAAATAGCAAAAAAACTCTTATCTAAAAGATAAAACCACCTGGTAAGCTCTCCCCAGACACGAAGGACTGCAGTCACAAGTTCTCTTCTGATACCTCTCCCAGAATTCTGTTTACGGCCAAACAAATGATTTAATCTTCTAGAAACAGATTCATAGGTATGTCCTTTTTATTCTTCTGGTATGACAGATTCTCGATTGAAGCAGAATCTTCCTGTTCCTTCAAATGCTCTTTCTACTAAAGCAGTATCTTCCTCCTCTTCAACTCAAGAGATGAGGTGAATATTAATGATCCATCTTTCCCTCTGTCTAAGATATGCCCCAAAGTGTTCTGGGGGTTGAGGTGGCATCTCAATGGAGAGAGACCGCTGCTCCGACCTTGGCTGGGCAGACAAGGGCCAAGAAATGAAAACTGGTCCCCTCTCCCACCATCAATTCCATCATGATAGAATACTGGTATTCCATTTTAGAGACGGAGACTCAAAAACGTTATTTGACTTATCCACACAGTTGTTAAATGACAAACACACAGAAAAATGTCCTCTCTCCTATACCAAAGCCAAATTCTATTTTCATGGATTGAAACAGGCATCATACTTCCCCTAAAATCTAAAAGGTAACGTCACACGTCTTCTTCTTTCTTTTCCCCTACAAAAGAAGATTTCATACCTACATATAAATTCACAGCACAATATGATGGAGTGAACCATTTGTAGTGTTTGTTCATTATAATGAACTCTAAATGTTCAACATTTAGAATGTTAGACCAAACAAGTGATAAGCCGTTCACTTCCCTCAATAGTAACAGGTGAGAGCAAAACAAATTTACAGCCAGCACCAAAGGCAAAAGTGTTGGGCAATCGTAAGTATTTGCATGTACACCTCCTAACAGCTGCAGGTAAATGATCTGACAAGGTCAAATTCGACTGAACTGAACAGCAAAACCACCAATGGGGCTACAGCGTAAGTTGCCAGACAAGTTAGAAAAAAATACAGGAAGACTACGAGCTAGACTGCAGAAGTCCTGGTTTTCTGGACTCTTTAACTTTAGAAAGGTATGTTTTGCCTTTATTAGAAATCCTGAATTATGTTTTTTCTACAGAAAACACAAATGTTGCAAAATGCAAAGAAAAGCATTTTACGAAGGAGAAGCCAATGCCTCATGA
Source organism: Pseudorca crassidens (assembly GCF_039906515.1). Classification (NCBI taxonomy): domain Eukaryota; kingdom Metazoa; phylum Chordata; class Mammalia; order Artiodactyla; family Delphinidae; genus Pseudorca; species Pseudorca crassidens. Next base: position 33,014,199 of record NC_090303.1, on the reverse strand, counting down.
ACAAAGCAGATAAAACATAAAAAAGATTAACTGAGTCCCAAAAGATAAGATCTGCCAACTCCCCACATAATGTACAGTGACTCAAAGGCCAAGTCTAAATCTACTGGCATCTGGGTATACTCAAGGTTCTTAGTTTAAAAAAAAAAAAGGAATTTATATGGGAAGTTTAACTTTTAAATTTTACTTAAAAAAAAACCTGGGGTTTCCCTGGTGGCGCAGTGGTTGGGAGTCCGCCTGCCGATGCAGGGGACACGGGTTCGTGCCCCGGTCCGGGAAGATCCCACATGCCGCGGAGCGGCTGGGCCCGTGAGCCATGGCCACTGAGCCTGCGCGTCCGGAGCCTGTGCTCCGCAACGGGAGAGGCCACAACAGTGAGAGGCCCACGTGCCGCAAAAAAAAAAAAAAAAAATCTGGAGGGAACCAATAATAAAGTTTCTATGTATATATAATTTCACCTTCAACATTACTTTAAGGATATTCATGCTTTTTGTAGGAAAAAATTTAAATGTATTTTCCTCTGTCATTTAAGTCATTATGTAACCAATTATCAGTGCTCAGATAAATTGTTAATATACTCTTCATTCAATTTTTCACACTTCACAAATAGGGGTTTTCTTTGTATGCACCATTTTATTTTATTTATTTTTTAACAGGAGAAAATCAAACAAAAGTTTAATAACATGTATACATGGGAGAGATCCGGAAGTGCGTGATTTGTACGCACCATTTTAAAGCTGTGATTTACTTTGATATTTCTACAGATAAACTATTCAGCTACATTTAAAAACTAAAACATGGCTTACTATCGTTGTTTTATTCTAAGACACCAAAATTTTAAGGCATACTATCAATTTAATAATAGTTTCACAAGGAAAAAAAGTAATATCCCATTAAATGACCACATCAATTTAACACACATCCCTATTTCAAAAGTATTAAAATGAAAAAGAGAGAGAGACTATAATCAAGGAAATACATCCTTTTATTTGGAGAGAGGATACAGCAGAACAGGTAGACCTCGTAATGTGGAGCCAGATTTCCTGGGTTCAAATCTTGCGTCCTCTACTTATTAGGTGATCTCAGGCAACCTACTCAGCCTCTCTGTACCTCATTTTCCACTTTAGACAAGAAGCAGCCAGTGAGAGCACCTGCCACACAAGGCTGTTATGAGGGTTCAATCGGTTAATGTTCTTAAAGTACCTCAAACGACCGGGACATGATAAATGTTATATAAGAATCTGTTAAATAGTAATAGTTATCACCATCAACGCCACCACCTCCCAGGGCTCACTGAAGCTTTTGCTACATTTAGAGGTGAGCAATTTCCAATTCAACAAACCAATAAAATGCTTTAATTCGGGGAAATATTTGCTGAACGAGCACTTCATACTATGCCAGATTTTTAGAGGAAGATAAAAAGTAAAATAATTATAGAGCCATGGTGCTGCTTCTAGAAGAAGGGCCTTTTAACTAGGGGTGTGTGGTGAACCAGGCTTCAGAACATCCACAAGCTCTCTGAAATGAGATTCAAAACTATGTCTACACGCGCATTTTTCTAGGGTGCTATCCCAGATTCCTGAAAAGGCCTGGGTTTGGGGAAAAAAAAAAAAGTTAAGAGCCATTTGCTTCAGGTAATCACACATTAAAAGGTAAATATCCCAAAGCTTAACTTTATTAAAAGATACTTGTGTATTCTCAATAACTTGATGCAATTATAAATGGGTTCATTTACTTTGCCAGGTATGCACACTTCCCCCTTCCTAATCTGAAGTTTCTTAATTATCAAACAAGTCACCTTCAGAAATGTAACTCCTGGGTTACCAGAAACTCATTCTACCTCCTCTGCCAGTCTTCCTGAAAAGGAACCTGCTTGCTTTATAGATCTCCAAGTCCATCTGTAACACGGAGCTAGTCAGCTTCCAAACCACGTGAGCAATGGCTTCCAGAATGAGTCACCCCAAACCTTCATGTTTCTTGTACAATGGCTGATATTGCTGGGAGATAACGGACAGCTGCTACTCAAGCCATCGCCAAATCTTGCGAGTAATTAAAGATCGATCCTGGAAGCCATTACTAAAGACATCGGAAAGAAAATAAGCTGTGTTTTGCACTAAACTTGAAATGTCTGGGGCACCCATTGTTTCATATAAGTACCATGCACTAACCTATTGTGCCACTGGAGCTCCTTGGGGCACCCACTGTTTCAATACACCACGTTATAATTATTGTCAATGTCTTAGACAGCATGGTTTTGGGGAAAGGCCACAGATTTTGGAATCAGACGGTCCTGGGCTCCATTCTACCTATACTATTCCTAGCTGGGTGATCATGGAAGGCTACTTAACCTCTCTGGACTGTAGTTTCCTCACAGTGAAAATACCTCCTCCCTTTAGGGGACTATTGAAGTTTCAATCTGATAAAAGACATGCCAGAATCCACAGCGGTGTCGGTGGATTTTCCCTTTTCCATACCTATTTATGAACGATACCTCATAATAATAACTAGCCATGGAAAAAAGTCATCGATTTTAACTATTTCAATTTCCCATAGAATCTAAGAACCTCTCACAAATTACTCCTAGGTAACATATTCATTACGGGAAAGGTCAGTATTCCTAACCAGGGTTGTTATGAAATACTGAGGCAAAAAAATGACAAGTACTCCAAGTCATCCCCAGTGAATTTTCTCCCACCTTTCTGTCTATTTTTAGCTGCACAAGTTACCAATTACTGCCAAATCAATTTAAGAAACAGTGCAAGTGTGAAACTCGACTATTTTGTTATGGCACCAGTATTTAGACACTATCTAAAATATTCACTATATGTTAGGACATCGCGTTTTTTCTAAAACTTGGAAACTGACATTGCATATGAAAGCAAAATTTTTTGTGCCTAGATTTCCAGAAATATGTCTCTGAAAGTCCATTTGCCTAGAATAAGCATCCAGCTGGGGAAGGAAAAATTTAAGCTCCAATGTGTCCAAAACGTCCCATACATTGTCTCTCACAAAAACCTGATCTACAGTGTGTCTCATTACAGAGGAAGAAACTGAAGCTTAGAGAGCTCAGAAAATAACATGCAAGCGATAGCCCTGTGACTCAAACCCAGCTTCTGAAGCTGTGGCCCAAGCTCTTTTCCTCTGATCTAATTATTCAACCAAAGCCTGTGTGAGGGGGTCAGAGGGGAGAGAAAGAAAGTCAATATGGCATTAACTTGCCCTTGAGGTCCTTTGCTAGAATTACAAGAAATTAAAATAGAATAAATGAATCTGTAATTCCTTTTCCTTCTTCCCAAATATTTTTAGAGGTGACATTCACGGAGTTTTACTTTACTTATAGACATGGTCAACATAGTTCTATGATATCAAAGTTCGAGCTGGTAGGAAGTCAATGTTTCTCAAATAAAACCAACATGTGCCCTCATCTCTGACCTGACTCACCTTTCCTGAAAGATGCACACCTCCCTTCAATGGCCTTCATCTTCTGACAGGCTACCATAGCAGATTAAGAAAAGAAGTAAGCAGGATGAATTCACAAGCTTTTTGGATTGATCAAGGGGGGCCTGGGCGTTTTTGCTTAGGACACACTGAATGCACCTTTTAATCTTAGTAAATATTAGTTACCGTACACCTATAACCACAGTAGCTCCCTCCCCCCAGCCCTCAGTTCCCCTACCCCAATCCCAGTAGGTGGATCACAAGTCTCTTTGTGCTCCAATGAAAGAAAAGTTAACGTGTGACATTATCAACACCATGAACTGACCACTGTCAGAGTGGAAGGTCATAGGGGCAGGTACAATAAGGCTATGGGCATTCAGAATAAGACCCTTTGCCCTCAGTGCATTTGAGAGAGTCAAGTCAGAGCATGGACTATGGAACCAGACTGGCTGGATTCAAACCTCCCTTCCCCTACCCACTCAATGACCTTGGGCAAGTTACCTCTGGGTTTCAGTTTCCTCATCTGTAGAATACAAATAATAGCACTGAACACACAAGCTTGTAGTGAGGGTTAAGGTTTATATAAGAACATGCAAGGCACATAATTAAGTGCTATGAAGTGTTAGCCACTGATTTTAATTTAAATACAAGGAACAAATTACATGCTTTGCCTATGAGAAGCGTGTATAAAATGACTATAAATTGGCCATACTGGTATAATTTGGAGCAGAATGTGCTTCTCAATCAACAAAGTCTCATTTCCAGCAGAGGAGGGTGTTAAGTCACACCTAAAACATTCCAGCTCGGACACAGGAAATGGGCAGCTCTGTTCTTCTCTGAGAGGGAGTCATGGGGCAGAGACTGTGATAAATGAAAAAGTGAGAACTTCCAGTGTCTCAAGTCTGAAGAGCACTTGTAACGTCATCGGGACCCTGCCTGAGTGAAGGGTGGCTAAAGGGAAGGGGTCAGGGGAGAGAAGACTAATCCAAAGGCTGAGCATCGCTGGAGGACTTCGGTGAACAGTCGAACTGGCACAACTGGTGAATCATTCTAGCTGCTGAAATGAAACAGATTTCAAGGAGATGCAGAAAGTGGTAGAACACTGCAGAAAATATCACAGCAGCCAAAGCCCAAAATAAGCCAGTCCCAGCAGCCTGACAGTATATATAGAAAGAGGGAACGGTAGTTACCAGTTATTTTATTAGAGGAGAAAATGACAGTCTTAGAAACATCTGATGAGAAGAATTCTAAAAGAGACAAAAACTTAAGATGAAAGGCTTAAAATAAAGGTTAAAAAAATGCAACCACTAAGAGAGGAAAAAGTTGGGGGAAACAAATGGTTTTCAGTAAAAAGAATCAGTACTCCTTGGAAAATGGCTGATTTTGGGTCTGGGGCAGGAAATGGACAAGATAAGCTTAGAATACCTTGTGCTGGAACGCAAGAAAGGTATTAGAGACTACTAGGGCCTTGTAAAAAGTATACAGGAGATAAGTAGAAACTGAGCATCAACAAGAATATTGACTTCAATGGACTGAAACAAAGACATTAAGATCCACAAGATCTTACTGATACTTGAAAAAGAAAAACTCATTGATTATCATGGGAGGTTGTTAGGGCACTAAATCATAACTCAGAAAATTGATAAAAGGAAAAAAACTAAGCTTTTTCCCTGTCTTTTCTACACGATCTGATTTTCAGGAGACCTAAGTAATTCATGAGGGTAAATTCTTTATAGACAGAATCCCAATTGATAAATGCAAGAGGCATGATAGATTTACATCATCATCATTTTGCAACCTCTAATGAAATGGATCTAGGTTACAATCATGAATGACCGATGCTACGATCATTAGGTGAAAGGTACAAGGGTAAGCTGACTCTACCTGAACCCACTAATCACTCTTGATATCTCGAAGAGAGAAACATCCAGACATCACACGTCTTATGATGTGATGCAACAATTTTACACAGTAACACCTACCAAGGATGCTTGCCTTTAAGTCTGAATCTAATCAAGCCTCTACATCTCACTGCCAGATTATAGGAAACATTGAAAATAAAGGTACAAATTAGACAACACCACAAGTAAGAAGTCAGCCCAGAAGCGGGACATTCTACCTGACAAATGACCCGCTATCTCCATCAAATCAAAGGCATGAAAAAAGAAGGCGGGGGGAGGGAGGGGTTGTTATAAAATAAAAGAGATTTGAAAACCTAACAACCAAATGCAATGAGACCTTGTTTAATTCCTGACTGCAACAAATCGTAAGTGAAAAGACATCTTTGAGAAAAATTAAATATGGGAATTACATTAAGGAATTTTGTTAATTTTTTGTGAACTTTGTTAATATTTTGTGAATTTTGTTAATATTTTGTGAATTTTATTAATATTTTTAGGTTTGAGAAAGCCATACAATTTTTATGTTTTTTTCTTTTTTTCCTAAGGAAAAAAGCCCTTATCAGAGATGTACACTGAAACACTTATGAATGCGATGACATAATATTTAGGATTTTGCTTTAAAATATACCAACTCCCATTAAAAAAAAGTAGGGAAAGGAGAAATAAGTGAAACAAAACTGGCAAAATGTTAATAGCTGCTGAAGGTAGGTAGTAATTATACTATTCTCTCATAATCTCCATAACACAAAGTTTAAAAAAAGAAACAAACAATTAAATGGTTTTGGTGGAAATTCAATCTGTGCCTTATCTTACCACTGACTTTTTTAGGAGGTCCTCCCCGAAAGAAAAATTTAGCCATTCCCCACTTAGCCTAAAGCAGTGCAAAGAGTCTTAATCAGTTTGCATTCTGAATTCAGTATGATTAGAAGTGACTGAACCAAGGAACCAGGAGTTCTTGTAGTAACAAATGTCAGCTTAGTTTTTCCTCATAAGAGACAGCCTACAAGGCACCTGGGTTGGGCAACACAACCCACAAAGAGCTTATTAGATGACAGTTGATGTCAGATTGTCAAGATCTGTGGGAGCCCAAGACAGCATGAGCAAGAGTCTCACATATTCCTAAATCAGATCTTGGTCAATACAGAAGTTGCAAACTTTCTTACCAACTTGTGTAATGCACAAAGCTACTTTCTTACCAGTAGTAATGAATTTGTGCTAACTTGTCCCTATAATCAGTCAGCTGTAATCTGGAAGTACGGCTCATGAGATACAAAACTAAAGGTCCACAAAAAGATCTAAGCCATGATTTATTTGCACTGGTAATCAAGGGGCTAACCACATGACCCCAGGTACTTACAAGTCATCCACTGGTTTGGCACATATTTCTCATGGTTTTTTTTTTTTTTTTTTTTTTTTTTTGCGGTACACGGGCCTCTCACTATTGTGGCCTCTCCCGTTGCGGAGCACAGGCTCCAGACGCACAGCCTCAGCGGCCATGGCTCACAGGCCCAGCTGCTCCGCGGCATGTGGGATCTTCCCGGACCGGGGCACGAACCCGCGTCCCCTGCATCAGCAGGCAGACTCTCAACCACTGCGCCACCAGGGAAGCCCTCTCATGTTTTTCTCTTTCCTTCAAACCCTTCTGTTATGGACTGAATGTTGGTGTTCCCCCAAAATTCATATGTTGAAGCCATAAGCCTCAAGATGATAGTGTTTGGAGGGGCTTTGGGAGGTACTTAGAGTTAGACTAGGTCATGAGGGTGGTGTCTCCAAGATGGAATTAGTGGGAGAGAGATCAAAGAATTAGAACAAAAAATTCTAAAATTTGTATGGAAACACAAATGACTCCAAGTAGTCAAAGCAGTCTTAAGAAAGAGAACAAAGTTATAGGTATCACACACACCCTGATTTCGAACTATACTACAAAGTTACAGTCATCAAAACAGTATGGTAAAGCATAAAAACAGACACACGGCTCAATAAAACAGAATAGAGAGCCCAAAAATAAACCCACATTTATACGGTCCATTAATCTATGACAAAGGAGGCAAGAATATACCTTTTCAATAAATGGTGCTGGGAAAACTGGAGCGCTACAGCAAAAGAATCAAACTGGACCACTTTCTTACAACATATACAAAAAGAAACTCAAAACAGATGAAGGACTTAAATGTAAGACCTGAAACCATAAAACTCCTAGAGGAAAACATAGGCAGTACAGTATGATATCAGTCTTAGCAATATACATATATATATATATTTTTGGATCTGTCTCCTCAGGCAAAGGAAACAAAAGAAAAAATAAACAAATGGCACTATATCAAACTAAAAGCCTTTTTCACAGTGAAAGAAACCAATCAACAAAATGAAAAGGCACCTTACTGAATGGGAGAAGATATTTGCAAACGATATATCCAACAAGGGGTTAATCCAAAATATATAAAGAATTCATACAACTCAACATCAAAAACAAAAACAAAAATAACCCCATTTAAAAAAGGACCTGGGGCTTCCCTGGTGGCGCAGTGGTTGGGAGTCCGCCTGCCGATGCAGGGGACATGGGTTTGTGCCCTGGTCCGGGAATATCCCACATGCCACGTAGCGGTTGGGCCCGTGAGCCATGGCCACTGAGCCTGCGCGTCCGGAGCCTGTGCTCCGCAACAGGAGAGGCCACAACAGTGAGAGGCCCGCGTACCGCAAAAACAAAAACAAAAAGGACCTGAAGAGACATTTTTCCGAAGAGGACATGGAGATGGCCAACAGGCACATGAAAAGATGCTCAACATCACTAATCATCAGGGAAATGCAATTCAAAACCACAATAAGATATTACCTCACATCTGTCAGAATGACTGTCATCAAAAAGACAACAAACAACAAGTGTTGGTGAGGATATGAAGAAAAGGGAACTCTTCTGCCCTGTTGGTTAAGGTTATAATTGGCACCACCAATATGGAAAACAGTATGGAGGTCCCTCAAAAAATTAAAAATAGAACTACCACATGATCCAGTAATTTCACATCTGGGTATTTACCCAAAGTAAACAAAAGCATTAACTGGAAAAGGCACATGTGCCCCTACATTCACTGCTGCATTATTTACAATAGCCAAGATATGGAAACAAGCTAAGTGTCCACTGATAGATGAATGGATAAAGAAGATGGCGCATATACATATAAGGAAAGATTGCTCAGCCATTAAAAAAAAAATGAAATTTTGCCATGTGTGACAATATGGATGGATCTAGAGGGTATTCTGTGAAGGTTAGAGAAAGACATATACTGTATGAGCTCATATGTGGAATCTAAAAAACAAACAAAATGAAAATAGGCTCAAAGATACAGAGAATAAACAGGTGGTCATGGGTGAGGGGGCGGCAAAATAGGCGAACAAGATGAAGAGGTACAAACCTCCAGTTATAAAATAAATAAGCCATGGGGATGTCATATACAGCATAAGGAATATGGTCGATAATACTGCAATAACTTTGTACGGAGACAGACGGTAACTAGACTTGTGGTGGTCATTTTGTTATGTATGCAAACGTCAAATCACTATGTATTACACCTGAAACCAACATAATATAGTATGTCAACTATATTTCAATTTAAAAAACAAAAAGGAAAAAGGAAAGAGAGAGAGATCTCTCTCCCTCCATGTGCACCAAGGAATGGTCATGTCAGAACACAGCAAGAAGGTGGCTGTCTACAGGCCAGGAAGAGAGTTCTCACCAAACCAAATCTGCTGGCACCTTGATCTTGGACTTCTCAGCCTCCAAAACTGTGAAAAAATAAGTTTCTGTTGTTTAAGCCACCCAGCCTATGGTATTTTGTTATAGCAGCCTGAACGAACTAATATGGGTACATATTTCACTTATTTTTCTCTTTCTTTCAAACCCTTTCCAACTCCTTTGATGGGAAGGTTCCAAAAACACAAAGGTCGTTCCAGAGCCAAAGGAGGGGAAAAAAGTTGAAAATTATGGGCTTCCAATATTGGAAAATTTGACAATCTTCCTCCAATAAAAAAACTGGCCATGCACTTATGAAATGTGTTTGGAATGTCCCAAAGAGAAGTCATACAGTATTAGAACTAAAGAAGGGCCAATAAAGTATACATTATTTGAAGTAACTGCATTCAGAATAATTAAGTAAATATGTATCTAGGCAAGGTCCACCACAACATCATCTCAGGCAAGGGAAACACAAGCCTCTATGCAGATGAACACTCTAGATCTATTTATAAAGAAACCCTCAGCAATTCTGCTCACAGATTGCCTGGCTGCCCTCACATCTTCAGTATTCTGTGCCATGAAAAAGTAACTGTCAAGGATAATAGGAACATGATTTGACCTACTTTTCCCTAGACGCCTGCAAGGTCTATAACTCTGGTTCTTGTGTTTATTTAGTTATCACATCTTTGGGACACATTTCCTCGCTTTCTTTGCAGGCAATCCTGTATGCCACACGTTAAGGTCATTTGTGGGTAATTCCTAAACTCCCCTGGTCATGGACTTAAAGATGCCCTATTACACTCAGCTAATCCTCAAAACATCCTTCTGAGGTAGATCATGTACAGTCATCCCTACACGGGAAGAAAAATTCTTAGGAAAGTAGGAACACAGCCTAGAAAGGCCGAAGACCTCCATCAGTTCAGACCCCTCCCTGACCAGATGAGTCCATACCAAACCCAGTGCTTCTCCCTAACTCTCAAGTTTCCACAAACTTATCTTGCAAGATCTGAAAATCCCCCAGTAAGATCTTTTAAGGCAGACAACCAAGACTTCTTTTTTAACTTACAGTCCAAAAAATCTACACTGTGGCAGCTTCTCGGTCAAGTCTCCTTAAGGATGGCAAATTTTTAAAAGCTCAGTAAAACCCACCAAAATGTGCCCAAGGCCCCGGTGAGCACGGACACCTGACAAGTCAGCCCCGTGGCCAGAGGCCCCGGCAGGGCCTGCTGGGTGACTTATGAAAGACCCCAGGCCGCCCCGCTTCTCTTAACCGCAAAACACGTCTGACCTGCTCGGGCCATTAGATGCCCTTAGAACCCAATGAGGCACCGTCCTCCACCAGGAAATCCTATCGAACACACCAGCAGGAAGTCAATATTTAAGATTCTGGGGGAGTCGCCGAGTACTAAGTGCTGGCAACTCGGGAACCCGGGAGCTAAAGCTCGCCCCGGAGCTTCCAACTCCGGGGTCTCCCCCTCGTCCGTAGCGTCGGCCAGAGCCAGTGCCGATGCCCAAAGCTTGCAACGAGGCGTCCCAACACCAGCGCACACGTCTCATGCCCCCTGAAAACGGAGATCCCACTCGTGGGGCCTGAGGCTCGCTGTCGGGAAAGGGCTGGCCGACTGTTAGGCACCGGACACCTGCAGCTCCCCCTCTGGGGACAGGCAAACAGCCCTTCTTCCGGAGATGCTCACGGTCCCGCAGCCTGAATCCAGGTGCGCTTGGGTTAAGTCAGGTGCATCTGGGGGAAGGGCAAACCTTCGCTCCCCTGGGGGAACCCCACGACCCCACCGTCCCGGGTGCCTCTTCTGCCCAGTCTCTCACAAGGGGGCCCCTCCCGGAACCTCCCCAACTTCCAGACGCCCGCCTCGGTCGCCCGCGAGGGTGGGCGCGGGCTCCACGTGCGCGCCGCCCACGCCCATCCCAGCCGGCAGGACCCGGACACTCACCCGGCCCCCGGCGGCGCTGCGCTTCCTCCGCAGAGTGAGGCCGCTCCGCAGCAGCGCGGGCAGGTCCCGCAGCCGCGGCCGCGGCGGCAACTGCAGCGGCTCGCGCTCCGGCTCGCGGGCGCTCGGGCTGCGGCGAAAGGCGCCGTCCGCCGCCGCCACCGCCGCCGCCGCGGCCAGGGCCGGACTCTCGCACGGCGGCTGCATCTTGACGGAGCCCACGGCCATCCTCATGCCCTGAAGGCGGCTGCGGCTGCGGCGCCGAAGGCCCTTCTTCACCGCGCTCGCCTCCGCGCGCCGTCCAAGCCTTCGCTAGGCAGTGAGAGGGCGCGACTGCGGCTCGGGCGCGGGACGCGCAGCCCGCCGCTGCCCATTGGCGCGCGCCGCGGCCCCCGCCAGGCTCAGCCCCGCGCACCTCCCCTCCCCGCCCAGGTGCGCCCCGCCCCGCCCCGCCCCGCCCCGCCCTCTCCAGCGGCACACCTCAGCCCGCGGACCTGGACGCCCGTGGACCTGGACCCCGGCAGCCGCTCCTCGGACCTTGGACACCGTCTCTTCCACAGGTGCGGGATCCCCAGAATCCAGCACCAAACCCACTCAACTGCCCGGCCCATCCCCCAACTCCCTTCAGTCTGAAAAGTCCCGCTTCGCCCCCTTTTCCTCTCTGCCAGCGTTGAACTTCGACCAAGCGAGCTGGGAAGTCTGGAGCACACCAACCCCACCCCGTGTGCGCAATGGTTTTTTTCCCCGTTCCCATCACAGCCTGGCTCAAAATCGTAATCGCTATTCCCAAAAATAGTTTTTGCCAGAGAACTTCAAATAGGCTCTGTATTCTGCTACAAGTCAAACACCAGTGAGGTAGAATTGCCCCCCCCCGCCGTCCCCTCTTTGACACATTCATCATTAAAGGCTAAGGGGAGAAGACTTTTGTTCGTTCGTTATGCTAGGTGTTTAGCAAAATAGGTTCAAGTCTGGTGACCTGGAGGTGAATCTCTGCTAACAAGTTGGAACCTGACCCTCCCTAAATGCCTGATGCATACGATGAATGTGCTTGGTGAAGCGTAAAGGCCTACTGTGGTGTGAATCATTGCTTACACCATTCCAGGAGGTAGGAATAGTGGAGCCCTGGGAATGAAACTATTCCAGCAGGGCCTTAATGTCCAGATAGCCGTGAAACTTCACCTCCCAGATCAATCTGTCTTCAACAAGGGCCAGCCAGCGCTTTTACTCCTTATCAGTAGGACACTGGGGTCCCTATCTTTGCCTAAGACTTGTAAGAATTGAGTAAGCTTATTCACGTTAAAAAAAATAAAACTGACAAATGAGAATTACAGGAGATCGGGGCCCTTGGTTGTACCCTCAGCCCTCTCAAGGTAGACGCTTGGCAAATATATACGGAAATATGGCCACGTAAGGAAAAAAGAAGAATGACCTGTGACCTCTGCCTTCAAGAAACTTAAAACTTGGCCCAGGACTAGATACACATATAAAATAACAAAGATATTGCCTTGTACTCTTGGTAATTGCCCAGTGAGTGTGAATAATGAGCATTGAGGGCCACAGGAGCGAGGAAATCCTTCTGGTCTGGGACAGGCAAAAGTCAGTGAAGGGAGCTTGAGCTGTGCCTTCAAGCTGAGTCCAGAAGCTTCAACCAGGCAGAAAGAAGGGTGCGGGTCCTTTGAGTAAGAAGGAAAAACATGAGAAAAACACCAAGGTGGTAGGACACAGAACATATTGGGCACTGAATGTGTCATACTGGTGGGAGAGAGGGATCATGTGATAGAGAAGAAGGAGAAAATATCAGAATGGATGCTGGTGACACACTGGAGAAGGCCTTAAATCCTGTCACCTAAAGCTGTGTGTGTTTACTGGAAAGGGCCCTACAATAAACTCTATCATCCATTACAATTTCCAAATACCTATCTCATACATTGAAGGCTGAAATCCTATTTGTATGTACCATATGAGTGTACCAGCTTATATAATGTGGAAATACTTCTGCTTCCACTGGTAGTTCGGCATTGCCTTGAGCCCTTATGTCATACTCCATACTCCAAACTCCCTCCTGAAACACCAACTAAAGGTCCACTAGACCTTTAGTCCTGGTCCAGTAGAGGCCCTCCAGGACACTTGTGGTCAGTTATCACTCTGATTAGGGGATGCTTGTGCCATATCGCCCCTGATAATACCCTTTGAATCACACCATGAACCTCCTCTGCTCTAAAATAGAACACATGTGTTCTGACTCCTAGGCCAGATCCTTGGTCTTCACACTCCTACACAGTGCTTCTCAATGCAAGACCAGGGAGTTTGGACTTTATCCCATAGACTTTATGGTATTGACCAAAGTTCTAAAACTCAATATCAACAGGACCTTTGGAAAGTGGGCTTGGGGTAAGCTGCTAAATGACAATTACCATATAGCCATTGTATAACACAGGCAATAGGGAATAGCAGGAATGTGTAAGCAGAAGAGCCATGCCACTATTTAGCTCAAATCAAGCAATACCCCACCCCAGGACCTTTGTACTTGCTGTACCCTCTGCATGGAATACACTTCCTCTGAAATGCTGTCCAGTAGAACTTTCTGCAATGGTGGAAATGTTCTGTATCTGCTTTGTAGCCACTACTCATATGTGGCTTTTGAGCACTTGAAATGTGACTAGTGTGCCTGAAAAACTGAATTTTAAATTTTATTTAATTTTAATTAATATAAATTGAGAGAGCCACTTATGGCTTTGGGCTACTCTATTAGAAAGCATAGTTCTAGAATTCAGTGTTACCCTTCCTCTACTCCTTAAGCTTTTTTTTAACGGAAATGTCTCCATTTCAGTGAGGCCATCCATGACCGTGTGATTTTAAATTGTAGCCCTTCCCATCTGCCCCTTTCCTGCTCTCTTTCCTAGCCCTCCAATGTTGCCATCCAACATTCTATGTATTTTACTTATCGATTTTCTCTGTTGTCTGCCTCCCCACAACAAGAATATAAGTCCCACAAGGGCTTGAAAGTCTTTTTCCTTTTGTTCAGTATCTAGAACATATTAGTTGAAGTACTGAATTTTACCACATATAAGGACCCAGGTTTCAAAAGGAGCTTAATCTGGATTTTTACATAAACTCTCCTGATTTTGCAATGTTGGAAGTTAAAACAAAAAAGCAAATCCTATGTATGCCAACATTGCACAGGTCAAACAAAACCACTGGAGTATCAGAGCTGATTTTTACTTAGGAGAATGACATCATCAAAGTTAAAGTTTATGGAAATACATATGGTAAGAAAACACAAGTTTTATTGGCTATTTGCAGTGAGGGGCAATGGGAGACCAGGAAGATAACTTTGACTTTCACCTAGCTACAAAGGGATGAGGGTTTGAATGAGTGGGGTCAGTGGAAAAAGAGAGAGGTTAGATGTCAGAGATTATAAAAGAAAGCTCCTCAGGGCTTGGACACATGTTAGGAGGAGTAGAAAAGTACTTCAGGTGGTGATACAGATTGTATTTTACAAAGATGACCAACACAGCATCTCCTATCCCTACGATCTTCTGCAGTACAATCTTGACACGCCCCCATGAAGAAAACAGGATTTATTTCTCCATCGCCTTGAACCTGGGCTGGCCCTATGACTACTTTGGCCAGTAGAATCCAGCAGAGGTAACAGTGCCTGTTCTGTAAGTAGCCCCTAACTGACCTGGTAGCTTTCACTTCCTACTCTCTTGGGACGCTGGCTCTTAGGATGCTCCCACTCAGAGCCCAGCTTCCTGTGAGAAGCCCAAGCCATCTGGAGAGTCTAGATAGATGTGCTCTGGCAACTGAGCTCCCATCCAACAACCAGCATCAATTGACAGCCATTTGTAAGCCATTTGGAACCTCCGGTCTAGCCACGCCTTCACGTGACCCCTGTACTAGCTAACATCTGACTGCAGCCACGGGGAGAAGCCAAAGCAAGAACTCCGCAGCTGAGCCCAATCAACCCACCGAACTATGAGAGTTAGCAGCAAATTGTTTTAAGCCACTCAGCTTAGAGGTATTTGTTACACAACAATAGATGACCAGAACATATGGCTCAGAAAAGTGTGAAGAACATACTCCCTTATGAATTCAAAAAAATAATAATAAAGGGAGATTTATACTTATATTTGTATGTGTGTGAAGAAACGTGAAGTTTTTTTGCAAGTGGTCAGACTTGGCTACATGAGAAAGGAAAGAAGGGAGGTGTTTTTCAAGCATAATTTTTAATTTTTTTTAATATTACCTATTCAAAAAAATTCAATTAAAAAAATGGCTCTGGATTTAGAGAAGTCAGGAAGTAGGGGGAGCTGGTTTTGGGGATTTTCATTTTACATAGCAGTTAAACTAACTAAACTAGAAGGCACCCCAGTGAAAATGTGACCAGCAAGAGCAGAGGGTGAGCTGGAGCTCAAGAGAAAAGACTGGAGAGATAACTATGTTGGGGTCCAAATATCTGAGAGTAAAGGGTGGAACTGGACTGCAGTGCTCAGAGGACAGAAGGGAGCAGAGACACTCAACCCCTTGCTGCGCTGGGCCCTTGGAGAACACACAGCATGTGTCTTTCCATTTCTACTTGTATGAAATTTGAAGCAGTGACTCACCTTGGTTTTCCCCCTTTAATTTTTGTGATCCCATGTGATTATCAAGAACGCCAAGGAGAGACTTTCCTGGTGGCGCAGTGGTTAAGAATCCGCCTACTAATGCAGGTGACACGGGTTCAAGCCCTGGTCTGGGAAGATCCCACATGCCACGGAGCAACTAAGCCCGTGCGCCACAACTACTGAGGCTGTGCTCTAGAGCCCATGAGCCACAACTACTGAGCCTGTGTGCCACAACTACTGAAACCCGTGCACCTAGAGCCCGTGCTCCAAAACAAGAGAAGCCACTTCAATGAGAAGCCCGTGCACCGCAACGAAGAGTAGACCCCGCTCGCCACAACTAGAGAAAGCCCATGTGCAGCAACGAAGACCCAACACAGCCAATTAATTAATTAATTTTAAGAAAAAGAACGCCAAGGAAAGCATCTGTTAGCTGGGTTTTTTCCCTTGTTTTTCCCCTCCCTGTGTACCTACGTATCTCCCGATAAATGTACACAATGTATGTCATGCTAAAGAGTCTCCTAACACCATAGCTACCAGGACTTTGGTGAGTCCTCCCTGGTGTCCAACCCTTCCCAACATCTCTTGTTTTAATTTTTCCTCTATTTAAGATGTTTTGCATTGCTTTACCAGCTCTCTGAAATGGAAAACCTAAATACAATTTCGCCTCTCTATTCAAGCCTGCCAACACTTTAATATGTAATGATCAAAACAGATTGAATCAGACCTTCCCAAGGACTAAGGGTGAGCAGTGGGAGGTCAGAGGCAGAGTTTGCACTGGAAACCCAATACGGCGCATACCGCCTCTGCTGAGAATACCACGTATAACTGTGTATTGGATACTAACATTATTTTTGTTTTCTTATGGAATGAATATGCAGGCAAGAGAAATGTAGCAAAATAATGAAACATGTTTCAAACCTAAAAATGTTAAGCCTTACTCATTTTAGTGTTCAAGCATCATAAATAGAACTATCAGCCATCAGATGGTTCATGACAAACCTGTGTGATACTGTGCTACTATTTGTGTAGTGCATCACACACTATGCGTCATGCAAATATTGCCCTCAGGGATGGTCCATTTTTTCTTACACTGTTAGCATTGGTGGCTCCAGCCAGAGACTGGCTGATAAGGGTGGATGCTCCTCCTTATAAGTTTGTCCTCTATTCCTTACACTCATAATCTTGAAACAAAATCCTTCTATTCATGCCTTTTTATATGCCATTTACTGTTATCATCCTGGAAATTTCTTTTTTTAAGTCAGGTGTGCAAGTTTACCAGGCCCTTGGGTATTTAGGACACTGGTGCAAAAAAATACCCAAGAAGACAGAGCAAGAAGGCAATAAGAGAAATAACTTGACCAACAGACAGCAAGAAAGCCAGGCCAGTCTTGTCCCATCCTCCCTACTCTGCTATGGAAATCTACTCATCCTTTCACAGATCAAACAATATCTCCTCCCAGAAGCCTTCTCTGCTCTGCCCATTGGGATTAATCCTTCCTCAGGTAAACCCCAGAGTATACCTACTACTGTGAATCTACTTTCACGGCCTCTCTTATCACAGTTAGTCTTGTATTTGAATTAAATGTTTGCATGTAAGACCTAGATGAGGCTATAAAACCCTGGAGGGCAGAGATGTTTCATTTTTGTATTCCCCTCTAGTGTCTATTGCAGTGCCTAGCACACTGTAGATGCTAAGTTAAAAAATGCCTGCATGAATGAATGCTGGATGAACAAATGAATGAACAAAGCTGTGATTAGCCAAACACTGTCATCCTAGGTTGAGGAAAGCAAGCCAGAGGTCTTAGCAGATGCAGAGTCTCAAAGGTCACAGGAAAATACATTATCCCAAGGGTGATGGGAGGCTATAAATGGACTCCAGATGGTGGCATGTTCAGATCAGCAGGGAAGGAAGATGATTTTAGCATCAGTATGTAGAGTGCTTTAAAATAGGGAGACGTTGAAAGCTGGGCAGCCAGCAAAGCAGGTTACAGAATCCCAGGCATGAAGTATTAACATGGTAATCTATAAAATCGGGTTAATGGAAACTTCTGTGTTTTCCTTATAATACTTGCATCCATGCATTCTGTGAAGAGTTTCTGTGCTAATTAAATGAGGTGACGCTTGTAAAGCTGTTTGCAAACCTTAGAGCGCTGCACCTAGAGCACTGCCGTCCCATAGGGGTGAAAGGGAAGGGAGAGATGAAATGATGCCTTGGAGGAAGCAGAGCCTGCACCAGGACGGCAGAAGGGAGTGGGAAAGCAAACAGGGTATCAAAGGTCATACCCAACCAGAAGACAGAGACCTTTGACAGTATGTTTCTTCCTGTTTGTGAATTTGAAACATCTGTAGCATTGACGCAAGCTAAGTACAGAGTAAGCAGTGAGAAAATCTGCCTTAGAGCATTCTGGCAACATTGTATGAGTTCAAATTGGTACTCAAAGATCTTGGTGAGAAGATATAGATGTGGGGCTAGAGAACACTCAGAGCAGGAATTGTCTCCTAAGTTCTTAAATATAAAGAAGCTCTTTAGCTTAAAGAAGATGACAGCACTCAAGGGACAACAAGGTCATTGTTTTCATATACCTTGAATACACAGAAGAGAAACTGGACTCATTCTATACAGAGTTAAGACTGAAGATGGAAACCACAGAGTAAAATTTCTTCTCAACATAATAAAGGCTTTTCTATCTACTTAAAGTCCATTTTGAACCTAATATAGTCCTTACCCTTGCAAAATAGGGGGCTTACACCAGGCTTCATGGAATTTCGTGTTATCAGATGCATGATTGGATTCAGTGACCTGTAAGTTTCCATCCAACCCAAACATTCACTTTTTTCACTGGCCCTAGTGAATACTGAAGTGGTTACATAAGGCAGCAATTCTCAAAGTGTGGTCTGGGGACCTCTGGGGATCCTCAACACCCTCGCAGGGGTTCCATACGGTAGAAACTATTTTCTTAATAATGCTAAAATATTATTTGTCTTTTTTGTTCTCATTTTCTCATGAGGATACACTGGTGTTTTCCAGAGGCTACGGACATGTGATATTGCAACAAACGGAATGCAGGAACAGATAAGGCACTCCAGCAGCTCCTTCGAAGCCAAACATCAAGGAAATTAACAAAAATATAAACAATGCCATTCTTTTCACTAACTTTGTTTTGTTTTGGGGAAGTTATTTTTCATAAAACATATTTCTATTAACATATAATCTGTTTATTATTAAATGAATTAATAAATATTAAAAAATTTCTGCTCTTTTCAATTTTAACACAGTAAGTATCCATAAACATGACCCACAGAAAACAAAACCTCAATAATATAAAAGTGTAAAGGGGTCCCAAGACCAAGGAACTTGAGAACGGTTATTATAAGGCATGGTTAGAAAAAAATTTATCTCTGATAGTAAGAAAAGACGGAGATGTGAACAGGCTAAAAAAGCTTTCTGCCTTGCCCACTTCCCAGCTACCTTTGCTGAAGTAATACCACTTTCATCCTGACACGGAACTAGTGATTTCCACAAAGGTGGCTACTCGAGGGACCTGGGTGGTGGAATGGGGAGACCCGTGCTTTGCAACCAGATGGGCCTGAGTTTAAACCCAGATTTTTCCACCTTCTAGTTACATGGCCTTAAATTACTTGACTTCTCTGAGCCTCCATGATATGTTCTGTGTAATACTAATACTACCAGGTTGCTGAGAAGATTAGACAGGGTCTACATGCAGACTCTAACCCAATGAGGTACCTCTTAAATCACAGCTATGTGGCTGGAGCTGCTGTTGATCAATCCCAGGTGAGGTCCAAGGAAGCCGCGTGACCTGGTGAACAAACAATGGTCTAGATACGATCTTCACCAACTTTTCCCACGTAATCCCCTCTCTAGGCAAACCCCAAATCTTTACACAGGTTATTCCCGAAGCACCTTCTTTACTGCCAACACCCGAAACATAACTTCCTCATCCTTTCTACTCTGAATACAGCTATGGGGGAATAAAACAAACACTGAAAGTGCAACCAGAAAACCTAGGTCACGTCCCACGTTTCTTGATTTATTAGCTCTGCGACCTTCACCAAGCACTTCACCTCTTTGAGCCTGTTTCGTCATCTGTAAAACAGGGGATAATAAAACCTAGTCTGTGGGATGGTAATAAAGGCTAAAGTAAATAATGCCTATGAAAACACCTAGCAAACAGTGAAATATATATGTGGTGTCGTCATTAATAAATCCTGTCTATTCTATGTTCAAAACTGGTCTAACCTAAAAAATTCCATAGTGAATACTTAATCAAAATTATCTCCCCACAAACACACACATACACACATGCAAGTACACGGTGATTGGATAGTAACATGAAATTTTGCACACATTTTTACAAGCACACAAACTTTGTGAATGTGTTCTAGGCAATCCCCCCAATTTGTTTTTCTAATCTAAAGCTTTGTATCAAGGCCGGATAGAGAGAAACACTTGACATATCAATCTTTATTTCTAAATAAACCTACTTAAAAGAGGTAATGTTGATAAGAGCAGCAATGAAGAACTTTCTTAGGAAATTAAAATGTGACACTCATCTGATTCTCTCCCTCCGACCTGCTCCCTTAGGAGGGAAAAGAGGGCTTGAGGAAGAAATGCTTCACAACTGCTATTAGCAGAGCTGCTCACTAAACCTTTTATCTGCAGGTGCTCTTTTAGGTCTATTGATTTAGAACTAGGAAAAGCTGTTAGTCATAAAGTTTCTGATTATGCCTGATGAAATGTCAAAACCTGCATTGTCAAGGCTGAGAGAATCTGACTCTGTTCTCCAGTCGATTCAGGATGAGCCAGTTTTGGTCGTGGTCCACTGGGTTACGTGCATATGTGTTCTCCCTGGCTCCTCTTTGGCTGTAAGCTTTCTGAGGACTAATGCCATTCCTTCCAAATACTGTGTGAATTCCCCATCACTTACAGAGTTGTTCTCTGCAATGATGGGCATTACACGGAACTGTAGTTTTATGATTTCAGATCAAAACTGATGTCGTTTCACTTTTCAAATATGTAGATTTGAAACATGTTCTCAGATACCATTCACAATAGTAACAACAGAATTTCATATTTATTTACAAGGGAGACTCAGAGGATCAACAGGCGTTAATATTTGTAAAGTCTTAATAGTTTTTCTCAAGTTGTACGGACAAGATGCTTTTTAGATCTCTATTTAGGGTGTAGACATTAGAAGAGAAGAAGAAATGTAGTCAAGAGTCCATGAAATCATAGGGAAGACTTGGAAGCATTGTGGAAAGTGAACGGGCTATGTCTTTGGTCTCAGTTCCATCATTTGCAAAATGAGGAAAATCATAGGACCTCCCTCATTAGATTATTGTGGGGAATACATGAGATATTAAGTGTAAAGTACCTAGAACAATGCAGGCACAGTCAGGAGTGCAGGTGTGTTAGAAAGTATCTTTATTACTCTCTTCAATCTGGGCTACATAGATTTTAGAAGGTCTGGGAACTTCCTGAAATCATATGAAGAATGCCTGTGTACTTCTCTGATGAAAGAGACATAGGCTTCATCATATTTTCCAAGTAGGTAATCTAATAACAAAAACTCCTAAGACCCATGACGCCTGGGCTGAGCCTAACTCCCTAAATGTGAGCGTGTACAGACCAGAAATGAAGACAGATGTAAGCTGCCCCATTTACATTTGCAGCATTCATTATGAATTCCACTACCATTTAAAGGGTTGCTCCTTCTTCCGTGGACCCCTATCTAGTACAAGTGGATCACCCTCCGGCACCCTACCACCACCACTACAAGGTATAAGCCTGAAAATGAACATAAGTTAACACTCCACGCTGGTGTTTGTCAGGTGGACCAGTATCTGCTGGCAAAGAAGTTTTTGGAGGGATTGAGGGCAGTCTGGGAAAGGGCAAAACAAGTGGAAATCTGACAATCCTGTTGATGCTCAAATCCTACAGATACCCCCAAAGAAGAAGAGCCAATCATCACAAGATCAGATGTGACAGGGAAGATGCTAGAGGAGAAGACAGTAAAGAAGGCATTTACAGGAGGCTACTTTGCTTTCTGTTTCAATTTTGCATTTGTCTCTCTAAGGCAGCACAGATCCTCCATAAGAAGAAAAAGACAGATGGGATGACAGAATTTTGTGGCTGTTTTCTGGAGCATCTACTAGAGAATTTAAGACTCTTCAGAGTTACTGTTGGATACGTATTTAGAATAATTTTCTGCCATGACAACAGGTAATCCTCATAAAATTTCAGCCTCTAACAATAGGGCAGAAATGTTGCGTTTCTAGTGTTTCTGCCTTTCAGTTTGCAATATTAATAACCTTGAATAGCTACTCAGTATTTGAAACAATTGAAGCTGCCTTGCTTGAAATCTACTTTACTGTTGTTGGTGACAGAAATGATTAATTCATTTCTTCTCTCTGGACAATTTGGACAACTTCCTGAAATGGGCCTTATTGCTTGAAGATCACACCCTTTTGGTTCACATCACATATCTCTGGAATCCAACTAGAGGTGATGCTGATTTCGTTCTAAGAAGCATATGAACATTTGATGTTCTTTTTTCTTTCTGGCTTAATTATAGATCGTGCCCAGGAATCGGACAACCAATATTTATAGAACATCAATCCTGCGCTCAGCACCGTCTGAGCTACAGATGTGGATGACAGCCTTCATTCCCTCAAGGAGGTCAGAAAATAGTTGGGAGAGTTAAAACAATCACATTTGAAAAAAGAGAAAACTATTCAATAGTCACTAAGCCCTACTGTGTTCTGAGATGGAAAGATGAATAATTGGGGGTTCTTGCCTTCTGTAGTAGGGGAGCCCTTATTAAGAACTTTTTTGGGGGGAAGAGCTTATAAGACTTGCAGAACTTCAGAGGAAGAGGAGATCAGTGAGAACTGGCAGAGTTAAGGAAGACATCATGGCTCAGGGACATGTTGAAGGATGAGAAGGATTTAGACAGTCAAGTAGCGGGAAGAAAGAAAATCATGGAAGTTGAAATGACCAGCTCTGCATGATGCCCAATGCCAGGGGGCTATACACAAGCTGCACACCCATACCCACTGGCCCTGGAAATGATCATGGCTTGTTCCCGGTAACAGGAAAAAGCAAAACGTCTTGAGTAATGGAAAATGAGAGCACGCTGGGCTGTTAGGGACAGGCTAGAATGTGGAGGGCCTCGAAAGTCAGGCGGAGTACATTGGAAGGTGTGTGGTAATCCATAGGGAGGACAGTATGTTTCTTAGCTGGGGACGGACATGGTGGAAGCATGCGTGGGGAAAATTAGCCAAGAAACAGGAGGCAGAGTTGCCTAGAATATCTGGAATTAAGATCAAGGAGGCAGACTTGGAGGTATCACAGGGACACCCAGTTGAGGCGATGACAACTGAGGCTACTCAGTAGTCTAAGCAGGAGTGGAGAGGAAAGGAAGAGTTGAACATATTGAAGCAAAACCCAACAAGATGATGATGTGGGGAATGGAAGATGAAAGGGGATTCAGGCAGGGGTGAGAGCTGCTTTTGATGACCTGCCCCAAACAGTTTGGGTGCTCAATGCCTTTGTCTAGGATAATAAAACAATGTGGAATCTTCAGTCCAATAAACTCACTTGCCATTACTAAAACAAAAGAAACACAGAAAATATTTTTAAATTTTAGGAAAAGTTCTGGGAAACCAAACAAGGGATTTTGTGCTTCGCAGTTCAATGCTAACTCCGTTTGCATCAGGGCCAAACTAATACCCCAACAGGTTGCTAGGAGAAATTTTCTTGCAAAACATGTTTAAACTAAAGACAGGATTAAGGTCCTCATAATTTACAGAATGACCTACTTCAAAGGAAGTCCATTTAGAGGTAATGGGTGGATTTACAGGAGTTTGTAGATTTACCCAGAGCCTATCTGAAAACTTCCCTCCATATAATACTTTAATCAATTCACAGGGGAGGCTTTTCTAAATAATTAGATGGAAAATAGTAGAGTACCACACACTTTTATTCTTTCCTTTTTACCAGTAAATGAGCAGAAGGTAAATAAGTTGGCTGAGATGCGTGGAGTGAGTCAGCCACAGCTCTTTAAAACTGTGGTTCTGGCCTTTAGCCCTGAGCTGAAGACCATGTGGCAATGAAGGTGATTAAACGCTACAGTGGTGGACCCCTGAACGTTTCATATAAATCCTTTAAGCCAGCAATACTTCTTAGGATTAATGCACTAATAGAAAAAGATTCACAAAAGATGCAACAGAGAAATAGCTTCTGTGACAGAACCTTTCCTATTGGGGCAAAGATAAGTGATCCTGCTGGCAAAGCAGCTGCAGAGCTTACACATATGGTCAGGTGAGGCCTTGTTAACGAGCTCATCTAGAGCCTTGTACCAGAACCATCCTCATTCCAGAACTGCGGGTCTTGCTGTAAATAGTTTTCAGAGGGTTAAGGGAGCCTGGAAGGCTGAAAGTTACTTAGTGTGGAGTGTCCTTAGCATTGTTCTGAGTAAGCACTGAGAAGACCTCAACCTCTGACTGCACTCCATCAGCCTGAGAGTAACGCAGGCTTAGGGTCAGTGGTCCTTAGCAGAAGCTTTACTGCACACACAGGGCAGCTTGCACTGTTCCTAAGAAGTCTGTTTCTCTCACAGTCTCTTGGACTCCTATTCGGAAGCAAAGCCCCCTACCACACCCCCATGGACAAAGAAAACTTCACAGCAGTTGTTACAGCAGCCCCATAAGGAAATATGCGGCTCAGGCACAAGACAAGTTATTAAAATCATTCTACACTGATGCAAACACACCTACCCAACATGGAGATGTGATGCAAGAGCACAGGCTAATCAAATGCAATAAGCACCGAAAGGATTGGGCTTTTGTGTTTATGAAAAAAAAATGCAGAGTGGTTAATTTGAAGCAAAACCTTTTCCACAGGCAGGACTGTAGAGCACCCCTCCCTGCAAAGAGAGGCTCCAGGGTTCACCAGCTGATGGACCACTTACCACGGAAAGAATGCAATGCGGTGTGCCATACTGTTAAATTAGAAACCGTAGCAGCATCTTTAAATATGGACGTTTCATATGCACACACAGGTAGCCAGAAAGCAGGTTGCCCTAGTTCTGGTCCCCCCAGAATCACACCCTGAAATAAGAGCTCTAGAGCAAGTAGTTTGCTTGGGAGATGCTCCCAGGAGTAGCAATGGAAGGATGGAGAACTTCAACAGGGATAGGAAGGAAGCCAAGAAAAGGTGCATTATCAAGAAAGATTAATGCTTGATATTTTAATATGGAGCTTAATACTGCTGCAGAACTCTGGAAGCCAATGTAGAGTTATAAGAGTTACCCTGTTTGAGTGTGAGGGAGTTGGGGTAGTTATACTCCAGTTACCATGGGTCATTGGGCATCAATTCTCCAGGACTTCCATTCTACACTGAGCACTGACAGGGTAGGTTTCAGGAATCAGGAAAAAACCTCCACACACACTGATGTGATGCTGGCAGCTTAACGTCTGGCTGGCATGTGCTACAGCGATGAGACCCAAGGGGACATGGGCAGGACATGGACAGGATCTGCCATACACACCTTCCTCAGAAAATCCCCCAAACACTAGGCCAGGAGAGAGAGTTTTTAGGCAAACATGCTCTTTCTCCCAAAGTGCATTTTTCTCCCACTTACTTTAAGCAGATGCCCATTTCCTATTTTCTGGAGTTACGTGACTGAAAAGAGGCAAAGGTCCAAGGAAGAAGCATGTATTAGTTTGCCAGGGCTGCCATAACAAAGTATCACAGACTGGGTAGTGTGCACAACAGCAGGGGTCCCCAACCGCCGGGCCACTACCAGTTCACGGCCTGTTAGGGACTGGGCCGCACAGCAGGAGGTGAGCGATGACGCTTCATCTGCCGCTCCCCACCGCTCGCATTACGCCCGAACCCTCCCGCCCCACCTCCATGGAAAAAGTGTCTTCCACGAAACCCGTCCCTGGTGCCAAAAAGGTTGGGGACCACTGCACAACAGAAATTCATTTTCTCACAGTTCTGGAGGTGGGAAGTCCAAGATCAAGGTGTCAGCAAGTTAGGTTCCTCCTGAGGTCTCTGTCCTTGGCTCTTAGATGGCCATTTCCTTCCTGTGTCTTCAGATGGCCCTTTCTCTCTTTATGCCCATCCCTGGTGTCTCATGCCCATCCCTGGTGTCTCCCTGTTCTTATAAGAACAGTCAGAATGAATTAGGACCCGCCCATATGACCTTGTTTAACCTTAATTACCATTTTAAAGGCCCTATCTTTAAACACAATCACACTCTGAAGTACTGGAGGTTAGGGCCTCAACACATGAATTTTGAGGAGGGGGATGGAAATTCAGCCCATGACAGACAGTAATTAGCATATTCATCATTTAGATTTGTAAAATTTCTGTTAAGAAGGAAAGTAGTAGTTACCAGGTTCAAGCAAACAATTACAGTTGACAAGAAACGAATATGTGGAACCCTAACTGTTGTCTCAATTTGAAAGAGACCTTCCATGAGTTCCTCAGGATCTCAGCCCATGATGTGAGGACCCCCTGCAATGAGACCCCATATGCTGCTTAGTAAATCCTAGCTCCACTGTATTAAATGCTGAGTGCAATCTGTGAAAGCTATGACGAGAACTGACCTCTCCTGAGTGCCGTCTATGGATCAGGCGCTGTGCTAAGCAATCTATAGCTATTAAGTGATTCTTGCAGGTCTGGTAATTACTCACATTTAACAGAGGAGAAAACAGGTTTAAAGAGGCAAATTAACTATGTTTAGGTCTTTATTAAAGCAACTGAACCTGTCTCGTAATTAATAAGAATACAAAGACAAGCCTCCCTGTACTGCAATTTTTAGAGCAAATGTAGTAAATATTTGAAAGGTAAACCTATTAAACACTGAGATTGGGCTTGGGCGAAGATGGGAAGAGTAGGGTAATTAGTAAGACTTTGGACTTGTCCCAAGAGGCTGACTATGTAATTGGGAGAAAGGAGAAATGTACCAGGTAAAAGGGAGATAGAACACAACCGAGTGCAGTACAAAGCCTCACGAGAGCTCAGGTCAAGAAGACACTGATCCCAGCAGAGAGGACGCAGGAGAGCTCGAAGGTGCAGTTGGCACTCAAGCTGAATAAACTGCAGTATGGGACACGGAAGTGGGCATGTTCACCTCATCTTTCTCCGTTCTTCAACAGCATGCGCTCATAAAGTTGAGCAGAGAATTCGAGCCCAGCAGCCAGGAACACTTCCATACAGAAGGTCAATATCTGAGAGCAAATCCTTTGCAACGGGGAAACTGTGCGCGGAGTCAGTGCAGTGGAGGAAGGAGATGGCCACGTGTGGGCTCCGCACGAGCTGCGGGTGTAGGCTGTTGGCATGGACAGTGCCTTTATAAAATTAGGGGCCGGCATTCAAAAACTGGGAGATTTCTTACTGAACTCCAGCTTTCTTGGCCGCTCTGGACAAATCAAAAGACCTGGCACCCTGGCCCACACGCCTGCCTGAGGTGAGCGGAAGCTCCTCCTTGGCTAGACGATGCTCTCTCCATTTGTTTGAGCCCCTTCGCTCCCTGTTGTCTTGCAGCGGCTGACCTCACTTCTTTAAGTTAGTTGCCTGCCAGGACCCTGGAGCAGCTGGGATGTTGTCACTTGGCTGAGTCTCACAGTGAGTCAGAGGACTGAAAAACTCTGGGCTTTAATCTTGTCTCTACTATTTTACCACCTGTTACCTCAGTTTCCTCATCTGTTAAGTGGGCATAATAGTGTACTCAAATCTATAGCAACCACTTAATGTGTGTAATTTGCTTAGCATAGCATCTGACCCATAGAAGGCTTTAAATAGAGGTCAGCTCTTATTTGTTACTGTTGTTCTAGGGTTTTGTCAGTGTGGGCATTTGTCTTTGGATAATTACCTCCCTTAGAGAAAAATGCCAATGGAGCCAAGGTCTTCCATTTGAGCCATACGGAGGGCAGTTAGTTTTGCATTATTCCAAAAGCATTTCTGCAACCCCGGCTCAGCCTGGCCATCTTACACGCATGTCATTGATCCAAAAAGGCACCAGGAAGATAGTCTAGAAAAGCACTCCACTGACAAAGGGGTTGGTGGCATCTCTTTTGTAGATGAGGTACAAACACTTCTCTTAACAACAACAACAAAAAAAACCCACCTCCAATCTCGATTGTACTAAGGATTTACGCTAAGTCCAAACAAACAAAACTCTATTCTGTCTTAAGAGTTTAGGTTGTAGAAATAAAAATGTCCCTTCATGGTAACACTTTAGACAAGATTAAGGGTTGGAAAAGGGTATTAATACATTTACATACATGAATTATATACATATTCATAATTATTCCTCAGCTAATAATAACCTGAGTTAACATTCCCTGAACAGACAGGGACTGATTGCAGAAGAGGAGGCATATGGTAAGGTGTGGGCTGCCGGATTAATCCAGGAGGCATTTTTAGTTTGTACTGAGTAAATCCTACACAGGCTGATGGAGGCTCGTCTCCCTTGAGAAACTGCATAACCACAAAGTGGCAAGACTCAGGGACGGTACCTCTTCTATTCCTTTCCCTGCTATAGCATAGAGGCTGTAAACAGGGGCCAGACTCCCCGGTTTCAAATTCCATGCCTGAGCAAGTTACAATTTGTCCAACCTCAGTTTCCCCATGTGAAAGAGGTATTCAATGAATTCCTCCTACCCAGAGTTGTTGTGAGGATAAAATACACAGAAAGTGCTTAGCACAGCGTCTGACATAAAGTAAACATTCAATAAAATTAGGCATTTATATTACTGTTATTAATTAAAGGTCAGTCTCTCTTTTTTAAAAAAATTGAAGAATAATTGATTTACAATGTTGTGTTAGTTTCAGGTGTGCAGCAAAGTGACCCAGTTTTACATACACACATATATATATATTCTTTTTCAGATTCTTTTCCTTTATAGGTTATTACAAGATACTGAGTATAATTCCCTGTGCTCTACAGTAGGTCCTTGTTGGTTATCTATTTTATATATAGTAGTGTGTATATGTTCATCCCAAACTCCTAATTTATCCCTCCTCCAGCCCTTTCCCTTTTGGTAACCACAGGTTTGTTTTCTATGTCAAAGGTCAATCTCTTGACCCTTTAAACAAAATGCCCAGAATGCTCACCAGGAGTAGAAAGAATATTGTGTCTCTCTGGTCTCTCTTGAGTTCCCTGTCACCTTCATGCCTGGAAAGGAGAAGGCACACTTGTTTTCCCTCCTCCAGAGAAATGCAGATTTGTGAAGGTGAAGAGGATATGTAGGTGGTTGGCCTGGAGGGTTCAGCTATAGAAGCACTGCAAAAAAGAAGACAGAGGTGCAGAGCTGAGAAAATAAGAGCAACGTCTGATCTGGGCAGAGAGTGGGACAAGACAGAGGACACTCAGCAGGTATAACTTAGTCTTTCCCTTTATCCCAACACAACACCAAAAATGTAAATGTAATTGTTACTGGGCACCCAAGGCTTCCTGTGGGTGACCTAAGATGAGCATTTCTGGCATCGTTTTGAATAGAGGTACCATTTACTTTTAGGGGAGCGTGAAGTCGAATTCATATTTCTGAATCTCATCTAAGAGTGAAATTTCAAATCAGGTACAGTTAACCATACTGAGGGCAACTTCTCAGCAAAATTAACAAAATGCACTTCCTTTATGAACAAGTTTCAGTATTTCAGTATTCTGGATTTATAACCAGACATGGGAATAACAGGTCCATGGGGTCTTTGACTATTAATTTTTCCCCCCTAGGTCTGCTTGGAGAACTCCTTCCCTGTCATAGTCAGGATGTACAGACCCTGGAGTGAAATCCTGACGGACCCCATCAGAAAAGCACACTTAGCTAATGATTCTTCTCACCTCTCTCTTGACTTGTAGATTCCTGAGAAATTCTGTGAGTGAATTTTATGACTGACACTAATTTATACAGGGTTTAAAAGGGTCCTTTTTTGCCTAACAGCCTCTCCTCAGGAGAGTAAAAGCATTGGAGCTGTAGCAAGAAAGTATAGACTCAAGTCAAATGCAGGGAAGGGGTGCCTGGCGAAATCTAATTGGGAACAAACGGATCATTGTGGATAAACACACTGTTACAGGACTGAATTAAGATCTGCCACATCAGGGGGTACAGGCTGTCCTTCCAGTGCCAGAGGGAGTCTTCCCTCTTCTGGGAAACAGCCAGGGACTCAGTAATGAGAGAGAGGCTGAGATGCTTGCCAGACAAACAAGACGGGGGAGGGGGACAGGTGCCTTGAGAGATGATAATTAGCAACCAGAAGCCAGGGGACCAGGGTGGAGGTGAAAGGCAGTCCAGCTACTTGATTTTGTTTACCTTTTCCTGCTGACATCTGAAAAGCAACACACTGACGACCATCGTGCTTGAATCTACAGTGTTGATTGGCCTATTCGTGTAGAAATGATCATTTTGAAGACTTTATGCTTTTGTCTTACGTTCCCTTAATGTGAGCCGCAGGCATGGGTTTACCTATTGCCCAGACAGCCTCCTATCTAGCGTGGAGGTCCCTGGAGGGAATGCCCCTAAGACTTAAGCCAAGTTGTCTGAGAAATGTGGAGAGGGAGCCCTTGACACTGTTCCACTGGGAGACACGGAATGTAAATTCCTGCCACTTGCTGCAAACTCCAAAAAGCTCTTGAGCATTTGCATTTGCTTATGAAACATGCTCTTGACTTGATCAAATGAAAAGTGATGTGAACCCTGCCCCCGGGTTATTTATCCCAGCAGCAAATGCTCAGCGTGTCTCAGATTCTATTATCACGGAAGCCCCTGTGGACCTCGGGTTCTTTTTCTCTGAATTTAAATGAGGCTGGTGCCTTTGCATCTGTCTTCATAGGTCATATTTTTGAATGACAGAATCATCTTAGAGGCTCTGCTCTGGGCCATGCATAAGGGATGGTGGGCCACACCAATTAAGGAGGCCCAGCTCCCATGCCAGGGGTCAGCCAACCAGAGCCCATGGGCCACGTGCAGCCTGCCTCTTGTTGTTTAAATAAAGTTTTACTAGAAAACAGCCCTGCATTTTCTGATGGATTGTCTATGACTGCTTTCAAGCTACAGCAACCAAGTCCAGTAGTTGGAAGACTGGCCTGTATGGTCTACAATATTCTCTAGATGGTCCTCTATGGAAAAAGTTTGCTGACCCCTGCCCTGTGGCATGGCCCCTTCTGCAGACGTCACTGGAACGCCTGGCAAAGGGCAGGATGGAGGAAGAAGCATGACCTAAGTAGGTTCCTTTTCCCCTCCCTGTGCCCATGGACCCCCCACTTCTTCTATCACTCCTTACTCTTCCCATAGGAATCCTTGACCTTCGGGTTCACAGAGGTGAGTGAATTACACTCTTCAATCCACAGTCCAGCAGTCTGGGTCCATACGAGGCCTTTGCTTGCTGACTTGACTTTATTTCATTTAACCCCTTTATCCCCAGCCCCCCCACAAACCCCCCTCACTCTTCCTTCCCATACGCATGTCACTCTGAAGTGTCTGATATGCAGGGACCCTTATAAAAGGTGTAATGTTGTTGGTTGTGTGTTTGTGTGGTTTTTTGTTTTGTTTTGTTTTTTTGCGGTACGCGGGCCTCTCACTGTTGTGGCCTCTCCCGTTGCGGAGCGCAGGCTCCGGACGCACAGGCTCAGCGGCCATGGCTCATGGGCCCAGCCGCTCCGCGGCATGTGGAATCTTCCTGGACCGGGACACAAACCTGTGTCCCCTGCATCGGCAGGTGGACTCTCAACCACTGTGCCACCAGGGAAGCTCTGTGTTTGTGTTTTTAATGTACATAAGTGATACTCTGTTACAAATCTCATTTCATTTTTTTTCACTAACCATTTTCATTCAACACCATGTCGTTGACATCTATGCTTTTCGTGTACATCTAGTTCACTGTTTCTGATTATACCCCAAAAAGTTTTAGGGGAAAAGACAGATTTTTTCTCAAGAAGTGGGAACTCTGGTGTATGAGTTCTTCGTAACATTTGTGACATAGTAGCTCCCCAGAGAAGAATTTTCTGAAAAGAACTTGCCATACATAAGACACAATAGAGTTTACATTAATCAAGAGGGCTGCTGAATTCTTTAGCATCCCTAGTGTCAAACTTACTTCTGAGGCCCTAATTCTGATAGGCATTCAGCATACTCTGTACTAACCGAACCCCCCCCCCCCCCCCCCGCCCAGTATATCCCTACAAGCTCATTTGTGGCCAGCCATTCCCAAACATATACTGTCTATATTGGGTGCTGAGTGAAAACCAAGGTTTTGGGTTTCTCAGAAGATAGAAAGTCAGGTAGGCCTACCTCTAAAGGGGCAAGAAAGAGCCAGAACAGTGTTAGTTCCCAACAGCTGCTGGATCACCTCCGCTACACCCCAACTGTGAGAAAAACCCAGCGGGACCGTAGTTCCCTCTTGCATTCCCTTATCATATGCTCGGTTAGGAGGGTATGTTTGGTTTGGAAGCCTTCCCAACCCTTAGGCTTCCCAACTTCTCAGGAGTTGGAGGGTGGGCTGAGCAGAGAATTCTGGTCATTTGCCAGATAAATGGTGTTCAAGCCATGATTTTGTGTTAAACTCAAGGGAAGAGTATTCAACTTTGACTAATCCTTATTTCCACAAAATACAGTAAACAGTTTCCTGGCCAAAGCTTTTAATCTCACATGTCATGAGAATTTATACTTTTCATGTTGCTTTTTATATCATTAGAAAAAAAAGAACTGTGTCTTTTGACATTTGATATGTATCTAATACGAGAATAGGCAATAAATGATAGACTAAGAATATGCATGTACATTTATAGTAATATTTGAATTCTAATAATGCTAATGTTATCAGACTCCTAATAGAGATCCAGAAAGCTTTTGTAGGGTGTTTAATGTACCATTCAAATTACTACCATTTGCTTCCCACCCACCCCCAAATTTTAAGGCAATGCTAATTTATATTTAGGGCAGTATATATTGAGAAGGGGAAGTGGTGAATTGAAAGTGGGGCTGATTTGCTGCACGATGTGATGGAATGATCTTTTTTACTGGCCCAGAGACTTGAGACTCTGTGGAGGATGCTGACAAGGACTGTAGCACAGGGCACAGCTTCAGCATGGGTACAGCTGCCTCCTAAATCGCCCCTATGGAGTCCAGATCAACGCCAATGGGAATTCTGCTAATTAATGAAGAGCTCCTGACAGACCATAATTCATCACTTTTGTACCTAATCAATACCACCTTCAACTCAATTTCCTAAACTTACAATTGGAATGAAGGGCCTGTAGCTCAGCTCATGGCTGATTTTTTATACGAACAATGTCCCACCACCAGAAAGCCCACACACAAAATCAAGCTTGTCAGAATAAAGTAACTCAGGCTAACTCTCTGCCTACCTCTTTATGAATCTGACTTCTACCCACACACATCTCAGCACTGCAGACAGACAAGCAATCTTTCCAACGTGCAATTAACAAAGGTTAAGAGAACCTCGCTGAAATTGAATCTGGGAAGAGCTATACCTCTAGTTTATAGCTAAAGAGGTTGTACGTTCATTACATTGAAGTGCCCATCAGGATTAAAGCAAGAAGTTCCATGACAGGAAAAGTCTAGAATGCATCAATGAGGAAGGCATGAAACATTACAAAATTCACTTAAAAATCTTTTTTAGGATCAACAGTCACAATAGTGAAGATTTTTCACACAGGAGACAACTATTTTATTCATCCTAATTAGGTATCTTTAAGAAACAAAAACAAAAACAACAAACTTTGAACAAGAGACTGCTTCGATGCCACTGCAGAATCCAAGCACTTGGTAATCACAGCGGCAGTCAGCTACGGACCCTATCTGCCCAGCAGTTGCTCTGCTGAGAAACCTCTCTCCTCTTTCCTGCCTCTGTCCCCAGCACGCATTCCAGAGTCTAGTCTCCTTGAGAGTGCCTTAATGATACATGTTCCGCTATTTGTCATCCTCCCACCCACATTCAAAAGTTGCAAAATGTCAACTGTCATTTTGTTTTTAGAAAACCAAGAAAATTGTAACTTCTCATGTCAGCTTCTCATGTCAGTTACTGAACAGCAACTCTTTTTAGAACTTAGATGATGGGCACAAGGGACAGAATCTGCTGGGTTTTCTTAAGCTGAAAGAGACATAGACTCTGTAACTAACTCAAAATAACAATTTTTATTTTAAAAAATGAAACCCTAACTTATGAGTCAGAACTCTCAAATGCATAAGCTCAATAATTTTTTCACATTTGCTATTTATTTAGTTTTGGCTGCGTTGGGTCTTCGTTGCTGCGCCTGGGCTTTCTCTAGTTGCAGCAAACGCGGGCTACTCTTCGTTGCAGTACGCGGGCTTATGGTGGTGGCTTCCCTTGTTGCAGAGCACAGGCTCTAGGCACGCAGGCTTCAGTAGTTGTGGCACACGGGCTTAGTAATTGTGGCTCGCGGGCTCTGGAGCACAGGCTCAGTAGTTCTAGTGCACAGGCTTAGTTGCTTCGAGGCATGTGGGATCTTCCTGGACCAGGGCTCGAACCCGTGTCCCCTGCATTGGCAGGTGGATTCTTAACAACTACACCACCAGGGAAGCCCCACATTTGCTATTTATTTATTTGCTTGTTTATTTATTTTGATGTGGACCAATTTTAAAGTCTTTATTAAATTTGTTACAATGTTGCTTCTGTTTTATGTTTCTGTTTTTTGGCCGTGAGGCATGTGGGATCTTAGCTTCCTCACCAGGGATCGAACACGAACCCCATGCATTAGAAGGCGAAGTCTTAACCACTGGACCGTCAGGGAAGTCCATCACATTTGCTTTTTAAAATGTACTTACTGATTTCATTTATACCTACACTTTAACAAAGCAAATAAGAAGCCACGCTGCTTCCCTTACGCTTTCAGATTTCGAGTTGCAGAGTCTCTTAAAATTTTCAAGACTGTGTTATGTTTCAAAAGAACTGGCCTAGATTGGGAGGCAACATGAAAGACAAAACATTTCTGTCTTTGTGCCTCCTGACACTGTTTAGGATGTAAGCTATTAAGCTGGTCTATCATCCTCCTTTTCCTCCCCATTCTGGCTTGTTTCCACCCAGAACCCTTTGGGTTTTTTTTATCATTACCAAGCTCTGTGCAGAAAAACAAAATATATGTCTGAAATTCACGAGCAATGAATGATTAATATAATGCTTGGAGTGGGGTGGGGGAGGAAAGGTTTCTTTAGCACTGACTGCCATGAAGAAAATACTTCTCTGATTCCGATTTAATCTCAACTCTTAAGGGCTACTAGCCAGTAAGTTCTATCAGGCTCCCAGCTGTCCTATCTGAGGTAGGGCCCAAAGGTCAGAAGAACCCATATTGAGTTTATGACAATATTTCCTCTCAATATTCCTTACTCAGATTATTTACCAGCAGATATGGTAATGGAAAGGCTGTGGTTAGAAACTAGCTCTACCTGAGAATAATATAATGGATTCTACTTTCCTTAGAAATCAACATATTGAATGCTATTAATATCTGAATAGAAAATTACCTTCAAAGTTGCTAGAATATAAGTGTCTAGAGGGCAGAGATTCTTCTGTTTGCTCAGTAACATATCCCAAGAGACCAGAATAGTGCTTGCACGTTTTAAGTGCTTAATAAATATTTGTTGATCAAATGAATGAAGTCAGAAGGTAAGGTTCAGCTATCTGTGTATTTAGGAGTCTGCGTTTGGGAAGTGGGAATAAGGAAGCAGCTGGAATTAACTGTGAAAAGAGATACCATTGGCTCCTACTAGAGATCACTCTTTTGAGAGGGTTTGCTTTTCAAAAGGGTTAGATTTTCCTTTGAAGTGTAAGTGACTCATAGAAATGCTGGCTGGCAGAAGAGTGGTTACAGAAGCAAAAACAGGAACATCTTAATCTGCATGTCTGAACTTTTCTAATTCTAAAATTCACCTAACAATTGTCCTTTCCTGTGCAAAAACTTTATTTGCAGAAAATAAAGTTAGTGAACACTGTATTTCCAACTTTGAGTTTTTCTTCAAGGACTTTTTTTTTTTAATTTATTTATGGCTGTGTTGGGTCTTCATTTCTGTGCGAGGGCTTTCTCTAGTTGCAGCAAATGGGGGCCACTCTTCAACGCGGTGCGCGGGCCTCTCACTATCGCGGCCTCTCTTGTTGCGGAGCACAGGCTCCAGACGCGCAGGCTCAGTAGTTGTGGCTCACGGGCCTAGTTGCTCCGCGGCATGTGGGATCTTCCCAGACCAGGGTTTGAACCCGTGTCCCCTGCATTGACAGGCAGATTCTCAACCACTGCACCACCAGGGAAGCCCAAGAACTTCTTCTTAAAAACTGTCATTAGCAACTACACCTTGTATACATGAAAAACTAGCATGGGAAGGCTTGTTTTTTTTGTTTTTCCATGGTGCTTAGCCTAGGTCAGTGTGACACCCAGGTCCCACCACCTAAGCATATCTAAGAACCACTCTAGAGCCACCTCTGCATGGTCATGACAAACAGCAGTCCAGAGATGAGGGTCCTGGGACACACCCCCACTTAGCCACTAGCAAACTGTGATCTTTGAAAAGTCAAGTTGTATCTCAATTTCACCACCTGTAAAATGAGCTTAAATCCATCATCCATCTATTTGAATTGCAATAGTCATGATATGAAAATATTTTTTAAATTATAAATTAAACAAGAAATATAAGCAAGAAATGCATGGTATGGTTGGACCTATGTATTGGCACAACACTTTACTCTCATTCCTGCCCTAAAAACAACCGAGGGAAAAGAACATTCTGATCACGTCTTCTGGAAAATCCACGTATATGATCACCTGCCTTTCACACCTCTGATGGAACCCAAAGAGCTGTGGTGTTTGTGAAGGCAGCTTTGGTTCAGTACCGGTCTGTCCATTAATAACTACTCCCCGAGTTAGTTAATCTCTCTCGGGTCCAATTTCTCCACCTGTTACATGGGAATAAAGAACAGAGCTGCTATAAAGTGAGAACAATGTACAAGTGAATTGTAACAGGAATAATAACAACGTATATTTGCATATTAGTTTTCTGCAGCTCTGAGATTCAAACTCAGGTCTTCTCATTTCAGATATAGCCTCCTTTTCTTTATTCCAGAGTTACACTTGTTCTTAAGTAAACTTGATGCTTATCCCATGTATATGGAGAAAATATCTGTGATATTTTGGCATATTAAGTACCATGTGCCTTATTAAAATATCATCCTGAAGACCTCACCCTTGAAACAAGTTGTAATTGAAGAGACAATTTACAGAATTCTTTGTGCACTTGGATCATTAAGCCTCCTTCTCAGGGCAAATTTTGCTTATAGTAGCCAGTGTCTGGGCCAATATTATTGGCCAGGTCTCTATAAATAAAACACGAAAATGTAGTTCCTAATTAAAGGTACTGGTCTCCACGATGAAAAGGACCAGACCACCTCCTTGACAAGACCTGGAAAAAAACAGTCTCATCACAGCACTTCTGTTAACTACCCTTCCTTCTCTGCCTCTCTTTTTGGGCTGCCCTAATTCCCTGCAGAAAGAGTCTCCACATTGCCAGCTTCCTGGTTCTTACCTTCTCCTTAGAACGCATCTATATACACAAAGATACTAATTGAAGAAGAAGAAGAGAAAGAGGAGGAAGGAGGAGGAGAAGAAGTTTTTTTTTGGTAAGAAGTTAAATAGTGTTGACACTTGAACAGTGCAGTGACTGGGGGTGAAAAGCGGCACCCACCCCCTGCGCAGGAGAAATCTGAGATAACATCACAGCTGGACGTCTGTGGTTCTGCATCCTCGGATTCAACCAACTACTCATCACTACATGATGAGTACCTATTTATTGAAAAAAAGTTCCTCGTATAAGTGGCAGGCGAGGGAAGACTGGGTCGCATATTTTAATCCCATACACTGATGCTAAACTACTCCTTCAAACAAATTTCCATTTCTTCACTTTGGGGTAAAGCTACAAAGTCTACCTATTACTTTTTTTTATTGTGGTAAAATACACCTACCATAAAATTTACAATTACGGCCATTTTTTTAGATATATAGTAGCATTAAGTACATTCACATTGTTGTGCAACTATCACCACCATGCATCTGCAGAACTTCTTCATCTTCTCAAATGGAAACTCTGTACCTATTAAACAGTAAGTCTCCATTCTCCAATCTTCCCAGTCTCTGGTAACCTATAATCTACTTTCTGACTCTATGAATTGGACTACTCTAGATTTCTCATATAAGTGGAATAATACAATATTTGCATTCTTATGCCTGTCTTATTTCACTTAGCATAATGTCTTCAAGGTTCATCTCTGTTATAACATGTATTAGAATTTCATTTCTTTTTAAGGCTGAATAATATTCCAGTTTATGTATATACCACATTTTGTTTATCCATTCATCCATCCATGGATGTTCAGGTTTTCTCTACATTTTAGCTATGTTGAATAATGCTGCTATGAACATAGTTATACAAATATCTGTTCCAGTCTTTGCTTTCAATTCTTCTGGGTATATACCCAGTAATGGAATTGCCAGATCATATGGTTATTCTATGTCAACTTTTTTTAGGATCTGCCATACTGTTTTCCACAGTGGCTGCAGCATTTTACATTTCTACCAGCAATGCACAAAGTTTCCAATTTCTCTACATCCTCACCAACAGTTGATATTCTCTGTTTTTTCCAATAATAGCCATCCCAATGTGTATGACATGATATCTCCCAATGGGTGTGATGTGGTATCTCATTGTGGCTTAATTTACATTTCCCTAGGAATGAGTGATATTGACAATACTATTAGTAGTATAGTATTGACAATACTATTCCTTTCTGAATCAACTAAAACTCATTGGCTGGATAGTCGAGGCCGCTTAGCACTGCCTCACATCTTATGTGAGCTGGTACCCTCCCCACTGAGCTTCCCAGTCTCCAATATCCTGCTGGTGTCCCTCTCCTTGCCACCCTTTGGCTCAACCAAGCAGAAGTCAGAGGGTCGGGGGACTTCTGATGTAGTACCATTTGGCGTCCCAGGGTGCAGAGCAGGATGGGGTAACAAGGAGATGATATGTGGAAGGACAAATGGAACTATCTACCATTCTGATATTTTAACGACTACTTTATATCCATTGCAAAATCTAGGATGATGATGGGTTCATGGTAGATAATAAATGTTTATAAACTTGAAAAATTTTTTCGCCTGATGTCTTAAGGCAGAAGTCGAGATTAAGTTTGTGAACTACCTACTTTACTTACAGCTTCAAATAGTTAATATGGATAACCCATCCCTGCCATTGTAAACAACTGTTTTGCCTTTCCAGCTGTCACAAGGGTCACACCATCAACTTCTCCTCTCACCATCTGTGCAAAGGGCCAATAAATGGAGAATTGTTGAAGCTGGATGTTGGGGGCATAGTCTCTCTACTTTTGTATATGTTTGTAATTTTCCCTAATAAAAAGTTTATTAAAATAAAGATACCAACAGCTTCCACCAGTCGTACGGCCCTCCTCTCACCACAGGGACCTTGGAAATACAGTTTTTCTCCTGACTGCATTATCACTCCCCCAAAAATTTAGGTTCTGGTATTAAGAACAAACGGCAGGCTGAGAGGAACCAAGATGGCGGAGTAGAAGGACGTGCTCTCACTCCCTCTTGCGAGAACACCAGAATCACAACTAGCTGCTGGACAATCATCGATAGGAAGACACTGGAACTCACCAAAAAAGATACCCCACATCCAAAGACAAAGGAGAAGCCACAATGAGACGGTAGGAGGGGCGCAATCACAGTAAAATCAAATCCCGTAACTGCTGGGTGGGTGACTCACAGACTGGAGAACACTTATACCACAGAAGTCCACCCACTGGAGTGAAGGTTCTGAGCCCCACGTCAGGCTTCACAACCTGGGGGTCTGGCAACGGGGGGAGGAATTCCTAGAGAATCAGACTTTGAAGCCTAGTGGGAATTGATTGCAGGACTTCGATAGGACTGGGGGAAACAGAGACTCCACTCTTGGAGGGCACACACAAAGTAGTGTGCACATCGGGACCCAGGGGAAGGAGCAGCGACCCCATAGGAGACTGAACCAGACCTACCTGCTAGTGTTGGAGGGTCTCCTGCAGAGGCAGGTTGTGGGGGGCGGGGGGGCTGTGGCTCACTATGGGGGCAAGGACACTGGCAGCAGAAGTTCTGGGAAGTACTCCTTGGCATGAGCTCTCCCAGAGTCTGTCATTAGCCCCACCAAAGGGCCAGGGCAGGCTCCAGTGTTGGGTCGCCTCAGGCTAAACAACCAACAGGGAGGGAACCCAGCCCCACCCATCAACAGTCAAGTGGATTAAAGTTTTACTGAGCTCTACCCAACACCAGTCCCTCCCATCAAGCCTCTTAGATAGCCTCATCCACCAGAGGGCAGACAGCAGAAGCAAGAACTACAATCCTGCAGCCTGTGGAACAAAAACCACATTCACAGAAAGACAGACAAGATGAAAAGGCAGAGGGCTATGTACCAGATGAAGGAACAAGATAAAACCTCAGAAAAACAACTAAATGAAGTGGCGATAGGCAACCTTCCAGAAAAAGAATTCAGAATAATGATAGTGAAGATGATCCAGGACCTCAGAAAAAGAATGGAGGCAAAGATCGAGAAGATGCAAGAAATGTTTAACAAAGACCTAGAAGAATTAAAGAACAAACAAACAGAAGTGAACAATATGATAACTGAAATGAAAACTACACTAGAGGGAATCAATAGCAGAATAATTGAGGCAGAAGGAGGGATAAGTGACCTGGAAGACAGAATGGTGGAATTCACTGCTGTGGAAAAGAATAAAGGAAAAAGAATGAAAAGAAATGAAGACAGCCTAAGAGACCTCTGGGACAACATTAAATACAACAAAATTTGCATTATAGGGGTCCCAGAAGCAGAAGAGAGAGAGAAAGGACCAGAGAAAATATTTGAAGAAATTAGAGTTGAAAACTTCCCTAACTTGGGAAAGGAAATAGTCACCCAAGTCCAGGAAGCACAGAGAGTCCCATACAGGATAAACCCAAGGAGAAACATGCCAAGACACATAGTAATCAAATTGGCAAAAATTAAAGACAAAGAAAAATTATTGAAACAGCAAGGGAAAAATGAAAAATAACATACAAGGGAACTCCCATAAGGTTAACAGCTGCTTTCTCAGCAGAAACTCTACAAGCCAGAAGGGAGGGGCATGATATACTTAAAGTGATGAAAGGGAAGAACCTACAACCAAGATTACTCTACCAGGCAAGGATCTCATTCAGATTCGATGGAGAAATCAAAAGTTTTACAGACAAGCAAAAGCTAAGAGAATTCAGCACCACCGAAACAGCTCTACAACCAATGCTAAAGGAACTTCTCTACATGGGAAACACAAGAGAAGAAAATCACCTACAAAAACAAACCCAAAACAACTAAGAAAATGGTCATAGGAACATACATATCGATAATTACCTTAAATGTGAATGGATTAAATGCTCCAACCAAAAGACACAGGCTTGTTGAATGGATACAAAAACAAGACCCATATATATATGCTGTCTACAAGAGACCCACTTCAGACCTAGGGACACACACAAACTGAAAGTGAGGGGATGATAAAAGATATTCCATGCAAATGGAAATCAAAAGAAAGCTGAAGTAGCTATACTCATATCAGATAAAATAGACTTTAAAATAAAGAATGTTACAAGAGACAAGGAAGGACACTACATAATGATCAAGGGATCAATCCAAGAAGAAGATATAACAATTATAAATATATATGCCCCCAACATAGGAGCACCTCAATACATAAGGCAACTGCTAACAGCTATAAAAGAGGAAATCGACAGTAATACAATAATAGTAGGGGCCTTTAACACCTCACACCAATGGACAGATCATCCAAAATGAAAATAAATAAGGAAACAGAAGTTTTAAATGACACAACAGACCAGATAGACAATTGATATGTATAGGACATTCCATCCAAAAACAGCAGATTACACTTTCTTCAACGTAACTGATTTCAAGGTAACTGAAGTTTTAAATGACACAACAGACCAGATAGACAATTGATATGTATAGGACATTCCATCCAAAAACAGCAGATTATACTTTCTTCTCAAGGTAACTGACTATACTGCTGAACTGAATGAATAAACATTTTCAGAACTCTAATGGAAAACTGATCAATTCATAACAGTGCTAACAAAAGATCAAGATGAAAAAAAAATTAATTATATGGAACTGAGTGAACTGATGAGGATGATTATAATTTTTGTGACTTTCTGTTTGAATAAAAAAAAAAAAAGAAATCGGGGACAGTGGCTACATTTGAGGCAGTTGTGCCTGGAAAAGAAACATGAGAGGAACTTCTGTGTTCCTGGCAATGTTTTGTTTCTTGATCTAGATGTGAAATACACTGTTCATTTTATGAAAAAAGACAAAAAAAGAAAAAATAAAGATACCAAGCTCCACGACTGACCATGTGAAGGAAGGAACCACCCACGGTCTTGTATACCCATCTGTTTTTTGCATTGGGTAATTAACTTGGAATTTATGGGTAAATATTATTAGATTTGTTTTTTGAAGTTATATAATTCTGCAGAGACTAATGCTGAAGGCATTTTTAATGTTTATGATATATAAACATAAATTATAGGTCATTTTATATGGTCATTTCAAGTTGTGCCTCTTGTTTGATGAGTATACCAAATAACATTTAGATAGCATTTAAATACCTCCTATAATTACACCAAAAGATCTTTCCCAGAGTTACTGAAACTGGTTGCTAATTTTGCTTCCAGATACATAAAGTACTAGCAAAGTAGCCAAAAAAGAGGCATGGACTCAACATGATGCCAAAAATAATAATAGAACTTTAAATGTTAAACAGTTTTTTAAAAAGCTCTTCGCTGGAATGAAACACATTTACTCAAGTTGTTTTTCCCTCCAGCCTCCTGCTTCTTGTTATAGATGTGCCTTTCCGGCCGACTTCCTGATCCGGTTGTGGGCCTCGTCCTACTGAGTCAGCCGGCCGCAGCTGTCTGGATGGATGTGTGGAGCTGGTGGAAGGTGAGATGGAGAGTGAGATGGGGACTGAGCACTTCAAGACATTTTAAATAGCAAAAAAAAAAAAAAATTGAGGAGTACTGAATGGTCATCATGAGGGCAAGTTTATTGCTCTTCCTCTCTCCATAGGTACCATGAAATGTACTTGATGATTGAAGCCAAAATTGACCTGTTTGCTTTGTTTCTTTGGTGAAAAATGAAGATCAAAGATTGTCCTCTGGTTGGCAACATGTCCTCCACGCACAAGTTATTTTCTGTTACAAATGGCTTTGCAGGTCATGCAAGGGGTAAGCAAGAGTACATTTTTCTATCATTGTTTTGAAAAGTGTACCAGGACATTTCATTCCAAGCCATGCCTCTAAGTCTGGTTGTCCCTATTCATGAGCTCAAAGGAAAACCATCAAGGGAGCCAAGACACAGCAATGGGTATGGTGAACTCCCTGGTCCAACCAGTTCAGCCTGGATCCTTGAGATCCTCCCCCAGTGTGGACCACTTTGTGCAGAGGGCCACTCAGTGCTTTCCTTTAGGGAAATATCCTCAAGTCAAGTCCAGATTTCAATCATTTCCCCCAATTTTAGGAAGAGACATTTCAGGTTACAATTTCCAAGCAGTCAACACTAGTTCTTGCTTTTGATAATA
This sequence comes from Pseudorca crassidens, assembly GCF_039906515.1. Taxonomy (NCBI): domain Eukaryota; kingdom Metazoa; phylum Chordata; class Mammalia; order Artiodactyla; family Delphinidae; genus Pseudorca; species Pseudorca crassidens. The sequence goes on along the minus strand of NC_090303.1, from coordinate 32,970,856 downwards.
AAAAATTAAATGAGACAATGTATAAAGCCTGTAGCACAGTGCCCTCCCTACACATTGCTAAGGTCAATAAATGTTAGCTCTTTTTGATGATTATCTTCACCAGGAATATGGCAAACTTTGTTCTCAATTACTTATTCATTCACTTAGCAAATAATTACTGAACACGTACTGTGTCAAGCTCTGTTTTTGGTGAGTAGAGATGCGGCAGTGTACAAGCAAAGCAAGGTCCCTGCTCTCATCTAAGGAACATGCTTTGGGAAGGAAGACAGACAATAAATTGTTAAACTAAATAATTTCATTTAATAATTGCCATGAATTAAAAAAAACAAAAAAACAAGACCATGGGGATAGAGAATGATTGAGGGGATTGGGATGGGAGAGAAGTTGGGTCCAGAGAGAGTGACCAAGAAAAGCTTCTCCAAGGATGAGACTTGGGAGATACTGTGGAGTCTGCCATGTGAAGATTCAGAGGTGGGGCATCCCAGGCAGAGAGAGCAGCAGGACAAAGGGCCTGAGGTGAACCCCATCTCAACACTGGGCTGTATTACCGTAGGCGGTGGATGCGAAGCTACTTTCCTCTGTGCTGTCATGTTCACAGTTTCCTTTTCTAAGGCATCTAAGCACTTGACCTGCAATCAGAATAAACTGCCACCAGAAGTGTGGTACTTTGGTACCACATTTATACAATGTGGTACCATCCCATTGATACAAATAGGGTAGAAATTTGAGTTGAACCAATGAGGACTGTCTCCTTGAATCAGCATTGCTTGATGTCACTTAGACTTGCTGTGACTTACTTCGTTCATCCATACAACAAGAGGAATGGCTTAGACCAGGCATCTAAAACTTTAATATACCTTCCAGCCCCCTGGGGATTTTGCTGCATACAGACACTGACTCAGTAGGTCAGGGTGGGACCTGAGGTTTTGCATTTCTAACCAGCTCCCAGGTGACGCAGATGTTGCCGGTCCTTGGACCAGACTTTTGAGTAGCAGGAGTTTAGATGATCTCTAAAGTGCCTTCCAGCTCTAAATCTAGGACTCTGTGTTCTAGGCTTCTTACGACTTGAACTTCAAGTCCTTGATATTATTTTAATCACCTAAAGATCTGTGTAACCAAGACATAGGCCACCTTCCCGTGGTACCCAGCATATGCTTCCTTCTGGTGGTCCAGGCCTTCCGAGTCGAGATCACTGACTCACAGCAGCTCCCTCCCACTGCAACACCTATGCATTTTAGGGCAGAGGCCAGTGAGACTCCTCATCAATTGTCAAATCCAGTATGATAAATGAGGAAGCTTCGGTTTCCTAAGTGTGCCAACATTCAGACTAGAAGGGTATGGTGAGTTTCCCCAAGTTAGCAATAATAAAGGAGCATGCTATTTTAATTTTTTATTATTTAATTAATGAATACAATCTTTGGGTTAAATGTTTTTATATGGACGTTCCATATAGTTCTGGAAGTTTAATGAAGGATGTTATTGTTGATTTTACCTTAATTATCCCTGTTGGGTTTCACCTTGAGAGGGTTATAGGCAGGCAAAAAACCAAAACAAAACAAAACAAAAAAAACCACCTAGATTCTTACAATTAAAAAATCCCTCAACTCTTCACAGCAAGATCAGTTGCCACCTTGGCTTTTTACCTCTAAAAGAGGGGACTGAAGTGGGCGGTTTCCCACTGCTTGTCAGAAGAGCTGTAACAGGCAATGTGAAGGGGAAGCAAGAAGATACCTCAGGAAAGTACTAGTTCTGGTTAAAGAGACTGTTCCACTATTTAGTAGAAAAGAAAGGGGGCATAATGGGGCATACTGTAATGATGGCTTACATGTGAATGTGGCCTCAAAGTTTTCAAAGAAGTGACTATGGTTATCAACATTTTATGACCAAGGAGACTGAAGGCTCCTGAGAACTACAAACTGCTGACTGGTGGGAACAGGTCTGAACTTGGGTCTTCTATCCAGTGTAATTTTCAGGATGTAAATAATGGTGCAATTACATGACACTAACCTAGCCTTTGCAAACTTTCCCAAGCTCACAGAGAGCAGCACATAGAGGAAGAATGAGAATCTGTCCAGTAGGTATGGACGAGGCATACAGCGAGCTGCATGGCAGAGGTATGGGGAATGTCCTGGCAAGGCAGCAGACTCGAGAAAAAAGGCAGATGAAACATCGTTTGGACCAAGTGTCCTATTTCCTTACTTCCTTCAGCTTTCTTCTCCTCATTCTCCCAAAGGACATCAATTACTTGCTAGTGAGCACTGACAGCCACAGCAGTCGAAGTCTTGGGGCAGGGGAATCCTAGTTCGGGGGAATGTTCTCCCATTGAAAGGACGTGGACTCCCTGCCCTGCCCTCCCACTCTGGCTCAACCCCATTTCATCTGGCTCTAACTGTAAAGACACTTTCCCAGAGAAGCAGCAGCACGAGGGAATAGCCTCCCTCCCTTGGTTATAACAACTGGACAAAGGACTAACTGGTTAAACACCAGATACCCTCTATGGCCCTGTCTGGGCTACAGAGATTGGCTCTAGCTTGGTGAGAGGGCCTTCTTCCCCATGCGTAACTCTCGCCTGACAGCCACAGAGAGATCCCATGCAGTATCACGAACTGTCTGCACACTTCCTAGAAGCCCCAGGCAAGAGGGGAAAAGCGGCTGGAAGCATCTGCAGTCAGCCTCCAGAACTGAAGCAGCTGTAAGGAGTTTCTGCTGCAGTTCCTCACCTTGCTCGGTTGCAGGCTGCTGACTCTTGGAAAGGGAACCCACCACCAAGTGCAAATCCAAGATGTGACTCTTGGCCCAGAAAGACCTGATGACCCATTCGAGTTCCTACAGGCACCTCTTGGTCCTAATGCCCTGTTTTTACTTCCTCCCCTTGCTTATCTCAGGTAACCTAGGAGGGAACTGAGAGATGTAAATACTGTTTCTGATAGTGGAGATCTGGGACCCAATCGGCAAGGAGGGGTGTATTAAATCTAGGCTGACTCAGAGATGTCAGCAAGGACAGCAAGGCAGCAGGCATCTGCAGGGTCTTGGGCAACTCATTAGGGGGGAATTTTAGGAACAGAAGAGGGAGAAGTTGTGTTGAGGAACAAGAATCACCCGCCCTACACACACTCCAGACCAGCCTTTCGCTCCCCAAGGCCATGTCTGGAGACACAGAGAGAGAGGCAAATCCTGGGTGACAGAGACAGTAAGGTTCTTTCCATGTTTGGGAAAAGAGAGATGAAATGTCATTGCCAACTAAGTTTCATTTCAATAAACATTAATTGAGCACTTACCTATGAAATCCCAGACACCATGATCAGAGATAAATCAGAAAGGGGAGAGAAACAATCTCTCTTCCCAGCCTAGGAACAGAGCTTTATAAGATGTAACCCCAGATTCCAGCTCCTAACAAGGAATCAATGCTCTTTCACAAAATGGGGAGAAAGAAGCTGTGGTCTGAGCTGCAGAACAGACAGCCTGGCTCAGGGGCAATCCAGAGGGAGCCCAGGCCAACCCCAGTCAGGTAACCCAGGGACCCAGACTGTGCTTACGGTTACACTGTCAGTCGGTTACAAGTAGATATTTAGGATGCATCAGCAAAAATCTCTGCCTTGTGGGGTTTCCATTCCTGGGGGAAGAAACTGTTCACAAATACTAGTTCAAAGACTAAGTAAACTATATGGTTGGTATGTTAGCAGATGCACGTATGGAAATAAAGAAAAAGGGTAGAGCAGCGTGAAGGGATGAGAGGTACCATAGTTTAAAAGTAGGGTAGGTCTATTTGAGAAGGTGGCATCTGAGCAAGGACTTGAGCAGAGCGAGGTCCACTCAACGAGTAGATGTCAAGGATCCTGAGAGTAAACCATGGGCCCTCCTTCCTGTGAGCCCATCAGGCCAGTGCAGGCCTCTCCCTCTGCAAAGTGAGGGCCTAGAAAGCAGGCTCTGTGTGCTCCTGTCCTTGTCCTTCTTCTCGCACAAGACCTGGTATTTAGTAAATGTTCAATTAAAACCCAGGGAGGAGGCACATTCCAGAAAGGCAATCCTGGGCCTGCTCTCGTGTGGGCCCCTTTCCCCGGCTGAAGAAGCCCCTGGTAAAACTCTGGATATACACATAGTGATGCTGCATCATTATAACAAGAGAGGATATTGAACAAAGCCTTCAAAATAATTTCCTACCTTCACACTCTTGGATGACAATCCCTGCATAAAAGCTCTATGGGTTGATGTACCCCAAACCCAGTCAACTAAGAGACCTGTTACAAACAGTGCTCTGTCTTCCTAAGGTTGTTAGATAATCCAGTCAGAGTACAGGTCTTTATAATAACCCAGCGTGACCGTCTTTGGCTCCATCCTTTCTAAGACCATCTCATAGGCCTCCTGAGATGCACTTGGCCTCACCCGCGTCCCAGACCTTCAGCTGCTGGCTTTGCTGCGGCAGCCGTTGCTGAGCCGGAATCTCTGAGGGCAGCGGGCAGGTTGGCCTTGCCACCCGAGGCCCATCCGCGGAGACAGATGCCCAGAGTCCCCAGCACCTCTGGGTGCCCTGAGATCTGGGCCACGGGGCACAAGACCTATATCACACCCTGACCAGGTGTTGTAGAAGGAAGTCCAGGGGACTGGAAGGGAGTGAGCAGGTAGTTCTCTCTGCACCTCCCTCTTGTGGCCTCTGTCCCCAGAACAGAGAACACACAACAGGTAAAGGTAAACAGTAAGAATTCTGCTTCTTCCCCTGGACACATGCCCCCCACATGCATTTCGGTTGTCTTTATTCTATGTTTAAGACGTAGCCATAAAAACTCAAGATTAAGTCCCACCCACAAGACAATGCTTCAACTCTTTCAACAATAATAAAACACAAAGGACTCGGGTTCCTCCCAGTGAAAAAGACCATATGACTTCTTTCACTCCTGGAGTCTGTTTTCAGATTCACACCTCTCACTAGCCCTCCACTTCCCTCTCCCTGTAGGAAATGAGCAATAAAGATACTACTCCGGGTTAGAGGCACCATCTGACAAAAAGACACACCATTAAGACGCAAATTGCCCCTGCGTGTGTGTGTGTGTGTGTGTGTATGCGTGTGTGTGCATGTGTGTGCGCAAGCCTGCTATTTCCCGACTCGCAAAAGCCTGCTGATGCTTTTAAGCTCTGCTTTGAAATTTTTTTTAACTCAGACAATTTTCCAGGATTTTATTCAGCTGAACTCATCAAATGCACTTTGTCTTTTCCATTATGGATCAGCACAGGCAATTTTCCGAACGACTCTGGAGGAATTATTGTTTTAATGTGTTTCTTCCCTGAGATCTGTTTGCCTCCTTATGAGCTGAATCTGACTTTCTTTAGCCTGTGATGGAGGTTGGCAAGAGTGACTACCTGGTCTTTTTCACACAAAAATAAGATATCTACTTTTCACAGCATGTTCCCTTTACTCAGGGCAGGCTCCTGGGTTCATGCGTTTAAATTGAACACGGAGTGATTTTTCATGAAGTTTCAGTGCCTTGAGGCTTACCAGCACACTCCTGTAGATCTGGCCTAGCCTCAATAAACATTGCTCTCGGCTCTGAGAGCATACATTTCTGCAGGCCGCTGGGGGCTGATTAGGAAGTTCTGTTATAGGACTGTTGGCTCCTAGGCTTCATTCTAGGCAAACTAGTTTATGGAGAGGACCTAGGAATAAAAGCTGTGTGGAGAGGATTTCGGGGGGGGCGGGGGGGGTGATTCTGTGCTCACTCTTCTCACACAGGACTCGGTGACGCTCCGCTCTCAGCCACATTTTAGGGTTATCTCCTTTGCACGAAGGATAACTTTAAAACACTTAGGGCTCCCCTGGTGGCGCAGTGGTTGAGAGCCCGCCTGCCGATGCAGGGGACACGGGTTCGTGCCCCGGTCCGGGAAGATCCCACATGCCGCGGAGCGGCTGGGCCCGTGAGCCATGGCCGCTGAGTCTGCGCGTCTGGAGCCTGTGCTCCGCAACGGGAGAGGCCACAACAGTGAGAGGCCCGCGTACCGCAAAAAAAACCAACCAACCAAACAAAAAAAACACAGACTGGCATCCTGGACCCTTTGCAGCATAGCTGCAAATCATCTCTCCACCTTTAATTCCCTCCCCTGAGCCACGCTCCTCCACAGCAGCGCACCCAGCCCAGAGCAGACGCCAAATCTGCCATCCCCAAACCCACCTTCCGTTTGCCCTTTCTTTACCAAGATCCCACTGCCAGAAAGCATCTCTCTCACCTTCTGAAATCACACCTACCTTTCCAGGCCCAAATAAAAGAGCATCTCCTCCAGAAAGCTTTCTCAGATACCCCACTCCAGTTGGAATTCATTTTTCCCTCCACTCCCTCCACATTCTGTGCCTCTATTTCATGGTATTTAATAGAAGTTTGGGCAAAGGAAGGTAGGAGAAACTGGAGCAAATCACATACAGGCATTTTGAATTTCACTCCCCTTTTTGTTAAGAGGGGAGTGCGAATGGAAACTAATGGAAGCAAAGCAGGAAAGGCTGGTGGGTCTGAAGGAGACAGTGTTCCAGGATATTCCAGCAGACTTAGGAATGAGGTCTCCATGGGACAGCCAGAGAATGGGACCAAGGTTTTAAAACCCAAGGTGGGGAATGAGAGCTGCAGTTTGATCTTCATCTAGGTTGGCGGCGATGCAGAGAGAAGTCGCCTTATATAGGAAGTGCTGTCCAAAATTCCCTCTGTCTCTGGGGTCAGGAGCAATAGATTGGGGGGGCCAGAGTTAACAGGGCTAGAGCACTCATCGCAGACAGCGTGGTGGCTCTTGCCTTTGCACCTCTCTCATCCACTTTACCTGGAGCATCTTGAGGGCAAGGATCAAGCCTTACTCATTTTGGTACTTCCCACGTGCCGGGACTGGAGAAAAAAGGGTTGTAGAACTGAATTGAATTAAACTGAATGAGCCCTGGTAAAGGTTTCTATCCTAATGGTCTCTTAATAGCATCTTTAAGAAAACTAGATTCAATTTTACATAGCTTTAAAACCCGTGTTTAGCCTGAATCAGCTTCAATGAGGAAAATGCTTCTGTCAGATAGGTATGTGTGTCTGGAAATATAAAACCACCCAGGAGAAAGGGCCTTCATATGAAACATTATCTAAGCCCTAAGCCATTCAGTCTAGCTTTGGTACAACAGTGTGTGAGGTGTCTTCTCTGTCCTCTTTGCTCTGAAATGTAAAATCTTTCTCAAATGTGAAAAAAGTGCTGATATAGCCAATTCATGTCTATTTTATAATTGGGGGAAAATAAAAGTATACACATACAAAAAAGGAAAATAAAAATATTCATGCCACCCAAAGATAAATGCTTCGTTAGCATTTGGTTGTATGACTTTCCACCCCTTCCTCTAGTGTCTCCGGACCTCACCTCAGGTCCAAGAGCTACAGGTGTCCAGAGTCCTACACCGAGATGATGGCAGCATCTTTTCTGTTTGGTCATTGCCCAAGTCTTACCTCCTTTCTCTTTCTGGCTTCTCCTCCACTCATTTTAGGATCTCACATTTTATGCTTTCTCTTCTTTCTCTGTCTGTCAAAACCTGCTCTCAGGAAAAGCTCTAACTCACACACTCTAGAGTATAAATGACAGATAAGATTTTGTGCGCTACCCATTCCAGAAGTATATGCATTTAATGAGAAGTGAAAGCTTAAATGAAAGAACTGCATCCCCAATCCTCAGCTCTAGAGTCTTAATAAAGTACTTCCTTACATGTTATGTCTGGAGGCAGACTCAGATCGTGGCGTCCTGAAGGACACCAACATTGAGGGCCCTCCTGATTCTTTTTTTCTCTTAAGGACCCTCCTTAAGAAACTCTGGTAGATTCAAAATTATGAATACAAAATTATCTTGAAGAAAGCTGTGTAAGTGAGGTACTCTCAAGTTCAAGCTTCAGGAGTTTGACAAGAAACTCACTTCCGATTTTTTTCATTGATCCTTGCCATCCAGTGAAATTGGCAAAGTGAGGACCATTAGCCCCACTTTACAGAAATGGAAACTGTAAAGAGAATCACAGCAGAGAATCACACGGTAAACAAAGAACACTGTGTAATGACAGACACTGGCGGTACCTACCCTAATGAACAGGACGCAAGAAGAATTAAATGATGTCTTGTAAAAAGGAAAATACTTCAAGACAATACGGTACTGGCACAAAAACAGAAATATAGATCAATGGACCAGGATAGAATGCTGAGATAAACCCACACACCTATGGTCAACTAATGTATGACAAAGGAGGCAAGGATATACAATGAAGAAAAGACAGCTTCGTCAATAAGTGGTGCTGGGAAAACTGGACAGCTACATGTAAAAGAATGAAACTAGAATGCTCCCTAACACCATACACAAAAATAAACTCAAAATGGATTAAAGATATAAATGTAAGACCGGGCATTATAAAACTCTTAGAGGAAAACATAGGAAGAACACTCTTAGACATAAATCACAGCAAGATCTTTTTTGATCCACCTCCTAGAGAAAAGGAAATAAAAACAAATAAACAAATGGGACCTAATGAAACTTAAAAGCTTTTGCAAAGCAAAGGAAACTACAAACAGGATGAAAAGACAACCCTCAGAATGGGAAAAAATATTTGCAAACGAATCAACGGACAAAGGATTAATCTCCACAATATATAAACAGCTCATGCAGCTCAATATTAAAAATACAAACAACCCAATCCAAAAATGGGCAGAAGACCTAAATAGACATTTCTCCAAAGAAGATATACAGATTGCCAACAAACACATGAAAGGATGCTCAACATCACTAATCATTAGAGAAACGCAAATCAAAACTACAATGAGGTATCACCTCACACTGGTCAGAATGGCCATCATCAAAACGTCTATAAACAGTAAATGCTGGAGAGGGTGTGGAGAAAAGGGAACCCTCTTGCACTGTTGGTGGGAATATAAATTGATACAGCCACTATGGAGAATAGTACGGAGGTTCCTTAAAAGACTAAAAATAGAATTACCATATGACCCAGCAATCCCACTTCTGGGCATATACACTGAGAAAACCATAATTCAAAAAGACACATGCACCCCAATGTTCACTGCAGCACTATTTACAATAGCCAGGTCATGGAAGCAACCTAAATGGCCATTGACAGAGGAATGGATAAAGAAGATGTGGTACATATATACAATGGAATATTACTCAGCCATAAAAAGGAATGAAACTGGGTCATTTGTAGAGACGTGGATGGATCTAGAGACTGTCATACAGAGTGAAGTAAGTCAGAAAGAGAAAAACAAATGCCGTACATTAGCGCATATATGTGGAATCTAGAAAAATGGTACAGATGAACCCATTTGCAAGGCAGAAATAGAGACACAGATGTAGAGAACAAACGTATGGACACCAAGGGGGGAAAGCAGGGTGTGTGTGGGGGTGGGATGAATTGGGACATTGGGATTGACATGTATACACTAATATGTATAAAATAGGTAACTAATAAGAACCTGCTATATAAAAACATAAAATTAAATTAAATTTAAGAAAAAAAAAAAAGGAAAATATTTGTAGGTGAGATTCAGACCCACATCTCCTGGCTCCAAGCTTGCTATTCTTTCTAGTACCTGTGCCATCTCACTGAACAGAGGCTATAGCTCCCTTCTGTTGAACATTTGGCCAGTGCTTTCTTCCCTAGGCCCAGTGTGGTCTGACTTCCTTAAAAAGAAAAAAAAAAGGTACTATTGTTGCAAATTTGGCCTTTTCATATATTATAAACATGGTGAAGAAACAGAACTAAGAGTATCAGACTTCCCTGGTGGTCTAGTGTTTACGATTCCACGCTTCCACTACAGGGGGCACAGGTTCGAACCCTGATCAGGGAAGTTCCACATGCCATGCGGTGTGGCCGAAAAGAAAAAAAAAAGAAAAGCTAAGAGTATCATCTTAATACTTAAGGAGTCCTGAGAGAAATACGGATGTGTCATGTTTCTGGTGATAGGAGTGCCCAGAAAACGTCCATGCCAAATTTCTACGAAGTTAATTACATGGTAAATAGAAAACTCACCATTTCTAGGAAGTCTGTAATAAAACCTTCTGTTAAAAATTAAAAGAATTACTGTCAATCAAAGAATAGCATCCTAATTTCTCTTTTGACAGTTTGAGTGTTCATACCCAGGGCTTTCTTAAGGTAGAGCACAATTACACACACTAAGAAAAATGTTGGAGTTTGGACAGGCCTGTGAGGTGGACAGAAACAACACCTGAGACATGGTTTGGATTCATTCAACAGTAAGAACACACTGCAACACTGTGAAAAATATGCATCAGTCTTGCTAATTTTGTTTTCAGCTCAACTATGTGAATGATGTTGTCAACAGGGTTTCCTATCCTATCTTTAAAAAACAATTATTTTGGGCTTCCCTGGTGGCGCAGTGGTTGAGAGTCCGCCTGCCAATGCAGGGGACACGGGTTCGTGCCCCGGTCCGGGAGGATCCCACGTGCCGCAGAACGGCTGAGCCTGCGCGTCCGGAGCCTGTGCTCCGCAGCGGCAGGGGCCACGGCAGTGAGAGGCCCGCGTACCGCAAAAAAAAAACAAACAAACAAACAAAAAAAATACACAATTATTTTGCCTATTCTCTTACAGACTATGCTGGATTGATTGCAGCAACGTCCACGCCTCCCTGGATCTGCACCGTTTGTAGTATTACTTTGTGCTCCTCTCGTTAGGAGGTCTATTTCCCTGCTTCTTGAATATGGGCTGGTCTTGTTTGCAATCGCCTTGCAATCAAAAGGCGATTGAAGTGCCCGTGTGCCAGTGCTGAGCTTAGGCCTCAGGAAGCCTTTTAGGCTTCCATTCACAATCGTGACCTCCTGGGACGGCACTGTGAACAGTCCAGGCTGACTTACTGGAGAATGACAGCCATGAGATCCTGTACCATCTTCCCCGCCCACCATTGCCTGAGCCGACAGCCATCCCACCACCAGACATGTGAGTAGGGCCACGCTAGACCACCCAGCCCCTGACATGAGAGCTAGAGCAAGTCCAGTCTGTACCATTTGAAACTGGCTTAGAGTCTGGTCTAGATCAAAAGAACCACCCAGGTGATCCATAGATTCATGAGCTAAATAAATATTGTCTTAGGACATTAAGTTTTAGAGCAGCTTGTTTTCGTAACTAACTGACAATAGAAAACGACTATAATATATTCTTACAAAGAATTAACTACTTTGAGAGCATTTTCTGCTTTAAGAATGACTGAAACTTTAGCATGCTAAACTGGTCGTCAATATTCCATCTGCTTTAATATCCTAGACTGGTGAACTGTGTAGTCTGAGCTTAAATAACTCCACACTATGAATATATTCACACAGAGTCACTGGCGCACGTGTCTGGCAAGAATGTTGTTCTGGCAGTCATTAAAAAGCAGAAAAGTAGAGTTTTCAGAATCAAGTGAACTTTTTCCAATGACTAAATCTGACTTTGCTCTCACTGTAAAGATTCAGTCATTTCTCTTGACATCTCATCAAATAATTAAACATTTCTAGATATGTTATAATTATGTGGTAGAATTGTCGGGAATAAACCACTATTATGCATAGAATAATCCCCCTACAGGCTGTTTGGCAGGCTGGCCACCTATTTTTGTAAATAAAGTTTTATTGGTACACAGTCACATTCATTCATTTACATATTGTCTGTGGCTGCTTTTGTGTGACAACTGCAGAGTTGAGTAGTTGCAACAGACACCCTATGGCTGACAAACCCTAAAATAGTTACTCTATGACCTTAGGAAAAGTTTTCCAACCCCTGCAGTACACCGCAAACATTTTTATAGTAACCCTATTAACATAGCCAAATACGAGGATACGCCAAAATTACGAGCTCTGGCTTGACAAAACCTAACTGATCGCATTGCAGGTGGAGATAGGAAGAAAGGAAGGCGGGGTATGTGGGGCTATTGTCACCAAAAAAAATGTAGGAATGCAGTCCTGTTGGGTCTGTTGGATGGATTTCCCCCCATTAAGCTGCAGCTAAGTTATACAAATAGGTGAGCCAGTGGTCATAAAGGATTTCCACAAAGTCAAGCTCCAGTGAGCTTTGCCCATCTGTTTTTCTGTAGCCCATTCATTAATCATGTCCCTTAGGAATCATCTGACTCCTTTTCCAGATCTGTAGTTACATTTCAGGCATCTTAAGGCAGGCAGACTGCTCGGCTTGACATTCACCCTCCTAAGCTTTGGTTTCCTTGTTTATAAAATGACCACCAGGTGGTCTCTCAGGTTCCTCCCGGGTTGGACACCATGATTCTGAGCTGGTGCTAGTGATGGTGGTGTTGCTGGCATGGCAGGAGTTGTGGCAACTAGTGGTGCAGGTCCACCAGACCATCCATTCGCTGCAGAGGCTTCCTTGGATCCTACAGACCTGCTGATCCCAGCTCAGCTTTGCACACGGGAGTCCTGAGCCTCAAGTTCTGGCAAACCCACATTACCGAAGGGACAAGGTACCCGCTGGTGCCTCACTCAGTGAGGCCACAGGTAGGCAGATGGCAAAATGGTGGTGCCCCCAGCTTGTCCAAAAAAAGAGACAGGATGTACATCTGTCCGGCAGGAAGTGATTCTGAGCACCCAAGTGTTAGCAGTATGACCCTAGGTGTTAGAAATGCCAGTGCTTCTTAATTTTCTTCTTTGCACTGATGTGCAATTTTACTATGGTGTACATGGTATAAAAAGAAAAAGAAGCAATAAATGGTGTTTTTCAAAGGACCTCAGTCCCATCACTAAGGCAACAGGGATGACTGGGGCAGACTGATGATCAGATCCTTCCCGGCTACACTTTTTCCACTCTGAATCATGACCACCTCTCTTCCCTTTCAAATCTGGCCTTGACGCTCATTCTAAAATATACTTCCCGTGCACATCATGGGTGATGTGTCTTGGGATCCTCTTCTTAACCTCAGGCCAGTTTTAGCCTATCCCTGTGTTTGGGAACTTTTTAATTCTGCTACAGGAGGGACTCCAAAACCTCCTTGGCCATTAGAAACACCTGGGGAAATTTAATGTGCCATATTATTTCTGGGGGCCCAGACTGGTTTAGCAGCTCAGGGGCAGTGTTCAAATAGCTGCCTTTTTTACGTTCCCCAGGTGGTTTCAATAATCTGTTCAGTTTGGGGCTCAGATCCCTCTGGAACCACAGTCAGTCTGGGAAAGGTAACCTCAGTCTCACGCTGGGCCTTATGGACGCCAAGGAGAGAAACATGGCAGAAGGAGTAATGGCTTTCCTCTTGTCAATCGTATTTTCCCCTCCAAACCTCTTTTTATTTTTCTTTTCTGTATTGGTTAAGAACCCAACCTCTAAAACCATTTTGCCGACCTCCTCTACTTGGTTCTGCCGCTATCTAGTTGTAGGACTTTGGGTACGTTTCTTAACCTCCCTGTGCCTCAAGTTCCCTTATCTGTAAAATAAAAATAACGGTACTGCCCGCTTCAGAGAGTTGTTGGGAGAACTAGATAAATTGATATATAAAGTACTTAGAGGAGTACTGGGCTTGTGGCAAAGCTCATTAATGGTGGCTTTTTTTAAATCATTATTTGACTTGTTTTGGTCCAGCATGCCACCCTGGGCACTCGTGCCTTGGCCTCTTTTCTAGGCCAAGTTTCCTTAGGGCACTAGAGGAGGTGCCAGGTCAGAGAGAAAGGTCTGGGATGGGCTTGTCAATATTCATGCAGTTACAATCCCAAGCATAGCATTAGCTCACAAGGGACGTATTGTGCAAGTGAGCGCTTTCCAGAGGTGCAGGACAGATATGGGGCCTCCATGTCCTAGCAGTGGGTCTCCTGGGGACCAAGGACAAAGCATCTCCGTGTCAAGGAACATGTAAGTAGGGGCTACCTACCTCAGGGCACCCTCTTCTTTCCCATCAATACGGCTGCCCATTTGGAAAATGTGCAATATCTTAAGATGTAATTATCAAAACGATAGACCCTGAGCAACTGGACAAGGTGAGAATTTTCATCACTTGCCGTTTCATGTTAAAATTGTGGAGTCTAGCGAATTCCTTACTCCTGTTCATGCTGTGGGTTAATAAACAGCAATAGCCAAGGCTGATCACAGGCTGAGGGAGAAAGCAGCTTTCCTCCAACCTGTCACCTCTGTCCCTGGAGCAATTTGTGATGGCAGAGCTCCAGAAACTTCAAAAAGCTGTCACTAACAGTGTAACTGTGGTCTTTTACACATACAGGAGGCGTGCTAGGTGGTGGCTGCTTTTTTTGAAGCTACATATATTAGCAACCCACAGTGAATCCGTTCTTTATTTTTAGGCACCAAGCATGATCCTTCCTACTCCCAGGCTGACATTAGATACTTCACCTGATGATTTAATGAGCACACCTCCCAAAGATAGCACAATTATCTATATTTACAACCCAGATATTTCTAGCGTCACCTTATGTTTGGAGGTGGTGTTAGCATTTACTGGATGCCCTTGAGGAAAAATAAATGCTAACTGGTGTGGAGAATACCCCTCCAGACACTTACATTTAGTCACTGATGGGATTAAAAAAAGCACAAGAATTCAAGTGAGACTACCTGAGTGTGAGGCCCAACGCCAAACTCTGTGTCTCGTTAGGCACATTTCTTGAGCTCTCTGAATGCCTCTTGAGCCAGGCATCACAGCCACCTCAGGGGGTGTGGCAAAGAAATAAATGCTTACACATATCCCAGTGGCTCCCCTATGTTTCCCAACTACCTTGCAGCTGGGCAGGGTCATGTGACTAGCCCTAGCCAATGATGGATGAGCAGAAATGACCTGTGTCCCTTCCAGCTGAGGCAATGAAAAACCCATGTGTGATTATCCCACCTCTCTCTTCCCTGGTCCAAGGGATTGAGAAGGCCACTTTCTTCTTCAAGTGATGGAGTTTACAAGATCGTGGAACCTCTGTCAGCCTGGGTCTCTGAGTGACTTTGCAGAGTTGAGCATTCACTCCCCCCTCCCAGCATTCCTATCTCCTCATGGACCCTCAATCAATAGAGAGTTTGAATGAGAAACAATCTTTGTTAATATGGTAGCATAGAGATTTTTGAGTTCTTAAGGGATTTCTGTTAAGGGATTTCCAAGGTTACTTCCTCCATTCCCAGTATGACAAAGCCCATCCTCTCTAACAGCCAAGGTCATTGTGAGACAGTAAGATGTAGTGGTAAAGAAAGTGAGAGTTCCGGAGCCACACTACCTTGATTTGAAACAGAGCTCCGTCACTCATGAGCTTTGTGATTGCTCTGTGCCTCAGTTTCCTCATTGAAACATGGAGGTCATTCTTCAGAGGATTATTATAAATGCCAATCAATAGATATAAAATCCTTGGGCTTCCCTGGTGGCACAGTGGTTAAGAGTCCGCCTACCAGTGCAGGAGACATGGGTTGGAGCCCTTGTCCAGGAGGATCCTACATGCCATGGAGCACCTGGGCCTGTGTGCTACAGCTACTGAGCCTGCGCTCTAGAGCCCGCAAGCCACAACTACTGAAGCCCGCACACCTAGAGCCCGTGCTCCACAAGAAAAGCCACCGCAATGAGAAGCCGGCGCACTGCAATGAAGAGTAGCCCCTGCTCGCTGCAACTACAGAAAGCCCGTGCACAGCAGCGAAGACCCAACGCAGTCAAAAATAAATAAATTAATTAATTAAAGAAAGTTTAAAAAATTAACTTGCATTAAAAAAAATAGGTACAAAATTCTTAAAACAGTCTTACACATAGTAAGCATTCAATAGATAGCAGCCACTACTAGGTGAATCATTTAGCGTGTAGCAGGTATTCCGTAAATATAAGTTTCCTTGATCATCACATCACCCTCTTCTCTTCTTTGGATCAGTGATTCTCTGGCTGCACATTAAAATAACTTAGGGAGATTTGAAAAAGGACCAAGCCTAGGCGGCACCACAGAGTACCTGATTTAATTAGCCTCGGCGGGACGCAGGAGTTATAGTTTTAAAAGCTCCTCAGGTGCTTGTACCATGCACAGCCAGGGTTCAGAACTACCCTTCCACACTTGTCAGCAAATTACTGCTTGTCTGCTGGATACTATCAAATTTTCCCAAACTTGGTAAGTGACAACAAAAAGACAGGGGGTTTCCTGTGAGCTGACATCATTTCCCAACTCCAGAAGGGTGGCATTCAAACCACAAAGGAAAAACCAAGCCTGTGTTATGCTGATTTGACAGTCTGGCTGACAGTGTATTTTTCTCTCAAGCCATGGTACAAAGCAGCTGATCTGCCACAGCATTTACTAGATCTGTGGGAGAGGGATATTTGAAAAGAATAAGGTTTGGTACCCAAAACACCCACAACTGCAGTTACCTACTGGTCTATTTAATCAGTTTGGGTTACAAGAAACAGAAGCCAGCTGAGCTGGTGCAGAGGATGGGATGGGAAGATGCAAGAGGCAAGATCATGGATACCGGAGGGCCAGAAGCCCAGACCTGCGTGACCACAGGAAGACCACCCCTGGGTAGTCAGAAACCGAGAAGCCTTCTTCCTTTCTCCTGGAAGCCACACGACCACGCTCATCCCTGCTCCTCTGACGGGACCTGCACTGTCTCTCTCAGTCGGCTTGCTCTGGCTCACTTCCCCTCACACAGCTTCTGGTCCTGACTCTGCTCTGAGACTCCTTGGCTTGAATTCTGCAAATCGGAGGCAGTATATTACTTTGTTCAAATTTGCTCATTCAAACCTGATCATTCCTACTTGTTTATTTATACTGGAACACCCACACCACAGGGCTTGGGCCACCCAACACATTGGGTGACCTCGGTTCAGAAATTCACTCCTGGTGTCATCGACTGTGGATGAGGAAGGAAGACCACAATATAGAACCAAGTGTTAAATTGCAAGTTTCAGCTGGGACACCGGGATGTTATGTACACCGGGTTTCAGCCTCGAGTTGGGAGGTGGACGTCCATGCAGATTCGTCAGACATGTGGTGAAGAACCAGTTCGATGACTCTCAGACTCTCACTGAGGAAGACAAAGTCAAAAGAGGATTTCTAAAGGTCACTTCTGTGGGAAGAGCCAACCTCCCTGCATAACCCGTAACCCCAGCTTTAAGAGTCCCCACTCAGAAACATATGAGTAGGGAACATTGGTTTCCTGCAGGGGCCCAGGAAATTGGCACCTGATCACACCTGAAGAAGCTGACGTGACCTGTGGCAACAGAGTGGACGACTGTATCTGGGAAGGAACTTTCTATCAGCGGGTCAAAAGTGTGTGAGTCCTGGGGACCCGATGTGGGAACTGTGGTAGGAACGTCAGCCTGTGGATCCTACCCAAGGCGGTGGGCATCCAGAGTAAGAGGTTAGGGGTCATAATACCAGGAGCAGAAGCTGCAGGGGGATCAGGAGAGGCCAGCCAAAGGAGAGGGGCTGCCTGAGTCAGGGAAGCTGTATGGGAGGGGCCCAGTGGCAGCCTCCGAAGAACCCAGCAGGGCAGCTACAAGGGAAAGTGTGTGCTGCCATCTGATGACAATACCAGACAAGTATAAACCCACCTTCCTGTGGCTTCAATCCTGAAGGTCCAGAAAATGGGCCTTTTTTTTCTGTTTCTAATCAGTAATTTCCAACAGCAGTCAGTTGAGTTGAAAAGCCCTGGGCAAGCTCTGTTGGGCAGAGCTGCTCCCGAATGTGGCGTGTTGCCATAAATCTCATGGGGTTATAAGAAGATGGAGCCAGTGAATGGCCACATCACATTTCATTCCCAAGTTTCCCAATTAAACAAGAACAACCAAATTATCTCCTGCTATAGTCCAAGCAATAGGGTCTGCACTGCAGAGCATATAAAGATAAGACGATCCTTGCCCATAACGTATTTAACGTACAATAAAGAGGGAAAGACAAGTACAGAAATAATCATAATGATGGGCAAGGTCTCAGAGTTGAAAAAGGAAGACCATGCCATTCTGAGAGGGAGAAAAGACACGGGGTATAGAGAGAGGTTGGGACTATGACTCTTTGGTAAGTTGTGATATTTAAGCTGGTCTTGAACGGGTAGCATTTCAAAAGAAGAGATAATGAAGGGAGAGGAGAAGGAAGGCCATTCTAAGCCCAGTGGAATTGCCACTGCTGCCTGGTCTACCATAGGAGATTTTCCTCCAAGCTAAGATAGGGGAGGTAAAAAAGTTTCATCTCCTGTGCAAACTCTGGTCTGTTTATGGGTTGCCTGTAGTGCTCCGTAAATGGACGTAGGCAAGTATAGGAAGCTCTGGCTGCTATAACAAAATACCATAGATTAAGCGGCTTAAACAACAGACATCTGTTTCTTATAGACCTAGTGTCTAAGAAGTCTAAAATCAAGATGCTGGCCAATTCAGCTCCTAGTGAGGGCCCACTTCCTAGCTTGCAGGTTGCCACCTTCTTGCTGTAAATTCACGTGGCAGAAAGAGAGAGAGTGAGCTTTGGTCTCTCTTCTTCTTCTTAGAAAGACACTATTGCTGCCATGGGGCCCCATCCTCAAGACCTCACCTAAACCTAATTACCTCCCAAAGGCCCCACCTCCAAATACCACTGCAATGGTGGTTAGGAGTTCAACACATGAATTTTGGGGGGACACAAACATTTAGTCCATAACAGAGTGTTCTGGACAATTAATAAGGAGATAAATGGCTTGGGGTATAGGCATCTAGTAGGAATCTCTACTTTTCTCTCTGTGAGCTGCTCTTATACATAGATTCTTAAGCCCATGGATGGATTTGGAGGGTCATGGGGGTTTGAAGTTAAATGCAGATTTTCATATTTTGGTGAATTTTTCTGAGGTACTAGGCTAGAGACTTCACCAAATTCTCAAGAGATTCATGACCAAGAAAGGTATAAATCACATGGCTAAAAGAAAGAAGGAAGGTGGTTAATGTATCAAATTAGTTTGGCTTGAAGAAGAGAGTTACAATAAAGGAGGGGGTGTTAGGTCCCTTTGGATCTGGGAGTGTTGCAGAATATTCCCTTCCAGACATGACAAGTGTACTGAACTCAGGGTGTCTGGTCTATCTATGAAATATGGAACTATTTACCAAAATGGGGGAGGGCCAGAGTCAGAAAAAGGAGGAGTTTTCTGAGCTTCATCATTGTCGAGCCTGTTTTTTTAACTTTACTTTCTAATGGCAGGAGGCAGGGCTGTCTCTACTCATGGACATGCATAAAGCCATGCAAAGTCCCTTAAATTTCCCATGCTGACTGGATACACCGGGAGAGATTCTGCTTTGTTCTGAGGCAGGGATAACAAAGAGGTTTCAACTCGCATACATCTCTGATATATATTTCATGGTTCCCTGTAGTGTTATGTAAAGAAGCTTTCTATAACTTTGTATGGAGACAGATGGTTACTGGACTTATCACAGCGACCATTCCATAATGTAAGCAAATGTCAAATCACCTGAAACTAATATAATATGGCCCATCAACCATATTTCAATGAAAAACTAAGGTTTCTAGACCAAGCCCAGGCTCAGAGGAAGTTTTTGCCTCATCCAGCTGAGGTAATTCTCTCCAAAGACTCCTACAAACATAAGCATTTTCTGGGGAAAGTAGCTCAAGATGCCCTTAGTGCTCACAAATAAGGATTAATGGGTTAGAATAGCAGGTTCTCACACATGGCCGGTGGGAAAAGAGCCTGTGCTTTGGATGCTTTGAGAGAAGGCCTGAGTAAGCCCCTGAGGGTGAAGGGACAGGGGGAGGGGGAGGCAGGATGCACCTGGGAATGCTCTGGGAGGAGGAGACCATGACAAACAACACAGAAAAATGTTAGGCCCCGAGGAGTCCTAAGGCAGTAGGGACCTTCTGACTGTTGAGATAGAAACAGACAGACACAACACTGGGAACATCTCCATAGCAGTTCTTCACCAGGAAAAAAACTCATCACGAGTCAGGACTTTAGTAAACAGCTCCAGGAACTCAGAAAGAATGCTCGCATGCCCTTCACACAGGTACCGTCTGTCAGAGGGCAGGCTCTGTAATTTCTACACATTGGAATCCCACAGGAAGCTTTTAAAAGACCCCCGATGCTGCCTCCACCCATGGAACTAAGCTCGGTGATTCTTAACCTCAGCTGAGCAAGCTTTGAAAAGTGGGGATGCCCGGGTTCTCCCCTACCCCGTTTCCATCTAGAGACTCTCATTGAATTGAACTGAGTTGGTCTGGGGTGCAGCCTGGGGTATTTAAAAGTTCCCCAGGTAATTCTAATGTGTAGCCAAGGTTGAGAACCACTGCCTAAGAAAAACCCGGGAACCAGAGATCCTGATCCAGGAGGTCTGAGATCTACATAGGGGCCCAAGAAGCTATATTGAAACCATCTTCCAAAACCAAGTGGTACCCGGATTCTACTGGAAGGGATAATGTGCTTGGCTGTCTCTACATTATACAAAAACAACAATATGAATGTAACTGTGTCAATTCAGGAAAAGCGCTCAATCTGATCACCTAGCCTTGTACAGACCTAGCAAATGATTGATTGAATTTTTCCCTTTTCAAGCAGTTATCTTGATATCGTATTGAAAGGCCAGTCACACGCTATTAGTTTAGGCATTTTAATTACATTGACTGAACCATCCCATCAGAGTCCATAAAGCCTTCATCTCATACCCTCCATGCCCATCACGATGCCTGGCACATAGACAACAGGGAAGTAGTAAGCGGAGCGAAACTGGTAGTTACCTACGGATCTTTTAAAAACACCAGGCCCCATCCTAGACTAAATGAATGGAAATATTTGATATGGGGCCCAGGCGTGGGACCTATCATCTGTTTGGATGAATGAACCAGTGTTTTAGCCAAAATAACCAAACTGGGGTGTGTGTAGATGCTGCCTCAGTCTTTCTCTGATTTCACTCTCCTCTTCAGGCTGGGGAGTAGATGCCTCCAGTTAGCCTGGCAGATGGGATAAGGCATAAGCCTCTCTCTCCTTATCTTCCATTTCTCAACTAATCCCCTAAACAGATTTGTCACATCTGGGGAGCTTTAGTACTTGGGAATTTGCAGCTCTCTGCAAAGTCCTCCCTTGAGGGGCCAGTGGGCTCCCAAGGGGGAGACACAGCCTCACATTAGCATGTCTAGGGCTTGGCTGAATCACGCTCTGGAAAAATTGAGCCTTGGGGAAACTCCTAAAACAGGGGCAGCCAAAAATGCCCGGCACATTCGCAGTGAATCTGGCCACCTGGGATGGGCCAGCAGCAGAATGCTTTTGCCGTCAGCCCTGCTCACTGGGCCAGGTGAGCCACAACGGCCCTTCGAGACAGTCAGCGCTGAAGGCTCGGTGGTCACACCCTAGGGCCTTCCCTCCGCGACAGGTAAGTTCGTGGTGGGGCTTGCTCTTCCCAGCACGGTCGCCCCATGTCCCCCCAGGTATTTGCTCACACTGACGTTAATAAGAAAGCACTCCCTCATCCCACAAATGTTAGTCCACTGGAAACATTTTAGACAGAAACTTAACACTTGAGGATTCGGTTTTCTTCAAGGTTAGGTGTGTGGTTGTGTTGGTTTTTCAGACATGCTTCCCAAAGAAATTGGTCATTTACATTCAGGATGGGTCTTTCCCGCTCTGAGAACAAGTGTTGCTGACACCACGGCGGCAGCCTCCTCGGCAGTACCTGCCTGACCCGGTGCCCTCGCCAGGACTGACATCTGAACTCAGAACCTGATGTTAACACAGAGAAGCAATACTGTGCCAGTCATGCACAGATGCAGCCCCACGTCCCCCTACGTTAACCCTGGCCACTCTCAACCCTCCTCACATTCTGGCACACCAAGGGTAACACTGGGCTCAGCAGGGACCCTTCTCCTTCCGGGACCCTTCTCCAGGGCAAGTGGGCATTGATTCAGACTGATGGGTGCCCCTGTTAGGCTGGGCAGTACATTACGGCTGGCATCCCCGTCCACCTCGTATCCCTCACGCAGACCTGGAGCCATCCGCCACCGTCTCCGCACAGCTCAGCACATCCTGTGCTCTGGGGTAATCCCATCCTCCAGGCGCTGCGATTTCTGAGTCTTCGGCCCAACCTTCTTGCAGTAGCATCAGCTCACACTTACTGACTGCCTGCCTCTGCTCTTCCTTTCTGAGGCTGAGTTCCTACGCCGTGTTCCTGCCTTGCCAGCTCCCAGAGCTGGGTGTGCCGCCCCGTGGGCATGGCTGAGTTCGGGTGCTTTAGCGACAGCACCACCTCCGGAAGAGAAAGGAGGGTTTCCGGAACGGGATGAGGAGAAATCCGAGTCTCAGTAAGGAAGAGGGCAGAGGAGGGAGATGAAAGCAATGAGGGGCATGGGAGCAAGCTGGGATGCTGGTGCAGTGAGGCCCTGAGCATGAACCCACCATGCAGGCTGGGGAAAGAAGGAAGATGCTGCCTGTGGGTGGGGCTGGCTCAGCAGGAGATAGGTGGGCTTGGAGGAGTAAAGGGAGCCCAGGCCCAGCTACTGAATTCTCACCTGGGTCCCTTGTGCCAACTCCTTCCCCTGGTGAGCTACTTAGCCCTGGTTCTAGGGGTTCATCTGCTAAATCTGCTGCTAAATCTGGGGTTCATCTGCATCCGGTCAGTCAGCCCTGCCCCAGACCTGGGGTCCATCTCAGGAACCCTCCCTGATGTCTGGTCCCTGCTCTCTGAGACAGACTTGCCAGAGACAGCTGCCCGTCAAGGATCTCTACATGCCGCTGAGATGAGGTGACACTGCAGCAGAGACCTGAGGATGGAGGGGGTAAGCTATGTGGACGTGTGGGGAAAGGGCCTTCCAAGCAAAGTGAACAGCAAGTGCAATAGCCACGGAGTGAGCACGAACTTGGCGTGTTCAGGGAATGAGTGGGAGAAAATGATCTGGGGAATGGGGTAAGTTATGGGGGGGCACAGGTGATACCGCATAGGGCCTTCCGGGCCAGGTAAGGAAGCTGGATTTTACTCTGAGTGAAATAAACAAGATGCTCTTCTCAAAACCTCACAAAACTTGCAACCCGAAACAGCTAAGGTGACAGGGAAGAAGCAAAGATGAGCTCAAGTCGAAGAAGCAGGATGTGGTCCTGGTTCTAGCTGTATCTTTGTGACAAAGCACGATGCCAAGTTCTACTTCCCCTACCCTGCAGCCGGGCCCTTTCTCCCTGGAGGCAGCCCCTCCCCAGGAAGAACACCCTGTTGCTTCCCCTCTCTGTCGACCTTGCCCTTGGGCAGTTAGCCTTCCTTGTCCTACGTCACCAAGTATGAAAAGTGTTCACGTCTCCCTCCTTGGCCCAGAGGAAGAGACAGAAGAGAATGAACAACAGCCCTGGTTGGTCAAGCCTCTTAGCATGGGTGCTCTGTGTGGGGGAGGGCATGGGGGAGGGGTACTGAGAAGGGGAAGATGCTGCGACTTTTAGATGAAGGGGAACAGAGGGACTGGCCCTAAAGGACAATCTTCCCTACCTTCCCTCCGTCCCTCCTCTCGGTCCAACCACCACGCGTTCCCTAGGTTGAAGCCTTATTTCCTGTTCTTCCTGTTGTCAAGCCCAGTGTCTCTGACTTCACTCAATGGCAGGAAACCCTGACCTGCTTCATAAAATATGCACTGGCCATGTCTACACAATTTTACCCATCTCCCCACACTCTGCCCCATACTCCTTGGTGACTGGAGACTTTATCTGGCCCAGAGACAGGTGACAGTTAATGGCCAGGATTCCAGTAGGTCACTATATTCTAGTTATAACTATTGTTGTCCAAAGAATAATCTGTGTAGCAAACTGCTGTGCAACATGTCCATACTCAGTAGAGTTAAAAGACAGCTTTTAAAATGATATAGATATAATCTATCTCTATATCTACTGATCTATCTATCCATTCATCCATCCATCTATCTACCTGGGTCCCCAATAGAAAAATGGATAAAGAACACAAAAGGCGACCAATAAAAGAAATATAAATGACTGAAAACCTTGAAAACCTCAATCTTTCTAGAACTCAAAGAAATGTATATTAAAACATTGACAGTAGCCAGTGAACACGAACAGTAGCCAATGCTATTCAGAAAATGGGGAAACAGACTCTTTCAAGCATTATTGATGGTGATGTAAATTGATATGACCTTTCTGGAGGGGAATCTAGTAAGAGGAAAATTTTAAACAGGCATACCCTTATACAGCAATTTTGCCTCCAAGAATTTATTCTTAGGAAATAACTGTACAACTCCACAAGGACATATGTACAAGGATTTCCAGGGAAAACCACCTAAACCTCCACAGTAGAAAACTGGTTAAATAAATTGTGATACATGTATACCATGGAATTGTCTTTAGCTACCAAAAATGATATAAAGCTGTATTTACTGACAATGGAAAGGAGTCTACAATATAATAAGTATAAGAGTTAGATTACAAAAGTGTGCAGTGCATGATACAATTTTTTTGAAGAGTCTATGTTAAATGTATCAAAAGCCTGGAAAATATATATGCCAAAAATAAATCATTTTTGGTTACCTCTGGATTATAGGATTCTGTTTGATTTTTACTTTTTCGTATATTTCTGCATTCTCTGAATTTTAGGTAATGAACATTTGTAACTTTTGAAATCAAATAAAATCAGTAGTGCTGAAATGCTCTGAAAAGTGAAATGAAATGCTTGGTCAGGAGACCTCAGTAGAAAGGAGATGGCCTTTCCCTTCTGCTGCCACCTGAAGCCAATCCACCACGGCATCTCCAGATGGGATTATGCTTCAACCATCTCAGGCAGATGAGAATCTATCCTATTGCTAAAGCTCCTAGAGAAAGAGGCTTCAAAATTTACCTTGACAATCCATTCCAGGCTTTATCAAATCCATCTGAAAAAGAAATTGCCCCTAATATCTAATCTGAAATACCTGTTCTGTGATTTAAACCATTGCTTTTCTCCTTCAACTTGCAGTGAAAATAGGAACTGGTGGCTTCCGTTGGTCCTAATCAAGAGCAATTATTTTCCAGAATATCTAAAATTATATACATCCTGCAAGTTAAACACATGTTCATACATACACGCGCATGCACACACACACACACACACACACACACACACACACACACACACACACACACACACACACACTTTCAGGACTCTCCGTACTGGCATTATCACATAAGTAAACATTAAATTCTGAGCCTTAGGCCCAGTCGAAGAAGCCGTTTAGAAAGCCCCAGCCCATCCTAGGCAGCTCGGAAGCATGGAATTGCAGCCCCAGGTTGTTTGTCTGCCTGTTCAGCAGTGACACTGTCAGGAGGGTAACCTGGAGCAGGAAGGAGAACTGGAGATGCTGCAGGAAGATATCTCAGACTTGTTCTGATTGATGAGAAAGAATATCAGCCCCAAACCTCGAGAAAAGGAGAGAGCAGTTTGCTGCTGCTGACAGGCCACGGGAACGATGCATTGTGACAAGAGCTTTCTGTCTCTCTGCTCTTTAATTCCTCCTCCAACCTGTTCTCTCCCTCCTCTTCCTACTGTGCCTTCCCTTCATCACCTCCTGCCCAATCCGTTGTCTTCAATCCCATCACGGCTCGCGTTTATTGTCCATTTACCATACATCAGACACTGTTCCAAGAAATCTACATGTACTCGCTTAATTCTCACAACACCCTAGGAAATGGATGCCACTACCCACCTTTTAAAGTGGTTTCACCCAAGAGATCTGACCTCTACTTGCTGGACACCAAATGGTGCCTAGATGCAGCCTTTTGGATCCACAGGGGGGTTCTCTGACCCTAGAGGGGCTCTGGGAGGGGAGGGCAGATGTGCTCAGGAGCTACCATGGCTCAGGGACCGAGGGAGCTGATCAGGGAAGAGTAGTGGAGACCTCAGGCTGTGGAGCTTGGAGCAAATGCTGTCACGTCTCGGCCTACAATCTTTGGATGTGCCTGCTTTCCAAGATGACTTGCAATCACCAGGTGCTGCTTCTCTGTGCCTGAGGGCTTTAATTCCCCAAACCAGAGTAGGCCACTCTGCCCCTGGGAGCAGCCCTCAAACTCAGCAGTTGGTATATAAATACCCCGGCCCCCTCAGGCCTTGAGCGGGATTATTCTGGGTCATGAGTTTTGTACTTTTTCTCCATGGGATTAAACCACAGCCGTAATGGTAACTGATGTGACAATCATCTTTATCAGCTGCCTTCATTCTCCTGAATTACTTCCCACTGCCCAGTATATACTACTTGTACTTGAATCCTCATCTCCTTCTTGGGAGAAGGCAGTGTTTATGACAGGCCTGGTTTGAACTCCAGCTCCAGTCCTTCCTTTCTATATGACCTTTGACGAGCTATGACTCTGAAAAGGGGGTGAGGTATTGCAGGGGTTAGACATTTCTATATATGAAGTTCTGGCACTCAGGCACTGAAGAAAAGCCCATTCTTACTATTGCTGCGAAGGGGGTTCTGTTATGCGGTCACTGTTCCTATTCCTTAACAATAATGCAACATCTTTTCCTTCTGCACTAACACTTCTGGAAACTTTAACCCCAAAGGCTTGCAGCTGACCACTCTCCAGTCTTGGACCAGTAAAGCTAACAGCAAATTTGACCTGTTGTAAAGACCTGATATATGAGACATAGCTCCGGAGAGTTCAATTTGTATTTCAAAGAAAGAATTGTAAATAATTTTCCAAGAATGAGTTTTCCACCCACTTGCTAATTTAGAGATGCTCGTTCCTTCCTTGGGTAGACGGCTTTAATGTTGACAGAACATTTCCATCCTACTGGTATAACTGCGTTTGATTCTCCCGTCGGATCCTTGTGTCAGTCAATATAGGACATCTTGTGCTCCCACAATCTCAGTGCATCCACACAACAGACATGTATTTCTTGCTTGCTCTCTCATGAGTCAGCTGGGGAATCGACCCCATGTCATCTTCTCTGCAGCGTCCATACTGACCAGACAACCATCATCTAGCATACGGCTAGCACTATGGCAGAGGGAAAAGAGCAGTCGGGAGCTTTCTGTTCTAGCAATTAAATGTTGTGCTCAAAAGTAACACTCTCGGGCTTCCCTGGCGGCGCAGTGGTTGCGAGTCTGCCTGCCGATGCAGGGGACGCGGGTTCGTGCCCCGGTCTGGGAAGATTCCACATGCCGCGGAGCGGCTGGGCCCGTGAGCCATGGCCGCTGAGCCTGCGCGTCTGGAGCCTGTGCTCCGCAACGGGAGAGGCCACAACAGTGAGAGGCCTGCGTACCGAAAAAAAAAAAAAAAAAAGTAACACTCTCATTCCCTCTCACAATTCACTAGCAGGATCTGGTCACGTGGGCAAGAAGCTAATTCTACCATGTACCTGGAAGGCAGGCAACAGGGAAACATTGGTGTATAAAAGTAATGACTACCATCACCTTATTCCTACCCATTTTATTTTGGAAAACATGAGTTTAAGTGCTTTCTTAAAGTCACCCAGGGAGTCGGGGCAAAGCAGGACCTAGGATCCTAGTGGTTCCTTCTCCCTGAGATGCCTGAAGAAGACTACATTGCGAGATGAAGGTCCCACCCCTTTCTCACCTCTCTCCAAATTCAACAAACCTGAACCATCTTTGTAATCCTACCCACTGGCAATCTCAAGGTTAAGGACTGAATGGTGAAAGGTCAAAGAAACTGACTTTCTGAAGTAACTCCGGGATCAGGTGACAAGGGGAATGTTTTTCGTAAGCAGTAGGCTGTGGAAAGGAAATTGGCTCCTACCTCTGGCTGGATAGAACTATCTTATTCCCAGAACCAGGTAGAACTCTCTAAACAGTAGGATTTTAAAGCCGTCAGTCCATATCTCTAGCACGTGGTGTTCTCTGGAATCCTGAAGCTTCTACCCAGTAGCGCCCGGAGCCTGCTCATATCAGCCTGCAAGAACCAACTGTGTGCATCTTTTCCCGGCTCCACAGTCAGCACAATGGTGGCTTGAAATTGGCCACGGTAGGAATATTTACACCACAGAAATTGGAAAAGCTATAAGTCAGGTCTTTTTTCTCCTAGATTGCTGGTTATTAAACACGTCCCAGCACACTGCTGTTCCTACCTTCAACTCTTCACACATGCTTGGCTTTCCTTCATGCTTTTGCATGCCTCATGGGCATACGCGGAACCTTGAGAACTGGAAAGCGTCTCTGAGGAGAGGGGTTCTGCTTTGTCTCTTTTTCAAGTTCCTCCCTTCCCTGGCATATACGTACATGGCCTTTACCTTACTATTTGCCAGGCCTTGTTCTAATCACTATATGTGTAAAGTCTCTCATCCCTTGAGAGAGGAGGTAACTTGTCTTAGGTCACACAGCAAGTAAGAAGCACAGCCAGGTAAATCTAGCTCCAGCATCCCTGCTTATAATAACCACACTCTACTGACTCTCAGAGCACATAATAGAAGAATAGTACGATTTTTAATTAATTAAGAAATCATGTTAAACACCATTTTTCTGAATATCCGAGTTGAATTACATCTGGCAACCACATGGTTAAAGTGGATTTTTTCACTCATTTAATATTCATTTATCGCACACTGGCTGTACACCAGGCTCTATGCTAAGTCATGAAAAGGACACAAGGATGTGGCCAATATGAGGTACCACTTATCGTGCTCTCAGTAAACAGGCACTGTGGTGGGTGCTGTGCGGGGCTACAAAGATGACCATGATGACTGATGATGATGACAGCCATGAGAGTTACTGTTATTATTATTATTATTATTATTTTTGCGGTACGCGGGCCTCTCACTGTTGTGGCCTCTCCCATTGCGGAGCACAGGCTCCGGATGCATAGGCCCAGTGGCCATGGCTCATGGGCCCAGCCGCTCCACAGCATGTGGGATCTTCCTGGACCAGGGCACGAACCCGTGTCCCCTGCATTGGC
Source organism: Pseudorca crassidens (assembly GCF_039906515.1). NCBI lineage: Eukaryota > Metazoa > Chordata > Mammalia > Artiodactyla > Delphinidae > Pseudorca > Pseudorca crassidens. The sequence goes on along the minus strand of NC_090303.1, from coordinate 32,942,091 downwards.
AGGCGGACTCTCAACCACTGTGCCATCAGGGAAGCCCAAGTTACTGTTATTTAAATGCTTAATTGCCACACCTTGTGCTGAGTATCATTATATTTCAATTTTGCTACACGTTGTGAGACAAATATTTTATACTTTGTGCCCATTTTACAGTTGAGGCCCAGGGACATGTCAGGAGCCACACAGTCTGTCAAAGAGCTCACCATGCAGGCAGCTCTGACGACACTCTGTCTACAAGGCAGGAGAGTTAGACTCTGGCGTTCCTCTCCATCACCTTCTGACCACAGCCAGGCAGTTCCACCTCTGTTCCAACTCAATTCTGAAAGTTTACATTTCGGCCTTCAGGAGATCTTTGGTGTTGTCAATCCAACACTCTTTGAATACAGATATAGTGAGAGGAGGCCCATAAACCAAAAGAAAAAAAGACTTTTCCAAGCATTTGTGTAAGAAACATGAATCATTAGCATTCCAAAGAAGCTTACAGCAAGCATAGATGTGCTCGATATTCACTGAGTTCAACACACAGTGCCAATGAGACCAGAAACTCATTACGTGCTCGGTAGGGAGCTTAAAACCAAAGCAAGGACCTCTTCCTACCCTGGCTTTGTAATTAGAACCTCCTGTGGGAACATTTTCAGTAAGAATAAAACTTTGAGCTTGGAATTATCAAAGTTAACTTTGAAATGAAATTTTACTATCAAATAGCGGGATAAAATTTTAAACAAATATACTAGAACTTACACAACTCATTGAATGTCTTTACCTTTACGGATGAGTTATTCTTGTGTTCAACAAATAGTGTTATCACTTAAAAGTATATCAGTAGCACTATTTTTAGAGTTTTTTTCTGGTTTAATCTAGGAAACACACACAAAAAGCAAGGGGTGTGTGTGTGTGGGGTGTGTGTGTGTGTGTGTGTGTGTGTGTAGGGAGTGTTACTATGTAGTCCATATTTCTGGTTCAATTCAATCACTTACCCTACTGAGTATGTTTGCTTCCAAATGATTTTATGCTCTTTCTAAAAATAAACTTCATCTGCCACAGACTTTGTAACCAACAAGGAGAGCCAAAATAATATGCCACAGGCTCTACAGTCCTCCAAAATGACTTGAGGAATAACTTCATCAAGAATACTCAAGGTGAGAGCTTTGAGAATAAACATACTCATTTGCATGGTTTTTCTTAGGTACTTTTATCCCACTACTTTCAAAACGATTTGAAACATTTCTTGATAATTTAAATTGTCACATTAGTTTATCCTAGCATTTCACTGACTAAATTTCTGGAAAATGCTTGTTTTTGTTTGAATGAGAAGGAAAAAGATGCAGGGTGTGAAAAGGACATACTGGGAGAAAAAAGATCATTAAAAAGAATTCATTTAAATATGAATTGGATACACTAAATATATAAAAAGACATGACAAACTAATAGGATAAGGGGAAATTATTTTAAATCCTTACCTTACATTAAAGAGCAAAACAAAATAGAGACAAGTGAAGGAGTGAATAGACTATAATTACAATGACAAGTGTTGGAGAAATGGGAACATTGCTGATGAGATGTAAAATGGTGCAGCCACTTTGGAAAACACTTGGTTGTTTCTTAAAAAGTTAAGGATAAATTTACCATATGACCCAGTCATTCCCCTTGTAGGTATCTACTCAAGAGAAATAAAACTATATGTCCAGAGCTTCCCTGGTGGCGCAGCGGTTGAGAGTCTGCCTGCCAATGCAGGGGACACGGGTTCGTGCCCCAGTCCGGGAGGATCCCACATGCCGTGGAGCCGGCTGGGCCCGTGAGCCATGGCCGCTGAGCCTGCGCATCCGGAGCCTGTGCTCCACCAACGGGAGAGGCCACAACAGTGAGAGGCCCGCATACCGCAAAAAATCCCACAAAACTATATGTCCAGACAAAGGCTTGTGTATGAATGTTCATAGCAGACTTTTCATAATAGTCAAAAGGTAGAAACAACCCAAATGCCCAGCAATGGGTGAATGGATAAATAAAATGTGGTATATCCATCAATGGACCATAATAAAGGAAGAAATTCAACCATAATAAAGGAAGAAATACTGATATATGCTACAACATGGATAAATCCTGAAAACAGAGTAAGTAAAAGGAGCCAGTTACAAAAGACCACACAGTGTACGATTCCAGTTACAGGAGATGTTGAGTATAAGGCAAATTCATAGAGGCAAAAATTAGATTGTGTGTGCCCAGGACTAGGGATAGGAAAGGGGAGTGACTGCAAACGAGCATAAAGTTACTGTTGGGTGATAGAAATGTTCCAAATTTAGATTGTAGTGAAGTTTGCACAGCTCTGTAAATTTGCTAAAAGTCATGGAATTGTATACTTAAATAAATTTATGGTATGTAAATTGTACCTCAATAACACTATTGAAAATAAACACTATAATTGATGACTTTACCTTCTATCTATTTCTAAAATTAAATATAAAAAATAACAAAGGGATTATAAATATGATTACATAAAAATATAGAGATTTTATACATCAAAATAAAAATAAAATGCAAATAAACTGATAATAACATTTACCATACATAAGACAAAAATTAATTTAATTAGTATACAAAGATTTCATACAAATCTTTGAAAAAATAGTGAGATCCCAATATATAAATGGGTAAATGGCACAAATAGACTAGTTCATCCTGCCCTTTGAAAAATAACTAGTAAACTTACAAAAAATGTATTCAACCCTAAGAATAACCAGAAAAATGTAAATTTTAAAAAAATAATTTTCACCAGTTAAAATAGAGTTTTTAAAAAATGTAATATTCCATTTTTACTGGAATTACATAATATTGGCCTATGTATGGTGAGAGAAATCTTCTTGTGTCCTGTTGGATTAAATACAAATAAGGACATTGTTTTAGGAAAACAATTTTGTTATTTGTCTCAGAAGACTGAAAAATATCTATAACCTTTGATTAGATAATTCTACTATAATTATATGATGCTAGCTTAAGAAAATAATTTAAGATACAGGAAAAATTTAATGTACAGGTATGTTCAGGTGAATAGTTCTTATAATAATAGATGACAAGAAACAGCCTAACTGTCCAACAATAGGAGAATGTCTAAGTAAACGATTCTGCATTCATACAATGGAATACTATGTACCATTAAAAATATTTATAGAAAATTGATAATAACATGGTAAATACTCAAGTCACCATATTCAGTGGAAGAAAACCCCATCAGTATACAAATGGTAAAGTGAAAAAAAAAATCACATCAGGATACAGTATCATTTCAATTAGTAAAAACAATGTGTGGAAAGAAGACTGGAAGGAAATATACTAAAGTATTAACTGTCACCATCTCTGGATGGGTGGGATTCCCAAATATGCATTGTGATAATACTTTCATAGTTAGAAAACATAACTCAACTGCTGTTCTTACAAAGGGAATCTTCAACACAAACGACCAAAGGCAGGTTTCCCAGGATACCTCATTTCCTATATTTTGAAGGTCATCATAACCTTATCTATCAAAAATTGGTATTGGATCAACTGACCCGATGATTTGATGTGATACATTAAAATTGAATTCACTGGACAGAATACTGTATTCTCTATTATTCACATGCCTTTTAAACCAACTTACTGATTCGTTGGCAGCAGTAAGTTGTTTTGCAAGAAAAAGTTAGCAAGCCGTCTACCCACTGGGGCTGTCCACTATTATTCATGGCCTATTTGTTGCATTTGATGATGGCCCGGCAAAGCAATCTCGGTCTACCATATATCAACAGCAACCATGCAATTAAGTCAATTCATGCCCCAAGTCAGTCAATTCAATGAGACAAATAAGGATTTTTTTTTAAATGTCAGTTGGCATCACATGAAGCAAAATTGATTGATTGACTGAAATCTCAGTTTTCAACTGATTTGCATAGTATTCTGAGCACTCCAACCTGCAGCCACTTTGCTTAAAATACAGCCTGTTTCTAGCTACACTATCTCACCAGAGCCAATAAACATTTTTTAAAAATCTGCCGTAATTATCAAGGTACCAACGTTTCCATTCTGACTGACAAACACCCTAGGTGCAACTTAAATGAACTGCAGGCACTGAAGGGAGATGGCCTGCAGCCTTACCCCAGAGCAGAAATTCTGAGGAAAAGGTCTTTCGGACCTGACTTCTAAAGAAAAAGCAAAAGGAACAGCTTCTGACAAAAGCTACCCTGCTAAAATCAGCCACAATTCCCACGTCTGCTTCCCATCACATATTTACAAGTGGCTATTAGAGCCCTCAACGCTGACAACAGTTTCCTTAGACCTGGAGACTGCTGTGCTGTGATTATTGTTTTTGTTCCTTTCTGTCTTCTCTGACTATAGACATTAGGCTAGAAATATCTGTTCCATTAGACCTCAGAAGAAAATAGGGCACGGCCCTAACTCAAGGTGGAGGCAAAGCACTCACCACGGTGCAGGTGAGGGATCCCAGGCTCTGGTCTCAGCGATTTCACTTACAGTAAGATCTTGGGCAAGTCATTCCATTGGACTGCTATGCATGGCATGAAAAAGAGCAGGTTTGAAGAGTTCTAGATTCAATGGTACTATAAGCCAAGGCATCTGAAATGCAAAATAAAACAAAGAAATAATTGGTTGAAATGCATAGCTAAGCTCACACGAAAGTAAGGGAAATCCTCAGAGGAACACCTCCCCCCAAAAAAGAAAAATGAAGTGAGAGAAGGAATTCAGAATTTTTAAAAAGTGGTGAAGCCAAAGTTGCCTGGGGATGTTTTCTGATATTCACTCATCAGGAAGACAGACGGTGAGACCTTGGGCCTTTGAAAGGTATCAAGTCAAAAGACAGATGCTCCCTGTGAACAAAACACATAAGCCCTGCCTTGAAGGAGATTATACTCTAATGGTGGAAGGCAGAAAATGAACAAACGTACAAATCAGACAATGATGAACGCTAGAAGAAAAATAAATAAGGGGAAGGAGGATAACGAGTAACTGAATAGGGGTGAAATTTCATTTAGTTGAGTGAAGAAAGGACCCTGGTAAATGTAACACCTAAGCAAGACCTGAGAGGAGTGAGGGAGTAATCTATGCAGGTATTAAAGGGAAGTGCTTTCTAAGCAGAGGGAACCAAAAATGTAAAAGCCACTAAGCCAGGCCTGTCTGAGGAAGAGAGAAGTGGCCATCTGCTGCAGAGTGAGCAAAAGAAGAGTGCAGAAGAGAGGGTCCAAGAGACAGGCGGGGGCCAGATGACAGAGCAGCCTGTGGGCCACATGGGGACTTGTATGTTATTCAAAAGAGCTGGAAAGACATTGAAGGGTGAGTTAACATGTAGAAGGCTCATTTGGAGTGCTGTGTGGAGAACAGACCATAGAGAAGCAAGTCTAGAAGCCGGAGCACCAAATAACACAACAGGCCAAGCAAGAGGTGATGGTGGCCTAGACAACTTGGTGCTATGGTCTGAATGTTTGTGTCCCCCCCAAAATTCACATGTTGAAATCCTGACCCCCAAAGATGATGGTATTACAAGGTGAGGCCTTTGGGAGGTACTTAGGTCATGATGGTGGAGCCTTCATGAATGGAATTAGTGTTCTTATCAAAGAGATCCCACGGAGCTCCCCAGCCCCTTTTACCATGTGAGGACACAGCTGAAATGCCAGCTATGAACCCAGAAGAATGCTGGTTCACCAGAAGGCAACCAGGCTGGCACCTTGATCTTGGACTTCAGCCCCCAGAACTGTTAGAAACAAAATTCTGTTGTTTATAAGCCACCCAGTCTGTGGAATTTGTTGTAGCAGCCTGAACAGACTAAGACACTAGGTGTGATGGAGATGGCAAAAATGGCCAGACTTCGGAAGGGCCGAAAGGACTTCCAGACTGATTGGAAGTGGGTTGCAAGAGAAAGACAGGCTCAAACCTGACTTCCAGACTTGTGGCCTGATTAACTGGAAGAATAGAGTCAGCTTTTCTGAGATGGGAAAGGGTAGAGGAGGAACAGAGGGGTTGGTAGTGATCACTAGTTTGGGTGTGGACATATTCTGTTTGACATCATATTAGACCTACAATTAGAGATACATAGCTTATTGTTATGTCAGTAAGTAGTGACAAAATAGGCGAGTTCCCAAAAAGGTATAACTTTCCAACTAGAAAATCTGACTATTCTTATTAACTTAAAATAAATTGTCAGTGGTTTTGTGTTTCCTCTTCCCACAAGGAAAGCATCAGTAAATTCTAACAAACATCCAAAGATCAGAAAATTTCCATTTTTATTATACAACCTCTTAAGATGGAGAAAGAGAAGGACAGGAAGAGGGAAAGGGAGATGAGGAGGAGGGAGACACGGAGGAAGAAAACTGGAACTTCCCAATGGACTTCATAAAGCTAATGTATCAAAATGAGACAAGAGTCATGCAAGAAAAACTATACAACAATCTCATTCACGAACATAAAGCCAACGATTCTAAATAAAGTATTAGCAAACCAAATCTACCAGTGTATAAAAAGTAAACTACAGGGCCTCCCTGGTGGTGCAGTGGTTGAGAGTCCGCCTGCCGATGCAGGGGACGTGTGTTCATGACCCAGTCCGGGAAGATCCCACATGCCGCAGAGCGGCTGGGCCCGTGAGCCATGGCCGCTAAGCCGGCGCGTCCGGAGCCTGTGCTCCGCAACGGGAGAGGCCACAACAGTGAGAGGCCCGTGTACCGCAAAAAAAAAAAAAAAGTAAAATACATATGACCAAGGTGAGTTTAATACTAGAAAATATTTTAATGTAACATATCTCAGACTAAAGATTTGAATAGGCTTTCACCACAAAGGAATCATAAGTGGTGAGTAAACATGGAAGATGTTCAAACTCATTAGTAAATTGGGGAAATAGCATTTAAACATACGACACTGACAAAGAATTTTTAATCTGACAATACCAAGGGTAAGCAATGACCAACCCTATCGCAAAAAGTAACCAGTTGCAATAAGCAAATAACAAGCCCTAGCACCGAGACTGCGACTTTAAATGCCATTTCCCAGAATTCTGGAGAAATGGCCGAGTCCAGGTCTGTGACATAGAATGTATAAAAAGAACCTGGCACTTCCTGTCACAAGCTGGCAGTTCCTCCAAGCTGTTGGAGAGTATTACAGAAGGGTCAAAAGGACACACAAAGCAACTTAAACAGGCTCCCACTGGCCGAAGAGGCGACAATTGAACATCAATAAGTTTAATAGCTGTAATGGATTGAAATATCAAATATATTTTAAATGTGGTAGATAATAACTTTCAAAATTCACTGGTCATATCTAGAGGACGTGGGGAACCAATGTGTCATTTTGAAAACTAGTAAATAAAAGGAACAAATCAAGCAAACTGAATCTATTTGCAGACTGTATCTTGGGATGCCAAATAGTTGATGAGGAGAATTTCTTTATAGAGGTATCCCAGCAAACAAATGAAGTGGGAGTGATAGAATTTTAATATTTAACACCATAATTAAATAAGGAATCCAGGTAATAATCATTAATGGCTGTTGCTAACGTCATTAAAAAAACCCCAGCTAACTGGATATTATATGCTTCCTGATGGATGGAAGTAGAAACACATCATCTGACACATTCTTGCCAAAAAAACTGAAGCTAAATCTCAACAGTTCTCTAGATCTTGCCACCAATTTACAGGAAATAGAGCGTTCTGTGAAACATGTTGATTGACATGTTGGAATGCAATCAACAAAATCCGGACTGTGGAAACTATACAGAATAAATGACCTGATTTCTTCAACAAAGACACTGTAAAGAACAACATTAGAGACAGAGAGGAGACCTATACATCAAGAAAGACTTCAGAGTTATTTCAAACAATGTAACTGTATTACCATATTGTACTCTATGAGTCTTATTTGAATACTGATTTGAAACAAATAAATAAAGTGATAATTTCTGACACACTCAGAAAAAAAATTTTTTTAATGTGACAATACCAAGGGTAAGCAAGACTGTGGTATAACAGAGAATCTTGTACACTGCTTATGGGAGTGTAAACTGACACAATCACTTTGGTAAACAACTAGTCATCAAGTAGGGCACTCAAGGCTATATGTGCCCTACAAATCGGCCGCCCTACTCCTAGATTTATACCGTGGAGAAACTCTTGCCCACGGGCACCAAGAGACAGTATGGGAGTGTACACAGTGGCAAAGTTTGTACAGTAAGAACCCCCTATCCAGATGCCCAGCAACCACAGCAGCAAAGCTAAAGTGTGGTGTATTCATAAAAAGAGATGTCACAGTGCAGTGAAAAGTGAGTCAACACACTTACCTATATCAACATGGATAAACCTCATATCACATTGCATACTTTAGAAGAATACATACAGAATGATACCATTTACACAAAGCTCGAAAGCTTACAAATGTAAACAATTTATTAAGATTGTAAGTGTGTCTGATGGGCTTAAAAGGCCTGACGTAGGTTGGGTAGATCTATACTTGGTAAAACCATAGGAAAGATAAAAGCAAAATTCAGCCAACGGTTGACCTCAAGGGCAGAGGGTGTGAGGGACTGGATTAGGGAAGTGATATACAGCATCTTCAACAGTACCACTCCTCAAACTGGTTGTGGACATGTGTGCCTTTGTTATATTATTCTTTATACTACACACATATATATTTAAATTCTTTTATGTATAGACAATATTTCAAATTTTTATAGACAGGGTGAACCAAATGACTAAAACCCTTCCTATCACTTAAAATTCAAGTCATATGACTTCTCATTTCCCTCACCTTCCTCTTAAGAAAAATAATAGTAACTTTCTCAAAAGATGTGGTGAATAGTAAATGAGTTAATGCACATGAAGTGCTTGGATTAAAAGCATAGGAAAAAAAAGAAAGAAAAGATTTAGGACTAGTATGAATATACAAATGCCCCATTACTTGTAAAGAAAGGGTGACTCTAAAATTCATAAATCTGAATAAAGTATGCATGAACCTTCCAGATATGTTCTAAGAGATGGTTTGTGTGCGCAAGGGCCATACAAATTTAGTATACTAATAATATCATTCAATTACGTCCAATTAAATCCTACTCTCTTTATTTTCACACCAAAATAAATAAATAAAGTGCTGGGATTAGAGCCAGACATATATGAAAACACATTAAGTGTTCAATAAATATAACTCCAACTATTACCATCATCTTCTATTTACCACCAGCACTACCAGGAGAGCACATCTTTAATCTTATGATGAAGGCGAGGAATTATTAAAATCCTGAACAAAGGAAGAAGTGGTGAAAGAATATTTTGGATTGCTGCTTGCAACAAAGAGAGGGCCAGCCAGGGGACGCCCTCTTCCTCTCTCCGCCACTGGCTGGCCTGACAGAAACCATGGGCTGGGTCCAAAGGCTTTACCCTCTGAAGAGTCATGGGTCGTGCTGAGAACGCAGAACCACAGTTGTGCCTCAACAGCCAAGTACTCTCAAGGAACCGGAGAGAGCCACTTCCTGCTGCTTAAAGGTGATGACCTCATTCAAAACTGTCTGTCCAACCTGCCCCAGGCCTTTTAAGCCAGTCAGACAGAAACACGTACCACCATGACTGGGCCTTCCGCATCTACTCTTGACGTGCATTTCACCCAGTCTTGTCTATACCGAGCACGGAACCCTTGACTCCATGATTCCAACTTCGACCTCCACCCAGGCATTTTGGACTTGATCCTGTTCTTAGCCTCCCTATCATTTATGCTATAGCTTGTCTCACCCTGTGGTGCTTCCCTTTCTGGGAAACACTGAATAGGAGAATATTCTCTGGTTCCCGGCCCAATGCCGGTGGCTTTGGTAAAATGCTTTTGGTTGTAAGAAATAGAAACCCCTACTCAAGTTGACATAAATAATAAGAAGATGGTATTCGCTCAGTAATTAAAAACTAGTCACAGGGTGAGTTTTGGTGGCCCAGTGATGGCACCAAAGACACAATTTCTTTTCATCTTCTCTCCTATGGTACCTGCTTTATCCTTAAAGCTGACTTCCTGCATGTTTGCAAAATGGCTGGAAGCAGCTTTAGGGGCTGTGTGTTTCCTTGTTTTTGTCTAGCAGGAAGGGAAAAATCTCTCTCTCCCAGTAGCTGTCAGAGAAGTGAAACATCTTCTTTTCCAAAGGCGCTAGACAATTTTTTTTGGCTCATTGGCCTAAATTGGGTTGTGTGTCCTGAGCTAAGCACCCTGGCTGGGGTCGGGGGGTGCTGGTGGGGTGTGTGAAATCTTCTGCTTGGGATTAGCTAATCAGAGCCTAAGGCTATGTTTCTGGAGTGGCGTCTCCTCTCCCAGAGCACAGGGGTGGTGGAAGAGGCATGATGCCTGGACCCTGTTTCACCCTCACCCCCAGATCCACTTTCTGCTCCATTCTGTGCTCTCAGGTGCAAACTCTTCAGAATGCATCACCCCAACTGCCTTGCCCTCTGCCTCCTAGTTGGATTTGCTCCTGGGAACAGCAACGGAAGATCCGAAGGTGGGAGGAGAACAGGGTGGGGATAACCGGCTCCCCAGCTCGCTCCCTGCCTTGCTGTGGTCCTAACAGAGGCTGTGTTCCTCGAGAGGGACACCTCCCGGTGGGTGCCCCCCACACCCTTCCAGCTCCAGCTCTAGCCAGGCTCTGGTCCCACCTCTCCCTCCCTCGCCCCACAGGCCCGGGGTGGTAACGGCGCCCGGCTGTTGCCTGTCCCTTAGTGCTCCACTTTCCTCTGTTGGTCCCCATCCCACCCCCATTTGTGTAACTAGCCCCTTCACTCAACCTTGTGGTGGTGACTTCTGTTTCCTTCTCAGACCTTGGCTACTACGGTATCTGAACGAAGAGTAGGAAAATGTGCCCAAGATGAAGGGAGAATGGATGCCAGGCAGCCCCAAACTGCAAATACCCACGACTCCTGCCATCCACCCCCATCGCCCAACCACCACACCAAAGGGAAACAAGAAACTCTCCCTTCAGGCTTCCCTGCTGGCGCAGTGGCTGGGAGTCCGCCTGCCGGTGTGGGGGACACGGGTTCGTGCCCCGGTCCGGGAAGATTCCACATGCCGCGGAGCGGCTGGGCCCGTGAGCCATGGCCGCTGAGCCTGCGCGTCCAGAGCCTGTGCTCCGCAGCGGGAGAGGCCACAACAGTGAGAGGCCCATGTGCCGCAACAAAAAAAAAAATAAAAAAATTAAACTGTCCCTTCATGGTTTCAAATAGTTCACTATTCTAGTTTATTATTCTGCTATGGATTACATATGATATGAACAATACTTACATACACACACACACACACACACATAATAGGAGTCTCGTCTCCTTCTAGAGAAATGCCGTCATCATTCCCTGAGAGCAAAGGACTTACAGTTGCTTCACGAGCTCAGGCAGAAAAATTCTAAAATCTTCAGACCTGCTGTTCCTGCCACCTGCCAACAAACGCTGCCGGGGTGCTCATAGTACATTTCAATAATCTACTGGAGGACGGAAGACAGAAAAACAGGGGAGAGAGGGAGGGACAGGGAATCTCAGAATGGAACGAGACCTAAATGAGTTATTCCACAAGAAAGGCACACTTCACAAGCCTCCTGGTTATTTGACTGGACTTCTGCACTGGCCGCTGGGGAAACCCTCCTCCCTCTCCACTCATGAACCCTGGGAGAGGTGAGCATGGTGTGCCCACAGCAGCACAACGACAGGTTAGGCCAAACCAGTTTTGGGAAGGGGGGATTTGTATAGGAAAGAGTGCACAAGTTATGGGGGTTTGGGGCTCGTTACACAGGAGAATTCCTATTGAGTAGAAAATATTGCAAGATGTCCAGATACAATAGGGAAGAGTATAGCAAAAGATGGGCTGAGGACATCTTTTGAGAAATCTCATTCCAAAAAGTCACCCACTCCTACCCCTTCAGGAGGAGTGAACCCTTAGAACTGGTTTAACTGATTGTCAACTAAGGTGAACTGAAGAGAAAAAACTTCTGGGCTTTATCATGGTGAATGTGCATCTATATGTGAGTGTGTGAGAGAGAGAGAGAGAGAGAGAAGAGAGAGAGAGAGAGAGATTTCCCACCACCAATAAAGTTCTCCTCTCCCCTGTCATCTCCTCTGTAGCTCCCTGAGCATGCTTTACTGGGGGAGCCCACCTACATACATTGGCCTCCATCCTGACAGCTGGGGAAGGACACACACCCACACAGGGGCCTGCACCTGGAATCCCACCGCACAACAGCTGTTCCAACCACGTAGGAAGCATGGGGGTCACCAGTCAATCTCCACAAGAACAAAGAGCCAAGGACGCAGAGATAATCGTATCAAAGGGATTCAACTTCCTGGATGACCTCATTCCAAAGATCTGCGGAGAACAGATAAGCATCACAGGGCTCTGGCAGAGGGCCCCTCCAGGGAAAGGAAAGGGACAGGAAGCTGACTTTCCATAGTCTGTATTGCTTTCCTTGACAGAGGGACAGGGCACCTGTGGCCTTCAAAGTCATGATGCCCCATGCTGGCTCCTCCCAACTCCACAAGAAAGGCAACGAGGGACATGTCACCCGCAGTGTAAGGCCTCCACTGACCCCACGTGGGTTCCCTGGGGAGCTTTTCCTTCTGCGTCCCCCAGCATAGATTTCTCATGTTTTCATTCAAATGAATTTGTGTTTCATTCTTGAACTCTTTCTTTCATGTTCTCAGAATATACAGCATTAAAAATAATAAGAATAGGGCTACCCTGGTGGCGCAGTGGTTGAGAGTCCGCCTGCCGATGCAGGGGACACGGGTTCGTGCCCCGGTCCGGGAAGATCCCACATGCCGCGGAGCGGCTGGGCCCGTGAGCCATGGCCACTGAGCCTGCGCGTCCGGAGCCTGTGCTCCGCAGCGGGAGAGGCCACAACAGTGAGAGGCCCGCGTACCGCAAAAAAAATAATAAGAATAAGAATAGGTAAAAAAAGGTACATCTCAGAATATAATTTGTGAGCCTAATAGTTAGCAATAGAGAAAATTGAATATTTCCAAGCACTTATTCATTCATTCTCCCAACTTTTTTTTTAGCCCTTTCTGCACCAGACACAGATTCAAGCCTGGGAGACAGAAAGATAAAACACGTTCCCTGTTCTGGAAGAGCTCATAGATTTGCTGGAAGTCATAGACATTTAAACAAATGGCTATTTAAGTGCTACGAAGTCATTTTATCCCTAGGAATTCTACTAATATTGTATTAAAGAATAAGTCAGCCAGACTAAGAATCAGGTATCAAAGCTTTGGTTTATAGTGCTCAGTTTTGGCCCCAGAATTTGTTAATTTATTCAATACTCCTACCCCAAATCAACTGTCTTTTTCCCACAGAACTTTCTGCAATGAGGCAAAGATTCTAAATTTGTGCTAACAGGCTAGCTGCTAGCCCCCTGTGGCGACTGAGCACTTGAAATGTGACTAGTGTGACTGAGGAACAGAAATTTAAATTTTATCTAATTTGAATTAATTTAAATAGTCACGTATGGCTGATGGTTTCCATTTTGCATATCACAGTTCCAGAGTTCTAGTCCTATGTAGATCTGGCTAGATTTACCAAAACCAGTGAAGGTTAATCAACTGAGATTAAAATCAAGTAACACACCAATGGGCATAGTCAGCGAGGCATTAATAAGTCAACTGCTTGCCCACCTGGACTCATTCAACCTTGAATGTCTGGAAGAAAATGAACCTGTTACTCAGATAGGGCAGAAAAGGAGGTAGGAAGTGCAACCACAAAGCAAGGCTAAGCAGCTAAAACGGAAGCCCCAGGCACAAACAAACCAAAGAGGAAGTTTGGGGGGGACAGCGCCAAGTTGGTGTCAAAAAGCAGAACTAAAGCAAGGTCAAACTCAAGTCAAACGTCTAAATATTTCAGTTTTTAATCAATAGAATGCAATCGGAAACCCACTTATTGACAACCTTCCTTCTATCAAGAAATGTCCTTCTGAACGCTTCCTGTGTGCTCAGCACCAAGGGGAATTATTAAGAAATCTAGAGTAACATCAACCTCTGCCTTAAAGAAGTTGAAATTTTTGCTTGAAAAGACCAAACGCACACACATAGAGCAGTGAGAAAACTATACAAGACTGTATCCAGTAAAGCACTGAATGGTATTTAACTTAGCCATAGTTGAAGTTCACCTGTAAACAGTAATCAGGCACCACAAGCGGAGACGAAGGGAGGCGGCAAGTGAAGGCTACAGTCTCCAGAAGGTCTTCATGGGGTAGGGGAGTTTTGACGTGGGCTCTTTGCGACTCTCGGGACTCAATTCAAGTTAGCCTGGCGTCCAGGCCCATCACGACCTGGCCTCCACCTACCTCTAGCAGCATCCTCATCAAACCAAGCCTACCCCTGCTTTTGCCAACATGACTTAGCTTCCCAGTTTGCACACCACCTCTTGTACTGAGCCACTGTATACGCAGAACCACTGGCGGACCTGCCAAGGGCCCCCGGCACTGGAGTCACAGACCTTGCATCCCAGCCTCGCCAAGTCCTAGCTGGGGGACCTCAGCCACGTTCCTTAACCTCTCCAAGTCTTGATTTCCCCAATTGTAAAATCAGAGTAATATTACCCACCCATAGGGTTTCTGTGATAACTGAGATAAATGAAAGGCTTACAAACAACTTTAAACAAACTGCTTTTCATACTTTACCTGACAATTTTCAACCTATGTTTTTTTTGCAGTACGTGGCCTCTCACTGTTGTGGCCTCTCCCTTTATGGAGCACAGACTCCGGACGCGCAGGCTCAGCGACCATGGCTCACGGGCCCAGCCGCTCCGCGGCATGTGGGATCCTCCCGGACCGGGGAACGAACCCGCGTCCCCTGCATCGGCAGGCGGACTCTCAACCACTGTGCCACCAGGGAAGCCCGATAAGAGGTGTTTTTGTAGTAAGAATAGGAATACAAATTTAGGGGAATGCTTAGGTTCATGGAAAAATAATGTTCTTACCAAATTAAGAAAGCTGCAGAACAGAATGTATTTGGAAAACTGTTGTTGAGCACATAATTCATGACTGTCTCCAAAGAACTGTGATATTTCACCACAGGAAATAGAAACTGTCATTGTCAAAAATTACCAATGTTCTTACATATAAACAAAGTAACTAAATCACAAAATTCTTGTGATAGACCTTATATTAAGTATCCAGTCACCCTTCTCAAAACAAACAAACCCCTTGCATCAACAATAAGAACAAAAACTTCAGCTTGGCAGTGCACATTTTCTTCCTCTGTTGCCCATCAGTAATTTGATTTTAGGAATGTTTGAGCCTTTGAATAACTATTTTGTAAATCAACCTACATGCCCTAGAATACTATTGAATTATTTTGGAATAGTTCCTTAAATGTTGGTTGCATTTTAATGAAAATCAATTGGAATATCTTAATAAATTATTCAATAAGTGGAGCACAAAAAATTCAGGTTGTGAAGATTTTTATGAATTGTAATTATCTAAAACAAGCGTACCCCGGGAAACATTGAAATTGTCTCTACCAAAGCAAGGGAGGAAATGAAGAAATTAAACTGTGGGAGCTCAGAGGTATACAATACCTTGCCTTGTGGGAAGGATCTTTTTTTTTTTTTTTTTTTTGGTACGCAGGCCTCTCACTGCTGTGGCCTCTCCCGCTGCGGAGCACAGGCTCCCGACGCGCAGGCCCAGCGGCCATGGCTCACGGGCCCAGCCGCTCCGCGGCACGTGGGATCCTCCCGGACCAGGGCACAAACCTGTGTCCCCTGCATCGGCAGGCGGACTCTCAACCACTGCGCCACCAGGGAAGCCCCAGGAAAGATCTCTTGATGAAGCTCCTATTTTTAATTGCATCAATTTATATTCTGTACTGAAATGGAATATAATTGAAAAGGCCTGCAATTTTACAACATTAACTTTAGTGAAACATTCAAACGCACCATAAATAGTGAGAAATTATTTGACAGTTTGTGCCTGGTAAAAGTATAAAGATGCTCTGAGTGGGGGAAGGTATTTTGGCTGAAATATTAACACGGTCCAATTTGAAAACATTAGAATCAAGAATATCCTCTACTTAGCTGCATTTGCTCTGACTTTACTAAATAATTCAGCACCTCCAGAGAGAGTATTTTCTCAGTTAAAAATATTTTGGTTCACAGAGAAGTGACAGTTTTAAGTTATTAATCAAATAATGCAACCGAAAATGATATGATGGTCCACTTTATTTTAAAAAATAAAAAGACTGAAATAAATACATTCTTCAAAAGTGTCAGGGACTTACTGCAATATAAACAAATATGACTGAAGACTGATCAAAGTTGTGAATATGTATTTATGGACAATAATGTACAATATTACGGCATAACACAGAGATATTGTGAGTTCAGTTCCAGACCACCTCAACAGAGTGAGTATCACAGTAAAGCCAGTCATACTAATTTTTTGGTTTCCTGGTGCATATAAAAGTTATGTTTACACTCTACTGTAGTTTACTAAGTGTGCAATAGCATTGTGTCTAAAAGATAACATACATACCTTAATTCAAAAAGACTTTAGGGCTTCCCTTGTGGCGCAGTGGTTGAGAGTCCACCTGCCGATGCAGGGGACACGGGTTCGTGCCCCGGTCCAGGAAGATCCCACAGGCCGCGGAGCGGCTGGGCCCGTGAGCCATGGCCGCTGAGCCTGCGCGTCCGGAGCCTGTGCTCCGCAACGGGAGAGGCCACAACAGTGAGAGGCCCGCGTACCGCAAAAAAAAAAAAAAAAAAGACTTTATTGCTAAAAATGCTAACCATCACCTAAACTTCAGCAAGTAATAATCTTTTTGCTGGTAGAGGATCTTGCCTCAATGTCTGCTGACTGATCAGGGTGGCGGTTACTGAAGGTTGTGGTGCTTTTGGCAATTTCTTAAAATAAGACAACAATGAAGTTTGCCGCATCAATTAACTCTTCCTTTCACGAATGATTTCTCTGTAGCATGCAATGCTGTTTGATAGTATTTTATCCACAGTAGAACTTCTTTCAAAACTGAAGTCGATCCTCTCAAACCCTGCTGCTGCTTTATCAACTAAGTTTATGCAATATTCTAAATCCTTTGCTGTCATTTCAATAATCTTCACAGCATCTTCACTAGAAGTGGTTTCCATCTCAAGAAACCACTTTCTTTTCTCACCCATAAGAAGCAACTCCTCATCCGTTTAAGTTTTATGATGAGACTGTAGCAATTCAGTCACATCTTCAGGCTCCTAATTCTAGTTCTCTTGCTATTTCCACCACATCTGCGGTCACCTCCTCCTGAAGTCTTGAACCCCTCCAACTCATCCATGAGGGTTGGAATCAACTTCTTCCAAGCTCCTGTTAATATTGATATTTTGACCTCTTTTCATGAATCACAAATGTTCTTAAATGGCATCTAGAACGGTAAATCCTTTCCAGGAGGTTTTCAATTTACTTTGCCCCGATCCATCAGAGGAATCACTATCTATGGCAGCTACAGCGTCATGAAATGTATTTCTTAAATAAAAAGACTTGAAAGTCGAACTTACTCCTCGATCCATGGGCTACAGAATGGATATTTTGTTAGCAGGCATGAAAACATTAACCTTGTTGTACATCTCCATCAGAGCTCTTGGGTGACCAGGTGCATTATCAATGAGCAGTATTATTTTGAAAAGAATCTTTTTTTCTGAGCAGTAGGTCTCAAAAGTGGCCTTAAAATAATCAATAAACCATGTTATAAACAGATGAGCTGTAATCGAGGCTTTGTTTTTCCATTTACAGAGCACAGGCAGAATAGGTTTAGCATAATTTTTAAGGGCCCTAGGATTTTTGGAATGGTAAATGAGCAATGGCTTCAACTTAGTCAACAGATGCATTAGCCCCTAACGAGAGCGTCAGCCTGTCCTTTGAGGCTTTGGAGCCAGGCATTGACTTCTCTCTAGCTATGAAAGACCTACACGGTATCTTCTCCCAAAATAAGGCTAAATTGTCTACGTTAAAAATCTGTTCTTAGCGTAGCCACCTTCATGAATGATCTTATCTAGATCTTCAGGATAATTTGCGGCAGCTTTTACATCAGCACCTGCTGCTTCACCTTGCCCTTTGATTTTATGAAGATGGCTTCTTTCCTTAAACCTCATGAACCAATCTCTGCTAGCTTCAAACTTTTCTTCTGCAGCTTCTTCACCTCTCTCAGCCTTCAAAGAACTGATGAGTTAGGGCCTTGTTCCGGATTAGGCTTTGGCTTAAGGGAATGCTGTGGCTGGTTTGATCTTCTATCCACACCACTAAAACCTTCTCCATATCAGCAATAATGCTGTTTCACTTTCTTATCATTTGTGTGTTCACTGGAGTAGCACTTTTAGTTTCCTTCAAGAGTTTTGCATTCACAACTTGGCTAACTGGTGCATGGAGGCCTAGCTTTCAGCCTGTCTCGGCTTTTGACATGTCTTCCTCATTAAGCTTATTCTTTTTCTTTTTTTTTTGGCGGGGGGCGGGGGCGTGCTGTTTGGCTTGTGGGATCTTATTTCCCCGATCAGGGATCCAACCCACGCCTTTGGCAGTGAAAGTGCCAAAGAGTCCTAACCACTGGACTGCCAGGGAAATTCCCTCATTTCCAGGTTTTGATTTAGAGTGAGAGACATGTGACTCTTTCTTTCACTTGAACACCTAGAGGTTATTAATTGGCCTAATTTCAAAAGTGCTGTGTCTCTGGGAATAGGGAGGCCCGAAGAGACGGAGAGAGAAGGGGAAATGGCTGGTCGGTAAAGCAGTCAGAAAACACACAGTATTCACCGGGTTCACGGTCCTACATGAGTACAGTCCATGGCGCCCCAAACAATTACAATATAACATCAAAGATCACTGATCACAGATCATCATAATAAATATAATAAAAACGAAAGGGTTTAAAATATTGCCAGAGTTACCAAAATGTGACACAGAGACACGAAGTGAGCAAACACTATTGGAAAAATGGTGCCCAACAGACTTGTTTGCCACAGGGTTGCCACAAACCTTCATTTTGTAAAAAAAAAAAAAAAAAAGTGCCATATCTGGGAAGCACAATAAAGTACAGTGCCATAAAATGAGGTATGCCTGTATTGCATTTTGCTTGTATTTTCTTAATCTGTATAAAATTGTTTAGCTAAAAATTTTGGTTTACACACATGAACAATGTTCTTTTCTATTTTTAAAAAGAATTCTATTTGTATAATTTTTGAAGAGCACTATTTATCGTTGACCACTATGTTGAAATTAATGTGTTAGTGAATAAATAATTTCAAAAATGATGTAGTTTTCATTGTTCTCATACCCCCCTAACTCAAAAGCATCCCAGGGCTTCCCTGGTGGCGCAGTGGTTGAGAGTCCGCCTGCCAATGCAAGGGACACGGGTTCGTGCCCTGGTCCAGGAAGATCCCACATGCCGCGGAGTGGCTGGGCCCATGAGCCATGGCCGCTGAGCCTGCGCGTCCGGAGCCTGTGCTCCGCAATGGGAAGGGCCACAGTGAGAGGCCCGCATACCGCAAAAAAATATAAATAAATAAATAAATAAGCATCCCAGACTGGATAAATACTAAGTTTCCCTAGCTAGAGCTCACACCAGCCTTCGTCATGGCTGTCTGTGCCCAATTCCTTCTGCCTCCACCAGAACTTCCTTGAGAGCAAGGATTTGATGTTACTGACTTGGTACCCTTAAAATTCCCTTACCATATGCCGGGCACTGTTTAACTCTTTTAGTCCTCATGAACCTCTGATATGGGCATTCTAATTACCCTTCTTTACAGACGAGGAAACTGAGATGGGGAGAGGTTAAGTAATTCAACTACGGTCCCACATCCCAGCCAGTGACTGAGCTGGGATTTGAGCCCAGGCAATCTGGCTGAAGAGCCCATGCCCCCAGCTACAAACTCATGTGACTCCGTCTCAGTAAATGTCTACAGAATGAATGAAAAACAAATGAACGAATGAATGAACGAAAAAATGAACAGAAAAAAGACAATGGCAACCATTGTAACTATGATGGGTAAAAAGACCTCAATGAGAGGAAGTGCCTAACTTCATATTCACAACACAGTTGAAAGATCTGGAGTTAGAACCAGCACTTTTCAAGGGAAAGCAATCTACCTTAAGTAAACAGGATTGTTTCCTCAGTGCGCCAGCGGCCAGGATGCAAGGACTCACGAAAACAAACTTGCTTTTACCCCTGCTGATAACAGAGACCTCTTCGTTTTGGTTGTTTACTCAGACCCTGAGAACTAGACACGCTTTCTAAAACAAGGATGTTGTGTACCTTGTCTTGATGGGCTCTGGATGTCTGATCCGGCCCCACTGGGCGCAGGCTTGGCCTGCAGCCAGTGCCTGCAGGGCAGGAATAAAGTCTTGAAGAGCTCTTTCTCAGATGGTGGGACTGGAGGTCGTGTGTGATGAGGTGTCAGAGGCATCAGGAGAAGAGCCAAGGGTGAAGGTGAAGAGGATCGTCTTCAGGACCTGACAGTGTCCATGACAGAGGTGGAATCTTAGGAAAGAATATTGTCCTAGAAAGGAATACGCTCCAGAGAGGTCTGAGCTTGTTGAGTTTGAGTCATTGGAGATTGGTTGGAGAGAGACTGTGAGAACGCTGAGAGAGGACCACTGTGTCCTGGGCTGCCTCGCCTCCCAAGGAGGAGAGCTCAGGGGTGATAGAGAGAAAGAAGGTGCAGAGGCAATGGAGACGCAGGTGACCCTGATGGAAGAAACACGCGATGAGAAGACACTGCCTGGAAAAGGAAAAGCAATTACCATTGTCACACCCAGATCATCTCTACACCCTTCCCCTGACAGCATGGAGGTGCAGCACCCAGATCCCGCTTCATGAAAGACCTTGCCATCAGCTGACTGGCCTCCAGCCCAGTGCTTTGCAGTCCTGCTTACTTCTCCCTTTCTTCTGGCCACATCTGCAGAGCGGTCTTCCCCACCCAATCTTGCTGCGTCCTGTTTTATTTTTTGCAGGTGTTTCCCCCCAGTAAACGTGCACTTTTCATCTGATTCCAGTGTCTGCTTCTTGCAGGACCTGAAATGACACACGTCGCAGATCTCTGAAAGTGACATCCCTTTTTTAAGACCCAGAGAAAATCCTAGTGTCATGTTCTTTGGTTATCTTCAGGAATCTAGGACCCAACGTTAATGGTTTGTGGATTCACTTATTCAATTAATTATTCATTTAATCCATGGCTTTAACAGGTATTAATTAAGCACCCATCATATGCCAGGAATTGTGCTGGATCCTCAAGTTATAACAGTCAACAAGGAAGACAATCTTGCCTAGACGACTTGGAAAATGGAAAAGCCATGAGGAATCTAGAAGGGAGAAGCTCCTTCTGGATGTGGCCGAAACTTAAAGCATTATCTCCCACCTGAGGCAAAAACATACAAAAGGCTCATCCCACCAGACTGAAAAGATCTTCAATCCCACGCGATATACTTTCCGCTGTGGCCATTCCCCTTCCACACTGTACACGTTCAGTTACTGCCACCAGCACCCACTGGAGAAGGGCAACTGCCCATCCCGGGAAGAGGACGGCACGGCATCGCTGACTCCTGTGGTGGTCTAGGGGTTGGCATTTCCGCCTTTTCTGCTTTCGGCTTCCTTTCCCCCCGCCCCCAATCTCCACCTCACACCCGAGTCAGGCAAAACACTTCCATTGGTGGGAGCCCGCGTGAATTTGATTTACACAAAGTGCCCCAAAAGTCACCCCAGTTGAACAAGCTCCAGGTCACAGAAGGAGCTGACCAGGAGCTGGCATCCAGCGGAAGGTAGGAGGGCGTGTGGTTGCCTGCGGGAACGGGACGAGGGAGGCATCGCAGAGCCCTGGGCCGGCCCAAGAGGCTGTCCCTAGAACTGGCTCTCAGGGGGGTGCCGAGTCCCACTTCCCAGTCTATGAGATGCAAGGTGCATCTATGCACATCTATGCACTTCCCAGTCTACAGGCTGGTCTCCTCCAGTAGCTCCTCAGGCTGCAAGGACTTCCAGCTTCCTTGTATCCCACAGACTGGGAAGTGGGGCTCGACAGCCCCCTGAGAGCCAGTTCTAGGGACAGCCTCTTGGGCCGACCCAGGGCTCTGCGAGGCATCCCTTGTCCCATTCACCCAGGGTTTCTGAAATTACACCCATCATGAGTTGTCCAGGCCCCTGGACTCTCTTTGTAGGAAAGGACACTAGTCAAACTCAGGGAGAAAATGGCCCATGAGTCCCCGACTGGGCTACAGAGGGGCCTCTGCGTGGTCCACGCACAATGACCCCAGGGAAGCAAGGGCCTCGGGCAAGGCAATAGGACAGCCTGTGCCTCCTGCAGAAAGTCCACCGGTGGCGCTGAGCCACAGGTTTGGATCTCCGGCACACTGCCAGTTAGGAAGCGAAACCCTTTCCGGAACACTTGCTGCTCTGTTGGTTTTCCCCTGGAGATGCAACGATTTCGCCTAGACACTGTGCGCTGAGAAGCTGTGCACAGAATGCAGCCGCCTAAGAGCTGACACGGTACCTCACAGGCTCCCTAGTCCTCTTCCACGTGAGTGGGGGCAGTGGCTCCCCGCCCCCCGAAACCCCCAAGTCGCTTGAGCAAACTGAGCTGTCCACCTGGCGTGAGGCAGCCACACTGAGAGCTGTGTTGCATCCGCCTTCTTTTGTAACCCAAAGGCCTAAGCTCAGGAGGCGAAAGAAAAAAGGGCCATTGTTTCTGCTGACAGGTTTGCGTTAAGGATCTGGAAAGACACGCTGGTTTCAGTGCGAGGACCCCGGGCAGGGTTGGCATTGGGAGCAGGGGCTGAGGGAGCCTCCTGGACCTTTCCGAACCTTCTCGCCCTCATTATTAGCAAGAATGCCTTCAAGCCAGTTCTGCGGATGGCACCAGGGGCCTCCCCGTGGTGGGCTTCTTGGGCAAACGGCTTAATTTGGAGCCACGGAAGAACAATGGGAAATCTTTTCCCATGACCTTCATTTCTCCCTCATTTGAGATTCCATTGTATTTGTAATGTCAGAGGTGGTGGACTAATTTCTGCCACTCTTCAGGGAGGACAGCTGGGCCACCTCCACCTCAGCCTGCCAATCTTTCCCTGACTTGTCAGCCAGTGGCGCTGGGGTCCCAGGCAGGAACCAGCCGGCCAAGGTGGCTATAAATACTCTTCTTGGCGGCTGGCTTCCATCGGGAGTGCACAGCTGAGGGGCAGGGTCGGGGAAGCACCTGCATCTCTTCAGGGCACATCCGCTGCTGGCCAGGCTTGCTCAACCTTTGAGGAGCACTTTCCAGCTCTGAGGAAGCTGGCGGTACCCCAGTTTCCCTGCTGAATGCCAAGGTCCAAGCGGCCACCCCCTGTAAACTCAGAGCCCGAGCTTCATTTTCGCTGGGGCTGATGAAGCTGAATAGCTGAGGGTAAAATAAGGAAGGAGGGGAGAAGAAAGGAAAGGAGACTCTTCAAAGGATGCTCCCCCCCGCCCCACGGCGATTTCACTTATGTGCGATAGCATGAAACAACTCATCAGCCAGGCCTCTTTCTCCCTGATGAGGCAGAAACTTGACAATTGAGAGGTTTTTTTTTATAAGCGACTATTTTCTTTTTTTGTTTTTATTTATAAAGCATGACTAAGAGATCCCTGATGGGTACTTCAAATAACCAGAAGCAAGTCACAACAACTGCTAATGGCGAGTTGTAAATGGAGTTCTGCTCGAGGTTGTCACTCAAAATGAGATGGAATTTAACAATCAGGTTGTATATGAGATGAGGGAGAGGTTAAAAATCCACTGGATGACAGTTCTCACATTTCAGTGAGCTGAAGAATTGCCTGGAACACTTGGTTAAAAGACAGATCTCTAGTGCCCATCCCCTGAGACGGATGCTGAGTCTGGGCCTGGGCCCAAGAATCTGCATTTGAGTCCGTAAGTAATTCTGACTTAAATACTCTGGGCGGGGACTGCACTTTGAGAAACAATGCCCTGAGACAGGAGTTCACAAAGTGAGGGCTCCGACCAGCAGCAAAACCAGGAAATTTGTTAACAATGCAGATTCTCAGGCCAACTTCAGACATAAAGGATCAGAAACTCTGGAGGCAGGGCCCAGCAATCTGTGTGAACAAACCACCAGGTGATTCTGCAGGTTGAGAAATACTGCTCTAAAGGCTCTCTTACAAATCAGGAGTGTAAACCCTGGAACAGTGCTGATTTTAACCTGCAGTCAAGATTGAGAATTGCTGCTCAGGTTCTATGGGAATATAAATGCTAATATCACCTCCACAGCTCCTATTTTCTGAGCATCCACCTTTCTAAGCCAGGGTCAGAGTTAATGGCATGAAGGGGAAAGAATGTGGTCTGTTTCAGATAGATAAGGACTCATGTCTTCATGCCAAATTTAACTTCGCTGAACTTCAGTGTTTTCACCTGGGAAATGGAAGGAAGGACACCCAACCCACAGTGATGCTGTGAGGAGTAGTGAGATGAGATCTGGGAAAGCACCGAGCCAGTGGCTGGCACACTGTAAGAACTGGATTTTCCTCTGTCTCTCTGCAATCATTTCCCTTAGTTTAATCGGGGTCTGGAATAAGATTCTTAATCTTTACAGAAATATGGCTTAATGCTCCAGAGAGCATCAAAAAACTCATTTTAAAGTTCATCTCTCTTATTAGTGTAACTGTATGAAGACCTCAGTGAGCAATCTTAATTTTAAAGGCTGGTGGTATGAGTGTAGAAGCAGCTCTAAATCTGCTTTACCTGATTCGACTGTATAACCACAGGCACGTTCTTTTATTCATCAATGTTTTCAGTAATAGACAAAATCTTATAGTTTTATTATTAGGTACTTGGCACAAACATTTTAATGTCTCACGTGACCTCCATTGTTGATAAAACGCCAGGTGAACTACTACGAGTTTGGTACCAGAGATCTGTAAAAAAATCACTTTGTGTGTATATGCGTGCTGGTCAGCTTGTGATTCAGTTTGTTGGAACATCGGCCAGTCCTGGACGCTCCCAAGAGAGCAGATTCAGTAACCGTGCCGGCATGAAGCTATAATGTCTGTGTTTTACATTTTATATAATACATAGAAATACTTGACAGTGACCACTTCAATAGATTGTAAGGATGAAATGACTGCAGATGTGTCTCCCCGAGGCAAGGACTGAAGCATACGTTCTGTGTAGCAGGAAGCTTACGCACACCACAGCTGTGGGAGTAAAGCGGAAGCACATCCATGTGCAACCATCAAAGGTTCCACATATTTTCTTTAGCAGGGAAGACCTGCGGCAGTGTGCAGCCCTAGATGGCCTAATTTAGTTCTTGATAGACTGACAGGCAGCCCTTAGGGCAGAAAGAGGTGCATATGTCAAGGTTCACTGCCAACTAATATTTCTTATAGCTTCAATAGACATTACTGATGGCTTGCCATGCGTGAGGCACATATACAGGCACCACCTCATCTAAGGCTCACGGTTATCACCATCCACTTTTTACACACGAGGAAACTGAAGTGCAGAGACATGAAGGCATTTGAGAAGCATCATGCAACCAGTTACTTGCAAAACCAGGACATCAACCCAAGTCTTCTGTTTCCAAGACAGTGCTGTTCTACTAAGCCACAGGTAGTTCCCTCCAAAAGGTAAAATGAATATTCCAACTGTCACTGATTTGGAATATCTACATCCATTGCACAGATGAAAAAATAAAGACAAGACACAGGACTTTAAGGAAATGCATTATAAATCATTCATTCAGCCATAGGCCATTCTAAAATAAAGACAAAGGAGAGACTTGGGCTGGCTCCTGATCTGGCCCCCAATATCAAGGCCATGTTGGTCTTTTGCGTTTTCCATATGCATATTTCCCCAACAGGAGGAGCTGAGAAACAACCTGAGCAGAGAAATAGGGAATGTTGTTCTTATTTATCCCAGGAGGGATTTCTATCTTTCAATTGTTGATTCACTTATTCGATCCCTTATTCATTCACCCAGTCTTCATGCATGCATGTTTTATTATAAGTGAGGCACCTGTGTTTACTCATGTGTCTCTTCAAACAATTTTGGAAAACTACATATCTTCTTGAACTTTTCAAAGATGAAATCTAAAGTTTCTCTTCTCTCTTATATTCTTATATGTATATACTCTTATACTTTTATATTATAAACTTTCTCTATTTTCTTAAATAGTCATAAAGAATGTAATTCTGACCTGTAGTCAAGATTGACAATTTTTTTTTTTTGGCTGTGCTGGGTCTTCGTAGCTGCACACAGACTTTCTCTAGTTGCAGCGAGCGGGGGCTACTCTTCGTTGTGGTGCACCGGCTGCTCATTGCAGTGGCTCCTCTTGTTGCGGAGCACGGGCTCTAGGCGCGCGGGCTTCAGTAGTTGTGGCGCACGGGCTCAGTAGTTGAGGCTCGCGGGCTCTACAGCGCAGGCTCAGTAGTTGTGGCACACGGGCTTAGTTGCTCCACGGCATGTGGAATCTTCCTCCACCAGGGCTCAAACCCATGTCCCCTGCGTTGGCAGGTGGATTCTTAACCACTGGACCACCAGGGAAGTCCAATATCAACAATTTAGAACAAAAAAATTGTTTCATGCTTTTATACATATCCAAAGAATTATAGATACCACAGCAATTTAATATTTATCATCATCCAAAATTTACAAATACATGAATGACCTTTTAGCAGTAGGAAATGTAGTGTTCTTTTCCCTCCTTAAATTCATATTTCCATTCCAGTTCCCCAATTTTACCCTATTATAATGTATTTCATGCTTGAAAATCCCTTATTAATCATCCTAGCATTATTCTATGTAACAAGAGTATAATATAAATCACAATAATTTTTAAATTTCCTGTAATCTTAAGGTTTTATAGGTTAAATTTTTTCTTCTGGGTTGAGTTATTGTTAAAATTATTAAAACAAAATTAATCAAAACAGCATAAATATATTACAACTCTAGACAATGCACTGTAAAATCTGGGAGAGGTAAGTATGCCTTTTTAAAGTTCAAGGTGAGCTGAGAAAGAAGAACTTTTCCCATGGGATCTCTCCTCCCTTTCCCATGTTCTCAGGCTGATCTTATTAGGAAAGAGTATACACAGGGAAGTCTAGGATCTGGAAATTAATTCCCTGAAATATATACAATGTAATATATTCCAGCTGGAAGGCTGATTCTGTAGGAGGCAAGAGCACGGAGGCTCCATAAGGAGTGCTAAAGGGCATATACAAACAACACCGCACAAGTCAGGTGCGTTCCAGTGTATCTGTTAGGGACCAGTCAAGAGACAATCCCTATTAATAATTTGAACGTGGGACATCAAGCATAAAGAATTGTTAACTAGGCAGAAGGTGATTAACAACTAAAAGGGATGAAAGAACTGTAAGGTGTAACAGAGGTAGAAACTCAGAAGGCAGCTACCATCCCTAAGGCTGAAGGAAAAGTAAATGAGGAAATCCGAAATCGAGAGGAGGATCCCACAAGACTGAGATGCACACCCTTGTAAACAGGGCATGGCTGCTGTAGTAAAGAAGGAACAGGGTGCTGGAGTGCTCGTGGCAGGACCCTGATAGCCATCACCACTGCGGTGAACACTTGCTGGGTCCCTCTGCACCCCGGTTTCCTAGCAACTGCACAGGAAACAGCCCGTGGAACAAAAGCGTCCCTTTCTTCCCCTTCGGCTGTGCAGCGCCCTCTTTGGGTAGAGCGTAACACTGAGCCGGCTGGCAAAAGAGAAACGCAAGGTGTTGAGTCCAGGTGCGGGATGACAAAGCAGGAGAAAAAAAGAATGGGTTTGGGGCTTAAAGGCGATTAATTAACAACTGGCACAAGCGTCAAGAGAAAACTGCAGTTAAAGGATTACACGAGTCCAGGGAATGGGGAAATGACTTTTAATCTCCCCTCTCCTCAAATCAATAGGTGGGTAGACTCTACTGCTGGATTCTGAGCGAACACTTTTGGTCTCAGTATACCTGCAGTTTTTAACTGAAAGTAACCAGAAGCTACATGCACAGCTACCTTGCAGTGACGCCCAGGGCTGAGAACCTTACCCCAAGTTCACAAAATCTTGATTTTGCTTCTGTGTGTGTGCAAAACAAACTGGTTCTCTCACCTGTGCAGGAAGCACAACCAGGATTCCCCAGGGGCGAATTATGTATCTGTCTTTGTGGCAGTTGCTCATCCTGACACCAGTCCTTGGAGACTGCTTTTACTGTTGAGCTTTTTCTCCTTTGATTCCTGCCCAAGAAGAGGAGAAAGGCAGGGAGCTGGGGATCATCTATTTTGATTTCTCCTATTTCTGCTCTGTGTTTTGAAGTAAAACGATTACATACGGCCCCCAAATTGGCACTAAGTTCTCCTTTTCACCAACTCCCTACAGGCTTTATCACTGTAGTCAAGAAGACATCAAAAAAAGTGTCAGTGCCAACCGTGACAAGATTTTTTACAAATTCATTCTCTGTTGCTTTACTTGTTTGAAACTCTCTGCCATATTCTACAAAACATCCCGTTACTCATCTCAAACGTCTTTAGAAAGAAACCCTCTGAAAGGCCACATGATAGGAAGGAAGTGCACTGGTTGGAAATAGAAGGCTGAGGTATTCCCATTTCTACCACTAACTGGCTGTGTACACGAGAAAATCACTTTGTTTCTCATCACGTCCCTCAGCTTTACCCCTGAACACTGCAAAAGTTTGGGACCATATTTACAGTCACCAGCCTCAAGGGATGACTGGAAAATACCCCATTCACTTGTTGAGCATTGTTGAGGTGGATGCAACCAAAGGAATCAGTTAGGGGAGATACTGTCTACATAGCTCTACACCCACGGCCCTTTTGATGACCCTATATTTGTACTCCTTTTTAGTTTGGTTTTTGTTTTTTTAATTAAGATATAATAGACGTATAGTAAAGTGCACACATTGATAAATTTTTATGTAAATATATACCTCTGTAACTACTTTTTGATCAAGACAGATATTTCTAATAACCCACCCCCCAAAATCCCTGTGCTATTTCTTAGTCAATATTCCCTCCTGCCCATAGAAGTAACTGCTATTCTGACTTCCATTACCATAGATTTGTTTTATCTCTTCTTGAACTTCATATAAATGAAATCTTACAGCATGCACTCTCTTGCATCTGGCTTCTTCCATTCAACACTGTCTGTGAGATCCATCCACAGCTAGCTCCCTCCTCTTTCTTGCTGAGTAGTTCCCAGTGGTCCCTTAAACTATGCTCATTTTTTAAAATGCTATTTTCCTTTTTCTGTTCATCTTGGGTGATATCCACTACTCCTGTTGATTCCTTCTCGTGTATTTTTTTATTCCAGTTATTATATTCTTCAGCTCTGTTTGGCTCTCCTTTATATTTCCAAACTCTTTGTTAAACTTCTCACTGTGTTCATCCGTTTTTCTCCCAAGTTCATTAAGCTTCTTTATGATCATTACCTTGAACTCTTTATTGGGTAGGATGCTTCTCTCCACTGCATTTGGTTCTTTTTTTTTTTTTTTTAATTTATTTCTGGCTGCGCTGGGTGTTCGTAGCTGCGTGCAGGCTTTCTCTAGTTGCAGCACGTGGGGGCTACTCTCTGTTGCAGTGCACATGCTTCTCATTGCGGTGGTTTCTCTTGTTGCAGAGCACAGGCTCTAGGAGTGCAGGCTTCAGTAGTTGTGACTCGCGGGCCCTAGAGTGTAGGCTCACTAGTGGTGGTGCACGGGCTTAGTTGCTCCGTGGCATGTGGGATCTTCCCGGACCAGGGCTCGAACCCATGTCCCCTGCATTGGCAGGTGGATTCTTAACCACTGCACCACCAGGGAAGTCCCGCATTTGGTTCTTTTTCTAAGGTTTTGTCTTGTTCCTTAGTTTGAAACTCATTACTCCTCATTTTGCCTCATCCTCTGTGTTTATTTCTATGCATTTGGTAGATGGGTTACATTTCCCAATCTTGGAGGAGTGGCCTTATGTAGGAGACATCCTAGGGGACCCAGAAGCACACTCCCTCTGG
Organism: Pseudorca crassidens; assembly: GCF_039906515.1. Classification (NCBI taxonomy): domain Eukaryota; kingdom Metazoa; phylum Chordata; class Mammalia; order Artiodactyla; family Delphinidae; genus Pseudorca; species Pseudorca crassidens. The sequence continues at coordinate 32,912,145 of NC_090303.1, read as the reverse complement.
TCAGCAGAGCCATATGTTCTAGGGGTGCCCCTCTGTGGGCTGTGTGGGCCCTTCTATTTTAGTGGGGCTGACTGGAAGGTGGGTGCACTGGAAGGTGGAGCTGGCCCTTGGTCCGGTCGGCTATGAGGCCCTGCCTTGTTCAGTGGCTGCTGGCACTGGTGGGTGGAGCTGGGTCCCAGCGTGGCTGGCTGCATGGCCGGAGACCTCTGGGACAACACTGAGTCTACTAACGTTTGCATTGTAGGGGACCCAGACAGAGGAGAGAGAGAGAAAAAAGCAGAGAACTTATTGGAAGTAATAATAGGTGAAAAATTCCCTAACCTGGGTAAGGAAACAGAAATCCAGGTCCAGGAAGCACTGAGAATCCCAGATAAGATGAACCCAAAGAGATCCACACCAAGACACATCATAATTAAAATGGCAAAAATTAAAGATAGACAATATTAAAAGCGGCAAGAGAAAAGCAACTAGTTACATTCAGGGAACTCCTGTAAGACCATCAGCTAACTTTGCAGGACACAGGGAGTGGCAGTAAGTATTCGAAGTGATGAAGGAAAAACCTACAGCCAGGAATATTCTATCGGACAAGGCTATCATTCAGATTTGAAGGAGAGATAAAGAGTTTTACAGACAAGCAAATGCTAAAAGAGTTCAGTACCACTAAACTGGCTTTACAAGAAATGTTAAAGGGACCTCTCTAAGTGAAAAAGAAAAGACCACAACTAGAAATATGAAAACTGTGAAAGGAAAAGTCTCATTGGTAAACACAGACAGTAAAAGTAGTAGATTAACCACTTATAAAGCTAGTAGGCAGGTTAAAAGCCAAAAATAGTAAAAATCATCTATATCCACGATAAGCAGTTAAGGGATACACAAAACAAAAAGATGTAAAATATGATGTCAAAAACATTAAACAAGAGGGGGGGAGTAAAAATCCAGGGTTGTTAGAATGGGTTTGAACTTAAGAGATCACCAACTTAAAACAATCGTTCATATACACATACACACACATACACACACGTACATATATATGTTGTATAAACTTCATGGTTTATATATAACAAGCTAAAAAACCTATAATAGATACACACAAAAGAAAAAGGAATCCAGGCATAACACTAAAGATAGTCATTAAATCACAAGGGAAAAGAGCAAAAGAAGAAAGGAGCAAAAAAGAACTGCAAAGCAACCAGAAAACAATTAACAAAATGGTAATAACTACATACCTACCAATAATGATGTTAAATGTAAATGAACTAAATCCTCCAACCAAAAGACATAGAATGGTTAAATGGATTAAAAAGCAAAACAAAACCCAAGACCTGTTTATATGCTGCCTACAAGAGACTCACTTCAGATCTAAAGACACACAGACTAAAAGTGGGAGGATGGAAAAAGGTATTCCATACAAATGGAAATTTCAAAAAGCAATATTTTTTGGAATATGTCTCCTTAGGCAAGGGAAACAAAAGCAAAAATAAGCAAATGGGACTACATCAAACTAAAAGGCTTTTGCACAGTGAAGGAAACTATCAACAAAATGAAAAGGCAGCCTACTGAATGGGAGAAGATATTTGCAAACAATATATCCAATAAGGAGTTAATATCCAAAATAGATAAAGAACTCATACGGGGCTTCCCTGGTGGCGCAGTGGTTGAGAGTCCACCTGCTGATGCAGGGGACACGGGTTCGTGCCCCGGCCCAGGAAGATCCCACATGCCGTGGAGCGGCTGGGCCCGTGAGCCATGGCCGCTGAGCCTGTGCTCTTCCACAGGAGAGGCCACAACAGTGAGAGGCCCGCGTACCGTAAAAAAAAAAAAAAAAAAAAAGAACTCATACAACTGAACATCAAAAAAACCAAACAACCTGATCGAAAAATGGTCAAAGGATCTAAATAGACATTTTCCAAAGGAGACATACAGATGGCCAAGAGATACATGAAAAGATACTGAACATCACTAATCATCAGGGAAATGCAAATCAAAACCACAATGAAATACCACCTTGCACCTGTCAGAATGGCTATCATCAAAAAGAACACAAATAACAAGTGTTGGCAAGGATGTGGAGAAAAGGGAACCCTTGTGTACTGTTGGTGGGAATATAACTTGGTGCAGCTGCTATGGAAAAACAGTATGGAAGTTCTTCAAAAAATGAAAAACAGAACTACCATATGATCCAGCAATTTCACTTCTGAGTACTTACACAAAGAAAACAAAAACACTGATTTGAACAGGTAATTGCACCCCAATGTTCACTGCAGTATTGTTTACAGTAGCTAAGATATGGAAGCAACCTAAGCGTCCATCAATAAATGGATGTGATATATATAAAATGGAATATTACTCAGCCATAAAAGAAAAAGAAATCTTGCCATTTGCAATAACATAAATGGAGCTAGAGCGTATTATGCTTTGGGAAATAAGTCAGTCAGAGAAAGACAAATACCACATTATCTCATTTATATTAGGATTCTAAAAAACATGTAAACAAACAAAACAAAATGAAAAGAGACTCATATATACAGGGAACAAACAGATGGTTGCCAGAAGGGAGGGTAGTGGAGGGTTGGGTGAAATAGGTGAAGGTGGTTAAGAGGTACAAACCTCCAGTTATATAATTAATAGGTCACAGGCATGTAATGTACACCGTAAGGAATATGGTCGATAATACTGTGATAACTTTAGGAACAGATGGTTACTAGATTTATGGTGGTGATCATTTCATCACATAGGTAAATGTCAAGTCATTTGTAGTACACCTGAAATTAACACTGTAGGTCAACTATATTTCAGTAAAGAAATGAAGTTACCTCTAGTACCCAAAATAAAAAAATCTAATCCACTTAAAATAAATGTTCTCCTTTCCCTCTGCCACGTTAATTGTTGAAGTCAAACATTTCTAAAGCTGAGGAAAAGATTCAGGGCTTGAATTTATTACGGAATGCTCTTCTGAGATCATTCAGATTGTCTGTCTCAATTTCTAAAGGAGACATCCTGCTTAAAAATCAACAGCAGGACAGCGCCACTTCTAAGGACTCCAGTGGCACCCGCCCTTCCCAGTCATGGGGCCTGATACTTATGTGCTTGGCTATCTGTTTTCCTTCCCAAGGTTCAGTTTCTTGAAAGCAGGAATAAAACATTCTTATTCATCTGTATAAGCCTAGGGCTAGCCCAGGAATTGGTGTGTCCTCTGCACTCAAGAAACATTTCTTGAATGTCTTGATTGAATCACAGCAATCATCTATTCCAAATGTGGGATGAGGCACAAACTGGGTGTTTACCTTTGTCCACTTATAAACGGTGTTGGGGCTGATGGTGGCTAATAAGGGGAAAGATGGTAACCTAGACGAAAGGTCTGATTCCCCGAGGCATAAAAAATGGGAAATTGGAAGCTCCAGACCAATCTTCTGGAGATGCGAACTGATAAGAGAGCAGGAAACAGAGTCTCATTTAGACCAAAAAGGAATCGTAAGGGATCAGAAGATGCAATGCCAGAGGGATGGCTGGAAGAGACGGGAACCCCTTAGCAGACCCCAGCTCCCTGCCGGAGGAGACTTAAATCATACCAGTCCCCGGCCGCACCGAAGAGCAGTAGATTTGGAATGCAGGTGGAGCAGGCATCTGTGGGTTTTTTTTTTTTTTTTAACAAGTACCCCAGGTGATTCTGATATATGGTGAAGGTTGAGAACACCCGCTCCAGAGCAAAGTGAGGCTGGAGGGCTTCTGTCCAAACTTGACCCTGAAGTCTGTGTTAAGAAAAGGCTGATTTATATAAGTTCCCAGGAAAGAATCTGGAGGATCCACCAATTAGAGCTCTGAGTGCTGTAAAGTGAGTAGTTTTAACCTAGATCTGAGAGGTAGACTTAGGCCTTCAGTATTGAGGACTTCACTTTTGTTCACCGTGGAGAGAAAAGCAATACAAGAGAGTTCTGACTTTGAACTTGGGGTAGAAAACATAAGGCGACCTAGGAAGCAGAAAAGGTGAACGTCCTAAGTAAAAAGCGCAATTAGCCAATGATATCTCTTTTAGCTACAATTGCTACAATGAACCAACTGCATCCCTTGTGTACCCTGAGGGTGCCACACCCTGTGGTAAAGTCATTTTAGCAATTACAAGGTTGAGGCCAGAGCATGGAGGGCCCTGAACGCCACAGTAAGGAGAGTGGATGCCTTACAATGGGCGGTGTGCCCCAGGCATAAGCCTGCAGATTAGGGAACTGGATCCTGGGGTAAGTGTCTTCACCAGTGAGTTAGCCTCAACTCTGAAAGCCTATGATTCTATGATATACACTATTGGCAAGATGCAAAGGAAGTACTAGCTATTTCTGAATCTGAGCTTTCTTTATATATATCTTGCTGATGCCAGCTTACATTAGTAACACAGTTCCCATGTGAGTGCAACTGGCAGTTGGTGGGAGGGCTTAGGTCAAGTACAGAGTAGAAGCAAACCGATGGGCAAGTTTTGTAAATCTGAGGTTTAGAGAGTGCAAAGTCAACGGCGAGGTCCCGCCTGCCTGTATAATGACACAGTATCAGAAAAAGAAAGTCCATGAGGTTAGCAGGCACTGTAATTAGTGGTGTTGCTCTACACTGAAATCTGGGTGTTCTGTGCACCAAGAGCCAGCTGGAGAAACCAGCTGTCCAGCCATTTCCCATCCTGACCAAATTCTCACCCAGCCAGCCTTCACCGCTCATTTCTAACAAGCCCAGATGAGCCATTCCACTAGGTTGTTTGGATACGGCTCACTGCTAAGAACAGTACACAACATGAACCAGTTGAAGGAGAAAAAAATCCCTCAATTTGGCAAGGCAGAGCTATACTTATTCATTCCATGAACATGGATCAGGTAACAACTGTATGTCAGGCACTGTGCTAGGTGCCAAAAACTTAGAGGAAAAAATGTGATCCCTGTCTTCATGGAGCTGAGTCTGGGAAAGAAACAGATGTAGAAAAGTATAAGTCAGTGTATTAAATGGAAATGATAGAGAAATGCACAGTATGTCATGAGAGCAGCCAGCAGGCTGTAATCAGGGAAGGCTTCCTGGAAGAGTTGGTACTTGAGCAGATAGGTAGAGTCGAGGGTGGACTAAAGCCACTCACACTGGCTTGCAAAAGCCAATTACATACATTCTTTCCCAGTTCTGCATTTAGTGACCAGATTGGTAACTTGAAGTCAGCAGTGGCATTGAGTATTCACACCTCAGAAATCAGCAAGCCCTACAAACCAAGCTTTTTCCCCCTGGAGAGATGGTTGTTAAACATTTCCCAACACACCCCTTGGTAGGATGTAGTCGGGATGGAGGGAAGTGTATTTCAGTAAAAGTATACACCAAATAGGCAAAGGCATGGAGGCCAGAAGAAAAACATAGCAGAGGGGAATGTAGGACTTTAATTTTTGTAGACTATAAAGTGCACAGCTGTAACGGCAGGACATAAAACAAAAAGGGAGGAAAGGGCTGAGTTATGGAGGGCATTAGAAGCTGTGCTGAGTTTTTATTTTATCCAGTAGGGGATGGGTAGGCAAAGAAGTTTTAAGGTAGGGTGTAATAAGCTAATATTCTGGAAACATCGTATTTACAACCACTGAAGCTTCTCCTTGCTAATAATTAACATCTTATACAACATGAATTGAGATTAGATTGATGAAAATTTGTTCCTAAAACTACCTTCAAAGCCAAAAATAAAATAAAAAGGCGAAATAAGTTTTAAAAAATACAAAATTTTGTTTTAGCACCCAGATTTTCTACCACAATATCATAATTTGATTCAGGTAGGCAGTCCTGTGGCAAGTGTAGCAGTTTAGGTCTAATCAGATGATAAACACCACACAGTGGGGGCTTCCCTGGTGGCGCAGTGGTTGACAATCTGCCTGCCAATGCAGGGAACACGGGTTCGAGCCCTGGTCCAGGAAGATCCCACATGCCACTGAGCAACTAAGCCTGTTGAGTCTGAGCTGAACAACCTCTGAGCCTGAGCTCTAGAGACCACGAGCCACAACTGCTGAGCCCACGTGCCACAACTACTGAAGCCCGTGCACCTAGAGCCTGTGCTCTGCAACAACAGAAACCACCACAATGAGAAGCTCGCGCACCGCAAGGAGTAGCAGCCCCTGCTCGCTGCAACTAGAGAAAGCCTGCGCGCAGCATCGAAGACCCAACACAGCCAAAAATAAATTAAATAAATAAATTTAATTAAAAAAAAAACACACACAGTGGGTTAAACAGGGAGTTTAATATAAAGAATTATTACTATGAAAAAAGACCGGAAGATATAAGGAAACTCCATATGGCGCCCTAGGGCTGAGGGGGAGTACCCAGGAAGGACAAACTTGGAAGGGGTTCACTGGTTGGAGAAGGGGGGTGCAGCCCACCACATAGCAGGGAAGCTTGCTGCGGAGCTGGTCTGAGTTGCCGGACAAATAACAGGCCACTCTCTGGGGTGTAGACTGGGGGAACTGACCATCAGAACTGGTGGCTGGGTCATGGAGTGGGTGTCCCAGCGCTGGCGGGTTCAGTGGGGGACTCTGGTTCTCATGAGAGACAGCAGCAGAAGAGTGATCTCCAGGCCAAGGCTGCAAAGTTACAGAGGGACCACATTCTGGGCCTGAGGCTGGCACAGGTTCTATCAGGTGACCTCATCCACCACCAGGCCCTGGCCCACCCCAGAAGCCACAGGAGAGCCTCTTCCTCCTGTAGAGGCCCTCCAGCGTCCTCTACTGAGCAAGCTTTAGGCTATAAGGGCACTTATTTTTTTAATTGTTTTTTTACTATATATATGTGTGTGTGTGTATTATTAAAAATATATAATTTTACTTATTGCTCACTTTAAAGGAGGAATACTTAAAGAAATCCCATGTTTATCACAGAGCATGTTGAAGGGTGTGTTTGGGGCTGGGAGGCAATAAACTGAGGTGACACAGGAGGTCAAACTTTCCAGGGGGAACTGAAAATTGTGGTCATTCTCCTGGCTGTTTTAGCTCCATGACCAAAGAAGCTAGCAGGGCTAGATTTTTTAGGCAACCCTAGACCTTGAGGAATTGCTTCCCTCTCATCCTGGGTATCACCTTGTAGCACTCGGCTAAGGCACAGCTCTAAAGAGGCTCAGCTCAGCTTCCACGGGGCGCATTCCTTCCAGCCGCTGAGCGTGCTCTCTGGGCAGTTCCGCTCCAGTGTTCAGCTGCCCTTCCCCCACCCACTCACAGCGCTGTCTGGGATGCTCACATTTCCCGCAGCATGCTCCACTTTGCACCATCTCTCTTTGGGGGGAAAATAAAAACAACATGTTCCTGTGGTTGCTTAATTTTCTTGATGGTGCAAACATGTTACTGTCGTGAGAGACCATGGTTAAGAGCCCAGGTTCCAGAATCAGACATATCCCAGTCCCAATATTTAGTTAAGTTATGCATTAAGTCTCGAAACCTCAGTTTTGCCATCTATAAAATAGGGATAAAGAGCACCCATCATATGATTGTTAGAGGAATTAAATGAGATAATCTGTATAAACACAGTAAATACTTGGTAATAGTCATTGTTATTATGCTGTACAGACAGCCAAAACTCAAACTCCCCGAGAAATGGCCAATCATGCCTTGTCTTCCTCAAAATGCTAAAAATTTAATAGTCATTTATACTTCTTACGATTTTGACTAACATCATTCCCCAACTGAAAAAGAAATGAGTTTTGTTGGAAATTTTTTTACTCTCCCCAGATTCACTGCCAGAATGGAGAAATTGTGAGGATTTGCCTATGATTTTTCTTTTCTCTTTTTAATACAGCTGATGATATTGTTCATTATCCACTTGAGGTGGCATTAGAATAAATTAATATTAAAATATTTAAATTTAGAACAATGCGTTTGAAATGCCATTAGGAAGATTTATCACCTGCAATGAGAAATCAGTGCTCCATTAGCTGCAATCCCCTTTCCAGTTAGTTTGGAGACCTCTGGCTCAGATCATTACCCAGCACCTCTCTCTCCTTCTCTGTCCCCTGATGCTGTGTGGATGGCTGTTCTTGGGTTTACTGAGGGTTTGCTCTACTGACTCGCTTTGCACCTCAGACTCCTGTATCCAACTGGGTGCTCTTTAATACCATGTGCTTAGATGCCAAGCTGAGGCCAATTACCACTATGAGGAAAGGCAAAACTCACTTGTTCCACCAAGTGTTCAAGATAATGCAAAATGTACTTCAGGAAAGCAAAATGAGTAAGAGCGCTGTTTCCAGCTTGGAGAATAGAGCTGAGAGAGGGAACCACATTGGTGAGGCTGTAGGATGTGTTGTTAAAGGCCCAGACTCTGGAGCCAAACTGCCTGGGTTCACATCCCAGCCCTGCGACTTGCTGCCCACGAGCAGGTTACTTTACCTCTCTGTGCCTTGATTACCTTATCTGAAAAATGGGGATAACAATACCTCCCTCATAGCGTTGTTGTATGGATTTCATGAGTTAATAAATGTAAAGGCCTTCAAACATCTAGCACAGGGTTAAGGCTATGGATGTATTTGCTGTCATTACCTGGTCTTTGTAAAAGACTTAAGAGGATATATAATTACAGCTTCTTCCAATCAATGAAGCACGTGCCAGCATTCCAACAGACCCTTATTTATAAGATCCCTGTACTTGGCTTGGACTTGCCTCCCTTTGCTGATTTTATTCAAAAGAATAATGACCTACTTTTAAGTAGAAAGCCCTGAGGAAGTCACTTTGAGAGGAAATTTCTCAGGAAATTCCCAAGTAATCTGCTGGGGAAAAAATAGCAGTATCTTAAACCTGCTTAAAAGCCAGCCAGCCTCAAACTAGTCTACTGCATTACAAGTCAAAAGAGCAGCTTAGTAATATGCTATGTCTTTTTTTTTTTTTTTTTTTTGGTACGCGGGCCTCTCACTGTTGTGGCCTTTCCCGTTGCGGAGCACAGGCTCCGGACCCGCAGGCCCAGCAGGCATGGCTCACGGGGCCCAGCCGCTCCGTGGCATGTGGGATCTTCCAGGACCGGGGCACGAACCCGTGTCCCCTTAATCGGCAGGCGGACTCTCAACCACTGCGCCACCAGGGAAGCCCTATGCTATGTCTTGAGGGTCCCTGGGTGTGCTTACTGGGTGAAAGTGGTTCCAGCTGTGCACTTCCGTTTTGTTCACCTTTTTAAAAATATATGTTCAATACAAATTTTACTTAAAAATACCCTATCAGAAATATAGCTCCACATCACCTGAGACCCTCTGAATTTCTTCTCCATCTTCTTCATGGATATTTGAACATTTTTTTGGCAAAGAGCTCTGACCCTCTTGGACCTACATTGAGGCCTGAGAATAGGTAGCCCCTAAAACATCAGATAAATAGTTTTTTAGTATAAATATGTTCCATGTAACATTTGGGACACATTTATACTTAAAAATACTTATTTACATGAAATTCAAATTTAACTGGATGTGCTGTACTCTTGTTTACTAAATTCAAATTTTAAATAAACTATTTTTAGTCTGTCTCAAATATTATGTGGAACATATTTATACTAAAAAAATATATAAAATTCAAATTTAACTGGATGCCCTCTGTTTTATCTGACAACCCTATTCTGACTGCTTTACATATATTGATTCATTTAACTCTCATACAACTAAATAAGGGAAGTACAATTATTACCTCCATTTTACAGATGAGGAAACTGAGGAAGAGTCTAAGTAGTTTACTTTTTGAAAAATCTGACAATACCAAGTGCTGGCAAAGATACAGAGCAATTGGCACTCTCATATATTGCTGGTGGAAATGCAAAACGGTACAGTCACTTAGGAAAATCATTCGGCAGCTTCTTAAAAGTTAATATGCACCTACCATATGATACTACCTACAGTATCACCTGCTAAAACACTCTGGGAGGGCTTCCCTGGTGGCGCAGTGGTTGAGAGTCCGCCTGCCGATGCAGGGGATGCGGGTTCGTGCTCCGGTCCGTGAAGATCCCACATGCCGCGGAGCGGCTGGGCCCGTGAGCCATGGCCGCTGAGCCTGCGCGTCCGGAGCCTGTGCTCCGCAACGGGAGAGGCCACAACAGTGAGAGGCCCGCATACCGCAAAAAAACCACAAAAAAACAAAAAAAAAACCACTCTGGGAAAGTTTTGATTGGATACTGTGAGGCTAAAGTCAAATATAACTGCACACACACACTGTACTCTAGCTGGTAAATCTATATCTCACAGGGTCAAGCATTAGGAATTTAGAAACTATTTGTATACTAGAGAGGAAACACTAATTACAAATAATTACAGCCAATTTCTCAATATTGGAAAAAGAAGTTACAAATAGGAATGGAAGAATGCTAGAGTGAACCCTCAGGTGCTAGAATGCGAGTCAGAGTTACCAATATTGACTTGCGTCTTAAAAGATACACACACAGAGACAAATAGATACAGAAATAAAAACAGAGGTGTGTATATACATGAGTTAGTATACATGTATGTGTAGATTCCAGACAGGCCAGAAGCAATACCACCCCAGGGGCAAATTAGTACACCCACTGCCCAGATCTTGGCTTCTAATACCATTCTCCACTGAAAGGAGCCAAGGCTCCTTGGAGAACTGCTTGATTCTAGAGTTGAAGCAAAAAAATAGCAAGATGAGCTCCAGGCTTATCCTGTGGTGCCAGAAAGTAAGGAAGTACTAAAAATTATATCAAAGGAGATGGGGGCATATCAAAGGGGCACAAGAGCCACCAGAAAGAGCTCCCAAGGATGGAACCATTTGAGCAACAAACTAAATGATATGATTGGATTATAACCAAAAGAATAAGATAAATATCTGAGTCCATACTGCTGTAAATAAATAACTGAATAAATAAATGAGGGAGAATGGACAAGTCTTTTTTTTTTTTTTTTTTGCAGTACGCGGGCCTCTCACTGTTGTGGCCTCTCCCGTTGCGGAGCACAGGCTCCGGACGCGCAGGCCCAGTGACCATGGCTCATGGGCCCAGCCGCTCTGCGGCATGTGGGATCTTCCCGGACCGGGGCACGAACCCGTGTCCCCTGCATCGGCAGGCGGACTCTCAACCACTGCGCCACCAGGGAAGCCCCGACAAGTTGTCTTTAACAGAAAGATTCCAATCAACAAATGTAGAAAGAATGACGGAAGTAGAAAGTCATTATTAGACCACCACGGTAATTACTGTCAAAAGATCCACCGAAAGGTGCTAAGATCAGGGGACAAATAAAAAAGAATGAAATAATGCCACATGCAGCAACATGGATGGACCTAGAAATTATCACACTAAGTGAAGTCAGACAGAGAAAGACAAATGTCGTATGATGTCACTTATACGTGGAACCTAGAATATGAATTTATTTACAAGACAGAAACAGACCCACAGACATAGAGAACTTATGGTTACCAAAGGGGAAAGTGGGGTTGGGGGAGGCACAAAGTAGGAGCTTGGGATTGGCAGATGCCAGCTACTGTGTATAAAATAGATAAAGAAGGTCCTACTGGAAAGCACAAGGAACTATATTCAGTATCTTGTAATAAACTATAATGGAAAAGAAAAAAAATCAGGGGGAAGACTTTAAGCAGAAACAGGATACTTGCATACTCTCAAAGTATCTCCTCAAATGTTTAATAATTGCAAGAGGAAAAGAGTGAGTTTATGATGGAGAATTCTGACAAATACCACCTTAGCCAAGTGACTGAAGTTAACATCACCAGTAACACACATCAAAATCGTGTACCCTTGATAGGATGCACCAGGAAGGGCACCCTTCTGTTGTACCCTTCCCCAAGCTGCATAACCTGAATCTCATCACAAGGAAACATCAGATAGACCCCAATGGAGGGACATCCTATAAAATAATTGACCAGAGCTCTTCAGAATGCATCAAGTTCATTTAAGAGGATGACAGACTGATGGGGGAAGGCTAAATTAAATGTGGGATCCTGGAATAGAAAAAAAGAACAGTAGTGAAAAATTGGTGAAATCCAAATAAATTCTGTAAATTTAATATATTGTACTAAGGTTGATTTCCTAGCTTACATAAATATTCAGTGTTTATTAGATATTAACATGGGGGGAGTAGGTAAAGCATACACAGCAACTCTCTGTATTTTTGCAACTCTTCTCAGTCTAAAAGTACCTAAAAATAAAAATATTACCCCCAAACCGTAAAACCCTCATTTCTCCCACACAATCCCTTACTCTAGCAAAAGAAAAAATTATTAAAGAGCCAATCTGGGCTGCAAGAATAGGGTCAGGGGACCACATTTTAGACTACTAAATCATTTCCCTCGTCCTCTTTTCATCTTCAAATTGGGTCAGGAATCCTAGAGTCTTTTTCCTCCCTCTTTCCTTCTTTAAACTTCTAAATCAGGATTTCCCGCTGAATACATGCAGCTAGCTCTGTCTGTCTCCCACACAGCTCCAAGCCTCACATAGCGACAAGGCCCCATTGGTGGGCTGTGCCCCTTCCCAGCCTCTGCTATACTTACACTTTCTAAGTGCAGGTTTGGGAGGGGGCAATGTGTTCTCCCGGAGGTACCACAAGCTGTTAGAATGTCTGCAAACCCTTCTAGAATTTTTGTGAGAAAAGCAACGCAGAGGAATCTCACCCAAAGCAAGAGTTGCGAGGCCTGGTCTTAAGAATCCCCAGTTGCCTCGTTTTTTGAGGAAAATCACTCCCATTGCTGAATGTATAAATAAACTATTAGTGGGTAACGAAGTAAAAACCATCTGCTGCCATCTGAAGATGTTGCCCAACTGTGACATTTCACAGGGCTGTCTACATCTTCTATCTTCCCACAAGGCAGGGTTTAAAAGAAAACTTTTTTTAATCCGAAGGCAGATAGTTTACCTTATTAAGGTGTTAGCTATTGTATGAAGAGACTGGTCCCTGACTCTTCAGTTAGCTCACAAGGTAAACGCCAATTTTGATTAATATAAAATGTTTTCACGTTGATGATATGAATCACTGGAAATAACTAATTTAAAAGAATATGTTTCTAGCTAATGGAAGAATGGGCTATCTACCAAAAAAAGAGAGAAAAAACCACCACCAACAAAAAACAGATACTCAGGCAGACACCATCTAGGTGGGAATACTTTTAATAGGCTCAAGACACTTTGGAAATGTTTATGTTTTGAGGCTCAGGGGTTACTGGGACTTTGGGGATGAGAGAATTAGCATCACTGTCCCTGTCTCCAGGCATTAGGCCAGCTTCTTAAGGCCTCAGGAGGACAGACCTGAGTTCACGGTAGTTGTGACCAATGCAACTTGATCACATCAGGTTGTCAAGCAGGCATGTTCACTGGGTACAGTGGGATTTTTCTGGGATGTTTGTGGGGAGAAACTGCAACTCTGAGCAGTCCTTAGAGGGGAAAGGGGAGGGTCTCCATCTCCTATTTCCAGTTGAGCAACGGTCCTATCGTCCAAACTCCTTGTTGGTCTCTCAGAAAACCAGAGTCCATGTTCCAAATTGTTGCATTTCATCTCAGCCCGGATATAGAAGGCAACTTGGAACAGGTGAGGTGCCAAACAAGAGAGAGGAAACAGTCAAGGGAAACTGAGAAGGCGCACAGGACTTTTATCTTGATTTCCAATGCCACTTCTACCGCCCAACTTTCTTATAAAAACCAGCAAAGGGGAATGAGACAACATAGAATCTGTGTCTTGAGTCCAAGGATAGCACAGAAACAACGTAATTCTAAAACGTTTGGAAAAACTCAAAAACCTATCTCCTAACCAAAGTCTGATGGCAACTCAGTAGGTCTGGGAGAAGACTGGATTCTTCAGATTAAAGATGCTGGTTTTGTTCCACAGATGGCTGTGGCGTAGGGTTAGGGCTGAGGTCCCCAGCATGACACCCCACAGCCCCAGGCTGGAGGTTTAGCAGGCAGCCCAGGCTCTGGGTGCCAGCAGGTGCTCCAGAGGCCCAGGTCATGCCAGAGCAACATGTAGACCAGACCATGCCATGAGTCCGAGCCCGGAGCTATAACGGTGGTGACAGCAAACAGAAAACAATGGGAAAGTAGAGTCCTGCTCTACTGCTAAAACGCATTGGTCACCAGTGAATGATTTGTTCTATTGTTAAAGTTGGAAAAGGGTAATATGAACAGTTATGGGATGCTAAATTCATTGCCTATCACTTTGAAGGGAGATGGTATAGATATGTGTAAAATGTATTAGACAGAGATCTATATACCTCCCTTCAAAGAGTATACGTGTATGTATATATACATACACATATACATTTATATATTCAAATATATATGATATCCAGGGATCAGTGAATATCTGGCCTACATGTTAGAGATGATGTAGAAAAGGCCCTTTAGTTCAGCGGTACTCACCCTTGGTTGCACCCTGGAATCATCTGGGAAGTTATAAAAGATACTGATGCCCAGTTCCCATCCCCAGAGATTCTGATGTTCCTCATCTAACACAGTTACATAGCAGAGCCGTGGAGTTGTGTCAATTGTAGCATCTGGGCATCCCTCAACCTGACTAGACAGCTCTGAACACCTCTGCCCAACAGCTCACCATCTCAGGGCAGAGATAAGTCCCAGACAAGTGGCTGTCTGAGCTCTTGCCCTAGGAGGTGACAGGATCTGAAGCCAAATGAGAAACCTCTCCTGATTGCTAAACAACTAGTCACATACGCTTTGAATGAACCATCATACTTGGAAGTAAGATCAACTCCCTGATGTCCATCTGTGATTGTCCAACAAGCCTCTTAGTATCCTCATCTCTCACAGGAGGAGAAAAATAACATACACCTGAGCCCCTCCAGGCTTGAAGGCAGGGCTGTATATACATCAGCTCACTTCATCCCCACCACAGCCCCAAGGAGTGGCTTCCTGTCCTGGCATTTGTGCTTTTCCTCCTAATGGGCACCTGGCTGTCTCTGTCAGCCAGTGGGTGGGTGGTGGTCAGGACACCAGCAGCAACTGCCTTATACACAGCATGGTTTAAAGAGTCACATCTGCCTGGAGCAAGGGTGGCCCTGCTGCACGCAGCCGTGGGTGGCCAGGCTGGACTCCTGGGCTACCTTCCAAAGGGGGCCTTGGGTAGATGGATCCCTATCCCCACTTCAGGCGCTAGTGGTAGTTCCCCCAAACCTCAGTGTATTAGTTCTCTGTTGCTACATAACAAGTCACCACAAACTTGGGGCATAACCAACACCCATTTATCACCTCTCAGTTTCTGCGGCTCAGGAGTCTGGGCATGGCTTGGCTGGGTCCTCTGCTCAGGGTCCATAGGCTACAACCAAGCTGTCAGTTGGGCTGGGTTCTCATCTGGGGACTCGACTAGAGAAGAATCTGCTTCCAAGCTTACTGAAGTTTTCAGCAAAATCCAGCTGCTTGTGGTTGTAGGACTCAGGGCCCTTGCTTTCTGCTGGGAGCAATGCTCAGCTCCTAGAGGTCACCCACAGTTCCCTGCTGTGTGGTCATCTCACAACATGACAGCCTATTATTTCAAAGCCACAGAGAGGGAATCTCTCTCTCCAGTCTGCTAAATTACCTAAGTTACCTGCTAACATCCATCGCCTTCGCCACACAATGTAACCCAGCCGCAGGAGTGACATCATGGCTTTTGCCATCTTCTATCGGTTAGAAGAAATAACCAATAACCATAGGCTCTACCTGCACTCAAGAGGAAGGGGATATGCAAGGGTATGACTCATTGGGGGTGATCTTAGGGTGTGTCTGCCACACTCAGACACTTGCTTTTGTATTTGACACAGACTACAGGATTCGATTTCCTCTTTGATCCTTCTTGCCGGGCCTGAAGTTGGCCTAGATTTTTGTTACTGATCCCTGACTGCTTCCCACTAAGTCCCTCCCTTCCCCTGACACTTCCTCCCTCCTCCAGATGCTCCTAGATGATGTAATTCAACATGCTGGTGGCAGTCAGCTTTGATAACTAAATGCCATCTATCCTCTGAGGAAACTGATTGGGGATAAGTGTGTCTCGTCCAAGGTCACATAGATTATAGTACAGATGAAATCTGAACCTGGGTAAGATGAGTGAAGTGAGTCAGGAAAGCAAATACCATACGATATCACTTATATGTGGCATCTAAAATATGACACAAATGAACTTATCTACGAAACAGAAATGGACTCACAGACATAGAGAACAGACTGGTGGTTGTCGAGGGGAGGGAGAGTGGGGGAGGGGTGAAGTGGAAGTTTGGGGTTAGCAGATGCAAACTAGTATATGTAGAATGGGTAAATAACAAGGTCCTACTGTATAGCACCGGGAACTATATTCAATATCCTGTGACAGATGTAGAGAACAAGGGGGGAAACTGGCGGGGGGTAGTGGTGGTGGGATGAATTGGGAGATTGGGATTGACACCTATACAGTAATATGTATAAAATGGATAACTAATAAGAACCTGCTGTATAAAAAAATAAAAATTCTAAAATTCAGAAAAAAAATATCCTGTGATAAACCATAATGGAAAATATAAAAAAGAATGTGTGTGTATATATATATATATATATATATATATATACACACACATATAATAACTGAATCACTTTGCTGTACAGCAGAAATTAACACAATGTTTTTAAATCAACTATACTTCAATAAAAAAATAAATAAAACAAATTAAAAAAAAAAGAATTTCACTCATTAAGATCAAGGATTTTTGGCTTCATAAAATAGATCCTCACTTGCATTTGCCCTTTGAAAACCCCTAGGCAAACTTCTGTTTATGTAGCTTTGTGGCCCATTAACAAGAGTTAAATCTTTTTAAATGCTTCCAGTGTAATCCATGTGTAGTCTACAAAAACATAAATGGGGAGAAATTAATTTAAAAATTTCTTTTTAAATCTCCTCTTTTTAGTCTTCCTTTGCTCTTTTCTGCTTTCTCTCAGCAGGTGTCCTATGTAGACCTGTGATTTCTGTGAATGAACCACTCATCTTGGGAGAACCAAGCTGTCTGTTCAAAACCCCCTTGAAATCCAAAAGTATAGGAAAAGCACAGAGGCCTCCCTCCCACTCCACTCGGGGGCCTGCGCTGCCCACCTGAGCCTAGAGCTCTAGTTTCAGTCAGCAAGACCTGGGAGCTGAGCCTGCGGGAGGGCCTGGATGGGGGTAGAGGGAGGATGCTGAGACTCAGGCCCAGACGGGTCCCTATTACCGAACCAAACTGGTGAGACCTGAATCTGGTCACAATTAGGCTTCCATTTGCTGGATAACTGACGCTGTTCTTAAAGCAGAGAGGCGAACAATCACACCCTTGTTTGAGAAGTCTGGGCTTTATCTTTGGTTATTTAAGGCAATGAGGACAGACCAGAGTTTCCCACATCTCTCTGGCGCTGAGATTTGTAGCTAATAAGGCAGAAATGCCTGCTCTCACATAGGGCCTTGCTCTCGGAGATAAGCAGCCATTTCTCCAGTCATTAAACACCATCTATCTCTTCTAACCACAACGTTCTCACAGGATATTCTGAACATTTTCCCGTAGCACAGTCTTAAGAAAGCCACACACTGGAGCAGCAGTGAGGAGACTCTCACGAGCTGAGGTGACATGTGATTAGAAGTTGGAGAGACCTGGATTGAAAACTCAACTCAGCCATTAGGCACCTGGTTAACCTTAAGCCTCTCCAGGCCTTTATTCCTCCTGTCTAAAATGAGAATGTTACTACTACTTAACTCATTTATATGCTGTAAAAAATTAAATGGGTTCATGCACATAAAATCCGAACACAGGGCTTGGTCTAACCTGGCACTGACCAATGAACTTGCTGCAAGGATGGAAACGTTCTAGATCTATGTCGTCCAATACAGTAGCACCAGCCACGTGTGGCTGGCGAGCACCTAGAATGTGGCTAGTTTGGGTTTTGTTCTCTAAATTCTTTTCCTTCCTCAAGTCTAAGAGGGAGGTCAGGCCATCTTGTTCCTTAACTCAGGGGCACCAAAACCACTTTGCTGTCACTGCGTGGTTTCTGTAAACCTGAGCTCATGGAGGGGTCACCCTGGGTGGACAGGGAAAGCAGCGATGGAATGGAGGTCATTCTCAGCTCCAGGGTTCCTGCCCAGCTCCCCGGCTGTACCCCGGTGGTGGCAGAACATCAGAGGAGGAAGGCTCAGTGTGGTACCCAAGAGACTGCCTCTCAGGCTGCCTGCCAAAATGCAGAGATTCAGCTCCCAACCGGCTTGGCAATTTGATTTAAAGAAAATAAAGACATTTCTTCACACCCAAGGGGACTGAGAGTCATTCATGCTACATTATTATCATTATCACTTCCACCAGGAAATAAGAAATTCCCAGAGCTTCCCTGGGTGGGACAGAATCACACGGGTGGAGAATGGGGAGAAGGTAGACGGAGAAAATAAACGAGGGGGCAAATACAATACTACGCTGAATGAAGGCGATCCGCTTGCCCACACCAAGAATTCTCTCTGCCTTCCCTTAATAGAGTCACATGACAGTGCCTAGTATTTCACAATTTACAGCCTTGTTCATTATCAGCCTCTGAACTATAACAACTAATTCTTTCTGCTAGGCAAGTAAAAGATATTTTATTCATTACATTATCATCCTCAGAGAGTAACACCCCCGTGGAGGGAGTGAGCTAGTAGGGGAAATCACTGGCTGGCTGGCCAATATTTTAGATTTAACGTGCTGCCTTTAGATTCTCCTAATATTCCATACGCTAACTAAGCCTCCTGAGCCTGTGATGCAAAGGTTCCTTCTCTCTCTAGAACTACACTATGCAGCCTAATAAAAAAAATTTTAAGTGTCTACCAACAGATGATGAGAAGATGTGACACACACACACACACACACACACACACACACACACACACACGCACTGGAATATTACTCAGTTATTAAAAAGAAATTAATTCTGCTATTTTCAACCACATGGATGGAACTAGAGGGCATTATGCTTAGTGAAATAAGTCAGACAGACAAATACTGTATATCTCTTATATGTGGAATATAAAAAATAAATAAGTGAATATAATAAAACAGAAATGGACTCAGACACAGAACGAACTGGTGGTTACTGGTGGGGGAGAGGTAAATGGGGAGGGGCAAGAGAGGGGTAGGGGATTAAGAGGCACTAACTACTATATATAAAATAGATAAGGTACGAGGATATATTGTACAGCACAGGGAATATAGCTAATATTTTATAATAACTTTAAATGCAGTAATCCATAGAAATATTGAATCACTATGTTGTAACCTGAAACATGTTGTAAATCAACTATACTTCAATAATACATTTTTTTAATATTAAAAAATAAAAATTGGAATTAATCAAAATTTAAAATTCTACCCTCAGTCACACAAGTCACATTTCGTGGGCTCAGGAGCCACGGTGGACCACGGTCTCCCTTACTGCCCAGGGCAGATGCAGAGCATTTCCACCCTTGCCACACATTCTGTCATACAACCCTCTAGAAAGGGAGATTATTGAACGCACATCTAGAAAGGTGGTTTAAATGACCATTCCTTGGTTGCTATGAGTAATAACTTATTTTATACTCAAAAATGAGAATAAACCTCATCCAGTTTCACATCCTAGAGAATCATAATCTAGAGTCATGATTTCCTGTAGCACTCATAGCTAAAAATAAAAAGCTAAGTTTTGCGACACACGGCACTTTGCTTTCTTTTGGAAGCTTTAACTGTTTGCTTCCTGAGGACCAATGATGCCCCGACACTCTCGTCCGTGTCTGTGAGCGGCAGTGCCTTTAGTGTACCAAGACCCACTTACTCCCCAAAGGTGATGAGAAACTGGGGACCCATGTTCAGAGTGGACACAGGCAATGCCCTGCTGTCTGGATGGATTAAAATTAGGGCAATTTATGGCTCACCCCAGGGAGACTCGGTCTATAAAAGCCAAGTGACGGGGGGAGTTGCCGTAAAGACGCGGTAATGAAGGCATTTACTACCAACTCTACTGAGGCAAAAAGGGCTCGTGGCTGATTGCCTGGGTAGACTGTCTGCACCAGCTGATTGTTCCCACAATGGCTTGATGTTCCCCTTCGTTTTCCCAATGACGACATGCCTTTAGAGGGCACAGAGGTCGTTGCTGCTATATTGAGCGTTGGAGTATAATGATGCCTCCCATTAAAACCCTTTATCCTTTTGTAATAGGTGTCAGCTGCAGCATGCCTACGCATATTTCTAGAAGTAGCAGGACCAGAATGTAATCATTTAAGTTCCACCCTAAAGAAACAGAAGCTGCTGCAAGACAATGAGGAAAAGCAGACGGTAAAGGAGTCCGTTCCAGGCCATGCCTAGCCCCCGTTCAGCTGCCTGCCGAGATGACCACAGCAAGTCCTTCACAGAGCATCGCCTTGCTTGCACAAGGAAAACTGGCTGAAGTTACATTAATAACAGCGGTTACTTGGGACTTCCCCAGTGGCGCAGTGGTTAAGAATCCTCCTGCCAATGCAGGGGACACGGGTTCGAGCCCCGGTCCGGGAAGATCCCACATGCCATGGAGGGACTAAACCCGTGAGTCACAACTACTGAAGCCCACGTGCCTGGAGCCCGTGCTCCACAACAAGAGAAGCCACCGCAATGAGAAGCCTGCGCACCACAAGGAAGAGTAGCCCCCGCTCTCTACAACTGGAGAAAGCCCACGTGCAGCAACGAAGACCCAACGCAGCCATAAATAAGTAAATAAAATAATAGTGGTTACTAGTTATTAGGGGTTTACTCTGGCAGGCTCAGGGCTTAACATTTAATATGCATTAAGCCATGGAAACCTCCAAAAGCTCTATGAAGGGTCACTGTCACAACCCCACCTCACAGTACCTTAAAGAAGTTAATGAAGTGATAGGTAGTAGCTGAACTTGAACCCAGACGATCTGACCACTGCTATGGGTTTCTGCAGGTCTTCCGGCACAGTGTGATGTCAATTCATCAATATATACCTGTCCAGTCCACCCAGTCTTTTCATCAGCTTCCCTATTCGCCCGATTTAGTGATAAAGCACATGCATCCCAGGGCCAGACCACCTGGGTTCAGGTTCCAGCTCTGCTGCCAGCCACTTGTGTGCTCATCTGGGCTGGTTTTCCATCTCTAAGAAGAGCTGGACACTGATGCCTGGCATCACCTGATGCCGCAATGCAGTCGGAAATGCAGAGTCTCAGACCCCACCACAGACTGACTGAGTCAGAACCTACATTTTAACAAGATCCCCAGGTTTATTTGCACATTAGAGCTTGAACTCCTCACCCCATACTAGAAAATGGCACACTGCAATACATTTTTTCCCTAAGACAGGTAAGTTCCCAGATGAACTGGTTTTATAAGACCAGGCATATATCACAGGTCTAGTTCAACATGTGCATGGAGAGAGCTATGTGCTCCTCAGATGAACACAGATGGGTAAAACCACAGGACTGTTGTGTTGAAAGGTGAGGAAATGAAGCTAGACTGTTGCTGTTAGGACTCAAGTCAATGGGGTAACACTAGCAGTCCAGGTCCCAGAATCCACAAAGGCTGCGAAGGAAGCATCATTTGAGTAAAAAAAAATCTTGGTGAGCATCTGTGCTCACCAAGAGTTCATGCCTAATTAGGTCAAAACCAAGAAGGTGCATCCTGCTCTGGGGACACTGGGTGGCCACGGTGTTCTCTCTGGGACCCGACTGCTCTTCACAGGGGCCATGCAGACCTACATCTGGGTCCGGTCCTCAGATTCCTGGAGCTCTGCTTGCAAGAGTAGCTCTTACGGGCCACTCCCCAGGTATCAATAGCTTTGAGTCAAGGGTCCTGAGCAGCTCAAGCTGTGCCTATTCCTTTCCGGCCCTCCCAATCCCCATGTTCTCAGGAGCTCCCCAGAAACAGAGCTTGAGACAGAAACTCTTGTTCCAATGATTTACTGGGGACATACTCTCAGGAGAAGGGGTGCAAGCAGGGTTGCCAGATAAAACACAGGATGTCCAGTTCAACTTTAATTTCAAATAACCAACAAATAACTTTAGTACAAGTATGACCCAAATACTTCCTGGGACATACTTATACTAAAGAGTTATTCATTGGTTAACTGAAATTTAAGCTGAACTGAGTGTCGTTATTTTTATTTGCTAGATCTGGCCACAGTGGAGGTAAGGGAAGCAAGACAAGTAGGGAAGACAGCTAAGTTAGCCAGGAGGTCACCACAGCTGAAGCCTGAGCCCATGGGGAACCCAGAATGGCAGAGTGTATTCCAGAAGCGTCCCACCTTGGAGCAAGGGGGCTGGCGTTCCGTACTCTCGTGCCCCTCAGTCAACGGCCTCAGTCGGCTGCTGGGCATGTGGATGAGAAGGTGGATCCCATTTGGCCAAAGCAGTTCTCTAGAGATGCAGGGCGGCTAGGAGCTGGCAACAGCCGGTGCTCAGTCAGAGTTGGGGCCTCAACGGTATCCACAACATCTTTTCCAAAACAAACACACACCTACTGGCGATCCTCAGGCCCTTAATCCTCAGCATCTTACTCGTGACTTTAAACTGGGGACCGACCCTGGATCTTTTATTCCCCTTCCACTGGGAATGGATCTGTAGGCAGGGCTTTCAGCAACAGCACGGGGGCCTACTTTATCCACCAGCCGCCAGATCTGCATCACCAGGGCATCGCCAGGTCCACTCTGACTTACTCTGGGTGCTTCTGAGAGCTGGGCTGAGTATCTTCTTCCCATGGTACTTCTAGATCGGGGCTGTTGTTTCACCAGAATGGGAAAGGAGGGAGGGAGAAAAGGTTCCTCGCCAAGTTCCCTCCTTCCAGGCTGTAAGGACTTGATAGCTGATGGATAGGGGATACACTGTCCATGAGCAGCAGCTACAGATATTCCTGGTGCTGTTTGAGATGCACTTGCCCCATTTAAAGCCCAGCAGAAAACTAGAGGTGAAAAGTAATCAGGACCAACGACTTCAGAATTGAGGCACGTAAGAAAAGAGGGAAGATGTTGCCCATTGACTCAGCAAGGAGGCCACAGGAACTATATTCCCAACTTCAGAATCTCCTCTTTCCTCATCGATACTGCTAGTGATGGTTAGTTCCTTGCCAGCTGCAACTAAGTCAGTCCCCCCCACAGTGTGGTCCACGGAACACCAGTTTTGTATATACGCCTTATAAGTGAGATTACTCTGCACACTGTAGCTGTCTCTCTGGAACTTCACAAGGCCCATTTGTGTGATAAAGGCCCTGAGAAGTTCTACAGTAAAGAAAATCAGCTTTTTGCTAATGTACTTGTTTGCAGAACACCAGGAGTTCCGAAGAATAACCTTATCATTCAGGCGAAGCAAAAGGCAGTTACCCGAGGAGCCCCCCCTCCCCAACATCTGCACCTGTGAGTCTGCTTTGGTTCCTCTTATTCCCCCATTACTAGTTTCTTCTGGATTAGAAATAAAGGCAGCTAAATGGTTCACTGGAATCAGAGGCAGTAACACTTGGCTAATGTCAGGCCTGTTACCCAGTAGATACCTCACACCATCCTCACCTCCTATGTGACATCCACACCTAGAATAAATTGAGGAGAGTAAAGACAAGAGAGCCCAGGTTCTCTCAGAAGCTGCCAGATGGGGGAGCTCTCGGCATCCCATGAGACAAACACGTCACAGGGTGCCGCAGGCTCAGGAATTGGGAGAGCATTGCTCTTTTGCCTTTTGTAAAGAAAAAACTGCTGAGGGACTTCCCTGGTTGCGCAGTGGTTAAGAATCCACCTGACAATGCAGGGGACACAGGTTCGATCCCTGGTCCAGGAAGACCCCTCATGCTGTGGAGCAACTAAGCCCGTGCGCCACAACTACTGAGCCTGTGCTCTAGAGCCCGCGAGCCACAACTACTGAGCCCATATGGCACAATTACTGAAGCCCGCGTACCTAGGGCCCGTGCTCTGCAACAAGAGAAGCCACCACAATGAGAAGCCTGCTCACCGCAACTAGAGAAAGCCCATGTGCAGCAACAAAGACCCAATGCAGCCAAAAAATAAATAAATAAAATTGAAAAAAAAAGAAAAAACTGTTGAGGAAAAAACATCCAACTCTATACCTCACACTGAGGAGAAAAGAAAACAATGAAACTTGCTCATTCTGATACTTGGGAGAAAAGTGTCATCTTAGAAGGAAGTAATAACCAGTGTTGTTTTGCCATGTTTAACCCATTTTTGTTCTATCAAAGGGTGAGGGATACAGACAGAAAATACCCACTTACCCTCGAATTAAAGAAGCAAGAAATGTGGGAAAGCTTCTTGTAGATATTATTTGGGAGGCAATGAGAGGGTCTTTCTGTCCCCAATTTATTTCTTAACATAACTTACTAATACCCCAAATTCCACAATTAGAGATTCACTCCTTTGAATTAGGTCAGTTGTTCTCAATGACGGATGATTCTCCAAAAGATTGCTGTCTCACCCCCAGAGTTTGATTCAATAGAACCAGAGAATCACACATCCAACAAGGTCCTCAGGGATGCTGATGCTGTGGTTCAGGGACCCCACTTTGAGAATTACTGGTTACAAGGCCTGAATGAGATAATGCATGTACAGAAGTAACTAGCAGTATAATGCCTGGCATATATAAGCCCGCCACACTCAGTGGGTCTCAAACTTGGCTGCACGTTAGAATCTCCTCGGGATCTTGTAAAAATTCCAGTGTTCTGTCTGCACCCCAGACCAGTCAGATCAGGGTCCCAGACATCACTGCTTTTTGAAGCTCCCAGGTGATTCCACTGTGCAGCCAGGGTTCAGCTGCACGGCAGTAATGGTACCTTAGAGTCACTTGCATTCATTGAATCCTCTCTGATTTGTAATAGCCGCTGAGGGAAGCCGACGGGAAAGGCTCGGGTGTACCAGCACCACCGTTGGGCCAGTGCTGCCTCTGGAAGGACACGCTGGGCCTAGATGAACAGGCCAGGGGAACCACGCAGCTCCAGTGATTCCAAACTGGCCTCTAAGACCTTTGCTCCTACCTTGTCACTGATGGTCTCCACTCCTCTCCCAACCTTCTGTGTAGAGTCCCAAGGGTCTCCTCTCCAGCACTCACCCGCTCACTTCTCTGCATGGTCGACAGCCCCATCCCCTCCTCCAACTGCAGTGCTGTCCTCAGAAAAGCCCCTCCAAGGCACTGTCCTAGCCAGCAGCTAGCCAGGCGTCGGTGCTCAGAGCCCAGTCTTTCTACCCCCTGGAGAGCGAGGGCATCAGACCACATCTTCTCTATCCCCATGCACTCGGTGTGTTTTGGCCCTCACCAGTCCTCATCTAATGTCTACAATTCCTCCTACACCGATTCCCCCCACCTCGAGGAATCCTCACCTCCCTTCCTGTCTGCCCCCGACTCTGCCAAGGGGCAGTCCCGCTAAAATACACAGCCCCTGCTCTCACTCCCTCTCAGGCAAACCTTCCCACGGGGTCTACCCTTTCCTTCCAGCCACACTGGCATCTGTACCCGCAGCCCCTCGTATCTGGGCTGCCCCAGGGACTCTCATGCCTTTCGACCCCTGCCCAGCCCTCTCAGCTCACCCAGCCCCTCTCAGGAAGAGATCTCAGAAGCTGTACTCCCCACCCTAAAGGCCCAGTTATGAGAGAGGCTGTTACTATAAGTACTGGGTCATCGTCATGATCGGTTTGTCTCTCCAACTAGAGAGGAGAAAAGGAGAAATCTTCACTGATAACAAGAACTAATCTATCATTTCCATTATTTGTTTTTCAGCCTTGCAGAAACCAACATGAGAAAATGACCTCTGCTCCAAGGAACTCGCATCCAATCGATCTGAGTTTCCAAAAATGTCACCATGATCTTGGGTCTAAACCTAACTAAAAATAAGAACTAATAGTCTGAGAAAGATTTCTTTCAGTTATATGACTATTTGTTTGGAAACTTACAAAAGCTCTAAAAATTAAAGCAGATTTTGTTACACATTTACCATACTGCCTTTCCAAAGCAAGAACAGTAATACAGGCACAGAAATATAAGACTGAGCAAATCATACCAATGCCCTTATCTGTTTGAGTATTGAGATCAGGACTATTCTTAGCACCAACCCCCCCAAAATGGTTACAGTCATCGTGACCCATCCCTGAGGTGGGAGACCCATGACAAGGGGCTGCTTCACTCCCACCGGTCACCACAGAGATGCTGCTGCTGCAGAACCCTCCAGCCACATCTAGAACAGGTGGCCACACAGTGTCCCTGACCTCCGCCTCCCTTCTCTCCTGGCTCTTCCTCCACTCCCCTCCCAGGGACAGCAGCCCCATCCATGTGGCCTCAAGACCCTGCAGGTTGCCCAAGCAGCTGCCATTTCCTCTTCATCCCCTGCCCCACCTATCCTTCCCACAGCGCCGGATTCCTTCTGCAGGTTTCCTGTGGAGCCCTGTATTTTTGCGGGTTTGGGAGGTCACGGGGTGGGGGTGGGTGGGGGGAGTAGAGAGAAAGGAAGAGCTTTATTATCTGATCCACACCTCCCCATCATCTGTTATCCTACGAGCCAGAGCAAAGGAGAGCGTCTCTGAGTGACCTGGTCACCCTGTGGGCTCCACGCCTCTGGACAGTGGACCCCAGCCCTCCCTGCTTCTCACCCTTACTGTGCTGCACTATACCCTTCTTTCCAAATATTAAATTCAACCTTGAAATGGAGACCCAGTGGGATTTAAAGTAACCCCCTTAGCTCTAACAAAAGAAGATGGGAACTGCTGTTCATGGTTGGCCCACCAAGCTTCACAGGGGATCATCACAGATGATAATCCCAACAGCCCCTTGCGAGGAAACCACTGCTGGCTGCTGTCCTGCAGGGCACAGCAGTGACGGGGACTATGGAACATGAAGACTTGACCTCCCGGGGCCCCGTCCCTAACTTCCCAAGCACAGGGTCTTTGGCCTGCTGTCCCCCAAGGTGGCACATGCAAAGGTGGAAACTGAGCAGAATCCTAGAGAAAAGGGAAAAGGATTTCACGTTTTGCTGAAGACAAGTCCCCAGATGGATAGGGGAGTCGGGTGAATGAGAAAATGACTAGCAGTTGCAAAGACTGGGGTCACAGTAGCCTGAGACACACTGTTCTCATCCAGTGGTGTGTGTAGTGCTGTTTTTTTTTTTTTTTTTTTTTTTTTTTTTTTTAAATTTATTTATTTATTTTATATTTATTTTTGGCTGTGTTGGGTCTTCGTTTCTGTGCGAGGGCTTTCTCCATTTGCGGCGAGCGGGGGCCACTCTTCATCGCGGTGCGCGGGCCTCTCTCTCACTATCGTGGCCTCTCTTGTTGCGGAGCACAGGCTCCAGATGCGCAGGCTCAGTAGTTGTGGCGCACGGGCTTAGTTGCTCCGTGGCATATGGGATCTTCCCGGACCAGGGCTCGAACCCGTGTCCCCTGCATTAGCAGGCGGATTCTCAACCACTGCGCCACCAGGGAAGCCCCTGTAGTGCTGTTTTTTGACCCAAGGCTTTTTTGAGAATGAACAATCACAGAGCGGGCAACAGCGACACCTGCTGGTTGCAACAGAGTCAAGCCTGGTAAAAAGAAACCAAGACTCGGGGTCTGTCATGATCTTTCTATTTGTTGTTTTGGGATTTCTGATTTACCTGGTACCGTTATGGAAGCTATTGTTGTAGTTAATAACATATTTTGATCAGTAGTTTTCACAACATTCTTGGAGCAGCAGGGAACATAATATAGCCAAAGCACGATACTCGAACAATATTAAACTCTTCATTGCACTGTAAATGGACTCTTCCTAATACTATAAGGTGCGGTACCCTCAATAAATACAACTGATATGAACGATAATAGGGCACTGTTATGGTCTGAATCGTGTCCTCTAAAAAGATGTTGAAGTCCTAACCCCAGTAACTGTGAACGTGACCTGAAATGGAAAATAGGATCTTTGCAGATACTCAAGTTAATGAGGTCATTAGGATGGGCCCTAATCCAAAACGGCTAGTGTCCTTGTAAGAAGGGGAAATTTGGACACAGGGACAGCCATGCGCACAGGGATGACACCACTTGAAGATGACGGTCAAGAGCAGGGTGTTGCATCTACAAGCAAGACATGCCAAAGATTGCCAGCAAACCACTAGAAGCTCAGAGGAAGGCGAGAAACAGATGCTTTCAGGAAGAAGCCAATCCTGCTGCCACTTCAGTCTCAGACTTCTCACCTTCAGAACCTTGAGACAAATTTCTGTTGCTCTAAGCCATACAGTTTGTGAGACTTTGTTACGGCAGCCCTAGAAAACTGATACAGCCACTCATTATAATTTGAAGAGTCTGCTTACATTGTAGCCTCAGCTGGGTAGAGGCATTTGTGATATAACCAAAGAACTCAAGTGGGTTCTAACCCCACTTACCAGTTGTGTGGCTTTAAAGCTCAAAGATGCTGAGCAGGTTACTCACCCAGTTGCCTTGTCTAGAAAATGGGACCACCAGCAACTTCCTTGGAGTTGATATGTATCCTTGATGAGCTCAGGCACATGACTGTGGCCTATTAATTGGAAAGGGTGACAATTATACATGGTTGTCACAAGAAGTGTTACTATGCCTCCATCTAACCCCAGCCAGTTCTGCCCAGAATAAGGCCACTTATGTGCCCCTGCAACCAACTTTGTCTATGCCTTTGGAGGTTAACCTGTAGGGAATCAATTAACGCCCCCTTCTCTGTTGCTGTCAGTTGGGACTGGACAAAGGGAGGCACCAGCAGTTGATCAGATGGCAAGAGAACAGAGATGCTAAGGCTTTTATCCCCCTGGTGCCCTCCCCGTTGGGTCACCAGGAGCTGACTGTGTCATCTGTGGAAGGCTTCAGCAACTGTCAGGCAACTATCTCTCTACAGCTACCCTCTCAGGGTTCCAGAAATTCTGGCCTCTCCTTGTCCCTTCAGGCTTAGGAGGCAACAGATCCCTGTAGGGCTCTGCACTAAACATGACCCATTTGCTTGTATTCCACCTATACCTTGGTAAATAATCCCTTTAGTAAAGGCTCCTCAAAGTATCCATTTCGAGTATGCCATCTTTGGCCTGCCAGGACTCTAACTGATTCAGGAATTAGTTTAGAAGTGGCCTTAGGAAACAAAAGCCTCAAAATGCATTTGTGAGAATGTTTTGCTCGTGTATTTGAGGACTTCATGGACAAACTCCTTTGTTGTTGGAAATGGAACACAGGTAATTCATGACATGAAGTAGCATCATGATCACCCCACTATTCACCAGTTGTTGCGTAGTACAGGTGGAGTGTAAGACACGGGGAATGTGTAATACATCCAATTTTGTCTCAACAAAACTGGAAAAAAATAGACACAATCATTTGCAGTTCCTCTTACCAAGAGCTAGACTTTATTTCTCCACCACGATTCTGGCCTTAGCCATCTTTTTCCTGTTGGCTGTTGGGATATTAACAAATGTGACACAAGCAGAAGCTGCAGAAGTGCTTGTGCATTTCTGCATTTATGGCTTGCCTTTCTCTTCCTGCTCTTGGGCAGCCTTAGGCTACCATGTGAGGACACCCAGGCTGGCCTCCTGGAGGATGAGGCCCCATGAACAGAGACCCTAGCTATCCCTGTCATCTCCAACATCCCAGCTGAGGCCCCAGTCATGCCATTCTCGACCATCCAGCACCAGTCGAGTGGCTCAGACCTGAGAAGAGTGACCAACTGACCCGCAGAATCGTGAGCAAATAAAACGATCGTTTTCTTATACCATTCTGTTCTGGGGTGGTTTGTTACACTTCAAAGGCTAACTGAAAAACAGTAATTATAGAGATTGTAGTGTCCACTGACTTATTCTAATGGAACAAGAGAGAGTGTAGAGAAACAGGAGAAAGTGAAGGCCAGGAATGCGCAACTAAGACCAGAAGTGGAAAGCCGGTAGCCTGTAGGGCAGCTCTGAAGGAATCCTGCGTCTCCTGTAATCCCAGGGAAACGTAGCTGGGGCCCAAGCCCGACACCTGGTTGTCAGGGCTGCAAAACTGCAACCAACAAGTAGATATTCAAACCCACGCGTCTCTCAAACTAAGACAGTTTCAAAGTGCAGTCACCACGCCAGCAGCAACAGTGTCAGCTGGGGACTTGTTAGAAATGCAAATTCTGAGCTCCACCAAAAGCCTAATGAATCAGACTTCTGGGGGTGAGGCCCAGCTGCAGAGGATTACCAAGTCCTCCAGGTGATTCTGCTGCAGGCTACAATTTGAGAGCCACGGCACTAAAGGCAATCTCTGACGGGAAAGGAGTGGGACTCCGAGATGGGGTATTTGAGCAGACATGGATGAAGCTGAGAATTCTGAACCCCCCATTGCCCCTAAAATCTGCGACCCTCTCCCATCCAAGGATGCTACCTACACCTGCAGAAAAGCTTTCAAGGACTACCGGGATGAGCCTCCAGGCCTACAAGAAGGTTTAGATCTCAGTGTAGCCCAGATAAGCCCTAGGCCTGCTCTGACCTCATCAACCGGTGGGGCAGGAGCCTAGGGAGTGTGTATGAGAATGAGTTCTAAGGTTGATAGATGAAAGAGAATGAAATCTAAGCAGTGGCACGCGGGAGCCGGCTTGTGAGGGCCAATGGTTAAATTGTCAAGAATTTTATGAGATCCTTGTTAGACATAGCCCTTTTTAAAACTTAAATCATATAAACTTACAGTTAGGTATATTAAGACTAAAGGTAATACTCAAAACGCATCACTTCTATTTATCTTCACTACACCGTACAATTATCCATGCTCTTGAGGTTGTTTGCCTCTACTGTATCTCTATAATGGAAACACTGCATAACGGTGGGCTGCTCTGCATCTCTTCCCAAATCTGTGTTCAGTAACAAGATGTCCACAGCTTGAAGTGAGCGGTGGGGAGAATATTTACAACCTGGAAATTGGCGAACACTAAGTCAGGATTTTCTCCCTAGCTTGCCGCTTGTTAAACGGTTACCAGCCTACCCCTCACCTGATAATGGCTAAATTAATCTTTGTGGCCGTACTGGTCTGAGACTCAGGATGTAATGTTTGCTCTGGAACCTGGGAGTGACATACGTTGAAACTTGGATTCAGTGGTGGCTGAGGTCATTTCCTTTCACTGCTGTGGTAAATGGCCACACACTTGGTGGTGTAATATCAAGAGTATAAAGTGTGATCTGGGACTCATTAAGCTTGGGAGTTCACAAGTCCAACATGGGTCTCACTAGGCTAAAATCAAGGTGTGAGCAGGGCTGCATTCCTTTCTGGGGGCTCTAGAGAGAATCTGTTTTCTTACCACTTCCAGATGCCCCGCATTTCTTGGCTTCAGCCCCCTTCCTCCATCTACCGAGCCAGCGTCTGCAGGTTGAATCCTCCTCGAGAGGCTGTTTCTCACACTGACTCTCCTGCTTTTCTCTTCTCCGTTTAATGAGGCTTGATTACATTGGGACCACCTGGCTGACCCAGGCTCCTCTCCTTATCTGAAGGTCAGCTGATAAGCCCCTTAATCCCATCTGCGAGTCTCCTGCCTTCCACAGTGGCCTCCAGTCAGAGGGAATCATCAGAACCTCCCGGCAAAGCCTCAGGGAGATGGGAACAGCAGAAGCAATCTACAGGCAGACCTCATTTTATTGCACTTCGCAGATAGTGCCTTTTTCACAAATTGAAGGTCTGTGGCAACCCTGAGTCAAGCAAGTCTATCGGCACCGTTTTTACAAAAGCATTTGCTCACTTTGTGTCTATGTGTCACATTTTGGTAGTTCTCCCAATATTTCATATTTTTTCATTATTATTATATTTGCTATGATGATCTGTGGTCAGTGATCTTTGGTGTTACTAGTACAGAAATATTATGACTTGCTGAAGGTTCAGACTTTTTAGCAATAAGGTATTTTTAAATTAAGGTACATACATTACTTTTTAGACATGTGCTATTGCACACTTAATAGACTATAGTAGAGTATAAACATAGCTCTTATATGCTCTGGGAAACCAAAAAATTCATGTGACTCACTTTATTGTGATACCGCTCTGATGCAGTGATCTGGAACTGATCCCGCAACATCTCCGAGGTCTACCTGTACTACATATGTGAAACCTGCTCAGACTCCCTCACCGCACTTCAACCACACATACACACACACATGCACACACATACACCCAAGCGCGCCCCACTGGTAGATCTTGGAGCACTCTCCACACACAAAAGCATTGCAAAGTTTGTGCGAGGGGCAACTGCACAGAGCTCTATGACAAGCTCGTGGTGGCTGTCTTCTGCGGGTAGAAGATGACCTGAGGGTGCTGCCTGGAATTAGAGTCCCTGAGCTCAAGGAGAATAACAATCAGCACCACTGATCCGATACACAAGGTGGGTATAATTACCACAATACACCAGCCACAAGAGCAGAATGGTACCACAGGGATTTGTGGCTATGCTTAATTGATTTTGGTACCCTTAGAAATGAAATCAGTGGGTAGCCTACTAAGATGCTGCCGGACATATATAGGCAGAAAAAAATGTGGACTGGGGGCCACAAACCTAACTCAAATTATCCTCTTTCCCAGTTCCAGACCCGGAGCCCTCAGATGAACCTCCAAGCATAGAGTATAATGCAGCCACAGAGTATAATAAGAACTTTCTTCCAAAGCTTTCCCAGAACATACTGTGGCCATTTACCCTGATAACTGGGACTGGAGAAAGGGAAATATACAAACCTCCCAGGAGTTATTAGATATTTGCTCTGAATTGACATGAATCCCCAGAGACCTGCCTGAGCTATCACCAAGGACCACCACTCAGAATGGGAGCTTATGGAGGGCAGGTGATGGGTTGTGTGTCCTGGCCCAAGTCCCTCTCACAGTAGGGCCAACATGGACACTTGTGTGGTTATTTTCTCATTCTCGGGATGTATAAAAGGAAAAACATAAACCTGGCAACTGGCAGAACGCTCACATTGGCTCCCTGGCCTGTGGAGTAGAGGCCATTATGGCTGGAAGGGCCCGAAGGAATCCCCTGTAATCCCTGAGAATTGTCAAGTTTAGTGCTGACATCAATGACTTGAAAGATGCAGAGGTGGTGATTTCTATTGCACCCTCATCTTGCTTGGCTGGTGTAAATTCTTGAGGGGTCATAGAGAATGGCTGTATTTTCACTAATTAGGTACTTTTGGATTTTTAATATGAATTCTTGGTTTCCTTGGGGGAAAGAAAAGTTTTTCAAAGGAAGACCTAAAACTCAGAATCCATCATGACAAAGATGGATCAATTTGAATATATAAAGGTTAAAATTTTCCGTATGAAAGAATTAGGTGAAAAGATAAAATAACTAGAAAAAAAAAGGTATTTGGCACCCAGATAACAAAGGACTCATTTACTTAACATATAGTGAACACTTGCAAATCACTTAAGGAAACCTACAATCCAGTAGAAAATTGGGAAAGAAGCACAAATAGAAAAAGAAATCCCAAAGGCTCATAATTAAATAGATGGAATTACAACAGTGAGAAACCATTCTTCTTTGCCTTGTGCATTAGTAAAATATTTTAAAATTTAAAAAAAAAATTTAAATACAAAATGTTAGCAAGGATATGGAAAATAAACATGTTAATATATTATGTAAATTGCAACAACCTTTTAAAACGATAATTTGGGGACTTCCCTGGCGGTCCAGTGGTTAAGACTCCACACTTCCAATGCAGGGGACGCGGGTTTGATCCCTGGTTGGGGAACTGGGATCCCACATGGCGCATGGTGCGGCCAAAATTAAAAAATTAAAAATTGTAATTAAAAAATTAAAAATGATAATCTGGCAAGACTCCATCAAATGTAAAATGCACATCATCTTTGACACGACAGTTCCACTTCAAAGAATCTATCCTCCACGATAATTGCGTATGTGTAGGAAGATGCCGCTGAAGCAATGACTGGTTAGATCAAACCTGGAAGCTCTCTAAATGGCCATTGTTTAAAGGGCTGTGTGAAATAGAAAACTGAAAGCCTGAATACTTGGACTCTGTCTTGGTTAAAACTGTAGTTGGAAACTGTGACCCACAAGTTTCCGTGATATTATGAAAACTTTGAATAAAGTTGTTAATATGTTTTTGATAAGTGAAGCACCTGGTTAGCTGTGATCTTTTGCTTAAAAAGATAAAGAAAAGTTAGAGAATAACTTCCAACTGATTACTGTAACATTAAAATAAGTCAGTACTTACTCAGTATCTTGTGCAGATGAAGGTGCGTTTCTATCCAAGTCAGTTTACTGAAAAGGGCAAAAAGAGTTCCTAATATTTAGAGGTTTGTTATCTATCAAGACCGTTGACCTATTACTTAAAAACCACACATTTGTCATTGGAAACTGCACATAAATGCTTATTTTAGAGGATTGTGTTTGTTCTCTGAGAGACTATGTTTGCATAACAGATTTAACTGCTTATCAACTCCAGACACTTAACCATTCACTATGACCTCATGGGTCTTAGAATAATAAACAAAACCACATGAAAACTGTGAAGTTTCTCTTGGAGTTAAGAATGTAGCTTCATTTGGGCTTTGTCCTGTCACTGGTTTATGAAAGTAAAACAATCTTTAAATGGTGTTAATATCAGATTCGTTATTTAAAACACAATTCAAAACAGTTTATCTTTTTTAATTCGTTAAATAAACTATGGGATACCAAAACAATGAACAAAGGAATAGAGTAAATCTGCAGTGGTTCTCAAATCTGAGCATAGAGGGTTTGACAAACACTCACCATCAAGCCCAGTTGGAGTTTCTGATTCACTTGGTCTGGAATGGGGCCTAAGAATGTGCATTTCTAACAAGTTCCCTGATGATGCTGGTGTAGTTGGCAGGGGACCACACTTAGAGAACAGCTGCTTCAAAGTCATGAAGGAGCTCTCTATACACTGATGTAGAAAGAGTCCCCAAGGCACAATAGATTAAAAGAACAAACAAAAGACTGATAGGTATGTCTCATCTGCTTATGTAGACAAATGGACTTATCCATGCTTGGGAAATGACTGGAAGAAAATATGAGGTTGGAGACGTTTCTTGGGGGCAGTAGGCAAGGATGGGAAAGAGACTCACCTACATCGTATATCTCTATACTGCTTCGGTTTACCACGTGCATGTGTTAGATTTAAAATAATAATATTTAAAACCGAAATTGAGACCGTTGAGTCTGGCGCTGGCTGTGTCTCTATCGAACGCATAGCACCCCCTTGTGGCGACTGGAGGCCAAGCAGGCCATCGCAGGCTCACATCCTCTTGAGGGTCAAGTGGTGCCTTGGAGGGACGTGGGGATGTACCTACAGGAAAATGTGCTCAGCTGTAGCCGGTTCACTTCTCATCCTGGAGAGCTGTGGGAGGCGGGAAGAAACTAGCCGAAGGGGCGGCGGGCGATGGGGCTGACTCGCCTGGTTCCTTGGGGGTGGGAATCGGCAAGCCTGCCCAGGAGACGGGACAGAACAGTGGCCACCCTTGCCCGAGCCAGGGAAGGAAAAGAAACCGTCTCTGGCCTCGGGGTGGGGGAAGGAAAGGGCGATGCTGCTGTGACTGCGGCGACGTCGCAGGGACTGCTAGGCGGGGGCCTGGGGGGTGACTAGTGCGGGGAGGAAGGAAGTGAGGGGGCGGCAAAGCCCGAGCAAAAGCTCTGGTTGCCGCCAGTTTGCTTTCAGGCCCTGACCTTCCTGCCGGGACGAGAAGGGAGCGCATCCGAGGGTACCTGCGCAACGGGCGGCTGTACGTGACCCCTGAGCTAAGGTGCAGCACCCAGCGAGGCACCCAAGCGCCTGGCAGGAGGAGCGAGACTTCCACCCCACAAAACACCACGGCCCCAATGCAAACGCGGCAGAAGTGGGCCCCCGCCATGGCCTGACGTGCGCACCTGTTTCCCAGTAGGTGCTCCGGGGCTGCGGCTCCCGGGAAATGGCAATGACACTGGTGGCAGCTAGGGTCAGAGCAGCAGGCAGCCAAGCAGCAAAGTGCTTTGCTTCGAAAGGAGTAACAACTTTGGCCAGAGGAAGGCGCAGCTGCTCCGCTGGTGTTGCCGGGCTCAGCGGGGGAGCGGCTGGAGGAGGCCGGGCTTTGGCCACTTGGCTGGTAGGAATTCACGCCCGGGGTTTGGGTGGAGTCTCCGTTTGTTAGTTTGATTTTGGTCAGCATTTTTGCCAGCTGTCCTCTTATCCTCCATCCTTCTTTTTAAAATTTGTTTATGGCGTTACTTACATAGAATAAAATTCACCAAGTTTAAGTGTACAGTTTGATAACTTTTGGTAATTGTATAGAGTCATTTAACCACCATCACAATGAGGAATATAAAACAGTTCCAACATCCTGAAAGTTCCCTGTGCCCCATTGCTCTTCATCTTCTCCCTGACCAGGCAGTCCTCAGCTGCTTTCTGTTACTGTACTAGTCTTCCCTTTTCCAGAATGTCGTATGAATGAAATCAGGCTTTTAAGTCTGGCTTCCTTCACTTAGTAGCCTTTGAAATTCAACCGTGTCACGGTGTGTCTTCATACCTTGCTCCTTTTTATTGCTCGTAGCCGTCCTTCAGAGGGGGACACACAATTTGTTTATCCATTCTCCACTTGGGGGACATTTGGGTTGTTCCCTGTTCGGGGGTTTTGTGAATAAAGCTGCTATGAA
The DNA here is from genome assembly GCF_039906515.1 of Pseudorca crassidens. Taxonomy (NCBI): domain Eukaryota; kingdom Metazoa; phylum Chordata; class Mammalia; order Artiodactyla; family Delphinidae; genus Pseudorca; species Pseudorca crassidens. The sequence goes on along the minus strand of NC_090303.1, from coordinate 32,875,643 downwards.
CAACACTGTACACGTTTTTATGAACACAGGTTTTTATTTCTCTTTGGTAAATACCTAAGGAGTAGAATCAGTGGGGCAAATGGACTTTGCATACTGCCAGACTGGTTTCCCAATGGGTTCCAGCATTTCACATTCCCACCAGTAACGTATGAGGGTTCCAGTTTTCCCCCGTCCTCACCAACACTTGGTATTGTCAATCTCTTAATTTTAGCTGTTCTCTTGGGTATGTCTAACCATCAGCTTTGATATTTATCCCATTAGGTCCTAGGGACCTGGAGACACAGCAATTTCAAGATGCTTGCACCACAGTGCTTTGACAACATGAAGGCTGCTGAGGAGTCTGTGAACCTGAGAAGGACAGGTTCTATATTCCTGAAACAAAGTCTACAGGCCTCCCAAGGCTTCCGAGCACCAGCAGCCACTGTAAAACAGAGTTCCAGCATGCAGATTAGAGGGGATGTCCTCATGCAGAGAAGCAGAGAAGGAACACCAGCTCTATCCCCACAGCTTCTGAAGGCACTGGATATTTTTGTGGTCAAAGAGCATTGTCAACTGACAGTGGCCTTGGTCTTGCAGAGATGCATATGGAAGTGTTTTACTTAGAACTGATAAACCTCAGAAATTATTTATATCCTGCCAAACACATAATTTTGTATAAGTGGTGCTTATAATTATTTGCTCCTCTATGTGTCCTGGCCTCCCCTGCAGTTAGGTTGGGGCCATGTGATTAAGTTATGGTCAATGGGCGATAAGCAGAGAAGTTCCGAGCCAGGCCCTTACAAATGTTCTGGGATCCTCCATCTCTCTTTTCCCCTGCCAAGGGGTCTTTATAGGACACATGCCCCAGAAAGTGAACTTCCAAGATGAAGTAGGGATGTTTGACTCCACTAGATTTTAGGCTAATAAGAAATACATCTTTTCTGTGTTAAGTAACTGAGATCTGGGGAATTTTTTTTTTTTTTTTTTGGTTAGTACAGTACATCCTAGCCTATCCTAATTCATACACTTAAGCAATTCCCTCATTCTTCTAATGTCCACAGAAGAGCAACTTGAACATGTTACTATGACCTCATTTTGATAGTGGCAAAAATCACTGTCGTGGAAAAGAGGGTGTTGGACGAGGGTAAGCCTCTCATTTCTCCAGATGAACCACAGAACGCTCATCACTTCCTTCATCCTTCTCTCCTGTCCTAATTGATTTTGTGGTTAGAACAACAGCATCAATTCCCACCTTTCTGAGATGAAGGAAAGTGAGAAACTGTACCTGTAATACCTTGATTCTGTACAACCAGACCTCTTGGCAAACTGAAATCCATAAACAACCCCCCACACGTTATTTAGGTGGTAGTTTCCAGAGTCCTCACAAGGTGTCCTTGTCCAAGTTGCAGACACATGGGTACATGAATGTATTTCTGATTGCATCCCCTTCCTTTTCCTCTTCTCTTACACAGAGGGCTGCAGGCAATAAGAGAGGAAGGAAGACTGATCAAGTTGTTTGGTCACAGCAATGAAATATATGCTTTAATTTATTTGTTTCAGGACTCCAGGTAGGCCTACTCAATCAAATTTAGTAGGAAAACCCCTGCTTTTAGTTATTATCTATGAACAGAATATTAGGAAGTCTCATGATGGTCAAGGCAAAGGATTAAAGACCAACTGGTAGGACAAGTCTCACCTGAAGGCAGGTGGAGAGAAGAGGAAGTGTCTTGCAGCCCCTGGTCTGTGTTACTACTTGTGCTGTGCCATGACCTTAAGGATGCTGGAGACTGAACATCAGAATGTGGTGAACTGGATGCTGGGAAATCAGGAAAAGCTGGCTGCTTGTGGACTTTCTTTGCTCAGGAGGAGAAAAATAAAAGGTATTTTCAGGAACATTCCTTTTCTTTAGATTTTTCCATATTTCTAACAATACTTGGCTCATTTTCAGAACCTCACGTGAGTTCTGAGAAGCTCCGAGATAAATCTTCAGAACGTATTTCCCTCTGATCCGATCACTGGCCTCTCCGGGCTTGGTCTCCTCATTCATGTGTCAGTCAAGGAGTTTGCTCCTGTGGGCTCTCTCAGCCCTGCCACTCTGGGAGTCTTTGTCTATCGGTCATGAGCAAGTTGCCTAGGACAGCTCCAACCTTTGGTGAAAGTCAGGACAAGGTGAAATCAGACTCTCCTGCCCCATCTATGCCTCATGCCTCTCTTCTGCATCCATGCTGTAGACCTCACCCATCCTAGGGGACTGGGGAGGGCTGTTTCACGTTGTTCTGCTTCAACTTACACATGATTAGCTTCATCACTGAAGGACCTTGTTGCTTTAATATCATAGTATTTTTTATTGTGCTTTATTGTACTTGTTCTTCCAAACAAGGAGCTCTAACAGATAATAACGACTGGTGAGAACATTAAAAAAAAATTTTTTTTTAAGCTCTCTGATAAATGTACTGGTAAATTTACTCTCTATCTTACAACTTATGTCACCTGACATTTGTTGTTCTACTTAGATGGTACGATTGAGCTTTCAGCTTAAATCTAAGTACTTTAATTGTGGGATAAATGACAGGATAGTAATTAATAATTTTCCATTTATAATCTACTAAGTGTTCCATAGATATTTTCTAGGCATTATTATATAGTGATCCACTAGTTATGTCACAGCAATTTTTGTTATGGAAATTCCATCAGTACAAATATTAACTGTTATTAATATATGGATATAAGATACTACAAATACCAAGATAAAACACTAAGCACATTATTTTCCCCTAGATATCAGATCCATTTTAAAAATTAGATTACAAAACAGAAAATGAAAACAATTAAGGAAGAAAAGGACAATTATTTGAATCCTTGAATATATTTTTGGAGAAAGTACAAGAAATGCCCAGAGGGACAGGAAAGGAACTTCAGAGGTCCTTGTTTTAATAGCATATGGCAGGCATTAAGTCATGGATGGGCACCCTCTACCTCTGTGACAGGCATACTGAAGAATAATAGAAAAGCAGGAAGGGATGAAACTCTTATGAAACCATTACACTGAATATACTATACTTTCTTTAATCCAGGTACATGATTATGTAATTTGAGTATAACACAATGGAACACTCATTAAAGATTATTCATGGGGAGAGGGATAAATTAGGAGTTTGGGATTAGCAGATACAAACTACTATATATAAAATAAACAACAAGGTCCTACTCTATAGCATAGGGAACTATATTCAGTATCTTGTAATAAACTATAATGGAAAAGAACATGAAAAAGTAGATAGATAGACAGATGATAGATAGATAGATAGATAGATAGATCTGAATCACTTTGCTGCATACCAGAAACTAAAACACATTGTAAGTTAACTGTACTTCGATTTAAAAAAATAATAAATAAAAAAAGAAAATTATTCACCCATGAAAAGTAATTTCCACTTTCTAAGGATGATACAGGTAGGAGTTTTGAGAAACGTATTGCACTCAAATTTTTCCAAATGGTGAAAAAAACAGTCACTAGATTCTTGTTATTTTATTCTACCTTGAGATAGTCTGTTTTGTCTCTATTATAAACTCTTTGTGGATGAATAAGAAAACTGAAGCATGAGGATGCATGAAAGACTGGCAGAAGGCAGCACAGATTTCAGTAAATACAGCAAAAAGGAAATACACACCAATGGTAGGGCTACATATTTAAAAGTGAAATCTTACTTTAAAATGCATAACTGTCAATGATGCAGAACAATGACACATAAGAATCAGAAAATATATCAGTGAGCTTCTGCTGAACACATAATAAGCATAATTCAATCTGAAGCCTAATTCAACCTAACAATCAGGAACTCATCCACAATGCTGCATGACTGTGGTAATGTGTACTGTCTTCATTTGGCAGGGACCACAGCAAACATTGAGATTATGGCCCCGTATTCATGCAGAATATAAACATCAACTCCAAATAATACTTCTCTTTATTTAGGAGACAAAACATAGAACTCAAGAATTTTAAAAAATAACAGATGTGATGAATCAAATAAATCATTTTGAATAAGTGAAGAAGTCATTTTTTAAAACGACCAGTTATACTGGATACAAGTCCTGCTGCAAACTCTGAAGAACAGAGAGTAATGATCGTTAGGTTGTTCATTTCTCAAATGCAACTGTTCCCCTCTATACACATTTGGCCTCTCAAACATTGTCTCGTAGAAGAGAGGATATTGCATGTTTTCAGCAGATCACTTATAAAAAAACTGCATCTAAAGAAAGCATAATTTGAAGTCCAAGAATACCATAATAGTGTAAATATATGTAGGAAACATAGTGAATTGCAACAGAGAACCCTCTAAGACACTTCTAGGCATTCTATATGTCTTACTCTGCATTCACTTGTTAGTGAATAATGAAGCAAAGATCACTTTGGCGGTTTGAGTTTTTAAAATATTACCTTTACAGCTACCTAAAATATAGAACTGCATTAAAACATTCAAGAAACCTAAATTTGAGGCCATTTTCAAAGGCACAGTGGAAGGGTTGAGTTAAAAGAGTAGTATGCAACACTCATTTAAAAACTGTTGATGATTTTATTGACAAAGACCTCAGAATGTGAGCCAAAAGTACGCTTCTGAAATATCAACTTTAGATTTTATTTACTTGGTACTAATTTTATATGATATATTAAGTGAAATCAATGATACAAGCCAAAGTATGCAAGAACCAAACTCAATGTGCATAACGCTCTTGACAGGAACTAAGAACCTCTTTGAAGAAAACCAGTTTATCAAGCATCTGTTAGTGATGCTAAACAAACTGCAGAATCTCTTGATTTTGACACCAACTTCTCCACAATTTTTAAAAAATGCATAAAACGGAAGAAGAAGATTTTCAGCTGAAAATCTCGTAATCAGGCCTTCCATGACCCCAAATTTGATTTTAAAATCAATTTCTTTTTTCTACAATAATTTTAGCAATTTCATTATTAAGAGAAAGATTTACGATACTGAAAGAATATCATGGACATCCCAGTTTTCTGGATGACACATAATTGAAAAATTAAGGTAGAGGTAAGCTACTTTAATTATATACCACTTCTTTAGAATGTCAAATTTGCTACTGCAATTAATTTATAAACATAGTAAGAGATGAGATATTGATGGGTCACCAAGTCTGAGGAACTGAAAACTTTAAATTGTTTTCTAACTTCTAATATGTCTCTTTTAGGCATTGCCATATATTTACAGCAATAATTTACCAGGAATTTCCAGATACTTTTGGAACTTTCAGGATATAGTTAACTTGGCCAGTGGGGAATATGGTCAGTGGGAAATATAGCCTCCCAAACTTTTATTTTATTTTTAAAAACTACCAAAGTTTGTACTATATCTGAGGATCATGATATCACAGAAAGGCTGTCAAATATAGCACTCACCTCTACAGAAAATGAGATATTGGAGCAAGTAAGCATTGAAACTCCCTAAAAGATACTGTTTCTGTGAAAGCAAGACAAGTAACAATTTTGAAACAAAGTATTACATCCTAGTGATATTGAATTCCTAGTTATTCTGATGAAAATGTCAGGCTTCCTATTGTCAGATCATTAACAACTTGATTTGTTTCATCTATAGAGAATTAATGTAAACTTTATTGTAATATTGTTGAAATAGTTTTATTATTGAAAAATTTTAAATACACTAATTTAAAAAACATGATTTTATTTGGGTAAAGGTACATCTTTCTAATCTAGACAAAGCCACTGTATAGGCTACCAGTATTCTAAAACCCACCGAGTCAGACCAGGTCATAGACCCTTAAATCAGAGCACGCACGACGCCATGTAGGAGAAGGTTGGACCATCCTTTACCTCTACCTCGTTCCCCTCCCTCACGCCCCACCGCCAAAGGATTTGGAACAAGTTCTAATTTTATGTGGTCTATGAACTCTCCCAAAGTGGTTGTAAAAGTCTGGATGTATGTGCATTTGTACCTTTTCCCCTAGGGCAACTGCCCACAAAGCTAAGAGACCAAGAACCATGATTTTAGGCTGCAGCACTTCAGCGTGCATTAGAATCACCTGGAGGGCTTATTAAGCCATAGATAACTGGACCCACCCTCGGAGTTTCTAATTCAGTAGCTCTGGAGTAGGGCCCAAGGATTTTGCATTTCTAACAAGTACCCAGGAGATACTGTTGCTGCCATTCTAGGAAGCACACTTGAGAACCCCGTGTGTAAACTGCCATTGTCTCTACCAGCAGAGGGCAAGCCCACGTTTATTCCAACGTGTGTCAGTAGCATCTCCATCACTAGGTGGCAGCATGTGCCTACAAATCTCTACAAACAGGTCTCCAACAAATTTAAAAAAAAGTCACAAAAGCAAGATAAAAAAGCCTAGTGAATAGCGTTTTTGTACAATGTGGATGCTAACCTATTTCTGCTAAATGATCAAAATATTGATCTGTTAGTACCTATGCATATCAGGCTTCAGATATGAGTAAAATCGACTGTTTGACAAACAGGAAAAGAAGCTGGACTCTGGCCTCTGGCCTCCAGGCTGACACCCCTGGATGGGGTTTTGTACTTCTCTGTCTGGTGATTAGGAAATGGGAAATGTCCCTCTGTGTAAAGTCCTGGGCTGGATGCTGCAAAATGACCCTAGGGGCCCATTAAAAGTGCAGAGCCAGGCTTCCCTGGTGGCGCAGTGGTTGGGAGTCCGCCTGCTGGTGCAGGGGGCGCAGGTTCGTGCCCCGGTCCGGGAGGATCCCACGTGCCATGGAGCGGCTGGGCCCGTGGGTCATGGCCGCTGAGCCTGTGCGTCCAGAGCCTGTGCTTCGCAGCGGGAGAGGCCACAGCAGTAAGAGGCCCGCGTATCGCGAAAAAAAAAAGGAAAAGAGAAAAGAAAAAAAGTGCAGAGACGTCTCCCTCCAGCCCCATTCTATTTCAGTAGCTCTGCAGTTAGGCAAGGGCCGTCATATTTTTAACAGATGTCCCAGTCGATTCTGAGGCACAGACATGTTTTGGCTACCTGCATCTGTATGTTTAATAAATGTAAACCAATGCAAAGGTATGAATATGTGGCTATTTCTGCCTTTCACAAAGGGGTTCTTTCTAGGTTCAGACGTAGCAATAATTCCAAATGCATGAGCACTCCACTGCCGTGGCAGTTAGGGGCCACGCCTGGCTATTGGGCACCTAGAATATGGCTGGTTTGAAATGAGTTGTGCTGCAGGATTAGATAACACCAGATTTCAAAGACTTGAAGGGGGAAAAAAAAAAAGAATGTAAAAGAGCTTTTTAACATTGCTACTAGAAAAATGAAATTCCATATGTAGCCCACATCTATTTCTTTTGGGCACCACTAGCTGGCAGACGTAAATAACTTTGACAAGAATGGAGGGCGCGGGGGGGGGGGGGGGGGGGGGAGTGGAAAGCAGGAGGCAAAGCATAGCAGGCTCAGGGGAAGAAGTCTTGACCCCGGCCAGCATTCTAATAGCATTTCTGGACCAAGGCCTCATACCCTGGCAGCTTGGCCTGGAAAGAAAAGTCCTCAGCCTGCAGCCACGGCCGTGCTACAAGTTTATCCATGCATGAGTTTGCAGCTTGAATCCGAGCCGACTGCAAACACTCAGGAAACATCTACTCCCCAAATAGGTGGAGTCTGAAACAGAATTGCCCGAACTCAGAGGGCAGTTTTACGTAGAAGAAAAGAGCAGTTATTACAGTTGATTGTCGGTGCGCAGGCCAACACATGGGGGCCTTTTCAGCCAACCGCCCTCTGTGGTCCTTCACAGTAGTCCCCTGGGCCAGCAGCATCTGGGAACGTGTTAGAAATGCAAATCCTTAGGTTCCGCCCCACACCTAAAGAATCACAAACACTGGAGGTAGGGCCCAGCAGTCTGGACTTGGATCAGGGGATGGCAAGGATGCATCCTAAGCCAGAGGACCACTGATCCAGAGAAAGAGGAGGCCATAGTGAGGGAAGCCCCCCCACCAGGGCATTGAAACAAGTACATGGAAGTTGCTCTCTGCTGCTTTCTATTGCATCTGCTGTCATTGGGAAAGCTGTGCAATGGGCCAGTTAGGAGTCCACATTTTGGAGTCAGGACTACCTAGGTTCACAGTCAAGGTCCATTTGCTATGGTGTGACCTGGGGTAGTTACGGAGTTTCTCTGGGCCTGTTCTGCCATCTGAAAGATGAGGAAAATAATCCATCTTATGTCTGATTATTATTGGGAGCAAATGAGCTAATGCGTAGCAAAAGCTGCCCATGGTTCTTGGTACAGAGCAGGGGATTCTTGCTGGTTATGTGACTGTAAGACATCCATCATGCTAGGAAAAACAACCCCCAGAGCTTCCATGATCTCACCCTATCCATTGTTATCAATAGTATCTTATCTGTGCCCACAGCGTGCTTGCTCTTTTCATGGAAATTCCTTATTTTCCATGATTATTCAGTGAATCTGCAACGATGACTTCATCCAATCTCATTCTTGCTTAACTGATTCATTAAAGTTTTATCTCCTTGGTTTGACTGAATCAGGTTTTACCCCCAATGAACTAGCCATGTGGTTTTCGAGGGTTCCTACTGTCTTTGCCTTCTGACAATACGGCTTCAGAGACTGGTTTAATGGAGTGGAACAAGTTTGCTATTATTTATATACTGGGACCTGGGTGCTGATTCCTGGGGTTTCTGCTTTCCTAAGTTTATCCCATGAAATGCATACTGCTCTGATAGAATGGATGTTGGCTGACATGACTGTGACATTGGAATCCAGAAGGATCCATCCAGGGTTTAGAAGCAGCCGGTTTTGCTCATAGGTTGTTTTGGGGTTTTGTTTCGTTTTTTTGTTTGCTTTTTGTTTCTTTGTTGTTTTCCCCCCTGGACCTTTGAAGAGAAGCCTGGCAGGAAAGAGGTCACGTCTCAGGAAATATCATTTTCAAAGGATCTGAGATGGGCTGAGTCATCAGCAAACGCGCACCACGGTGGCTTTCGCCAACACACACCACCAGTTTGGGCAGCATCCCAGATTTGTCTAACAGGCAGCAGAAATGCCCCATCAGGCCAAATTAGGGAGCTGAAACAAAGAATCCCCTGGCTGTCACCTCCCACTGCTTTCCTCTCTCACATAGTGAGTGCTTATTTATCATTAATGATCTACTTTCAGTAACCTGTGTGTAGGGGTGGATATTAATGGTGCTAAAACTTTTTCTCCTGTGGGATCTCAAGTGAGCAGTAAAACCATGGGCTTCACCTTCAGAAGGGGGAGAAAATGACTTTTCACTTCCTCACTGCCAGCTCTGACTGCCACAGGGCTGTGGTTGGGGGAAGAAGCTGAGGACCCAGCTCCCTTCCTGTCTTCCTGGCGTCTAGACTTCAGCTGAGCGAAGGAAGGAAGGTAGCAACTGCCGTGTGGGGGGTGTGTGGCAAGGCAGGGCAGGGCGGGGCGAGATCCCTCTTCCTGGGAAGTTCCTGGCCCTGAGAAAACTTGAACATGCACTCAAACCACGCGATTTCAGCAAGCTGGGCTGCCCAAAGCTGCCTCGACTCTTTCCTGGGGCATGGATGGTGGAGAAGGCCTATTCACAATCATTAAGAAGAGAATCTCTCCAAAATATGCAAACAGTTCATGCAGCTCTGTATCAAAACAAACAAACAACCCAATCAAAAAATGGGCAGAAGGTCTAAATAGACATTTCACCAAGGAAGACATACAGATGGCCAAAAAGCATGTGAAAAGACGCTCAACATCACCAATTATCAGAGAAGTGCAAATCAATGAGGTATCACTGCACAGCGGTCAGAATGGCCATCATCAAAAAGTCTACAAACAATAAATGCTGGAGAGGGTGTGGAGAAAAGGGCACCCTCTTGCACTGTTGGTGGGAATGTAAATTGGTGCAGCCACTATGGAGAAGAGTATGGAGGTTCCTTAAAAAACTAAATATAGAGCTACCATATGATCCTGCAATCCCACCCCTGGGCATATATCCAGAGAAAACCATAATTTGAAAAGATACATGCACCCCAATGTTCATAGCAGCACTCTTGACAATAGCCAAGACATGGAAACCACCTAAATGTCCATCGACAGAGGAATGGATAAAGAAGATGTGGCACATATATACAATGGAATGTCACTCAGCCATAAAAAGAAACGAAATTGAGCTATCTGTAATGAGGTGGATAGAGCTAGAGTCTGTCATACAGGGTGAAGTAAGTAAGAGAGAGACAAATATCATATGATACCACTCATATGTGGCATCTAATTTTTAAAATGATACAAATGAACTTTTACAAAACAGAAACAGACTCAGATTTTGAAAACAAACTTATGGTTACCAAAGGGGAAACGTTGTAGGGGGGAGGGATAAATTAGGAGCTTGGGATTAACATACACACAATACTATATATAAGATAGTATATATACTATATATAAGGAGCAAGGAACTAGTGTATAGCACAGGGAACTCTACTCAATATTCTGTGATAACCTATATGAGAAAAGAATCTGAAAAAGAATGAATATATGTATATGTATAACTGAATCACTTTGCCGTACACCTCAAACTAACGTGACATTGTAAATCAACTATACTCCAAAAGAATTAAAAAAAAGAGAGAGAGAGAATCAAGGACTTTTGAACTACTTTCTAAATGTGTTCTTGACGGAGGGCCCTCTTCCGTGGCTGCCTATAGGCTACGTAGGAGGCTTACAGACTCTTCTTGCCTTTCTCTGCTTGGGACGGCCTTTGAGTCAAATCCCTTCACCTCATTCAAAAAGGTGTCAACATACAAGCTCTCAGAAAGGCCTCTTTTGCTTTCCTGCTTGGGATGACCATGGTAAATAGCTGAACATTTCACTTCAAACTCCAGTGAATTGGTATTGGCCTGGATCTGTAACCCCGAGGCCATCCTGGCTGGAGTGGAAGGTGGGTGGCGGGTGATGCTCAGTGTCTGCCAAAGGCAAAATGTGATGGAAAATAGTCTTAATATCGAATGTTCACTGCCTCTCTTCTAGAACAAAAATTCTTCAGCTTCTCAGCTTCTGCACAGGAAGTCTCCTTTGGACCTCTTACTTCACCCACACCTTGCTACAACAAACAAAATAATGACAACTGTTACAATATACTGAGTGTCTGCTCTGTGAGAGTCACTCTATCAGGTATCGTCCCCGTATCATCTGTGATCTTCACAATAGCTCCTCAAAGAGCACATCTCAGGAGACTGCTGAGACCAACAAGGGGAAGCAACGCCTCAAAGTAACACCAGCTGGGGCTGGGATTTGAACCCGTGCCAGCCTGACGCACAGTTATTGTTATTTTTCCCCACCCTAAACCATCTTCTATCTCCAGACCTCTCACTCTTAGGCTATGTCTGGTTTCTTCAATGTAATAAAATAAACATACTGTTACTTTATGAAGAAACAAAGTACATGAGACATGGGAGTCATTCATCAAGTGAACGTTGAGCGGATGAGTGGACCGAGCCTGTATCGGCTCCCTCTGCCCACAGGCTTGGCCACAAGGGCCTTTGAAGCCCAGGCCTGGAGCTCATGGCCTTGGGGGTGACTCCAGGCTCTGCTCTCCAAACTGCCTCGCCTGCTGCCTGACCTCATAGGACCCTGTAGAATTAAAGCTTCTGGTGGTTTGTGTCTCCTGCCAATGTTTCCCTAACTCAGACTTTGGTTTCCCTCTGTCTCGAGCCCATGTTATGATGCAGCCAAACCCCGCTCCTTTGGGATCCAGTCCAAACCAGAGAGTGTGGACAGGATGCATGAAAGAGTATTGAAACCATTTAAAGAATGGACAATTTTAAGTCATGAATACCATACGAACAGCTCGGGGGCACGAAGGACTACAGATGGCTGGAAAATGCATTTTGAAGGCATAAGACGATGTAGGTGAACACAAGGAGAACCTTGGTTTTCGTTTCAAATGTGTTCATGGAGGCCCCATATATCTGTATCTATATCTTTTTTCCCTATAAAATTAGGAAAATGAAAATAAGACACCTCTAGGGGTGTAGTCTAGCATGACCTAACATTTCAAAAATGATCTTTAGATTCAAGGATTTGGGGAAAATGGAGACCATGATTGTTTTGTTAAACAAATTCCTGCCTGGTTAGAAAGCACATGTACACAGCAAATGAAGAAGTGGCTAAATGACTAGCTGATGTTGCTAAAATCTCCTTCATTCATCATTGAACTCACACCAGTTCTTCTCACAGGGCCCTATTATGAAAATTGCTCAAACAGTCTTTTTTCTCCTTATGGCAGGAAAAGAGAAGCTCTTTCTCTGCCTTAAAACTGTTAGTCTGACTAACTCCTGCCTCCTAGACCCTGAGTAAGGCTCAGACATGACTTCCACTTGGGGTGTGCCTGTCCCTGTGGACAGGCAGACAGACTGGGACGTTCCTCGTCGCACATGCTCCGCTGGCCTTGGGGACCTTGCACTCTCTCTGCCTTCCTACTACAGGGCTGTTCCTCTGTCTCCTTTGCTGCCTCTCCCCAACCTCTTAACACTGAGCTCTCCGTCTTCTTCTCCTCTTTATCTCACTCCCGTGGTGATTTCATCCATCCTGCGGCCTTCCATAGCACCTGTGCGCTGAGGACTCCCCAGCTGGCACCCCAGCCCAGACCTCTCTTCTGCACCCCTGCCCACATCCCCAAGTCCCAGCATCGCCTCTCCACTTGATGCCTCACAGCCTCCCCTGAAACAGAATGCCTGGTCTTCCCCCGGTGATTCCACAGAATGTCTTCCTGTCACGGTTAAGAGCATCTCCATCCTCCCAGGTGCCCCAGCCAAAGACCATGGCCTGGCCCTTGATGCCTTTTCCTTCTCTGATACCCAAACTACTGTCTATCAGAACATCTGTTGACGTCAAACTATATCCGGGATCAAACTCTTCCTCAACACCTCCATTACACTGCCCTCCCTGTTTCATTCAAAGGGAAAGCCAAGGTTTTAGAGTTCACCTCCCGCTCGTCTCCAAGCCCCACTGGCCTGGCTGCTCTTGAAGCACACAGGGCACCTCCCACCCTAGAAGCTTGGCGCTGGTTATTCCCACCTCCTTCAGGACTTTGTTCAAATATCATCTGCTCAGTGAGGTCTGCCTGGCCACCCTACTGAAGTCCAAGCCGCAGGTCCCCATGCCCACACTCCCAATTCCCTATTGGTAATACTTTTTCACAGGTCTTATGCTTATTGCTTGTTGCCTGTCTCACCCACAACAATGTAACTTCCGTGAGTGTAAGGGTATTTTTTTCTGTTTTGTTTACTGTGTATTCCAAAGGCCCAGAAGAGTTTCTAAGTACATAGTACGTGCTTAATCAATATCGGTGGCATGAGTGAATGAACACGACACATACCTTACATTTGAATCTTAATAAGGGAAATAACCATCTCAGGATTCTTACTAGGATGGGCTAACCATCCAAACACAACCAAAGGCATTTTTCCGTGTAACCCTGAACTCCCCTGTTGCAGAAAGAGCTCCATAGATCTGAAACGAACCTGAAAGAAGGTGTAATAATTTCATTTCTGCCTCTTGAATACCCAGCTCTCCACACTGTAGCAGCTTTGCCAAGAGCCACATGCCCACTTGAGGACCAGACACCCACCTCGAACCCTTGGACAGGCATATTTGAGCACTGATTCCCCTTGGCTCAAAGGACCATGGACTGACCTCAGTTCTCAAGAATTTCACTACATTACAAACATATTTTTGTTGCACTGGCTTCCCACAAGGATGCACAGAATTTACACTGACTGTGTTTCAGTCTTGACTCCAGCAAGATTGTTTTTTAATCTCTCTCTCTCTCAGTTTCCTCATCTGTAAAATGAAGATTATGATAATGGTACCTGCATCACTTGTGGTGAGGATTGACTGAGTGAATAGATACAAAGTACTTAGAACAGCGCGGGGCACAAGTTCTCAGTAAGTGTTAGCTGTTTTTATCATCATTGTTACTCTCATTATTAACATTAAACACTTTATCTTATTTGGCTTTTTATTTAGAGCACCTAGTACACTGCCTGGGACATAGGATGTGCTTAAGAAAAGTTTGCTGGATAGTTGAATGAATGAATGAATGAGGATGAGCTTTTTCGGTGCAGAGGCTATATGTTTTCACTCCATTTAGCACAAACCCAGTACCTAATAATTCCCTGGAAAGGTTCATTGAATTTTGAATGAATGGCACACAGGAAAGTTTCTGCACATACTCTGTACAGTAGAAAATTTTGAAAGGGCATGAAAAAACAAGACTAGTGAAAGTATTGAGGGATTTGGTACTTAAGTGCTGGGAGATAAACAGACCAAGTCTGTGACTTTAGACAATTTTTTTTAACTTTTCTGGGTCTCAGTGTTATTCTCTACCAATTGGGGCCGAGTAGTCTCTGTGTGCTAAGAAGACTACACCAGACAATGCTTGCAAAATGCACGGCTCAGGGCCTGGCACCTGGTAATGCTCATTCAATAAATGCTGACTTTAAGACCACGTGGCAAGAATGGCTGACACGTGCATCACTGCACATGAGGCCTGGGGACTTGAAGGGAAGGCAAGATGCCTGGATTTAAGGGACAAGAGCTAAGTCTCCAGGGACCCATCTTTCTATCATGTCTCTTCATGTTTGCGTATATAGACACCGTCACCAAAGGCATCTCTTTTTTGTCCCCTCCTGCCTGTGACCCCAGGGACAATCTAGATAAGCTCCCACTCCTGTAACCAGAACTTCTCCATTTGTCATGTGTGAGGTATTTCTCCAAAACTTTTGAAACAAATTCAGACAAGTATTAGCCCTTCAGGAAACTTGAGTACCAAAACTGGGCATTTTCCACTGGTTTCCTCTCTCCCCAACTGCCTCCCCTGGACCCTCGCCAAGTCTATGCAAACCAGCGGATGGTGGAAAGGAGACCTGCAGCGTGACAAATCCAGAACTTAATCACAGATGGCATTCATCTTCATGCTTGCCCAATATGGACCAAACTTTTGCCTTAGTTGGTTTAAATCCAGAAAATACCCAGCAGTCTGTAAACTATTATCTCTGACTCCTCTGTGAGGTCTGTGTGATTCCTTTTTTTTTTAAATGCCATATAATATTTTGAAATGATGGACTTCTCTGAAAACTTTTGGTTATTATTTGAGAGAAAAAAATTGAGAAAAAGTTGTCTTCCCCTTGGATGAGAGGAGGGGAGAACTGCCCACCTCACTGGTGCTTTGGACTATCTGAACAAGGAGAATTGGGGAAGGATGGAAACAACAGCTTATTTCTTTGCCTTTCAAAATTAAAAAATGAAAGTTATTTATATTACAACTTTAAGGAGTTAGAACAATACCAACTCAGCAGCAACCAGCTACGTTCGTTCTCCTCACACGAAATTTGAAAGGCAAACTTAAAAGGTCTCAAGCTTAAAATCTGAAAAACATTGACAGCCAAAGTATGGAATGATGGAGGAGATAATTCTTACAGTTTCCAAAATGTCCCCATATTTTTTCCATTTCATCCTATAAATGAAAAATCCATCAAAGGAAATAATATAATTATCACAGAGCCCATCACCTCAGGGACCCTTATGTATCTTCTCTTTAGTATCTTCATTTTGATTATAATAAGCGAATTAAAAATCTATATCTGGGAGTTTAATAATATATTTGTCATATGTATGTACATATGTAGGTATGAGTGTGTGCATACACATATATTTGGTGACTCACTCTTTAAGAATCAATTTTTTTTAACATTTTTATTGGAGTACAATTGCTTTACAATGGTGTGTTAGTTTCTGCTTTATAACAAAGTGAATCAGCTATACTATCCCCATCTTCCCTATCCCACCCCTCTATGTGGTCACAAAGCACTGAGCTGATCTTCCTGTGCTATGCAGCTGCTTCCCACTAGCTATCTATTTTACATTTGGTAGTGTATATATGTCCATGTCACTCTCTCACTTTGTCCCAGCTTACCCTTCCCCGTCCCTGTGTCCTCAACTCCATTCTCTACATCGGCATCTTTATTCCTGTCCTGCCCCTAAGTTCTTCAGAACCTTTTCTTCTTTTTTTAGATTCCATATGTATGTGTTAGCGTACGGTATTTATTTTTCTCTTTCTGACTTATTTCACTCTGTATGACAGTCTCTAGGTCCATCCACCTCACTACAAATAACTCAATTTCATTTCTTTTTATGGCTGAGTAATATTCCATTGTATATATGTGCCACATCTTCTTTATCCATTCATCTGTCAATGGACACTTAGGTTGCTTCCATGTCCTGGCTATTGTAAATAGTGCTGCAATGAACATTGTGGTACATGACTCTTTTTGAATTACGGTTTTCTCAGGGTATATGCCCAGGAGTGGGATTGCTGGGTCGTATGGTAGTTCTATTCTTAGTTTTTTAAGGGACCTCCATACTGCTCTCCATAGTGGCTGTATCAATTTACATTCCCACCAACAGTGCAAGAGGGTTCTGTTTTCTCCACACCCTCTCCAGCATTATTGTTTGTATATTTTTTGATGATGGCCATTCTAACCAGTTTGAGGTGATACCTCATTGTAGTTTTGATTTGCATTTCTCTAATGATTAGTGATGTTGAGCATCCTTTCATATGTTTGCTGGCAATCTGTGTATCTTCTTTGGAGAAATGTCTATTTAGGTCTTCTGCCCATTTTTGGATTGGGTTGTTTGTTTTTTTGATATTGAGCCGCATGAGTTGCTTGTAAAGTTTTGAAATTAATCCTTTGTCAGTTGCTTCATTTGCAGATATTTTCTCCCACTCTGAGGGTTGTCTTTTCATCTTGTTTATGGTTTCCTTTGCTGTGCAAAAGCTTTTAAGTTTCATTAGGTCCCATTGGTTTATTTTTGTTTTTATTTCCATTTCTCTAGGAGGTGGGTCAAAAAGGATCTTGCTGTGATTTATGTCATAGAGTGTTCTGTCTATGTTTTCCTCTAAGAGTTTTATAGTGTCTGGCCTTACATTGAGGTCTTTAATCCATTTTGAGTTTATTTTTGTGTATGGTGTTAGGGAGTGTTCTAATTTCCTTCTTTTACATGTGGCTGTCCAGTTTTCCCAGCACCACTTATTGAAGAGGTTGTCTTTTCTCCATTGTATATTCTCGCCTCCTTTATCAAAAATAAGGTGACAATATGTGCGCAGGTTTATCTCTGGGCTTTCTATCCTGTTCCATTGATCTATATTTCTGTTTTTGTGCCAGTACCATACTGTCTTGATTACGGTACCTTTGTAGTATAGTCTGAAGTCAGGGAGGCTGATTCCTCCAGCTCCGTTTTGCTTTCTCACAATTGCTTTGGTTATTCGGGGTCTTTTGTGTTTCCATACAAATTGTGAAATTTTTTGTTCTAGTTCTGTGAAAAATGCCATTGGTAGTTTGATAGGGATTGCATTGAATCTGTAGATTACTTTGGGTAGTAGAGTCATTTTCACAATGTTGATTCTTCCAGTCCAAGAACATGGTATATCTCTCCCTCTGTTTGTATCGTCTTTAATTTCTTTCATCAGTGTCTTATAGTTTTCTGCATACAGGTCTTTTGTCTCCTTAGGTAGGTTTATTCCTAGGTATTTTATTCTTTGTGTTGCAATGGTAAATGGGAGTGTTTCCTTAATTTTTCTTTCAGATTTTTCATCATTAGTGTATAGTAATGCAAGAGATTTCTGTGCATTAATTTTATATCCTGCTACCTTACCAAATTCATTGATTAGCTCTAGTAGTTTTCTCGTAGCATCTTTAGGATTCTCTATGTACGTATCATGTCATCTGCAAACAGTGACAGCCTTACTTCTTCTTTTCTGATTTGGATTCATTTTATTTCTTTTTCTTCTCTGATTGCTGTGGCTAAAGCTTTCAAACGTATGTTTAATAATAGTGGTGAGAGTGGACAACCTTGTCTTCTTCCTGATCTTAGAGGAAATGGTTTCAGTTTTTCACCATTGAGAACGATGTTGGCTGTGGGTTTGTCATATGTGGCCTTTATTATGTTGAGGTAAGTTCCCTCTATGCCTTCTTTCTGGAGGGTTTTTATCATAAATGGGTGTTGAATTTTGTCAAAAGCTTCTTCTGCATTTTTGAGATGGTCATATGGTTTTTCTCCTTCAGTTTGTTAATATGGTGTATCACATTGATTGATTTGCATATTTTGAAGAATCCTTGCATTCCTAGGATAAACCCCACTTGATCATGGTGTATGATCCTTTTAATGTGCTGTTGGATTCTGTTTGTTAATATTTTGTTGAGCATAAGAATCAATTTTAAAATATTATTTGGAGCAGGAGTTGTTGGAGAGGATGGTAGGAAAGTAACAGGGATTCAGTCAGTCTTATTTCCTACCAAATCTCAACACTGAGAAGTATAGTCAGTAAATATGCGTTGCCAATATGGATAAATGAAATGGTGCATTTAACCAAAATTGCATATTTAAATATGGTGGTAGTGTGTACCAGATTCAAGGAAGGAAATTGAAGCGACCAAGAGGAGGCTTCTGCAATGATGCATGACATGTTGGTATTGCTATTCTGTGGCAGTTGTTGATTTCTTGACATTCATACCAGTTTTTTTTTTTTTCTTTTTTTTGCTGTACACGGACCTCTCACCGCTGTGGCCTCTCCCGTTGCGGAGCACAGGCTCCGGATGCGCAGGGCCAGCAGCCATGGCCCACGGGCCCAGCCGCTCCGCGGCATGTGGGATCCTCCCGGACTGGGGCACGAACCCACGCCCCCCGCACCGGCAGGCGGATCCTCAACCACTGCGCCACCAGGGAAGCCCTCAACTTCTTTATTTTTTTTAAATTTTTTATTTATTTTTTGGCTGCATTGGGTCTTCGTTGCTGCACGCTGGCTTTCTCTAGTTGCGGCGAGCTGGGGCTACTCTTCGTTGCACTGCACGGGCTTCTCACAGCAGTGGATTCTCTTGTTGCAGAGCACGGGCTCTGGACATGCAGGCCTCAGTAGTTGCAGCACACGACCTCAGTAGCTGTGGCACACGGGTTTAGTTGCTCTGCAGCATGTGGGATCTTCCTGGACCAGGGATTGAACCCATGTCGCCTGCATTGGCAGGCAGATTCTTAACCACTGTGCCACCAGGGACGTCCTCAACTTCTTTTTATTACTGTGAAATCTGTGCACTTGATGCCCTCACTCCCCCCAACCCCCACACATTGGCCTTTCCCGGTCCCTAACTCACAAGCCTATCCTTGACCTTCACCTCAACCCTTCTTTGAACTCCCCATATCCTTCACACCATACTTCCAGGTGTCCCCAAGTCAAAATAGCCTTGCTGTTTAAACAGTGTCGCCCAGTGTTCGTACGTGGGCCACCAATGGCCTGACCGAGGACACTGGCAGTGGACATAGAATGAGAGGCAGAGTGAGAGGAAATCGGAAGGAGTGATCCATGAGGCTTGGTAACAAAGTAGCAGAAGCGATGCAGAAGGGGCCTAAAGAGGGCTGTCTGCTCTGCGTGTGATGAGAAGAATGAAGGCACTGGGGAGGTGCCAGGCAAGAGAGGGTGTGAGAACTGCGGGAAAGGATGAGCTGGGCTGGGGCGTGCTAAGGTCAGTAGCAACATCAAAGCCTGCGTGGCTTCACACTGTTGCAGGTTAGAGACGGCACAGATGGTGCAAGATGCATGGAACCCATGTCAGCGGGGTCAGGTTCTGGCAGGGCTGAGGAGCAGAGGATCCCTGGGAAGGAGGTCCCCACATCAGGGCTGTATCGAGGCTGCAGCGGCCCATCTTCCAGGCCACTCTCCTTGGTTCCCACTGTTGAAGGCACCTAACACTTCCTTCTGCTCATTTATTATCAAAGTCCCTGTCTGTCCAAAGGTGGAGGGAAAGGCCAGTCTCATAAGCTATGTGTAGCTCAGGGAATTGTCAGAGCTTTACTGGAGGGAAACGCTCCTTATTCTTCTATACCTCATTTTTTCAAATGAAGAACTCCTTAGAATTCTTCCCCTGAGAGAAAGTGGGGCTGTGATTCGGAAACCTGAAGGCAAGTGTGCTAGGGCTTCTGTAACAGAGAACCACAAACTGGGTGACTTAAGCATTGGGTATTGATTTTCTCACAATTCTGGAGGTGAGAAGTCCAAAAGCAAGGTCGGTTCCTCCTGAGGGCTGTGAGGGAAGGATCTGTTTCAGGCCTCTCTCCTTGGCTTATAGATGCCTGTCTTCATATTCACATGGCCTTCTGCTTGTATCTTTACACTGTCTCCCCTCTGTACGCATCCTTGTGTCCAAACTTCCCCTTTTTATAAGGACACCAGACATATTGGGTTTGCACCCACCCTAATGACCTCACTTGAACTGGATTACCTCTGTAAAGACCCTGTCTCCAAATGAGGTCACATTCTGAGGTCCCAGGGGTTAGCATGTCAACATATGAATTTTGGAGGACACCAATCAACCCAGAGCAGCAAGTCAGAGGAAAAGAGCAAGTGCGTGGGGAAGTTCACATTGCAGGAGAACTCCAGCTAAGTGTGCAGCCTTGGCCGTCATCGGCTCGGCCTCAGACCTTCAGAAATCCTCCGCATCTGGCTCTCCCAGTTCTAGCAAGCTCACCCCACCAAAAAAGACATTTAAGTACATTCCATGAATTTTTGGTGAGAAGCTCACTCTGCAGCACTCTGCAATGTGCTAACTAGGTTTTAACTGAAGTGGTTGAAGAGTGGTTAAACGAAGATTTCTGAGGAATTTCACCTATTCCTTAAACCTAAACAAATCTGACCCCGGTGTTTACGATGCCGCACAATATTAGACCACCTGAAGCTCCATCTCCTTGGGGCAAATTAGGATTGTGATGAAAGTGGTTGGTGACCTTTTCCATTCTTGTCACTGCAGAGAAATCCTACCTCCTGTCTCTCCAAACTGGTGGGAGGGCCACTGCTAGTGAGGCAAAGTTTTTGCACTCAGGACAGGTAAATACGGGCTCAGGCATACAGGGCTCAGCCCCTGATGGTGTACTAGGTACTATGCAAAGCCTGAAGATTCACCTGTGAGCAGAGCAGTTTGCTGGGTGGGAGAGGGAATTCTCACTTTCCCACAGGCATGTGGAATTTACAGTGGGTGGGTCTGGAAGCTCAGAGAGTGGGACTAACCCCACTGCTTTCAGCCACAATCTGTGCTTACTGGTTGTACAAATGTTTTGATTGGTGGGCTTCCATGCCATACCAGTTGCTGAATTTTTTTATTACCCCTGGGCATGAGCATATGGTCGGAGAGAAAGTGGGAAGGGGTGGAGGTGGAAACTAGCTTAAGCTGAAGAAATAGGCTTTAGATGGTTACAGAGTTTAGAGAATTCGCTTGGGGAAAATGAGGCAGGTTCACGCAGCAATTCTCAAACATCTTAGTGCCAGGACCGTTTTTCACTCTTAAAACTTATGTGGGTTCTATCTATTAATATTTACCATGTTAAAAATTAAAACCGAGGAATTTTTGTGTTCATTCATTTAATGTAATAACTAACCCTTTACATGTTAACATAAATAACATACTTTTCATGAAAACTATATTTCCTCCCCCAAAATGTAGTGAGAAGACTGTCATGTATTATATTTTGGGAAATTTATTTAATGTCTAGCCTTAGAGAGGACAGCTAGAATCTCACATCTCCTTCCACATTTCAATCTGTTAGTTATGCTGTTTTAACTGAAGAATGTGAAGAAAATTCAGCCTTACACAGATACGTAGTTGGAAAAGGCAGGGATTTGTGAATTTCCTGAAGAAAGCCCAGGGATCCCCAGGGGTCCTCTGGCTTCACTTTGAGAACCTCTGAACTAGTGGTCTTATAATCTTGTTATGTCCTGATTGGACTTTCTTTTCTAACTATACTGTTACAAGAAGATTCAGGCCTCAGGATTTTAATCCATAATATTTAATCCAAAAAAAAATCAAAAGACTTTTAATTGGTGTGTGTCATGTATATACCTATAAAGTCTTAATTCTGTCTACCTCCACATTGGAGGAATCAGCTTTGTGCTAATAGTCGCTATCTTTTACTTTGTTTGCAGTAAGTCAGTTAAAAAAATAGATTAGAAACAAATACAGTTACCTAATACCTATATTTAATTACCGTAGTTTTATTTTATGCTTCCAACTCTAAGATCCAAACACTTTTTTTTGCGGTATGCGGGCCTCTCACTGTTGTGGCCTCTCCCGCTGCGGAGCACAGGCTCCAGACGCCCAGGCTCAGCGGCCATGGCTCACGGGCCCAGCCGCTGCGCGGCATGTGGGATCTTCCCGGACCAGGGCACGAACCTGTGTCCCCTGCATCGGCAGGCGGACTCTCAACCACTGCGCCACCAGGGAAGCCCCCAAACACTCTTAACTATGCAGTTATAAATAATATTAAAATATGTATGCATAAGCCATAGGCAACGTGAAGTATTTTGTTCTGTTGTCTTTTTTTCTTTGTCTTTCGAGGAACTATGTCGTATGAATCATTATGACCACTGACAATGCAAAGGAAGATAAAGAAAACTGGTTCATTGCCCAACTGTTTCAAGCCCAACCTTGATTGGCAAATTGTGGCTCTCTACGCTGACCAAGGGGGTTTGACCTTAGCAAGGCTCTGGGTGTAGCCACAAGAGGTTGATCTGCAATGAGGTATAGACAGTCTTACCTCAAAAGCAGTCCACAAGTTGTTTTTCTAAGCCAGTGGTTTGCAGAATATCATGTGCTATGTAATATGGTTAACAAGGGTGACTGAATTAGAAGAACCTGTCCACAGATGCCAAAGAAGTTAAAGAAGCCCAGCATGAATTTAAGTCTTGGTACCAAGAGTTCCCACCAGAGTCTTAGCCCCTGGCCACAGAAGGAGGGAGGAAGAGAAGGAAGAGAAGTATTCCCTCATCCTCTTCCAGAAAATCGGGCTGACCTGAGACCCCACACACCTTGAAAGGTCCCCTTCCACCAACCTTTGGCACCCTGTGCCGTCTTGGAAGGTCCCTCTCCCTGAATGCCCAGTGCTTCCCACTGCCCTTGTCCTATGTCACTCAAGTCGTAATTTCCACAGGGTCATCTCCCCTGCCCTCAGCTGCCCTTCTCCTTGGTCTCACTATCCTAGCTCTGGTGCCCCACCTGGGAGTCCTAACAAGATCAATGTCCCATGTACGTTCAACCTTCAAGCTTTCAGTACATATCTCCCAAGCCCTGCCTTTTCCCATTCTCTGTGCTCAGCCCTGAGGTGAAATCAGTGTTCCTGCCTCCCTACCTACTTTGCTGGGGCCATATGCATCTTTAGAAGTAGGCTTAATTGGTGGTCTCTCATCAGAGCATCACAAAGAAAAGTGAAAACACATGCTATGAAGGAAATGTTCAGGACCTGGGAGAGGTCATGAGGACATCTTGCACTGTCACCCCCAAAGTTACGTAAAGCTATTCCTGTCAAGAGAGAAGGGTCATACCTCAGGGATCTCAACTTTGGGTCTCTGATTTGGTGTGAATTCCCCTACTTCCTTTGCTGGAAGAGAAAGTGAAATGTTTTTGTTTTTGTTTTTCTCTAGATTTATTTGAAGAAAAACCAATAGTGGTTCTTTTTAGCTTCAAATGAGGATTTTTAATGCATAGCCTATGATATCTGGCATTGTTACCCCAGGTCTGCTGATGAGGTCTAGGGAAAAGGCAAGGAGGCCTCAATAGGGTGTTGCTAACTGAATGTCGATCAATGTGTCTTTGCCACAGTGACAAAATAACGTGCTTTTGTATTTGGTAGGGAAAGGATACTTTCTTTCTGCCTCATTGCAAATAAAATCATTGACTTCATGGCAGTATCTGTCAGGTTAAACTTTACTGACACCATTCTCTCCTTTCTTTGTGGTTTGCTTTTTCTTGGTGATTCTGTTCCATAGTTTTCTTTCTGGGCTAACGTCTCTCCTGGGTGTTATGTAGCAATCCAAAGTCAAGTATTACTTGCCACTAAATCATAATAAAGATAGCATTAATCTGCAGCTTGATTATATCCATCAGTAGACTGATGTCCACAGATTTCACATGGATGGGTTTTCTGGGTTGAAAGATTGATTTGGACTCATGGAAGGTTTTATAACCCCAGCTAGATCCCAGGGAAGGTCTCAGGTGCCAGTCAAAGGCTGCAGGAGATATTTCATCCCCAATTTTATTGTCCCATTAAGAAGGTTAGGCAGACACAAAGGAAAAAGTAGTGTGTTTACTTTTAAAGAAATGTTAAAGCAATTATAATTATTGGACTGCATACCTGGATTAAGCTGTGGAATAGGAATAATAGGACCTTAAGAGTTAATGTGGCTTATTTTAAAGTGTAAACACGTATACACTCATATTTCATGGAGCAACAGAGGAAATTTTCTTCTGAAAGAGCAAATAAGCTTAGGAAAATCAGACTCATGAATTCGTGCACATTCCTATCTTTATGACCCCATGGTTTTACTCAGTTAACGTTAACTTTCCACACTTGGCTACCAAAATAGCTTTCCATTCTGAGCTTGTTACTGCAAACTAACTAGCTTAAGTTTCCCTCTCACACCTTACCGGATATTAATCTTTCAGAGTTCTTGCCCTCCCTTTTGCAATGTTCCTGATTCTCACGCTTCCTATTGAGAAACTGCTCCACACACTGAGGATGTCCTGCTTGGTGAGCAGGTTTAGTTGTTCTGACTAGCCATTCTCACGAGATATGCCTCCACTATGACTGCTGCTCCAGCAAACACATCTTGTGCCCTAGTAGTTCTGAGGTTTGTTGGATCCAGTTCAGTTTCTCTGGGTAATCACGGTCTTGAACAACAGTTATCATTCAATATTTGTCCTCTTATAGAATTGCCATGGCTAGGTAATCATTTCTTGTTTAGAAGCACTGGACATTTTTAGAGGTGGTTCCCTGGTGATTATGTAGTTTTACATTAGTTTATGTAGGAAAACACATTTTAGGAGTCCCAGATACCCAATGAAGCACCGTCACATTGAGTAGAAACAATTGTAAGTGGGAAGGTGATTTGAGGAAATGATGATCGCAGCAGGATTTCTTTTTGGACTGTGACTTCTCATAGTACTTCATGGATTTTGTTAGTGCCAGGAAATCTGATCAGGGAGAAACATGGGCAGTTTTTCTAAGGCTCATCCTACTGAAGGATATTTCTTTATCTGAGGGGGAGAATTTGCTCCAAATTGGGGAAAATGGAAAAATAGTTGGTAGGATTTAAGTCCTAAATCAATTGCTGTCTCAGTTATCTATTACCACCTAACAAACCACCCTAAAATTTAGTGGCTTCAAACAAAAACCAAGTTATTGTTCATGATTCTGGGGGTCAGGAATTCAGATCAGGCTCAGTGGGGACTGTTTACCTCTGCTTCACGTGGTATTATTTGAGGCAGATCGACTGGGGCTGGAAGATGAAGACGGCCTGACTCACCTGCTCGGGGCATTGATGGCTGAGGGACCTCCCTTCTCCTCCGAGTGCCTCTCTCTCCATGTAGTCACTCCTCATCCAGCAGTCTTAGTTACACACAGGTTGTTGGCTCTCCAAAAGAACTGGAAGTCCTCTTACGGCCCAGAAGTCTCACAGTGTCGTGTCTCCCATGTTCTATTGATCAAAGTAAATCACAGGGTCAACCTAAATTCAAGTGAAACACAGACTCCACTCCCTGGCTGAAAGAGCATCATGACTGTCCTGGAAATGTTGATGGTCATTTGTTTGCTGAAAAGCTGCTACAGTGGCTGACTCCTAGAAGCTGCTTCAAATTCCTCCACTTAACCAATGAATATTAGACAATTGCCTCAAAACAAGAGAGAGTTACTTTATTTTATTGACTGTAAAATGTCACTGATTTTAAGATGCACATTGTCTATATATAATTTAAAGAGAAAAAGGTCACCAAGCAAACCATAACATGACAAAAATTGTGATGCATCTCAATTGCAGAGATATCAAAAGGTGGGGAAAATGTGCATGTGAGAGTCAGTGAAAAATGGTAAATATCTGATACATAACTCAACAGGATTCTAAGATGAAAGGACAAAAAGCCAAGGTTTACCTGAGAAAACCATAATTCAAAAAGAGTCATGTACCACAATGTTCATTGCAGCACTATTTACAATAGCCAGGACATGGAAGCAACCTAAGTGTCCATCGACAGATGAATGGATAAAGAAGATGTGGCACATATATACAATGGAATATTACTCAGCCATAAAAAGAAACGAAACTGAGTTATTTGCAGTGAGGTGGATGGACATAGAGTCTGTCATACAGAGTGAAATAAGTCAGAAAGAGAAAAACAAATACCATATGCTAACACATATATATGGAATACAAAAAAAAAAGAAATTGTTCTGAAGAACCTAGGGGCAGGACAGGAATAAAGATGCAGACGTAGAGAATGGACTTGAGGACATGGGGAGGGGGGAAGGGTAAGCTGGGACGAAGTGAGAGACTGCCATGGACATATATACACTGCCAAATGTAAAATATATAGCTAGTGGGAAGCAGCCGCATAGCACAGGGAGATCAGCTCGGTGCTTTGTGACCACCTAGAGGGGTGGGATAGGGAGGGTTGGAGGGAGACGCAAGAAGGAGGAGATATGGGGATGTATTATCTATGTATAGCTGATTCACTTTGTTATACAGCAGAAACTAACACACCATTGTAAAGCAATTATACTCCAATAAAGATGTTTAAAAAAAAAAATCCAAGGTTTAAAAACTAGTCATTATTTTTATCTCTGACTCCATTGGTTGAGTATCGACTTTCATAGTTCTCATCCTGATTAAGGCACTTATCCTGGCCATGGCTGATAGAAGAGGGCCGTAAGGGAGCAGTATTTACCTCTTACCTCCTCATCAAACCATGGGGACAGACAACCCACAGGACTCAGGAGAATAATTGAATATTTATAGCTCAAAGAGAAAAGCTACACTCTGTTGGGAAGTTGATTCCTCCTTTTGGTTGTTTTGCACCACTCAGCTCCACCAATACACCTAGACCTTATAATTTTTTTTAATTAATTAATTGAATGTTTTTTACCATTGAATAAGTCCTCGTTACTTTCACAGTGGCTTCATAGATGCCATACACTGTCATAAAAGCAGTGATTACTGTATTTCCCAATTTAATCAATGCTTACTGGGTCCCTATTGTGTGCCATACAGTGTGCTATATGCTACAATGGTCAAAAAGACAGACACACAATCTTCCCTCTTATAACTCACAGTCTAAAGAGGGTGGCAGGCAGCGGTGGCAACGTGAAATAAACATCTTAAATCATGACAGATCCTGTAAGCACTATGAGGGAAATAAAGAAGGTGAAGAGGGAAAATAAGAGGAACCTCTTTCAGACAGAAGTGATCATGCAAGAGCATTCTGAGGAAGAGACATTTAAGCAGAGACCTAATAAAAAGGCTGAGCTACACAAAAAGCCAAGGGAAGGTGTTCTAGACCGGAGAGAAGACACAGCAAGTACAAAGTGGCAAAGAGCTTGGTACATTCTTGGAACTGAAAGTAGATTGATATAATTGGAGTACAAGGAGCAAAATTCTCTAAAGACCATAAAAACCACCCAAAAATGGATGTTCAAATTTCTCCTATGTTCTACACAGGCAAAACAAACAAAACGTCTTTAAAAAACAAAACAACAACAAAAACCAACTGGATGCAGAATTTTACAAGCCTATAAACATCTCTGGGAGGAAAAAATGGGCCCTGAGCTATTTTGTTCTTTTCCTTCTTAGACTGTGATGAATAAATCCAATAAATTGGATTTATACGAGCTTATTCACTAAGTCAGTGTTTCTTAAATATGAGTAATGAAGCAACCAGTTTAAGGAAAAATACTTTAAACTGTCGGTGTTCATTTAAATCATTTTAATTATAACGTTTCTTTAAGACGAATGAAGTGTAAATGCCTTATGCTTACAGCTCTTATGCAAATCTAAAACTAAATCAAGTTTACAAATTAAATACAAACTAAGCTACATAACCAATAAAGTGCAAATTATTGACATTAACGGAGAGTAATGGATGATGTTATTTGCTGCCACCGAATTGC
This sequence comes from Pseudorca crassidens, assembly GCF_039906515.1. Taxonomy (NCBI): domain Eukaryota; kingdom Metazoa; phylum Chordata; class Mammalia; order Artiodactyla; family Delphinidae; genus Pseudorca; species Pseudorca crassidens. The sequence goes on along the minus strand of NC_090303.1, from coordinate 32,847,652 downwards.
CAGTGTTTGGTTACTACGGTTTCATATCACTTGTAGAAAACTTGGACCATCATTTGAACTTTTATTGTCACTATCCTCAGTGTTCATCTTTTTAAAAAATAAGCTTTCTTTTAACAACTGACCCATTACCTTGAAGGGCCAATGCACACACTCCAAAATACAATATTGAAATTAAAAAATACTAATTAACCAAAAAATTCTTTGTTTTTCACTACTGCATTTACTGCTATCTAACCATTGCTAATTTGTATATTAAAAGATGAGATTTCACGATATAGCCACTGACTTTGTGAATATGAACTGATGGCCAGCTCTGGGGTCCTTACAGTTTCACATGCCAGTGATGGGGCCATTCCATTCTCCCACCACCTTTCTTTACGGAATGACTGCAAAACTTTAGAGTGCATTAATGTAACGTAATTTGGCTTTACTTGGTATTAACATGACTATATGTACTATGCCAATGCCCCTATGAAATTGCATGGAGTACTTCAATAAAAGGAGTAGTCCAAGAGTTCCACAATGTGCTATTACTTTAAGATGATCATAAATATGAAAATCCAAAAATGTTTAATTCCCATAGATTTTGTGGACTCAGGAAATATGTCAGAAGATTCAAATATGTCAGGTTGAGAAATGGTGCACATATTAATAATGGGGTTAAATGAAAGAAAATCTCATCTGAACTGTTTCACAAGATCAGGAGCAATCAACCCAATGTGATTATAGCCAAACTAATGCATGCCACAAAGACAGCATGGGATATTTGGGCAGTTTAGAAAGAATGTGAATAAGGAAGTGTAAAAAAAAAAATGTACTAGCTAATAATAATGATTAGCACTTATTACATGTCTACTGTATCAGGCATTGTGTTAAGTAATTAATAAATATTAATGATGATTTTTAAAATGCAGTTCATTTATTAGCTACCACAGACATACCCAACAGAATCACAGAGCTCCAATCAGGTAACTTAAAAAAAAAAAAAAGGCAGGAGAGTAATTTGTTTCTAATTTAACATATCAAGTCTCTGAATCTAAAGATCTTGAAGAGAATTTTCCTGCCCAATTTCCAGAGACCCAATCTCGTTCTCAGTTTCAAACTTGAATATCAGTACACATCTCAAACTTAGGGCATCAATGATAGATGGTGTCCCAGGTTGACTGCCAACAGCTCTTTCCCTCCCTGTACATGGACGCTGCTCCTTTTGCATCAAGAGGTGATGTTCTACTCCTCTTCCCTTGAACATGGACTGGCCTTAGTGGCTTACTTCACCAGTACAATAGAGCAGAAGTAACAGTTTGGCACTTGTAGAGCTAGGTCATAAGAATCCATGGTGGAACTTCTGCCTGGCTCTCTTGGAATGCAACTACCTGGGATACTCGCTCTTGGAACCCAGCTGCCCTACTGTACGAAGGTCAAGCAACATGTGCTGGCACTGCCATTGACGGATCCAGCTGAGCTCCCAGCAAATGGCCAGCATCACCTGCCGGCCATACGAATGAGCCCCACATGTCTCACTGCAACTGCCAGAGACAAACAACCAAGAATCACCGAGCTGAGCCTAATCAAACTTCAGAAACATGAAAGATAACAATACATTGTAGTTTTAAGTCACCAAGTCTTGGGGTGGTTTGTTGCATAGCAACCGGTGACTATAATAGTACCCCAAACCAAATCCTTCATTTCCCATCACAAAACCTGCCCTTCCCTTGCACATCCCATCTCAGGAAAATGCTTCCTCCTAATTAGGTAAAATATCTTAGAGTCATCCTTGATCTCTTTTTCAGAAATGCTACGTCCAATCCATTGGCAAATCCCGTCAGCTCAGTCACGACATTATATCCCACATTTCTTCATTTATTATTTCTTCTGCCCCTCGCATCCTTATCCAGGCTGCAGTTACCTCTCACCAGAGCTTCTGCAGGAGCAGCTGGGCAGCAGCCAGAGTCCTTTAAGAACAGAAGTCTCTCCTCTGCTCAAAGTTCTCTTGGCACTCTTAGAATATACCCAAAGCCCTGGCCTTGGCCTAAAATGTACTCCAGGACCTGGCTCCTACTTCCTTCCAACATCATTTCCCATCACTCTCTCCTCTGCACACTCTTCAGCCCGAGAGGCCCTCTTGCTGTCTCTTGAATGTGCTGATCAGTCCTCCTCCTCAGGTACTTTACACTCACTTCTCCCTCAGCCTCTTGTACTCCGTTGCGATATGATTATGGTCCCTTCATGCATGTCTCTGTGCACACTGCTTCCCCTCAAGGAAGCCCTCCCCTGACCATCCTAGCGATAATGGCACCCCTTGCCTTTCTCCATCCCCTAACACTGCCTTAGTTTTCTTCATCATATTTCCATCACCTACCTTTGCTATTGATCTCTTTGCTTGCAGTCTATTTGCCCCACTCGAATGGAAACTCCCTGAGGACAAGGATTTTGTCCGATTTGTTCACTGATACATCTTGAGTGCCTAGAATAATGCTTGGCACAAAATAGGGCCTCAATAAATATTTGTTGAATGAGTGAATGATCCCTGGACCCATTTCCCAAAGTGTCAATAAGTAGTGGCATGCATCTGCCTTCCTGACATGTAAGCTAACGTTTTCCTTACTTCCTTCAGCTCTGAACGTCAAGACACATGACTTTTCCAGGCTGACATGGGGTAGAAACGAGCACACAATCATTCCCATGTATTCCACTCTACTTTCTTTGCCCTCAGTACCATCTGGATATTGAGTTCACATTGTGCGACCAGAAATCCTTCACCCAATCCTAATTTCCTGGAGCTCAGGTTCAGACTAGACTTTGTGGAGCAGCCCATGCAAGTGCAGATGGCTGACCCTGGTCATCTGTCTATTTAATTACTGTTTGTAGATCCTCTGCTGTGTCCCAGGCCCTGTACAGAGAGCTGGGGATATACTAGGGAATAAGACAGACTGTGCTCCATCTACTCAAAGCTGGAATTTTAAGGAATGCCTGAAAGATAAGGTAACTGGAGAATAATGGTCAAAGGTGCCAAGGAAGCCACCTAGAAGCCCAGACTGCATTCTGTGGGGCACCCCAGAGCTCCGCTGGATCCTCAAAGGTCCTGCAGCCTTCCGTCAACCTGAGACTAGACCAGATTTCCTACCGTAACTGCCCCTTTGCAGATAATAAAACCTCACATTTGCATGGTACTCTGAGGAATGATAACAGCCAGCATTTATTGGTGCCAACACCATGAAGAGCACAAAACAGCATCCCACTCTCACTTACCTCACAATTAACTTGGGAGGTGGGGCCCATCATCCCTATTTACAGGTAAAAAAACAAGCTCACAGAGGTTCAATGATTTGACACACAGCTAACATAGAGCAGACAGAACCCATATCGGCCTGACTCCAAAATTTATGCTTTTTTCCTTAGTGCCACATTGCTGCCTATTAAAAATTACAATAAAATGCCCTGGTGTCAATACTTTTAAAAGTTCATGTCTGTTATCTCTTTTTGTCATTACGTATCCTCCTAAGTCAGCAGAGTCGAGGGTTGCTACCCCCATTTTGCAGAAGAGAAAAGTCGGTCCAGTTAGGCAAGCAGAACGAAAGTCATTTAGGATTACCAGGCAGGACTGTGTATTCGAAAGTATTTCCCACATCAGCTGCCTTTGCACCCAAAGTACATAAAGATCTATTTCTTTGCCTAACAATCTGCTTAGGTCTCCAACTGATTCTTATTAAAATGTGAGTACTCTTAGGAGGGCTTATACCCCAAGCAAACCGTCAGGTACTATCAGGGTCTGTCTGAGAGTCAATACAGAAAGTTATTGCTTCCAATGTAAGGCATCCATGGGGAGAGTTCTAGGCACAAACTCCTTCTTCAGAAAACCACTTGGACTGGGCCCTAACTGGAGATGCTCCTTGACTGGCAACGGTTACATGACTACATTAACAAGTGAGCCAGCCAGACCCAGGACCCCTGGCCTCCTGACTCCAGAGCTTTTGTCTCTGTATGACTCAGCTACTACCTCGAGCTCACTCTAGTCTGAACCCATCATCTTGGCACTCTTAGGGGACCCATGCAATGCCTGAGGATCTACAGCTAACCAGAACAGACCCAGGGAAATAGCAAGAGAGCTCTCAAACTCCATCTGGCGCAAAGATTCATGTTCTTTTGAAGTTTGTTCTCTTATTCTGTAAATGCTTGGACTTTAAGGGTGTGTTACTGATATGGAATCATTTGCAGTGAATAGAAGGGCCACCAACAGAACCTACTTGTGTCTCCCTGCTGGAAGACAGAAGCACCACTCGGGGAAGTGCTCCAAATCCCTGGGACAGACGCCTGTGGCTCAAGGGGTCCTTCCTCGGCAGTTTTCTCTGTATGATACTGGCTGTAGCCAGCACACTCGCCAAATTCCACACAACAAAGATGCTTTGCCCACACACCGCGAGGGCCCTGGGAAACCCTGTGTCAGAGCCAAACGGCTGTAAACTTTCAGGCCTTTCAAAGCATTTTTAAAGCCCGGAAGGGCAGTGTATTACCTGTATTTACCCAGGACCATGAAGGCAAACCACATTCATGAATATTTTCAGCAGCTGGGGCTGTCAGAAGAGCAAGACACATGACTAAATATACCCAGGCCAGTTTCCCTATGCTATTAGGAAGGGTTTATTTTGGCTTTGTTTTGTTCTTGTTTTTAGATCCTATTACCTTCAAATGGCAATCATACTGAAGGAAATAAGCTCTATAATAATAAACACCTTTTCTATATCATGAACTATTATCGAACTTTTCCCTATATTTACTTTCTCTAGAATTCCCAAATTCCTATGGAACACATCCCTAGTGAGACTTTCAGTTGGTGGAATCTTTTGTGAAGATTCAGCGATGGGGGTCACCAGCTCATATAAGAAAGCAGACACAATGTCCCACAACTATTAAAGTCCTCTCTATACTTCTTATGTGTCTTAATCAACCACTCTAAACTCCAATCTATCATTTTCTTTTTCAAAAAGAACAAGAATCATTTAACTAAGGCATCTCAGGGACTAATATAACAATATCTAACATACATTAAATGCTCAGTGTTTTAAGTGCTTTACATAAATTCTCCCTTTGAATTCTGACAGCAACTTTGTCTGGTACACACCATCATCATCATCACCTCCCTTTCACAGATGAGGACGTGAAGACACAGCACATTTTAGTGACTAGCCCAAGGTGACATGGAATTGGTATTCGAACCAGGATCCATCTGACTGCAGAGCCAGCAACTGTAACCACTCTTCAGGCTTGTTTCAGAGGTTGACACCACAGTAGACACAGTATCCAATAGCAAATAGGGGCAGTTCCCAACTTTTGGTTTTCCGATTTACTAATAATACACATATTTGGACCCTCAACTGCAGAACCCTCCTCCACCCTTTGTCCCCCTACTGTTGACACTTCTCCAAAGGGAACCCCCATTCCTTCCCCCAGAGGACTCCCCACCCTCTCCTGATTCCCTTTCTCCATCACTCTGCTTTCTCTAAGCCCAGCCCAGAGGTTGTCCCCTAGGGGCTGCTGAGGGAACTGTTAAAGTGCAGGGCATCTCATGGGACCCGCCCTCCCAGGGACCTGCATTATTACCAGCACTGCAGTTTCCTTCCATTAAGGGTTCTGTTGTGCTCCCTGCAGTATGCTCTCCAAGAGCATGATTTTCCTAGGAAAACAATATGTTCGTTTCAAACAACCAACCTACAAATGAGCCCTATCCATTCCAACTGCCTGTTTAAGATCCTAGTACAGTGAAAATTCCCATCCAAACTTATCTCTCCAAACCTAAGTGAAAGCTGTCAGGATGAAGTTAAGTCAGAGTTTCCTGTTTCACTTTTTACTGTACTTATGTAAATCGATCATTACTTCACAGTTTCCCAATGCCATAAATTATTAGTCATTTCAGTGTTTAATGGCACATTTTGCGAAATCCTGTCCAGTGCAAAACCACACAGCATCTGGGTTATCTGTTCTGTATTTCCTTCCAGCATTTCACCGTTTTGAAATCATCTGGTGCTTACTTTCTGTCCTTTATTGGCAGCATTTTCATTCTTCACACTTTCCTTCTATTCTTTTAGGCTAATCCTTGAAATGTCAGTCAGTCCACTGAAACGAAAATTTTTAGAAACACAATTTGTTGTTACTTCTTTCAAGTTGTAAAAGTAATACACGTTAATTTTAAAAATTAACTTTTTTTACTAATAAAAATCATCTTTTGACCTTTAATCTAGTAACTTAGAAAATTGTACCACTTGTTACGAAAATGCCTTTCTTACGTAAAACATAACCCCTTTAGGATAGTAATACAGCAGTTCGCAAACTTGAGCACACAACAGAATTACCTGGAAGGCTTGTAAAAAAACAAATTGCTGGGTCCCACACTTAAGAGTTTCTGATTTAATAGGTCTGGGGTGGGGCCTGAGAACCAGCATTTCTGACACGTTCACGAGTGAAGTTAATGCTGCTGGTGGGAAGACCATACTTGGAGAACCATTGGTGTAACATTAGAGCTCAGAAAAAGCCCTGAAAATCATTTCTGCCTTATTTAAAGCTCTATTAGTTGCAGTTTACAAAATCCTACTCCAACTGGCCTGAGTGCAGAATAAAGTTTATTGGAAGCAGCTGGGATATCTCCAAGACAAAGCTGAACAATCCGGGCAAAGAGCAGGCAGATTGAGGGATGCAGTAGGAGAAAGGGGACCTCCTCCTTGTGTGTGTGTGTGTGTGTGTGTGTGTGTGTGTGTGTGTGTGTCTGTGTGTGTGTGTCTGTGTGTGCGTGTGTCTGTGTGTCTCTGTGTGTGTGTGTCTGTGTCTGTCTGTCTGTCTCTCTTTCTCTCCACTCCCAAATCCAAGGTTGGAATAGCTCTGGGTAAATCATCAAGGGAGAGATCTGATTGGCCCCTCGCCTTGACTCCCTAGGATTTGTTTAATCAGCTCAGGCCACAGGTGCAGAGTCTCTTAATTCAAGTATGGCACCGTGAGAAAGAAGGTACAGTTCTCAGAGAAGAGTGGCGTGGGCTTGGCAGAGATTCTAAACGGCATCCGCCTCGTCACCTAAAGTCTTATTTTTCAAAAGAGAGAACCGTGTTTGGAAAAAGTAAAGCCCTTGCCAAGGAGCACACATCTAATAAGCAGCAAAGCTGAAACTGATCTTTTTTGGGGGGGAGGGGGCTGCATGCGGACCCAAAGCTGGCCTGGAAGTGGCAAGGAGAAATTTGTTTCTTAGCCAGTGGCAGGCTGGAGCTGCTGGTACCAGCTCCAGAGAGCGGAGTGTTAAATATTCAGGAATTTGGCAAGCAGGTCAACCATGGTAGCTGGAAATGTGCCACAGTCAGAGTATTTACAAATGTTACAAACCAGCCCTTCTTTTTTTCTTTCCAAAGAGCCAGTTTACCAGCACACCATTGCCTAGCTCCATGTTGGAAAAATATACAATCAATGTAGAGGCCATATTTCAGATGAGAAACAAGCTCAGTTTGCAGTGTTTTCCAATAGTTGCCATTCCCACCCCTACCATAAGCTGATTGCCCGGGGGCTGCCAGCTAGATCCAATTTTGCATATCCAATCCCTCAGACCTCTCTCCCACAACGGCTGGCACTCTCTCTCTCTGCACCCATGCACAAAATGAGCCCACTGTCTCGACCTTGTGCTGCCCTTGTTTCCAGTTCAAAGCCAGTTCCTTCCTAACTGTTGAACGGTAGAACTTCAGTACTACAAAAAGAAGACAAGTCTGGGCAAGGGCATATAAGACTAAGAGAAGTGTCTTTAACAGATTTGCTTTAAAAAAAAAAAAAAAGACTAATAAGGCAGCCAAGAAGCAAATGCCCCCAGGGATAGTGACTGACTATGTCATTATTTAAAGACGGAAATTCGCGTGAAACTTGCCCAAGCCATCTTACTCCAGGCTCCCGTCGTGTGGCTTGGCGGTGCACTACCTCATTCCCATCAGAGGACAAGGGGTGAAAGAAAAAGAAATCTCCGTGACTGTAAGTGATTCCCCAGGCCCTTGGCCTCTGCCACCTGTCACCGAGCCTCTGACGCACCCCTCCACGGTCACGTTGGCAGCGTTCCACGCAACCTCGTGTCCCACATTTCTTAAGAGGCACAAAATGCATTTACTTCACTGACCACAAGGCAGCACTGGGAGCTGGGGCGGGGAGGTGGAGTGTTTCCATCTAATAATGCTTCCTGAGCCAGAGAGCCTAAAACAACACAAAGCAAAACTCCAGCCTTCTGGAGGAATATTGGGGGAGCTATCACTGCCACTGCTGCTGCCGTAGCTTCAGCAAGAGTTCTTGCAACGTGAGGTAGTCACGAGATTGCCCATGCATCTCTCCACGGCAGATCTGAAGTTACCATTTAGAAGACTGGAAAAATACGACGATGGCAAAACAAATTAGGTCCTGGGACTTAATGTCCATGGAGATAGAAGCGTTTTTACACATTGTAATGCTCTAGCTCCTTCCTTTCCTTTTCCTTTTTTCTTCCTCCTTCTGCCTTCTCATCCTCCTCTGTATTCAAAATCTGCCCCCCTGCCCCATTTTATAGTCATTGAACTTCCATGGTGAGCTCCTACCAACATACTCAACTAGGTATTTTGAGAAACACAAAAATGTGTGTTGAGGTGAAAAGAATCCCGGCACATGGATCGAGCCACCTCCCTCTCTAAAATCAGCCTGCCTCAACTAACCCACTATTTCCGCAACAATCCCTGTTGAACACACTGTTCTCAGTGGTGGGGGTTATCATATGCTCCGGGCCCCTGAAATCTCCCGGGGTAGGCAGATACCTGGAAAACTAAGGAGAACCTGGAGAAATACCTGCTACAAAGTGGTACCTACAAAGTGCTAAGGTCACTGCATCTAGTTTTATTAAATCACACACACACACACAGAAAGTGCTGGATTAGTGCATTATGTACTGTAATCTTCACAACAAACCTACAAGGTAGCAGAGGAACAATGCTGTTAGTCCTCTGGTCCATCTGTCCCTCCTGGACTGGGAGCTCCCTGGGCGAGGGCCCTGGTTATGGAGTCAGAGTCTCATATTTGAAGGGACCATAGAAGAAAGACACCTAGCCTAGCAACTTCTTTATACAGATGAGGAAACTGAGGTGGGAAGGCAGTATGGGGTAGTAACTAAAGCAGCGGATTCTGGTTGGCCGCCTGGGTTGCTGTCCCAGCTCTGAACCATAAGCTGAACACATTACATTGCATGTGACCTCTTTATGCCTTGATATCCTCTTCGGTAAAATGGAATCAACACTATTTTCTCTGCCCATCTTCTTGGGCTCTTATGAACATTAAATGAAGGAATGGATGTGAAAACACCTTGTGAAACATTAAACACTATGACAAATATGATAGCTCTTTGTCCTGATCTTTCTTCAAGCCTAACTCTATGTTACACTTAAATGTGGTTGTGTGGGGACCAGAGTGTGCATTCTCTGGAGGCAGGGGACAAGCTGGATTGATAGTCATATCACCAGCACTTAGTATAGTGTCTGCTAAAATGTTGCTTTAAACATATTTGTTAGACAGTGATTATTGGATGGGTGGATAAATCATAAATATAACTTGCTCAACAGCAGTTCTGAATGTGTCTAGAGCTATTTCAGGGATAACTCATGAAGGCGCCTTCTGAGGCGTTCCTCTTCCATCTCGAATTCAGTGCCTATGATAGAACTACAGTAGGGCAAGATAGTTAGTTACCATGTCCCCACTACACCAGAAAGATCACGCCTGTTTCACACTATAGCATGAGGGAGGGGGAGAGTGAAGACTTGCCATTCTGAGATCTCACCCTCAAGAGGGTGTTTCTTATTTTCCTTTTGTAAACTCCATCCCAATTATGTTGAGGGTTGGCCAAAGACTGTAGGCTGGTGTCCTGTAGGCAGTGCAGCTGGGATGGATGGACAGTCATGAGAATAGAGCCGTGAGGTCTCCAAGATGCAACAGAGCCACTGGGACAGTCTGCTCCAGGTGGCAGATCCAGTGCTGGGCACACATCCCTGCTCAGGCCAGGTGCAAATTCTGCCGGCGATTCCAGCTGGTACTATGGATGAGACACTCCCTGGAAATGATGTGCTCATCTTCGTCAGCTACTTGATTAATTAAATTCAAGGGCGTTTGTGAAGCACCTGTTCTATCCTGTGCTTGAATTACTGACGTAGAAGTTGTTCTTGAAGGTGAGAGTTGAAGTCGAGGGAGTTTATGCCTTCAGAGAGGGTGTGTGAGTTGACTGGAGTTTTGGAGGATACTCATAGATGGCAAGTGGGACAAGGAAGTGGAACCAAAACAGGGAGAGAGAGAAAATGAGAGAAGGAAAGTGAGGGAGTGACTCTGGGAAAGTGACATTCATGAAAGCCAAAGGAAAAAAAAAAGTGGGAGAGGGAGAGATGAGGTAACAGTGTCATATCCAGTGGGGTTATCAAAAGGAACTCTGATGAAAGACCATTAGATGTGGCAATAAAGAGGTCATTAATAAGATGTGGGAGAAAAAGTTTCAGCTGTGTGGTGAGTCAGGCAAAGAAAGCTAAGAGAGATGTAGCTGCCCAGAAAGGTGGTGCTGTTGTGACAGCTCACATGTTCAAGGATTTGGACAGAAAAGAATTGTTAATCTATAATGAGAAGAGGTACCAGGATCAAATTACTATCTTTTCAATTTGGGCAAATCTCAGCACACCTGATGACAGGAAGGAAAGAGTCAGAAGGGAGGCTGTGGAAATAATTTTTTAAAATATATCTATATTTGTCTCTGCCCCTGGTTCCTGGCACAGAACTTCTAAAATGCTTGGAATTTCCTAAGTGATAAGAACACTAGGAACATCCTTTCTTCTAGTAATTGGTCTTCGACCCCAGTTCTTGACACAGAGCTCCTCAATTCCTTGGAATTTCCTGGGTGCTGGAATGTCTTTTGTTCTAATGAGGTGACTCTTGGGGGGCTCCTGGGTAGCTTCAGGATGGGGGCTGGCCACCAGAAAGACCAAGCCATGATGAGAACCTTGGAACTTTCCACCCACCCTCTTTCCTCCAGGCAAGGAAGGGTGACTGGAGACTGGATTAATGACTGATCATGCCTAAGTGATGAAGCCTCCATAAAAATCCCAGAAGTATGGGCTTCAGAGAGCTTCCAGGTCAGGAAGTGCTTGGTTTCCCCCTTCCCACGCACCTTGCCCTATGTATTTCTTCATCTGGCCGTTCATCTGGATCCTTTATTATGTCCTTTATAATAAACTGGTAAACATAAGTGTTCTCCTGAATTCTGTGATCCTTTCTATCAAATTACCGATTCCAAGTAGGGGGTTGTGGGAATTCTAATTTATAGCCTGTTGTTCAGAAGACGGTGACCACCTGGGACTTCTGATGTGTGTCTGAAGTGAGGGAAGTCTTGTGGAACTAAGCCCTTAACCTGTGGGATCCGATGCTCACAGGTAGATAGCGTCAGAATTGAATCGAATTATGGGACGCCCAGCTAGTGTTGCAGAGAATTGCTTAAGGTGTGGAAAACCCACACATCTGGTGTCAGAAGTACTGCAAGGGTGTGAGTAAAGGAACACAGGATTCGTCTTCCTAGAAAGAGGGGAAGATTCCAAAGAAGAGAATGACCGGCGGATTGGGGTTTATAGGAAAGTATGGGATTCACGTAACCAAGGTCAGAAAGCCCTTCCTCCTAGCCCACAGGAGTGAAATTGAGAGTGAAAATAAAGGTGTTGAAGTTACATTATCAGAAGTCCTCTGAAGACCACAGAAAAATCTGTTAATCAAGTAACACTAAGGAAATGATATTTACAGGGTTTGGGGGTCTGGGTTCAGGTGCTTTAAGGCAGTTCTAAGGGGGGTCTGATTGGGATTGGACAAAATTCACGACATGATAGTTTAGTATTGGTGGATGCAGCAAGGTGAAGTTCAAGTCAGTATACAACTGTTTGACAAGTGAACTGTTTGCCCAGGTAAACAGTCTATTGTCCTGAGAAGAGAGCTGTTTGACCAGATGAGCAAACTATTTGCCCAGACACAAGCAAATAGGAAAGTTATTTATTGGTTTACAGCTCTTTCTTCCCAGACAAGAATTTCCTGGAAAGAATAGCTGTTGTGTTAACAGAGATGGCTGTAAGCTCTTTGGTGCAGGTGGCCTTGATGCTCAACACTGAGGGCCTCATTAAGATTAAGCATGAAAGCAGAAATAGAGACACAGACATAGAGAACAAGTGTATGGATACCAAGGTGGGGAGGAGCGGGGTGGGATGAATTGGGAGATTAGGTTTGACATATATACACTACTATGTGTAAAATAGATAACACAGGGAACTCTACTCAGTGCTTTGTGGTGACCTAAATGGGAGGGAAACCCAAGGAAGAGGGGATACGTGTATGCGTGTGGCTGATTCACTTTGCTGTACAGCAGAAACTAACACAACATTGTAAAGAAACTATACTCCAATTTAGAAAAAAAAAAAAAGAGTTAGCATGGACTAGAAACACTGTAGCATTGGTTCCAAACTTTGCTGGACACTGAAATCATCTGAAGATCTTCAAAAAAATATTGATGCCTGGTTTCCACCCCCAAACATTGATTTAGTTGGTACGGGGTGCCGCCTGGGCAGCAGGACTTCTAAATGCCCCCCAGCTGATTCTAAAACACAATAGTTAGGAACCACTTCTCTAGAGCTAAAAGAGAAAGCAGCAATGAAATAACCATTTGGGCGATGCCCTGCAGATATAAGAAAAGAAGAATAAAAGATCGATAAGCCACAGTCAATGTATTATTAAGCTTTAATTCAGAGTGTATAACAACTTTTGGATTTTTGTCAAACTAATAGGTGAAAAGAATATCTCAGAGAAGTTTTAATTCATGTGTCTCTGAGAATAAGCATATCTTCATATGTTTAAAAGCCATTTGTAGTTCCTTTTCTGTCAACCATCTGTTCATATCTTTTCATGCACTTCATTTCAAATATCAAGTTTCTTGTAGGTGAATCCTTTTTCTTCTTTTAAAAGTGGGAATCATTGTATTGCTATTTCTGATTATAAAAATTATTATAATTATGTTCTCATGGTATAAAAATTTTTTTAAATACAAAGGAAAAAAGTATTACTCAGAATCTCATTCCCAAGAATACCTAATTTTTTTTTACATTTGGGCGTTCATTCTTTCAGGCCATTTTCCAGACATTTGTTTGTAGAAAAACATGATTCATTCAACATATATTTATTGTGTATGAGTATTACAAGAGTCAGATTATATATATTATTTTGTAACTTGCTTTTTTCACCTAAAGATAGATCATGGAAATTTTGTTCATAGCCTATAAGTGCAGACAGTTGAGTCAACAAAGTACAGAATGTAATTCAACAAGCAGTAATGCAGTTTCTCTCATCCTCTCTGGGCTGCTGTGTCTGCGGCCTTGATAGGTATGCCGATTGAACTAGTGACATGGATTGACAGAGTAGTGTTACCAAGCGGGATGGACCCTACCTCTTTGCTCAGCTAGAGCAATAGAGTCATTTGTTCAACAAGTACTCATTGAGGACCTACTGCATATCAGCTGGGAATCTATTCTAGATGCTGGGAATGTAACAGGAAAAAGGCTAGACAAGTTCCCTGACTTCATGCAGCTCAGTGAAGGAAACAGATAACAGGCAAGAGAATCTCAGAGTGGGATATGTGTCATGAAGAAAAGAAAACCAAGTGATGTGACAGGGATTGATGGAGGAGCTGCTTTAGATTGAGGGGACAGAGAAGGTCCACTAAAGAGGAGACACATGAGTCAAGGTCTGATTGAAACAAGGAGCCGGTCTAAGGAAGAGAATTCCAGGCAAAGGAAGTGGCAGATCCAATGGACTTGACTGGATGTAGGAACAGGAAGAGGACCAGCTTGATGAGAAGAGTGAGCGAATGGCAGGGCTGAGGCCAGAGAGGTAGAGACAGTATCAGTCTAGGAACGCCTTGGCAGATAGTTCGGCCTTTATTTAGAAAACAGTGGGACATCATTGGTGGATTGATCTTATCAGATCTACATTTTTAAAGAAATGATTCTAGGACTTCCCTGGTGGCACAGTGGTTAAGAATCCACCTGCCAACGCAGGGGACACGGGTTCGATCCCTGGTCCGGGAAGATCCCACGTGCTGCGGAGCAACTAAGCCCGTGCACCACAACGACTGAGCCTGCCCTCTAGAGCCCTCAAGCCAAAACTACTGAAGCCCGTGTGCCACAACTACTGAAGCCCGCGTGCCTGGAGCCCGTGCTCCGCAAGAAGAGAAGCCACCGTGAGGAGAAGCCTGCACACAGCAGCGAAGTCCCAACGCAGCCAAAAACAAATAAATACATAAATTTATTTAATTTTTTAAAAAAAGATTCTAATTTAGGATTGCCAGAAAAAATATATGATGCACAGTTAAATTTGAGTTTCAGGTAAACAATGAACAATTTTTCAGTATAAAGTAATTTTTATAATATTTTACACAACTGAAAAGTACTTGTTATAAATCTGAAATTCCCTTTTATTTGGGTGTCCTGTATTTTTATTTGCTAAATCTGGCAGCCCTATTCTGGCTGGTGTGGCAACTTTTCTGGGGGCTAGGAGGTAGGCACAAAGCAGTCCTTAAGAGGCTTTTTGAAAAGTCCAGGAAGCTAGAGTAGTGGCCCTGGACATGAGGGGAGGTGAGTGGATTACAGAATCTATCTGGGAGGTACAGCCAAAATGCTGTGAGGCAGGAAGGAAAGTGAGGCATCAAGGATGACTCCTAGGTTTCCAACACCTGGATGGATAACGGCAGAGTAATTCTGATTTCTTTGTTTGTTTGTTCTACAACGTCTGCAGATGTGTGACTACTGAGTATATAATAATAAAAGAAAATAAGAAGCAAAGTGGTTGGAGGCAAGGATAAGGAACCGCTTTGTTATTGAGAACCAATAATCTTCCATCCCTACCTCCCCAAATCAACTAAGATCAGTACACTTAAAGCCAGTTCATTTATGCTCTATGTTTCTTAGACAACTTTAAATTTTTTACTTGAATTAAGAAAAAGAACATAAAATGTTATTCAATAATTAGAATAGGCGCTAATTCTATTTTGGCACTGTACAATAGACAGTTTCTTATTACACAGTAAAGAGTAAATGAGAATGAGAAGAAAGAGGGGCGGAGAGTAGAAAGAACAGAGGCAACATGGGAGAGATGCTAAAAGGGACAAGAAGACAGGAGAACAGGTGAGAGTTTGAATGCGCTTAGCTTCTGAACTGCCTAATGGAACATTTGCTTATTCCACTGGTTAATCCCAAGGCATTTAAGGCACTGGTTTATACTGACTAACAATAGCAGTTTACTAGCCTGAGGAGTGGGACAAGAAGGAATATTTCTTGAGCCCCCTACTAGATACCATGTGCTTCATACATTTTCTCCACTTTCACAACAACCTGTGTTGTAGGCATGTTTACTCCTATTTTACAAAAGTTAGTAACTTGCCCAAAACACAGAGTAAATGGTTCTTAGACTTGGATTTGAATGCGGGCTGTCATCTACCTGAACCCCAAGCATGTAGCTTTTCCATTACACCATCTTCCTTCACGTGGTTTAAAGAGTTTGAGTAATATTTATAATGAATTTCTTTGTTGGCTCTTTTCTTCTTTATAGATTCTCTATTTCCAGAGATAGCCATTCTTTTCCCCCTGCCGCCACTGCTTTCCACTGAATAGAAATAAGGATATTGTAAGCAGCAGAGAAGTAAATATTTCAGAATGGTTTTGTTTGAAGTACAAAAATCTGCCTACAGACTGTGGCCGTTCCTAGGTGGTTGATTCATATTTAGTGGAAAAATACCTTTTTTTTAGGAAGACTCTAAAGGAATTTTTGATTGCCTAAGATAAGGCCTAGACTAATCTGAAATGGGGAAAATTGTTTTTAAAAAAAGGTGAACTTCATCTTAATAATGTAAAAAGAGTCTTCCTTAAGCAGAGAATCGTGGATCGGTTTCTGGAGAAGAGAAGTGTTAGGTTTTTGTTAGTTGCTTTAATCAAGGGAGTTTCATTTTCCTCTGCAGTTTGGGAGCTGGGGATTTGAGGGAAAGAGCAAAGATGTGAGTGAAACAATGATTCCAGCAATGAGCAAGAACCCAAGGAGGAAACGTAAAGAAGGACTTGTGAAATGGAAGAGCTGAACGTGACCGTGATACCTGAGAGCTTCATATTTTTCTTTCGCACTTTGGAATCCTCTTTGCTATCTTCATCTTTAGGAAACTTGATTGAACATTGTTGTGTAGATTGTGTTAGCAACGCCTTAGGAAATGAAGGATGGCCTGTATTCTTAGAGCAAAACCAGGAAGGAGAAGCAGAAGCCTTCAGAAACTGTCACTAGGTAGTAAGAAATCACTCTCTAGAGTCCTCTGGAATATTCCGGAAGAGGATAGATTTCCTGCTGTTGTGCAGGAACCAGCTTGAGTAATTTAATTTGGTTAAAGGAGGAAAACTGAGAGATTTGCGGGGGTGTCAGATTATACGTCTGGAAAAATTCTCTTAGCAGGTGTGTCTCAGGCAGGAAATTACATACAAGATGAAATCCAAGAAGGTCCTGTGGTTGGGTTTCTCCCACAGAAGGAGGAGAAAAATCCCTGCACCCCTAGTTATGCAAATAATATGTAAATTAGGGTAATTACATGTTTACTTAGAAAATTTCAGTTACCTCATTTTGGCTTCATGAGGAGCTGAGACACCATAAGGGAATGTTTGTCAACAGTCCAGAGTTGTTAGATTTCTTCCAAAGGAAACAAAAGGGCAAATTTCTTATCAAGCGAATGCCCGGGTTGTCAATGAGTTTTTCAAATGCCTTAATGTCTCCCTTCCGCAAAGCTTACCAAAGAATGATTATGAAATGGTCAAAATGTGACCCATAGATAAAATAAAGCATAAGTGAACATTTCTTTTCTCCCATTTATTTTACCACAGGGTACTTTCTCCCTCTCCCTGCCTCTCTCTCTCTCTCTTTTTTTTTTTGGCTCAACAATATGAAGGAAGGGCTTGGATTTTTCCCTGCAGATGATTTTTATTATCACTTCTAGCCACTTCTCTAAATCTGGGCTTTGAATCTATGTCTTGGGAGTGCTGCAGAATGCCTGTCTGACATGGTGATATGTGAGGCTGAGAGCATCAAACAAATGGACCAGCTGCTTCCACAGCTGCATTTGTGACACATCCAGTGGTGCCCAGGCAGCCCGGCAGAGACCCGCCTGAGACGGCTATGGGCAACGAAAGGTGTACGTTGCAGCCCTGGGGGGCTGGGGAGGGAGTCAGGGAAGTGCTGTCTCTCCAAGGACTATCTAAAATTGAGCAGTATCTGTCTTGGGTTGAATTAGAAATCTTTTCTGAACATTAGCTCACCTGGTTAGGAGTTAGGCATCGCCCCTTCTCTCAGCAGACGACGGTGGAATCTGCCTTCTACCAGCAGGGACAGTTTACCATTTTACAGTAGGACTGTCTCATCAGGGACACTTGCTCTGCTGCCCACAGTTTTCCCAGTAAGTACCAAGGAAAGGTCACAATCAGAACAAACTTAGCCACTGCTCTTCAGTTTCAATGAATAGTCCTAATAAGGTGATGATTCCAAGACTGGATTAACTAAACTGAGGTAACTAGGTTTTTCTGAGTGTTTCCCTATTTCTGTTAAAGGTGTCGCCACTGATTGCACCAGCTACTGGCTTCAAAACCTTGGTATCATCTGTGTCTTTCTTCCCTCTCCTCTATCTGATATCTGTCTGTCTGGTCTGTCTGTCTCTGGCTCTCTTTCTCTTTCCCACTTCTCTCTCCTTCCTCCCTAACCTCTCTCCTTTCCTTCGTTGCTTCCCTGAGTGCTAGTCTCTTTTCAGCATCTGTCTTTCACACTTTCTCTTTCCCTTCTTCATTCCTACCCCTGCAACCATCCCCTGGAAGTGCTATCAGTTCCACTCCTGCTGTCTCTCAAATCCTTCCTGTACCTCCACTCCCAGCCCTTGTTCCAGGCCCAGGTAGCAACTTACCCTTCCTGAGGACAGAAAAGCTGGTCTTGATTTCTAGCCTTTTCTCAAAATATTTTATTCTACATGCGGCTGCTAAATTATTTTCTCTATAACAAACAATCTAATCATAACATTGCCATGCTAAAAAACTCTCAAGGGTTCCCCATATCCTATGAAGCGAAGTCCAAAGTTCTAAGCCTGATACTCTAGGCCCAACATTGTCTGGTCCTGCCCAGCTTTTGCAGCCATAGCTCTCCCTGTGTTCCTTCAGGCAGACACTGCTTCTGCCAAAATGCCTCTTGGCCGCTTGGGCCTTTTCTCAAGCTGTTTCCTCTCCTGAAACTACTCCCTCCCCCCTCCCCTCATTGCCCAATTCCTCCATCCTTACACATCCAAAGTCACCAGGCCTAGTGCAAGCCTGATCTGGTCTATATGTAGCCTTCCCTGATATCCCTAGCTAATCTTCTGAACCCCTATACAACTTATCCACGTAATGAGGTCACCCTAATAGTAATAAACCAGGTGCTGCTGGCTCTGTCTCACATGCTTATATGGACCTCAGCCTCCCCCTTTAAGTTCCATTCTACCAATGTTTCTAGAAGTTCCCAGAGGGCTTCATACATACTCACTGAACAAGGACACTTCTTCCAAGCCACCTATTGCTCTGCCACCTTCCCCATTTGCTAGGCACTGATGCTCCTGCCATACCAAAGGTGAACACCATTCTGTGGCAAGTTGTGGAGAGAACATGTAACTTCTCCTTCCTGAGGACTTGGGAGCCCCTCTACTAGCCCCCTACAAAAATGCTGTTGAGGCCTAATTGTCTTGGAGGCACTGTGAAACAGTTCTTTCTGCTCCCCCCCCCACCCCGCCAATGTCTCCTGTGGATCCACAGGATTCAGATGTTAGGTAAATATGGACAGGACACGGGAGGGATAGGGAGGGTGGGAGGGAGACGCAAGAGGGAGGAGATGTGGGGACATATGTATACGTATAGCTGATTCACTTTGTTATACAGCAGCAACTAACACACCATTGTAAAGCAATTATACTCCAATAAAGATGTTGAAAAAATATATATATGGACAGCACATTGTGCTATACTTGGAATTGGCCTTCCTGCCAAAACTACAGCAATTCTCATCAGATTAAATATGGGACAACTGCTCCAGCTGCATGAACCCCTACTACAAAAGGATGAGGGCTGGGCTGCTCATATATTTTCCAGAAAATGTAGCCTTAATGAGTCACTGTTATTGTTGGGACTGTATCATATCCCTCAGGTATATTGGGGAAGAAAAATGGTTAAGACTCACCAGTTAATATGAACTGTACTGTGCAACATGGGGCTACTGGCCACCGAGTACAGCCATGGGGCTATGGCTACAGAGCGCTAGAAATGTGGCTGGTTCCAGCTGAGATGTGCTGTGAGTACAAAATACACATCAGATTTTGAAGACTTAATTCCTCACCTCTCCCCCCAAAAGTAAAGTAAGTCATTAATAATTTTTATAATATTGATTACATGTTGAGACGGTAAGATTTTGGATCTATTAGGTCAAATAACGTGATTAAAAATGATTCCACCGGTTTCTTTTTACTTACTATGGATTCCAGAAAACTTAAAATTCCATAGGTAGCTTGCATTTGTGGCTGGCATTAAATTTCTGTTGCACATTGCCACTCTAGAGCAATGATTCTCTAAAACGCAGCAGCAGTGCAGGGTAACTTGCTAGTAATGCAAATCCTGGGGCCCTACCCCAGACCTACTGGGTCAGAAGCTCTGGTGGGACCCAGGAGTCTGTGTTTAACAAACTCACCAGGTGATCCTTATTCACACAGAAGTTTGAGTGCCATTGCTGCAGAAGGTAAGCTCCAAGGGATGGAAGATAAGATCTGGAGCATAACAGGATCTTCATAAATTTTGTTTAACGTAATTTAATCTCAGTGGTCCCTTTTAAGCTCAAAATTCTTCTGTAGGTCTCTCAGTCAGTCAGTCAGCCATAAAGTAAATAGTAATATTTGCTGTCAGCTGTGGAGGAACAGCTTGCTGGTCATGTCACATGTTGCTCTACTGCTCGGGAAAACTGGCACGTCATTATCAGGACATCTTTAGAAATCCTCAACAGAAATGTAATGAATACAAGGAACATGCCAGAAACAAGAGACAGTCAGACATGAAATCAGCATAGAGAAAAATAAAAAAACCATGCTGATTAAATTATAATGTAAAATAGGTCTGGGTGCCACGCGAGAGGGACTTGTCAAGATATTCTGCAGGGAAGTCACTCTGGCTCTGAACACCTGCCTCCCCTCATGCCTGTGCCCTGTTGGACACAGACTTGGTCTCTCCTGCACAGCCACCAAAAGGTCTTCGTCAGCTGGGGTTCTCTGACACAGACCTGCAGTTCTTGCATATTTCAACTGGACACCTTCTGGCATCAGGAAATTCACATTTTCCTTTCTTGAATAACATGTGCCATTAGGAAGATTCATTAGTTCATGGCCGTGCTTGAAGAACACTAACACAAAAATGTGCCAGGCACATGGCAAACATAGCTTATTGAAGTGTGGGTGGTGACTAGCGTGGAGCAGAAGGGAAATTGCTCTAGCAGACTTGCTTTGAACAACCCCTAAGTGAAATAATGTTCAACCTGTAGTCTCTCAGGAGCTCATACTATGTTTAACACATTTAGTGGTATTCAAAGTATCGTCCACGGACTTATTAAACGTGCCCATTGTTAAAAAAAAAAATTAAACAATACAGAAGTGGATAAAGTAGAATGCAGAAGTTCTCTTCCCTGATTCAATTCCATCCCCAGACTGTTTTGGATTTTAAAATACAGATATCGATATAGATACATACAAGTAGATATATTTTTTTAAATGAGATCATACATTCATCCAATTTTGTAACTTGGCTTTTTCACTCTGTCAGTATGTTACGGACAACTTTCAATGTCATATGTGTAGATTTACCTTGTTTCATTTAATAGTTGCACAGTATTCTATTGTAGGAACAGTTTATTTAATCATAGTGTATTTCAACAACAGTGCCTGAAACATAGAAAGCTCTCCACAAGTACTTGTTATTATTTATAAACATACAAATATTTCCATATTTCCTAATTTATACTTTCTCTTTCCTAAAACTGTTTATTTGCATTTTCTCTTCTTATTTTAATGTAAAAATTTCTAGAATTGTGTGTATTTGAAAGAATAAACTCTAGCTTTCATTTATCAAGTCAACATCTTAATTTTATTTTTGTCTTTATTTTGTCTTTATTACTATATTCTGTTTTCCTTGTTGATGCTCTTCTTCTAGCCTCCAGAAATTAACTGTGTAGCTATGTTTATATTTTTATCCTGTTTTCTGAAAAGGTATTTTAAAGCTTTTTAAGAAAAGTGTTTTCATGTGGTTTGGCTGCAACTACTGTGTTTTAATATATAGTAGTCTCACTATCAGTTTATTTAAATAAGTCTTAATTTCAGTTTTTAGTTCCTTTTGATCCAAGAATTATTTCAAATAATGTTTTTACATTTCCAAACATAAAGTTATGTGGTTATTGCTAAGTTCGAGTTTTATTGCATTGTGTTTGGGAACGTGGCATGTATGCTTCCAATTTTTAAGAAACCATTGAGTTTCTTTGTCGGAATGGGCATTTCTCCTACCACATGTGTTCTCATTGTGCTGATAAGATAACACAACCCATTAATCAGAGAACATGATGCAGTACACGACTGCTGTTGTTTATAATGAGTCTGCCATCTGGAAGAGCCTTTGTGCATACAGGAAACGAACTGTTGCTTGCTCCATGCTGGAATGCACACCTACTTTGCATGGTGAGCTGCTCAGCTAGAATCACAATCTCGTGTTTACTCTTAATGTTTGCAAACTGTGATACTGGCAAACTGCAAGATCAATATCAGAGATGATAGCTGTGACTGAAAAACTCCCACTGTGTAGACTGAAGGGCAAATGAGAACATGCTATGGTTTTGCACGCCAGTTTTGATCAACCAATTTGTTACTTTTAGCTAGCAATAATATTCTCAACTGATGATCCAGATTTATACTCTAGAACTTCATGCCAATAGACACATAAGCGTATTTAAATTTAAATTAATTAAAATTAAATAAAACTCAAAATTTAGTTCCTCAGTTACACTAAGCATTGTGTTCAACAGCCATATGTGGCCACTGGTTGTTGTATTGGGTGATGCAGAAATAAAACATTTCCATCAATGCAAAATTTTCTGTTAGGTAGCACAGCTTTAGAGGTAGAAATAGTGTGACCGTCTTTTGATGTGTCCACTTGACTAGGTTGCCGTCCTCAGCTATTCAAACACTAATCTAGGTGTTGCTGTGAAGGTATTTAGTAGATGGAATTAACATCCATAATCAGTTGACTTTTAGTGAGGGAGGTTATCCTAGATATTCTGGGTGGGCCTGATTCTAATCAGTGAGAAGGCCTTAAGAACAGAACTGAAGCTTTCCTGATTAAGAAGAAATTCTGCCTGTGGATGTTTCAGCCATTATGCCCTTCCTCACAGCCTGCCCTACAGATTTTGGAGTTGCCCTACAATCATACAAGTCAATTCCTTGCAATCTATCAATCTCTCTCTCTCTCTCTCTCTGTTCATCTACCCACCTCCTACTGGGTCTATGTCTCTGGTTGAGTCCTGACTCGTACAAATCGGAACTCTCTCATCAGCACAATCTCAAAACTACAAACAGACCTGCCCCAAACTGATCTTCACGTGCTCTCCTGTCTCACAGCAAAGGAAATATCCTTCCTCCTTTTAACAGCCAGTTTCTCCATAGCACTCTGGGTCCCATCTCCTCTCACCTTCTCAAAGGCCTTGCTCCATTAGTTATCCCTTCCCTCTTCTGTGTCTTCATCTTTTTGTTTTCTGCTGGATCCTTCCTATCCTGCTCTAGTATGAGTTGAAAGTTTGCATACAGGTAGATGGTTTATCTAGAAGTGATCCTAGAATTGGGGACAGAGGGGCAAAACATGGAAAGAAGTAAAGCTAATACGTAGATGCCTATTTTCTTTACCACTTTTAAAGGTACCTGATGTTCAACCTCACAGGTCCTTCCCCACAGATTAATGAAATACGTCTGAAAATCATCCACCCAAGGGATAAGAGGGAATAAAAGCATTTATCCATCAGCTCCCATTGCCCTCTGGTCAAACTTTATCCTTGAATGTTATCTCCCATGGATTCTGGGTTATGTAGGCATGAATGCCAAAAACGTTCCCTCAGGAGTTCCCAGCCACAAAGCAAAGAAGCCCCAGAGTAGGAGGGCCCCAAGACAAGGCAATGTCAAATGAAACCTATGGGAAGCTGGTTGACTGCTGCTTAGAGCTTACCAAGGCAGTGGCTGGGGGAAAAGGTAGAGCCAAGATTTGAAGTGACATATAAGAGGTGTCCAATACAGTCCCCCCACTATATAGTTTATCTTGTCATAGTCACACATCTTGGAAGATTTGTGTCCATACGTTACTTCCAGTCTTTCACCTTCTACTCACAATTAATTCTATTGTAAACTGGCTTTGTCCCCTCCTTTCCCTCCCACACTGTTCTTCTCAAGGTCCTTAATGATTTCCATGCTGCCAAATCCAATGGACATTATTCAATCTTATTTTACTCAATATCTCAGCTCAACTCCAATGTTTCTTTGTCAAAAAGCCTACCCTGTTCTACCTCTTTGTAGTTTAGCAACATTTATTTTTCCTCCAAGGAACTCACCACTCTTTGTACCCATATTTTTATGTATGTGATCATTTGTTCTTGTCTGTCTCCCCACTCCACTGGGGCAGGAACAACATCTAAGCCGTCCTTTACAGTATGCTTGGTGCCTTGCACAGTGGCTGAGACTCAAAAAACATTAACTGAATGAGTGAAGGGAAGGAAAGGGAGAAGAAGGAAGAAATTAATTATTAAAATCTTTTAGGGAAAATGTGAGTCTGAAATACTCTAGCCTCAGCCCCATCTTCCCCGTGGAGATAACTGTGTACTGAACACAGCCCTTGAGGTGTGGACATCTATTCCGTTCCTTTAGGCCTCTGTGTCCACCACATTCTGCCTTCCCAGGCTCCAGCAATGCATACTCAGATTGCCTCCAGCTTTCCCATAATCAAAAACAATTGTCAACACTTAAAATGATATTTTTGAACTGTCTCAATATGTTCCTAATTAACTTGAGTTTGAGTGAGTCATAAACTACGAGAGAGTTTTGAAGGACATCTTTCATAATAACTTAAGTACCTAAATTCGGTATTTCCTGCAATCCCCAAAATACAATATTTACAGGCTTTTAGAGAAAGTACAAGCATTTTTTAAAAAGGTACATTATTTCCAATATGGTGTATGACAAAAGAAATCGATTAAATATGTAGGCTGAGTTAGGAACTTGACCAACTGCAGAAAAAGCATAACCAAGATGGCCCCTTCGCGTTGGATACCTACACTCAAAGAGAAGTAAAGGAGACAATGTAGACAGTCATACCAAACACCTAATTTCTCAAACCAGAAACCTAGGAGTTATCCTTGATTCATATTATTATTTCATCATCTGGGGCAAATCCTAGTCATTTAACATTTCTGTCTTGACGTTATTACCACTTTGTTCACACAACCTCTGAACTATGATGACTGGCAGGTTCAAAATGAAAACAACCATAAAATTATCAGAGAATTTTGGCTTTCTGCCACTTCTATGGATGTGCAGATATTTCACAATACTTATTTCCAGATTTCACTCAATGCGTTCCTTACTTTGCCCATATCCTCTCAAATCCCTTTCGATTCATTCTCCACACAGCAACCAGGATGATCATTTTAAAACTTGAATTTGATTCTGTTACACTCCTGCTGAAAAAGCCCTTGACGGCTTCTCAGCCAAAATCTGTAACCTGCTCATGAGGGTTGGCCCTGCCTACTGTCCCATCTGCCTCTTACCCTTCTCCTCATCCATCTCCGCTCTCCCATCGCACTCTAGATTCCCAGTTCCTCAAATGCACCAGAGCCCACCCACACCCTGCTCTCTCTGCCTGGAAGTCTCTTCTCGATTTCTCGTCCCCGGCACCTCCACTCCTAGCCTCTGATCTCAGAGCAAGCATCGGTTCCTCAGGGAAAGACTCCCCTGGGGGCTTCCCTGGTGATCCAGTGGGTAAGACTCCGAGCTCTTGGGGCAGGGGGCCCGGGTTCGATCCCAGGTCGGGAAACCGGATCCCACATGCATGCTGCAACTAAGAGTTCGAATGTCACAACTAAGTCCACATGCTGCAACTAAAAGATGCCACGTGCCTCAACTAAGACCCAGTGCAGCCTAAATAAATAAATAAATAAAAAGACTCCCCTGGCCTCCCATTAATTGTGCTCAAAACCTTCATACCTCTCCTTTGGAGTACTTAAAACAGTTGTAAATTACATACAGTTCTGTGAGGCTCCTTAACTAGTTCCTGATCATCCTTGTTAGAACAGAGGATTCAAGATCTGGGATTTGCCTAATGACCAGCACAGAATCAGTGCTCAGAAAATATTTTAAATGGATAAATATATAAATCACTAGGCAATTCATATATTAAAGTGTTCTACTTACTGTGACCAAAGCCCAACTCCAGTTGAAAACACTTTTGAATTATTTGTAATTATCCCCTGAACTTTATGTTTTCTTATTTATTGTGCTCTTTTATTTCTTACACACAGACTTGAGTTTGTATGACTGTTACTGGATGTGTAGTGTGGGCGAGGATATAGAGGAATTGGTGATAACAGCCAGGCTGGAGGACCAGGCAAGACTATCATCTTAGTGAGAGTGAATCCCACTGAACAGTGGATGTTAGTGAGAAGATGAGGATTTCAGTCACTACTATGGTTCATCCAAGTGGGTCTATCGTCCAAAAGTCAGAAAACCAGGACTGGGTTGATATTTCAGGGTACAGCCATTTGGGTTGCTGCCTAGTTTATAAACACTGGGAACACTGCAATAGACATTGGCAAACCCAAACTGGTGTCATCTGCATATGGCAACCCTGCACCTCCATCCAGAGCTGATTGAGCCACAGTTAGATCTGAGTTAGTCGAATTCTCTCTCCCAGGAATTTGAAAGCAGGAATAGAAAATCAAGGAGACTGGGAATTACTAGTATTAAGTTCATGTATTAGCAGTGGACCCTAGGGCCATTTCTGTTCATGACTGTTCAACTCTTGATTCTGTGAGATGTCTCTGTAACCTTCTAATAAATTTCCCCTCCTTTTTTTGCAGCCAGTCAAAGCTGGTTTCTGTTATTATCAACTCAAAGAGCCCCACAGCTACAAATATAGAGAAGATACCTCTGTGCAGGTGATACTGAAACTACAAACGTGGGGAGATTGTTTTACAAGTTACAGGAGGGAGAATAAGAGGGAGAGAGCGAGACTGGGGTGAGAGAGCGAGAGTGAAAGAAAGAAATAGGGAGAAAGCATGAGTAAGAAAGAGAGTAGGGGCAAGGGCAAGACGAGAGCCAAAGCTGGTGTGTGAAAAGTGTGAAGAGCAAGTGAGAGCGAGGCAGAGACAGAGACATGAGGGGCAAGGGGTGAACAGTGGGAGACTGGCATAAGAGAAAGGTACTGGGACTTGGAGATCCCAGTAGGAAGTTGTAGACTGAAAAGTGAATTGCTCTTGGGACTAAAGTCACATAAAGGCCCTAACTTAGGAAATGAGCCAGGATGGATGGATAGATAGATGGATAGATAAGACATTTAGTATGGAAAAAAATCAATTTAAAAATGGAGGCATTCTAAGTGAAATAAGTCAAATATCATATGATATCACTTATATGTGGAGTCTAAAAAATTGATACAAATGAACTTATTTGTAGAACAGAAATAGACCCACAGACATAGAAAAAAAACTTATGGTTACCAAAGGGGAAAGGTTGGCGGGAGGGATAAATTAGGAGTTTGGAATTAACACATACACACTACTATATATAAAACAGATAACCTACAAGGACCTACTGGATAGCACAGGGAACCACACTCAACATTTTGTAATAACCTACAAGGGAAAAGAATCTGAAAAAGAATATATATATGTACATATATATATATATATATATATATACACACACATACACACACACACACACACGGATATGACCTCCTAATAAATTTATTTAATTTAGTTATAATATATATATATATAACTAAATCACTTTGCTGTACACCTGAAATTAACACAACATTTTTAATCAACTATACCTCAATTTTAAAAAGTGGAGGAAAGAAATCAGCCCGCAGTAATTCTGACAGAGAGATCCACCACACTCAAGGAACCATGAATGGGAAAACATCAGATGTGCTTCCTGAAGGCTGAGGATTTATTTTTTCTGATGGGGTTTTATATTTCTTCTCCACTTGGGTTTAACCTAGCTTATGATAGGACTTGCAGACGAATAGGAAAAAAAAAAAAAAAAAGACTCAGGTAAGGAGGAATCACCTTTGTGATCATAGATCAGAATAAATTTGTTTGAATACTAGGATGACAGAGGCTTCATAAATCCTGAGAACCACGGTGCAGACATGCAAGTGCTCATTTGTTCCTTTTCAGACAAAGATGATGTCTAGACTAATGATTTCCTCACTTGAAAATCCACTGGCTTTTACAGGAAGAGATAGTTCTGGTCAAGTTTACAACGTAGATTTATTGGACCACTTTAGACCTTCCAAGCCAGATTAAATATTCATAGCAGCTTTATGAAAAGAATAAAGCTTTTACTATTTTATTAATCATCATACATGACAGCATTTCATGGGTAGTGCATAAAAAAACTTTCCTGCTTACTTAGACTGGCTCAGTTGGCAATACCTTACAAGTCTGAGATATGGATGGAACTGAGCAGTGCTGGGCTCTCAGACAACAGGTGTCTCCCCTCCTGTGGGGCACTGCTCACCTTCCTGCCTCATCTGGAACCCGCTCTCATCACCCTCTGAGTTCCTGCCACCCTGGGGCTCTTCTGTCTCCCTCAGAAAAGCTGTCACCTGTTCTCTCTGCCTGGCATGCTGTGTGCCAGACCCTTGTCCCCTCCTTCCTCAGCTTCCCTTATGACATGTTTTCATAGCGGGGGAGTTCCCTTCCTTCAGAGCATTCCCCCGTGAATTCCATTCATTGGTGTGATTTATTTGATTGATGCTGTCTCTAAAGCATGTAGACTAAAGGCTCTAGGAGGGCAAGGACTGTGTCCCTTTTAACTAAATTGCATT
Organism: Pseudorca crassidens; assembly: GCF_039906515.1. NCBI lineage: Eukaryota > Metazoa > Chordata > Mammalia > Artiodactyla > Delphinidae > Pseudorca > Pseudorca crassidens. The sequence continues at coordinate 32,819,402 of NC_090303.1, read as the reverse complement.
CCCAGGGTCTAGCAAAATGCCGGGCACATAGTAGGTATTAAATAAACACTTGTTAGTGAATGGATAAAGCTAAGTAATTGCTGTTACACTTTAACCTTAGTATGCCATTTCTAAAAGGACCAGACAGGCACTTATTTGGCAAAGAACACTCAGGAGGTTAGCATCCTTGGTGTGGTCGCTGGCTCTTCCCCTTCTTTCCTGCTACATCTACTCAGGATCCAGGTCCTGTCAAGGCTGCTTCTCTACCATTTCTCATATCTGTGCCCTCCACTCCCCTCCGAGGGTCCCTGTCCCAGTAACACCATCACACGGACGACTGCAAAACCTGTTCACTTATTGTCTTGGTCCTCCCTTGAATCCCAACTCCATGGAGTTATTCTGCTCAAATTCAGCCTGGTTTGAGATGGGGGCCCCACTAGTCCCTTCTGCAGCTTTTTCCAACCACTGATCGCCTTCTATGTCCTAGAATCACCCGTGGAGCTTTGTAGATGATACCAATTATAATCCAGACACAGGTGGGTTGAGAATGGCCTATGCAGTTTTTACCCCAATTGACTTCATCTACCTGAATAAAAGGTACAGGAAGGTACTTCAAATCTGTCCCCCTTGATAGGCCACTGACTCAGAGCCAGCCACGTACCCACAGCGAAGCACATCAGCCACTCCCTGGCCCACTGCTGTCACTCTCCGGAGTGGCTAGTGTTCCTCAGTCCATGTCACCATCCGGCAGACATGGAAAACCCCAGAAAACAGCTGGGCCAGAAGTAAAGGGGGAGGTGTTCTGGAGGTAGTACGTAGCTTCCTAAGAAAAGAGGTCCCCGCAAGGAAAGCACTACAGGTGGATGAGGATGAAAAACAGCATGGTAAGAGTGATGCCGGAAAAAGTTTTTTAAACTACGCTGTGGCCCATGGGAATCTGAGAGGGTCAGGCAAATAGAAGGAGAAAAAGTTTCCTCATAAAGCAAAATCACGTGAAGAGAAAGCCTCCTTGACTTTTGGGATTGGACTGGGAGGTGGGAGTGTTTACAAGTGTACTACAGAGGGGGATTTGAGAAAAGTCATCCCCTGTCATCCGTATTACCTGAGAGTAGGGCCAATGAGATCAGTTTTGCCATATTTGAAATGAGAAAAAAGAAGAAACCACGTAAACCAAAACCACAATAACAAGAAAAACAGAGGTCTGACCCAAAACTCCTCTGGGAAAAAAGGGCAAGGGATCATCATTTTGGAAATACAGAAGAAAAGCAAGCCCCCCAAAAGTGATCTCCTGAAAAATACAAAAGATAAGTTTAGAAAACTATTTTATAAGATGTAAAATGACTCACCTCCATAGTGAAAGAGGGGAAAGCTGTAAGAAGATCATCTGGCACAAAGAGACTACAGAACAAGTAAAAAGGGAGAGGACCGGTAAGAAAGGATCACAAAAAAATCTGAAAATGTAAAAGCAAAATTCTAATCCGCATTGATTGCAATAAAGAACAAGATCGCCACAGTTGGAAACTGACAGTGGGGTTGGCAAGCTTGAGAATTTTTCACACAACGCAGATAAAGTGTGCTGATGCCCAAACACCACTCTCGAAAATTAGAGCTTAATTGACCCAGAGTGGAGCCCAAGCATACTTTTTTTTTTTTTTGCGATACGCGGGCCTCTCACTGCTGTGGCCTCTCCCATTGCGGAGCACAGGCTCCGGACGCGCAGGCTCAGCGGCCATGGTTCACGGGCCCAGCCGCTCCGCGGCGTGTGGGATCTTCCCGGACCGGGGCACGAACCCGTGTCCCCTGCATCGGCAGACGGACTCTCAACCACTGCGCCACCAGGGAAGCCCCAAGCATACTTTTTATTGTTGTTGCTTTGTTTCATTTTTAATCCTGATATCCAGGCCACATCTCAGACCAATTAAATCAGAATTTCTGGGGGTGGGACCCAGGCATCAGTACTTTTTAAAGCTCCCACGAGATGATAATGTGCACTCAAGGTTGAGAGAGACTGTTCTGGAGGTTTGGGAGCAAAAATATGTAGCCTGAGGATTTCAAAGTTATTTTTCATTCATGAAGACGATAAGAGACATAGTTAGGCATGCAAGTACTTACAAAATACCAAGAAATAACTTGAAGGCAGCCTCAACTGTCTAAAACATGAAGCAAAAAAGGAACTGAAAACTACTAAAGCCATGGTATAAAAGGTACGGATCTAGTTTACAATATCAATATTGTTCTTGAAAAGAATAATAAAATTTAAAAGCATAATTTTAAAAAAATAATAAGTCCCCATTTTATATTAATAATGACTGAAAAGTGAGGGTAGAGTAAAAAATGTATATTATACACATACATACATATACACACAAACATATATATGTGTACTTATGCATCTATATATACACATGAAAAAGACAATTTAAGCAAAATAAAATTATTAAGGCATTTATAAAACTTCTTCAAACTCCCACAGCTTTGAGTTAATTTTGTACCCAGCTGCCTGGTCATACTACTAGAAATAACAGTGTAATTAATATGTTTCCCTCGGTGAAATGGAGTACAAATTTATTTAATTTTTTGAGTCACATTTAATCTTGTTTAAACACCACCCACAAAGAGAGGATAAGACTCCTTTCCTACCTTTGCATAGTCAATTTGGATTGCTGCTAGCTGTGGTTATTGCTGCAAACTTACATGGTCTGTTCAAGAGCCACCATTCATTCTGACACTTTCCTCCCCACTTCACGTGCGGCAACATCTCCCAAGTCCATGCTACATATTTGCTCAGGGCCTCTGCAATTGAGAGCTTAAGTCTGGCTAAGCAGTGTAACCTTCTACTTCCTGGAATCCAAGTACTATGGGCAGGCTGTGGCCCTTTTCAATTCTTTAAGTTGTAACCATATTGATGGGCCTTTATCCTCAAAACATAAGGACCAGGGGACTTCCATCCCTAAGTTAAATGTGGTAGGTCATGGGAGGCTATAATTCCCATTGCAACAACTAGAAAGAGTCAGCTGGATTGCAAAAGTTACATTTTTAAGGGTCTCAGGAAATGAGGAAGCAATGAGGGCTACATAAACTATAGTTGTTTTCTTCTTCGGGGATATTCGACAATTCTGGGCATGGACTGAGGATTAAACTTGGCTTGTAAAGAATTTTCTTGAGGAAAGAGAAACCAGAGAGGTTTTTGGTAATCTCATGGGGCTGGTGAGAGAAACTAAAAACTTGAGAAGTGCTAAACACAACTGGTTTTCCCCATGGGACATCTTCTGAGTTCAGGGGCTATGCAAAGAAGGCTGGGAAGTTTAGCTGAAGACTTCCAAAAGGTATAATACAATCTCCTCTAGTTTCATAGTGCTAAGGAGAAAAAGTCCAACCAGAGAAAGTGGTCCTGCCATTCAAACACATAGCCAGACACCCCTTGGGACATTTTTCAGGTTTTGAAGTTGGGATGGGGCAAGGAGTGAAAGGTAAATCGCTAAGTTCGAAACCTCAAAGTACAGCACTAAATTTCCCAGTCTTACAGGGCTGAGAAGACAGAGGTCCTGTAGGCTCTAATCAAAAGCCCAGAAGGGCTATGTTTGAGAAACAGGGAGAAAATGAGAAGTGGACTAAGTCTTATGAAAGCTGCGATGTAACCCCTACCCCTCTCAAAGATAAACCCCTCATTCTATTGCCTAACAGGGAAAGTGGAAACCCTCTCCGTTGTAGGGCATCATCTAGAGCCTCTCCAGTGCTTTTACATACAATGTCTGACAAATAACAAAAAATTACTAGACAAGCAAAGAATCAGGAAAATATGACTGATAATCACAATCAAGAGGAAAGATAAATAATAATATAACCAGACGTACAGATAATCCAGATAGTGAAGGTAACAGATAAGGATTTTAGCTGATTAATATATTATAGGAAATAGAAGAAAAGAGTGAAAATGGATGAAAAGATAAGAAATATTAATAAAGATATGAAATCTATGTAAAAAATCAGATGGATATTCTCTAAAAAACACAATACTGAAGGTGAGAACGCATTTAACAGCAGACTTGACAGAGAAGAAAAGATTTTGAGACTCTAAGATAGTACAATTGAAAATATACAAATTCAAGCACAGATATAAAGAATGTATAAAAATAAAACAGAGCGTTAGAGACACATAGAACAAAGTTAAAAGGTCTACCATATTTCAACAAAATACTAGAAGAGGAGGAGAAATAAATTGAAGCAAAAATAATATTTGAAGAAATAATGGCCCAAACTTTTCCAAAGTTGCTAAGACATCATCCCCCAGATTCAAGAAGTTCAGCAAATTCTAACCAGGATTAAAACAAGCAAACAAACAAACCATAGATAGACATATTTTTGTCAGTGTCTAATAATCAAGGATTGAGAGAAAATCTTAAAAGCAGCCAGAGAAAAAAATACATTAGCTTCAAATGAGCAACAGTAAAACTAATGGTTGACTTTTCAACATAAGTTACAGAAGCCAGAAAAATAGCGGAATAACATTTTCAAAGTGCAAAAGTAAAATACTGTCAACGTAGAATTCTATATTCATTTAAAATATCATCAAAAATGAAAGCAAAATAAAGAAATTTTCAGAAAAATCAAACTGAGAGACATTTCACCAGCAGACCCATGCTACTGAAACAATGAGAGGAAACGATCATATGAAAGCATGAGACTGAAGGAAGGAATGAAGAGCATCAGAAGGTGTAACTATGTGGGCAAACATAAAATACTACTGACTGCTTCGTGTAACAGTAATAATAATGTCTCGTGGGATTTATAACATATAAATAAAATATATGACAACAATCGCACAAAGGTTAGGATGGACTGTATTAAATCAAGGATGCATATTATAATCTCTAGAGAAATCCCAAAAGAAAAACACAATAATTTATAACTAACCATCTATTAATGGAGTAGAGAAATGAAATCATGAAATATACTTGGTAAATCCAAAAGAAGGAATGAAGAACAAAGAACAGATGAACAAAATAACTAGCAAAATGGTGGACTTAAACCCAACTATACCAGTTATTCCATTTAATGTAAATGAGGCAAATAAGTTTTTAAAGATTACTAGACTAAATAAATTAAAAACCCATAACTATGTGCTGTCAACAACAGGATCACTCTAAATATAGAGATACAGAAAGGGTGAGAGTGAAAGGATGGTAAAATGCAGACGCTAACAAAGAGCCGCTGTCATTATGTTAACAGTAGACACTAACAAAATACATACTATACGGGCCTTAAGGGAAGTGTTAACTTTTTTTTTTTTTGAAAAATCAAATCATATGGAATATGTTCTCTGATTACAAAGGAATCGAAATATAAATCAGTAACAGAAGATAATTAGAAAATCCCCCAAATATTTGTAAATTATATAATGTACTTCCAAATAACTCAAAAATCAAAAAGTCAACTAAAATTAGAAAATATTATGAACTGAATGATAATGCAAGTGACATATTAAACAGTGATGCCATAAAGGAAACTTACAGGTCCAAATGCATAGTGTATATTGGGTGAAGGGAAGGGAGGTCAGGGAAGGGGAGAGAGGAGAGCTATTGAAAAGCAATAAACCTAATTCTCATTTCAGGCAAATTAAATCCAAAGAAAATAGAAAAAAGGGAAATATGATGAACAGAAATAAATGAAATAGATAAGAAACATATAATAGAGGAAATAAACAAAGCCAAAAGTTGGTTCTTAATACAAGTGATAAACCCTTGATAAAACTGATCAAGAGAAAAAGAGAAGGAAAACAAAAATGACCAACATCAGGAATAAAAAGGAGACCAGCACTACAGACATTTAATAGACAAGAGAATATTATGAACACCCTTATGTAACTTTAAAAATTTAGATGAAATTGATAAAGTATTTTTTATTATCAAAATGGACAGTAGAAAACATTTAAAATCTCAACACTTCTGTATCCATTAAAGAAATTAATTCCTCTCTATATTGAATTGTTCTAAGAAATAGAATAGTTCTATACCTGCAAAAAAGATTGAAAGAATTTTAAAAATCTTTCAATCTCAAAGATTACAATGGTGACTCTTTACACAGTTTAAGGAAGAAATAATATCAGTCTTACACAAACTCTTCCATCTCACTTTACTGTGTTTCTTTATCCTTGGCTAGATAATTCAGGAATTTAGTCTAAAAGAAAAATAATGAGGACAAATATCCTAGGGCTATTTCCAAAGTGACCTACAAGCTTCCAGCAAAATTTCTCTCTTGATCAGAAATATACATTTAAAAGAAGGTATATTCCCATGGGGTCAAGGTAGGTTCATGCATTTATAATCCTAGTTTTCCTTCTTGTGGGTTGGGAGTGAAGGGTGAAGAGAAACGGATGCTTTTTTGTTCACTGTAAATCTACAGCTGAAGAAATTAAAAGATACAAGTGAAATTTTTCAATAAGTTCATCAGCTCAGGGTTAATATAAACTGTGTAGGACAATTCCTAGCACATAGCAATCACTTATTTTTTTTTAAATTTATTTATTTTTGGCTGTGTTGGGTCTTTCGTTGCTGTGCGTGGGCTTTCTCTAGTTGCGGCGAGCGGGGGCTACTCTTCGTTGCGGTGCACGGGCTTCTCATTGCGGTGGCTTCTCTTGTTGCGGAGCACAGAGTCTAGGCACGTGGGCTTCAGTAGTTGTGGCACACGGGCTCAGTAGTTGTGGCTCACGGGCTTAGTTGCTCCGCGGCATGTGGGATCTTCCTGGACCAGGGATTGAACCCGTGTCCCCTGCATTGGCAGGCGGATTCTTAACCACTGCGCCACCAGGGAAGTCCCAGCAATCACTTATTAATGTTTCTTTAGTTCTATCTCATTTTAGCTTTCAAATGTATGTCTTAGTGACTTGCAGTAGACACTTCTTTTTCCCCCTAGCTTCCTCTCTATCTTCTTGGGCAACTGTCCTACAATTTTCCTTTGAAAGAATCATTTTACCCCATCATAACCCATATGTAGATGACCCTATACTTGGGCCTCAGAGGTGGATAAAGCAGCATGGACCAATGAAGGCCAGTGAGACTGCGATGGTTAATTTTATGTCAACTTGACTGGGCCAAGGGATGCCCAGATATTTGGGTGTTTCTGTGATGGTATTTTTGGATGAGATTCTAACATTGAAATCAGCAGACTGAGTTAAGCAGATTGTCCTCCCTAATGTGCGTGGTTCTCATCCAGTCAACTGATGACCTGAATGGAACAAAAAGGTTGACTCTCCCCTAAATAAGAGATAATTCCTCCAGCTTGAATGCCTTCAAACCAAAACATCAGAGCTTCCTGGGTCTCGAGAACTGCTGGCCCTCTGACTGGAATGACACCATCCATTCTCCTGTGTCTCCAACTTGCTGACTGACCCTGCAAACCTTTGGACTTATCAGCCTCTATAATCACGTGATAGATTAGGGAGCCAATTCCTTAGGGAGATTTATTATAAGGAATTGGCACATGTGATTTTGGAGGCTGATAAGACTCAGTTTCAGGATGCGGGTGGTGTTAGCTATGAAGGAAACAAGCTAACCTGACCGAGTTTTATGACAATGTGCACTTAATGCTGCTGGAGATGAGGTGTCAATAGGCAGAGCTAAAAGTGGAACCAGCTCAGGGGATGAAGAGCAGAGAGAGGGATCCTGAGGACATAGACTAAGTCCTCATTTAGGCTGCTGCTGAGGCTGCCCTGAACCTTTCAACTTTTCAGCATGTGTCAGCCAATACTTTCCTTTTTTCTTATGATGACTTGGATTGGTTTTTTTGTCACAGAACCAAAGAATGTTTTCCTAAATGAACACACGCACACACACACTCCAAATGCACAGGCACATGCTCTTGTTTTTTCTCTTTATTTTTGTTGGGTCTGATTAAAGTCTGCTTTACAAAGCAGAACATTTTGTTTTCTTCTTTCAGCCTAGCACTGGCCAGTTAAACTTTCTATGAGGATGGAAAGTTTTATCTCTGCCCTGTCCAATAAAGCCCCCAGGACTGGACACAACAGGTTAGGAAGAGAATTTGGACAGAGGTGGGAAGGCCAAGGACAGGGGCTGGTAGGGCAGGAAGGGCTAGCAGATGAATGGCCCAGTAGAGTAGGAAGAGCCTAGATAAATGTTTAACACAGAAGCCTAGAGAAAAGCATGGCTCAAGAAGGAGGAGCTGGTCAACCATATCAAGCGTGGCTGAGAAATCAAATAAGATGCAGATAGAGAACTGTTGATCCTGGTAAGAGCCTGCTCAGTGGTGTGATGGAGATGAAAGCCCACTGGAGTGAGCTGATGAGAGAATGAGAGATGGAGAAACATAGACCATGGAGTTAGCTAACACTTTCAAATTTTTTCAGTGAAGGGAAACAGGGAACAGAGCAGTTGCTAAAGGGGATGTGGAATCATTTTTTCTTTTTAAAGATAGGTAGTATTAAGTCATTTTTTGTGCTGGTAGGAATGGTCCAGTAGAGAGGGGGAATTCAATGATATACAAGAGGAAGGAGACAGCTGCGGGGCTGACAGCCTTGAGCAGGTGAGAGTGGATGCGATCCAGAACATAAACGTACTTCTCTGCAAGAAAGACCCTTTGTATTCCATACAGAACTGGCTCAGTAAAGAAACTGAAACTTGAAAAGGTAGAAACACAAAGCAACATTTTTCTTTCCCATCACCATCCTGTGAAACTAGTTCTCTCAACGTGTACGTCCCTGCTCCTGGGTAGAACTTCCAGAACATCTCATGGCTTCCCCAGTTACTCTTGACAACAACATAAGAACTCCATGGATTGTGTTTAGCACCCAGGACATTATCAAAACTCCAAAATTTATTTAATTTTAAGTTTCTCCCACCCACCAGCTCTGGCCTACCCCACACCCAGAAATTATCAGTGAGGGAAGGGGAAGGAGAGGATGTTTCTCCCTTCTTGCTTGTTCTACCTCATCTATTAGTCTGACCTGCAGATGTTTGGCCTTTCCTGGGTTGGAGCCTGGTAGGGAGGAAAGGAAACAGGAAAAAAGGCCTTATTTGATGCATGAGTTATAATTTGGCATCAATGCCCTTTCAGGGTACAGAATTGAAATGCCATTTCTCTCTCTTCTGAAGCATTTTTATGGATTCTTCAAAGACTGCCCATAGGTAAGAGTCTCCCAAAGACAACAGCTGGACCCCTGCAAGTGGTTTTTTGATGCCACCCCCATCTATTGAGGGTCACCTTCCCCCTCCAAGCAGTCTTCTTGGGTAGAGTCCATTACTAAATGACCGAGTCTGGTCCATGGGATCCTCATCTGACCAAGGAGAAATGCCCTTGCGCCACTGAACTCTGGAAGTGTGGCTCATGGCCACCCAGACTCTACTCCATGGCTCCAGACCAGCCAGCTGGAGACAATCTCTTCTTTCAGACTTTTTAGGTATTCCCTCACATTCCAGAGGACACATGACAACTTCTCTGTGTCCCTTAAAGACCCCCTTAGTTGGTTTGAAATGGCAGAAACATTCCCTCCTCCATCTACTTCCCCTACCAGTCCCCAACAACTCTCTCCAAAGATACTCTTAATCCTGGCATCTTTCATCCCTTTTATTCTATCACTTGGAGGTGAGCCATGGACTAATGCCAGCAGAACAGAAATCAGTCTCTAAGCATATTCTGCAGAGGTGGCCTAAGACCTCTCTTTAAGATGCTGGAATATTTGGTTCTCAGACTCAGGGCCTCCGCCACAACTCTGAGAGCAAAAAAGTGCCATTTTAACCTGCTATAGGAAGTACGTAAAAAGAAGCAGGAGTGCATAAAGAGTCAGTGTGGACAGCTGTGAGGGCAGACTCGGCCAGTGTCGCATTTGAATTCCATAACTTCTTCCTTCCAGCACCACACATCTCTCTCTTTCTAGCCACTCATCTTTCTTTGTACTTTAGAGCAAGAGGAGTGGGAGGAAGCAGGGCGACCATATACCACTGCAAAGGCCGTTCACTGCACAAAGGCACCAGGCTGAGCGGCAAGTCAGGAATGACATATAGCCCATATTGCATCACGGCGCCCAGGCTGGGGCTGTGTTATCCCTAAGGGGCTCTTGTTTTATTTAATTTGCAGCAAGGTGCCTTGTAGGTTAGCAGAGGCCCTGGAAGAAGCTACAAAAGCATAGGAGTAATCACTACTACAGAAAGAATTACAGTGGCTCTGGGATAGAAGAGAGCACTACCATAGCAGTATAATTTTTACCTTTATTCAGCATGCTGATGGGACCTAATAGAGAAAATCCAGAAGCAACAGTGGGTGGAGACTGAGGATAAGGGGCAAGCAAAGACAGGGTCTAAAAAGAAGGAATGAGCAATATTTGAACTGAGTTAAAACGTTCATTAGTGGCAGTGAGTTTAGTTCAAATGGAGAAGATAAGCCATCTAAAATTACTTTCTCTCATTTTTGAAATATTACTTTGCCTTGGTCTATTTTCTTAAACATTTAAACATGTTGTAGACATGCTTCCAAGATCCTTTACACTCACAGGATTCCAGGCCCTGCCCGTGGGTTTAGCAATGCAGTCTGAGTACACCTCCCCCGCTGCCCTCCTTTGCCTGGAATGTTTGACCCTCTGGGCTCAGCTGAACACCTGGCTCAGGAGGTGATTCAGTCACTCAGGTGACTGACTTCCGTGTCTACATGAAGGGTGGATAATGATTGCTTGCTCTCCCTTAGATTAATACTCAGAAAGGAACAGAAAGGAAGGGGGGCTTCTGGTTGGAGTAATGGTCTACTATCATGGTTACATGTTTTCTAAGTGTGCCTGAACTGAGGTGGGGGGGAAGAGGGGGAGGGGGCAGGGGAGGGGGGAGAGAAAGAAAGGAGAGGAGAGGAAAGGAGAGGAGGGGAGGGGAGGGGAGGAAAGGGAAGGGGAGTAGATGGGAGCTATTATGGCATTTAGTCACCTGAAAATTCTGAGCCACAGTGTTGTCTTCTCTTAGATATAACACCAAACAAGTCGTTGCCTCAAGTGAACACAGATTGTTTAAATTCTCATTTTAAATTTTTAAAATTGAGATATAACATATAACACTGTGTATGTAAGGTGTACAACCTGTTGATTTGATACATTTATATATTGCAATATGATTATCATTGTAGCATTAGCTAACACCTCTATCACAAACAGAATTTTTAAAATTCTATGAGCAAAATAAAATCAGCATAAGAGTGGAAAATAAAACACTACGTTTAATTACCTTATTTATTAGAGAGTAAAAGTAGCCATGAAGACAGGTACATTCTCCCTGGAGCTCATAAGGCATGTAGTGTTTCATTTGGCCCATTATTTACAAAGTTACCCAGTGGCATCTGGGCATTAACCATTGCTGGGAATTGCTCAGCTTCCTCGGAGCCCCTCCCCTGTTAGCAGAGGCAGGGAGGTGCTGCCTCAATTCCAACACACAGGGGACAGGTTTTTCCCCCCAAAGTTTCCTCCTATTCTGTATCCATGTGGGATCCTGGCAACTGAGGACAAAACCAGACAGCAAGCCTCTGAGCAGATTCATGCTTGACGGGCTTCTTCCTAAAAATTCATTCCAGTTGTGGAGCCCTATATCAGCTATGACAGGGGGAGGGATCTACCTTGCAACCAGGAAACAGATGTGACTCTCCAGCTTGGCACTGCAGGGACAATAAACATGAAGGGGTTGAGCTCCTTGCCTGATATGAGAGTTCCCCGGCAACATCCCTGACAAGTTCTGCCTAGTGGTAGAAGGAGAATTGCTGGGTAGAAAGGAAAGTGTGTTATTACTTTTGAGCAATATTGTATTATCTATATCCACGTAGATAAAATTGGTGTTTTAATTTACATTTTTATATTAGCATGTTTATTATTGCTTGTTAGTGTTTCTCCTCTAATTGGGTTTTTCTTTTTTCTTCTTTTTTTTGTATATTAGAAATATCAACCCTTTGATACAGGCTGCACCTTTTCTCTCCACTTTTCATTTTTCCTTTAACTTTGTTCAGGGCAAATATTTTGCCACATAGACATTTTAAATTTTCATGTGGTCAGATCTGTTGTTCTTTTCTTTTAGAAATCCTTGGTGTTATGTTATGCTTAGAAAGCCCTTTCCTATCTCACCATGATAAAAATACTCATCCTTCTGGGATTTTGTGTAAATCTTTCATTCATCTAGAATTTATTTACCACAGTAAAGAGTGAGTATAGAGATCTAACTTCCTTTTTTTTTTTTTCAATTTTATTTATTTATTTTTGGCTGCGTTGGGTCTTTGTTGCTGCGCACGGGCTTTCTCTAGTTGCAGCAAGCAGGGGCTACTCTTCGTTGTGGTGCCTGGGCTTCTTATTGCAGTGGCTTCTCTTGTTGCAGAGCACGGGCTCTAGGCACGCGGGCTTCAGTAGTTGTGGCACATGGGCTCAGTAGTTGTGGCTCTCGGGCTCTAGAGCGCAGGCTCAGTAGTTGTGGCACACGGGCTTAGTTGCTCCACGGCATGTGGGATCTTCCCAGACCAGTGCTCGAACCTGTGTCCCCTGCATTGGCAGGCGGATTCTTAACCACTGCACCACCAGGGAAGTCCCCTAACTTTTTTCTTTTCAAATGTTTGAAAAGAGCTCTTACATATCCCTTCTCCAATCTAAATGACTGACTGAATGAATGAAAATAAGGTTGGCAGTTTACCAAATGGTCTCATTTTTTACCTTTGCTCTGGATTGAAAGCAAAGAAGGGACTGAGAAGGGATTACAGAGGTTACACGCCCCCTCCTATTTTTGCCATATCTTCTGAATAATAATTAGTTAGCAAAACTGCCAAACTGGAAAAATAGCATCTCTCAGAGACTTGCAATACTTTCTCAAGTATGTACTGATTAAGGTCTTATCATAATTTTCTTAAGGAGCAACTTGCTTCCCATTCTGGATTCCAGACGGTTGATTCGGTCTTTGGCAATCTGCTCTGGAAGAAATAAACTAGCATTCCTTTCCTATCTGTGTTTGGTTGGGTGTCTATTGAGTGTGGGTATATTTGGAGCAATACAAAAGAAGGCAAGCCATGATAAGAATTGTATGTGTTCAAAAACTGGACACATTTCAATTGCTGCAGATTCTTGGTACTGTTTTAAGATAGTTGAAAAATCACAGAAATATTTTGCCTAAGTGCCCCCAAACTCTCAATCTGACTGTAACCCTCTTGGATTTACACATACCAAAGTGCTCAAGGGTCATTTCCTGAATTTCTGCCAAATGTTCCGATAAACTTCAGTTGGATTAATTCAAAATCCAAGGAAAACACTGAAGTGAATTGTGAAAAGGAAAAGAGATATTTGAACTAAAAACATAGTCAATAGTAATTTACAAACTGAAGATGATTTTATGTCAATACTCAATTTGGGAAAAGCAACTCTCATAGGAATTTCCCTTTTCTCCCCCAAGATACAAATAGCCAGCCTGTTCATATGGACTCCGCTGCTTACTGTAAATGGAAGAACTTGCATTTCACTTCTAAAAATAGCTAAGATATTCTTTCAAAAGAAATAAATCTCATACTGAAGAGTCCCTTTACTTATTAAAAGGGGTATTGTTTGACTGAATTCCCTGGTTAAATTTTCAAATTAAATAAAATTAAAATTTAGTTTAAAAAAAAAGAGGTATTTTTTAGGGGCTTCCCTGGTGGCACAGTGGTTGAGAGTCCGCCTGCCGATGCAGGGGACACGTGTTCTTGCCCCGGTACGGGAAGATTCCACATGCTGCGGAGCGGCTGGGCCCATGAGCCATGGCTGCTAAGCCTGCTTGTCCGGAGCCTGCACTCCGCAATGGGAGAGGCCACAACAGTGAGAGGCCCGCGTACCGCAAAACAGAAACAAAAACAAAAACAAAAACAAAAAACTACAATGAGGTATCACCTCGCACTGGTCAAAATGGCCATCATAAAAAAATCTACAAACAATAAATGCTATAGAGGGTGTGGAGAAAAGGGAACCCTCCTACACTGTTGGTGGGAATGTAAGTTTGTACAGCCACTATGGAGAACAGTATGAAGTTCCTTAAAAAACTAAAAATAGAGCTACTATATGATCCAGCAATCCTACTCCTGGGCATATATCCAGAGAAAACCATAATTCAAAAAGATACATATACCCCAATGTTCATTGCAACACCATTTACAATAGCCAGGACATGGAAGCAACCTAAATGTCCACTGACTGAGAAATGGATAAAGAAGATGTGGTACATATATACAATGGAATATTACTCCCATAAAAAGGAATGAAATAATGCCATTTGCAGCAACATGGATGGACCTAGAGATTGTCATACTGAGTGAAGTTAGCCAGACAAAGATAAATATCATACGATATCGCTTATATGTAGAATCAAAAAATGGTACAAGTGAACTTACTTACAAAACAGAAATAGAGTTGCAGATGTAGAAAAGCAAAAAACGTTTAAAGTTACCAAGCAACTGCAACAGGGGGATTGTGGTGCTGAACGAAAAGGCCTGTTTGGGCTATAACTTTACAAATCAGCTGGACTTGTCACCATCTGAAAATAGATTCCAAGCAAAAGAACAAAACCCCCAAAATCTGAATAGATAAAAGATTGAAAGACACACACAAAAGGTTAATAATGATTATCTCTGGGTTTAGAATTACAGGAGTTCTGCTTTATTTTTAATACTTTTTTTGGTATTTTTAAAATTTATTTTTATTTTATTTTTGGCTGTGTTGGGACTTCATTGCTGCACGCGGGCTTTCTCTAGTTGTGGTGAGCAGGAGCTACTCTTCATTGCAGTGCACAGGCTTCTCATTGCGGTGGCTTCTCTCGTTGCGGAGCATGGGTTCTAGGCACGCAGGCTTCAGTAGTTGTGGCACGTGGGCTCTGTAGTTATGACTCACAGGCTCTAGAGCGCAGCCTCAGTACTTGTGGCGCACGGGTTTAGTTGCTCCACAGCATGTGGGATCTTCCCGGACCAGGGCTTGAACCTGTGTCCCCTGCATTGGCAGGCAGATTCTTAACCACTGCACCACTAGGGAAGCCTGGTATTTTCTTATAAAACATGTTACTCATATGATTTTTTAAAATAAAAAATATTTTAAATACAAAAAAAAAAAAAAACCAAAACCAACAGCAAAAGAACAAAACCACTTTATCTGGAATTATTACCTATTCCAAATGTTAGTTGTGTTAGGCAGAATAATGGCTCTCCAAAGATGTCCTGGTCCCTCTCCCTGAGCTTGTGAATATGTTGCTTTCCATGGCAAAAGGAACTTTGCAGATGTGATTAAACTGAGGATTTTGAGATGTTCAAGCTTATCCTGGATTAACTTGGTGGGCCCAGTGTGATCCCAAGGCTCCTTATAAGAAGGAGGCAAGAGGGTCCAAGTAAGAGAAGAACGCTAGTGATGACAGAGCAGAAAGCTAGAGTCGGAGGAAATTTGAAGTTGCTACACTACCGGCTTTGAAGACGGAGCATGGGCCGTGAGCAAGGAATGCAGGTGGCCTCAGAAGCTGAAAAAGGCAAGGAAATGGATTTTCCCCTAGAGCCTCCAGAGGGAACGCACTCCTGTCAACACCTTTGATTTTAGCCCAATGTAACTGATTTTGGATTTCAGACCTCCAGATAATGAATTTAGGCTGTTTTAAGCCACTGAATGTGTGATAATTTTTTATGGCAGCAGTAGGAAACTGATACATTAGTCTGCCCAAATCAAGTGTGAAAATGCATAAATTTTCACTCATTTAAAAAGGAGAGCTCAGGACTTCCCTGGCGGTCCAGTGGTTAAGACTCCACCTCCCAAAGCAGGGGGTGCTGGTTCAACCCTTGCTTGGGGAGCTAAGATCCCACATGCCTGGCTGCCGAAAAACCAAAACACAAAAACAGAAGCAATATTGTAACAAATTCAATACAGACTTTAAAAAATAAATAAATAAAAATAAAAAGGAGATCTCCATATGGGCTTCCCCTCTCTGTGTGAGAAGTTTTGTGTAACAGTATTCTGAACAGCTCAACACAAAGGGCTAGCAGGCTGGAGTAGGTGTGTAGAGAAAAGAGCTGGGGAGGAACTGATGGGCATAGGGACCATATTTGCAGTCAAAAAGACCCAAGGTAAGGGGGTGAGGGTCACCAGGGGATATCAACTCCTCCTGCAATGAAGGTTTCAAGGTGAAGAAGGCGAACTCCAGGGGACAGCTTGGCGGAGGCCCTCATTCTGGACACTCATTTTTAAATTTTTTTCTCTCTCCTGACCAGCCAAGAGCAAAAAAAACTAAACATATTTTTCCCACTTAACAAATATCTCTAGAAATATGTATTGCATGATTTAAAAATGTGCCTGGGGACTTCTCTGGTGGCGCAGTGGTGTTAAGAATCTGCCTGCCAATGCAGGGGACACGGATTCGATCCCTGGTCTGGGAAGATCCCACATGCTGCAAAGTAACTATGCCCGTGAGCCACAACCACTGAGCCCGTGTGCCGCAACTACTGAAGCCCACGTGCCTAGGGCCTGTGCTCGGCAACAAGAGAAGCCACTGCAACGAGAAATGAGAAGCCTGCACACCGCAACGAAAAGTAGCCCCCGCTCGCCACAACTAGAGAAAGCCCACGCGCAGCAACAAAGACCCAACGCAGCCAAAAATAAATTAATTAATTAAAAAAAAAATGTGCCTGAGGGTGGTTTTCTGGGGGGTAAGACAAGCACAATTAGTCTTCTTCCACTTCCTAGTGAGATGACCTGTGGTGGGTCCCCAAGGGAGGCCTGGCAGAGAGTAGAGCTGCCATCCTTGGAAGTTATTTAACACTCAGCGAGGACCAATGCCACCACTCAGGCCCAGACAGGACCCAGGGCCATTAAAGAAGAGCAGGTTGGCGGCTGCCTGGGGCTTTGAGAAGGGAGGTGTCTCTCCCTCCCGTGTTCTGGTCAAGCTGCCCCAGGGTGCGGGAACCAAGGGCCACCTGATCTTGGCTGCTTCTACCCCCGCATGCGCACTGAAGTCGCACAGACCTCGGAGTGGCCAGCTCCTGGCATTCTCGACTCAGCCACGGAAACGACTCCTCAGCTCAGGTGCAGAGGGTGCTACAGGCCAGCCTCCTTTCTCCCATGGCTGGTCTTTCCTGAAATTCCCTTGTTTGCCACACAGAATGTGGTAAAACTTATATTAGTGAAATTTTGTGTGTTAGTTAAGGAGACTTCCAAGGCGTGAACGGGAGTTGTTTTGAAAGGGGACTGGTGCCAGACTGCTTGGCCTCAACTTCTTGCAAATTTCCAATCATCCGAGGGCCTCACCTTCTTCATTGAAAAGGGGACTGAGAACTCCTACTATCAGCATCTAATTCAATCTAATTCAAAGGACAATTGTAAGGTTCTTAGCCTGGAATGTTTCAAGGACTCAATTAATGTTAGCTACTATCATTATTGTCGTTGTTACTTTTACTGGTACAGCTTTCCTGGGCTTCTCCTTATCCATTCAGCAGAAATGTAGTGAATGCTCATGTATGCACAGACACCAGGAACACAAAGGTGAGTAAGTTTCCTTTGCAGCCCAAGAATAACACAGATTTAGAAGGAGAGATACATACAAATACAAGATGATGATAGGCTGGCCATACTACCATCACAGAAGCATGGAAAAGGAAGTCTAACTGCAGTTACTCACAGTTCTTTGATTCAACCTTATGGATCACAATTGCAAACTGAGACCCACTGACATATTATGTGCAATCTACTCATACTCAGTGACGTTAAAATTTTTTACTTATTATGAAATGTTTAAAACCTACAGAAAAATAAAAGGAATAGTACAATAAGCACACATATACCCAGTATCTAGGTTAAACCATTGCTAACCTTTTACTATGCACGTGTGTGTGTGTGTGTTACGTGTGTACAGAGAGAAAGAAATTTCAAGACATTATTATACTTCATGTCTAAATATCTCAACATGTATGTCTAAAAAAATTTAAGAACTTCCCTTATATATATATATATATATATATAATTTAAGAACTTCCATTATATACCACAGTACCATTATCACACCTAAATAAGTTAACTAGAAACTACTAATATTATCTAAAATCTTGTTCATACTCAAATTTCCCCAACTGTCCCCAAGATATCTATTATAGGTGATTTTTTTTTCCAAGCCAGACACCAAAGACAATCATTGCATGTGGTTGTTACATCTGGTGTAATTTTTCTCATCTACAACAGTGGCCCAGCCCTGATCTTTTCTTTTCTTTTCTTTTCCTTTCCTTTTCTTTTTTATGACTTTGATTTATTGAAGGAACCAGGGTGGTGTGTCTTATAGGACAATCCATATTCTGGATATGTCTGATTGTTTACTTGCAGTATGCTCAAGGTTTTTAAGAAATATGTTTTTGAATTAGGAACCTACATTTAGAATTGGGCAATTTTGTACAAAATTCTGGATTTCTGGCTTCTTTTGGGAAACATCAAAAGACCGGTACAGGGCTTCCCTGGTGGCGCAGTGGTTGAGAGTCCGCCTGCCGATGCAGGGGACATGGGTTCGTGCCCCGGTCCGGGAAGATCCCACATGCCGCGGAGTGGCTGGGCCCGTGAGCCATGGCCGCTGAGCCTGCGCGTCCGGAGCCTGTGCTCTGCAGCGGGAGAGGCCACAACAGTGAGAGGCCCGCGTACCGTAAAAAAAAAAAAAAGAAAGAAAGAAAAAGACCGGTACAATTTGTGGCACAGTGTACGAGCTGCTGCCTTTGAGCGGGCCCCCATGCTGTCTTCCATTCAGCCCCAGCACACCTCAGACATCTGTGTGGTCCCTAAGGCACCTGAGCTTATGACTGCATTAGTTGAGGTTCTCCAGAGAAACAGAACCCATAGGATACATATAAAGAGATTTATTTTAAGGGATTGGCTCATGGCTTTGTGGGGTCTGGCAAGTCTGCAGCCCATAATTCATGTAGGAGTTTGATGTGCCAGTCTTGCAGGATTCCTTTTTCTCCTGGAAGCCTCATGTTTTGCTCTTAAGGCCTTCCTAATGAGGCCCACTCACGTTATGGAGGGTAATCACTTTTACCTAAAGTCAACTGATGGTAAATGTTCATCTCATCTACAACATAACTTCACAGCAACATCTAGACTAGGGTTTGACCAGACAGCTAACTGGGCACCATGGTCTAGTCAAGGTAAAGCATATAATTAGCCATCCCAACAACTTTGCCCCCAAACCAAACATAGGAATGTTGGTTTTACTTAGCTTTCTCGTCTCAGAGGCCTTCTCCTTCGTAATAGTTTTCCATTGCTGTGTGGAATGGAAAGTTTCAGCCACAAACTTAATGGCTTAAAACAAATGCATTACCTCACTATTTCCGTAGTTAGAAGTCTGAACGTGGTGGGCCTACATTCTCTTCTCAGGGTCTCACCTGACTGAAATCAAGGTATCAGGTGGGGCTGCAGTCTCACCTAGAGCTCTGGGCCCTTTTCCAAGCTCCCTGCTTTTTGGCAGAATTCATTTTCTTACAGAGACCTCAGGGCTGAGGTCTCTCAGCAGGAAACCACATGCTTCTGCTTCTTCTGACCAGCTAGAGAAAACTCTCTGCTTTTAAAAGGCTCATGAGATTAGGTCAGGCCCACCGGATAATTTCCCTTAAGATCAACCATGCCATATAACATAACCTAATCACAGAATTAAACTCTATCGTATTCATAGTCTTGCATATTCATTATGCAGAGCACCTACATGGAAGGGAGACATGCCAAATCTTGGGGCCCATCAGAGAACTCTGCCTACTGCAGGCCTCTTCAAGTTACTTGCAAAATCATTATCCTCTATATTCAGGGAAAGAACAGAAATACAGTGAGATGCTAAAAAATCAACCAGTGAGCACAAACAATTTCCTAATGAGTACAAGGAGGTAGCTAGGGGCTGAGCCAGTCCTTTCCATAGAGGACCAGGAGAACTTTTAAATAAAGCCTTGCTAAATTCTGCATTCTCATGAAGTGTAAAGGAGATCTCCCTTTCTCCGTCTCCACAAGCTCTGCCTTCAGAGTAGGAGTTTACGTATCTTTTCCCATTTTGAGTTTCACTGGTGGCTTCTTGTAAAACCAGTCTCAGTTGCACCCAGCCAAGCAGGCATAAAAGGCTATGAAAGTAAAACCAAACAAAGAGCTACCCAGACTCTTTTGGCATCACATTTTAAAAACGATCACAAAAGGGAAAAGAGGGAAAACATCCCGAACAGGGCCCACTCATGCATGCAGTGATCTCAAAGGAACTTAAGGTGGTAAATCAAGTTACTTACAAGTTCCTTGCACATTGCTATTTGGTGTATAGGGGAAGCACGTTGAAAAGTGAAAAAGGCAACCTTGAAGAATGGATACAAAAATAAAATTCCAAACCAACAGAAATGTTGACTGGGCCACAAAATGTGCTGTAACACTTACAGGCTTTTTTTTTTTTTTTTTTATAACGCTTTCCTGTGTTTTTTCCAGATCGTTCTATAAAAAGAAGTCATGCATTCATCTGCCAAAAAATACAGCAGCAGCAATACACATTTACCAAATTTCTGTTATACCTATATCTCTGTACTGGTTACAGTGATAGCCCTTGCCCCAGAATATTTTCCCGAAAACCTTCACAGGAAAATTTAAAAAGAGAGAATGAGAGGCTTCAATTCCCATATTTGATTTTTCTTCTACTGGAAGACCTGGAAGAAAAATGCAGGCATGACTAGGTGAGAAGTACTCATTTTCCTGTGGACCAAGTTTATAATTTTAGGCAACAGAGAGGAAACTAAACCATAAAAAATAGTTCATGAGTATTGTTATCGTATGTATTTCAGCCTGTTTTACAATGCACTGCACTTGGCCATAGACTCAGCGATCTACTGAAATGAACTGTTGGAAGTCCCCGTCAGAAGAACTTTTCTTCTGTGAGAAGCCATAAGTGCCACCTCACTTGAAGTAACTGTGATTAAGAGTTTACAAGGAACTGAAATATTCTCATGAATTTTAATGTTTAACTTAAGCCTTTCTTCCCCAAATGAAATCTAAACAGAAACTTTGCCAAATACGTCTGGTAGCCAGGATAATTCACAATGTGATCTCCTGCCAAGTGCTTGGAGAGGCTGAGAATAACGGTGTCCATCTCAAGAGAGTCTTTAGGTCATGGATTTTCCCTCCGATCCCAACTTTTTAGGGAGCTTTCTATTTTGCACGTCTAGGATATTTCTTATTATATTTATTTCATGATGCAGAAGAGAGGGGAGGGTGACAAAGAAATAACAACTTGGCTTTCTTGCATGTTGTGACCTAAAGAGAAAGGCAGACGTAACACAGTGAGGGAGGATGTTGGGAACACAGCCAAGGCAGAGGCTAGGAGAAGTCACCAAAAGCATTTAGCCATCCATCATCCCTATCCCCAGACCACGCTGAATAGAGGTCTAGAAAGAGAGCCTATAATTTTTTTGGTTGCCAGAGCTCATAGCCCATGGAATCAATTTTCCTGCCTCATCTGTAAGTTAAGGCCACTTTCATCACCCAGACTTTATTTCAAGGGAAGGTAAGAATGAGGATATTGTAAACAAAAGTGTTCCTGACAACAAAAATTATAGTTCCCAGAAGCTTCCCCCGTATGTTCCAATGTCATCATTACTGTTGTTTACCACAATCACAAGCAGTTCCCCCAGAGGTAATTAGAAGATAAGCTGCTTAAATCAACACCTCCTGCAAAGTAAATAACTTATCAGTTCTCAATTTTCATCCATCCAACAGTTCCTTCTTTATGGTACTCTCTCCTCCCCCTCTTGACTAAGGAAAATTAGATTCTCTTTTCTGACTTTGCATTAGTCTTGCATGAATGCTCACTTTTTTCCTTCTCCTATGACAGCTCCATATCTGATAAGATCCCTTTTAAGGGAGCAATTCTCTTTGACAGAAGAATGAAAGTGCTTATTCAGTGTCTACTATGTGTCTATGGTGTTGGGTCAGAGGCTAAGGTGGGTATCTCCACCTTGCCTGAAACTTCAAGCTCGATAATCTATTTCTGTGGAGGCTGTCCTGTGCCTTGTAGGTTAAGCAGCATCCCTGGCCTCTACACACCAGATACAAGTAGCAACTCCCTCCCTCAGTGTGACAACAAAAAATGTTTCTAAATGTTAAATGCCCCCAGAGGGAGTAAAACTGTCCCCTGCTGAGAACCACTAGACTAAGGGAATTACAAGAGAAATATAAGACAGAGTCCGTTTCCTTGAGGAGTTTAAAATCTTATGGAGACAAAGAATGTTAGATTTAGAAGCATCCTTAGAAATGATCTTGATCAGGGGCTTC
This sequence comes from Pseudorca crassidens, assembly GCF_039906515.1. Classification (NCBI taxonomy): domain Eukaryota; kingdom Metazoa; phylum Chordata; class Mammalia; order Artiodactyla; family Delphinidae; genus Pseudorca; species Pseudorca crassidens. The sequence goes on along the minus strand of NC_090303.1, from coordinate 32,797,150 downwards.
CCTGGTGGCGCAGCGGTTGAGAGTCTGCCTGCCGATGCAGGGGACGTGGGTTCGTGCCCCGGTCCGGGAAGATCCCACATGCCACGCAGCGGCTGGACCCGTGAGCCATGGCCACTGAGCCTGCGCGTCCGGAGCCTGTGCTCCGCAGAGGGAGAGGCCACAGCAGTGAGAGGCCCGCGTACCGCAAATAAACAAACAAACAAACAGAAATGATCTTGATCAAGTCTTTTTTTTTTAAGTGAATAAACTGAGTGAGGCATAGAGATATTAAATGACTAGCTCAGTCGGTTGAACAACAGGAACATTCCAGAATAAAAGCAGCAAGTAATCAAGCCTAGATTGTATTTGTATAGGCTGCAGATGTTATGAAAACCTAAAGAAGGGAGAGAATAATGCTGATTAGCAGTGGCATGGAGAGATAGGACTGAGTCTCAAAGAATTCACCCTTGAAGGATGAGACAGGCAAGAAGAAGAGGGAAGGCAATGCTAGGATGACCACAGCACGAGCAGAGGCTCGAAGGTAAAAGCAGAGCATGGAACATTAAAGGAATAAGGCAGAGACTAAGCTAGAATGGCAGGAGACAAGGTTGGACAGGCTGAGTGGCTCTAAATTCTGGAGGCCCTTGACTTCCTAGATTAAGTTCTAGCTCAGACCCACAGCCCTCCAAAAAAATGATGTCTGATATCCTCTAGGGGAAGGCGGAAAAATGGAAACACACAAAATGGGAGTTAAGAGATCTGGATGCTAGTTGCAGCAATTCACTGACAGCTGAATAACTTGGAGAAGCCCCTTCATTTCCCTAGGTCTCAGTTCCTGCATCTGTAAAATGAGAGGGTCAAACTGGATGATCCCAGAGGTCATTTCAAGCTGTCACACCGTATGATTCAGTGAACACACACTCCTAAAAATCTCCCCATGAGATAAGACACACCTGATCTCACTTACACTACCGGCCAAAGGGCTGTTTGTCACATGTCCTCACATGTCTCAGCAGGTCCCCAGGGGGTCTTGAGGTGAGGAAGGTGTAACTTCTGGCCTAACCACAAACATCACATCCACATGCAAACAGCCTGACTGCAAGGAAATGTGCTGAAGACCCAAATGTTCCTGATTAGTTGCAACGTTTTCTGTTACAGAATAAGGCCTGCCGTTCCCGGCCCTGACTTTTGCAAATGCATGATTGCACAGTTGACTGGGTTCAAAAAAAAATATATATATATACAACAGCTGAAGGGCAAGTGAGCAGAGAACAAGTTATCTAACATGACACTGACATATTATTTAGTAAACTCCCACAAAGCCAGTAAAAGGGGTTAGTGTACTTTAGCACGGAAGAGGACAAAGAGAAAACAAAACAAATTAAGAACTTCTGTTCCATGAGGGACACTACAGAAAAGGTGCAAAGACAGCTGAAAAACAATGGGGAAAGATATTTGCAATGTCTAAAACCAATGAGCCATTAATAAGTAGAATATATATGGAATTCCTGAAGGTTAGTAAGAAAAGGAAAGCAGTCCCAATAGGAGAATCAGCAAAGGCTGTGAACAGGTAATTTCCAAAAGAGAAAATTCAAGAAGCTAATAAGCATACCATGAGATATTCAAAACAGGGAAATGGAAAATTAAAGGAATGATGAGATATTGCTTATACCTATTAGGTTAGTTAAAATTAGGCAGCTGGCTAATGCCAAATGTTGGCAGAAATGTAAGAACTTCTATGTACTGTAGGTGGAAGCATGAACTGGTGCAGCCAGTATGGCAAGAAATCTGGCAGATAATTAGACAAAATACACTCAGACCTATGACCTTCTCGGGGTAAATATCTATATTAGTTTCTGAGGGCGGCTTCAGCAAAGTACCACTAACTTGGTAGCTTAAAATAAACATGAATGTATTCTCTCACAGTTCTGGAGCTCGGAAGTTTGCAATCGAGAATATCAGCAGGGCCTCACTCGCTCCAAAGGCTCTAGGGGAGAATCCTTCCTTGTCTCTTTCAGATTCTGGCAGCTCCAAGGTGTTCCTTGGCTGCATAATTCCAATTTCTGCTTCGGTCTTCACATGGGCTTCTCTTCTCGGTATTTTCTCTTCCGCTATCACTTCTAAAGATACGAGTTATTGGCTTTAAAGCCCACCCAGATCCAGAATGACCTCATTTTAACTTGATTACGTTTGCAAAGACTCTATTTCCAAATACAGTTACACTCACAGGCTCCAGATAGATATGATTTGGGGGGAGGGGGGGTGGCATTATTCAACCCAGTACAGTCTACCCTCTGATGCCTCCAAATTTATGTTCTTCTCACATGCAAAATATATTTACCCAATCCCAACATCTTCGCAACTTTTAACCCATTCCAGGGTCAACTCTGTTCAAAATCTCATCTAAGTATCACAAACTCAAAAAGTTCCAAGTCTCATCATGTAAATCATCCAAACCAGGTATGGATGAGACTTGAGGTACGGTCCATCCTAGGACAAAATTTCTCTCCATCTGTGGACCTGTGAAACTACAAAACAGGTTATCTGCTTCCAAAACATAATGGTGGGACAGTTATAAGATAGATGTTCCCTTTCCAAAAGAGAAAAAATTCGAAGGAATGGAGGGGCCACTGGTCCTAAGAAAGTCAAAACCTAATAGTGAAAATTTCATTAGGTTTCAAAGCCTGAGGATAATCCTCTGTGGCTTGATGCACCCTCTGGGCCCATGGCAGTTCTGCCTTCTGGGCCTGCAGTTGTCCCATCCTCTAGGCCCATGGTGACCCTATCCTTTGTGCCTATAGCAGCGCCTGAGAGTCGTTCTTCCTTTTTCTTGAAGGGTAGCAAATGTCTGCAGTCGAGTATTCTATCAGCTCACTTCCTGTCTGTAGAATTTTGGAAGTCTGAGAGCTTCCTCTCCTTTCATCCTGTCTCTGTCCTTTTCAGTTCAAGCTGGCAGTGCTTCTGCTAATACGATATTCTCAGAAACTTCGTGGGTCTTCTATACATGTCACAGGGGTTCATGCCGTTAGAGAAGAAGGTCCTCCACAGATCTTTCCTGCATAACTCTATATTCCTAGCTTCTGCAGCGGTAGCTGAGTGGATCCATGAGTCACATGCCTAATTTCTTCATCAAAAGGTTGTCCATCCACACTCTCAGGCTTCTCTCTAGAGGACACTTCCCAACAGTAAATTTTCTAATTGTAGCTTCCTTTGTAGTCTGGGTAAACTGAGAATCTCCCCCAATTAAAGTGCTGGTTCCTTTTATTTAATACTTCCTTCCTCCATTTATTTTTCCTCTCACATTTTGCTATAAACAAAGAGAAAGCGGGCTGCACCTTCAACACTTTGCTTAGAAATCTCCTCAGCTAAATATCCAAGCTCGTAGCTTACAAATTCTGCTTTCCGCAAAACAAAGAAAGCACAATTCAGCCAAGTTTTCTACCACTATTTAGTAAGGATAACCTTTCCTCCAATTTCCAGTAACATGCTTCTCATTTCCTTCTGAGTTCTTGCCTTTAATGTTCATTTTTCTAATGACATTCTATATGTGGCAATATATGTATGCTCTAAGATGGCAAAAGCTTTCTCCACCGTGATCCTCACTTCCTCATGAGTTCTAACCAGAATCTAGACTTTTTCTATATAAGGAGCTTCAAAATTCTTCTAGCCTCTGCTCATTACCCAGGTTCACAGCTATTCCCACAGTTGTAGATATTTGTTACAGCAGCACTGTACTTCCAGGTAGCAAAATCTGTGTTAGTTTCCTAGGGTTGCCTTAACAAAGTAACACAAAACTGGTGACTTAGACAACGAAATGTATTCTCTCACATTTCTGGAGGCCACTGAAATCAAGGCTGTGTTCCTCTGAAGGCTCTGGGACAGACACCTTCCTGTCTTTCCCAGCTTCGGGTGGCTCCAGGTATTCCGTGGCTGTGGCTGAACAACTCTGATACTTGCCTCCATTTTCACATGGACTTTTCCTCATTGTCAGTCTTCTCCTTTTCCGTCTCTTATAAGGACAGTTGTCATTGGATTTAGAACTCACCTATATAATCCAGAATGATGTCATCTTGAGATCTTTAATAATTACCTTTGCAAAGACCCTTTTTCCAAATAAGGTCACATTCACAGGTTCTGGGGCTTAGGATGCGGGCATATCTTTTGGGGAGCCAACACCCAACCCACTATCACATCCCAGAGAAATCCTCACCTAGGTTTACATGGGTATAAGCCAAAGATATTCACTGCAGCATTGTACGTGCTGGTGGGAAGTCAGATGCCCCCCACTTGGGCGGTATGTAGATAAAATATGGTGGATGATCACGGTATCAGAGATATTTACAGTTCCCAGACTACCCCTGTGCTCCCTACATTTCCTGGCCACCACACAGTTGATTAGGGCCATGTAACAGTTTTGGTCAATGTGCCGTGTGTTACAAGTTTGAAGAATGCAAGAGCAGGTATAAATTCTCCATGCTCGCTCCTTCCCCATCTCAGCAATCCTGAAAGTCATGCTCCCAGTATGATAGCCATGAAATGCAAGTGGTGAAGGTCCCTGAATTACAGCTTAGAAAGGAGCTGCACTGAAGAACTGCTCGACCTACAGAGGATTCTGCGTGAATGAGAAATAAACTCCTGTGTGTTAAGCCACTGTGATTTGGGAGTTGTTTGTTATTTCAGCATGCATAGCCCAGCCTACCCTGAATAATGTGTCCACCATGAAATACTAACATTTGTTAGGAGCAACATATTAGAGAAATACACACCCCATGGATAGGTCTTAAAAGCATAATGCTTAATGAAAAAATCAGGAAAGAGAATGGGATATATAACATAATATCATTTACATTAAAATAAATGCACACTTCACAAGAACGCATCCAAGTTTAAAAAATATATACATGGGGGTGGGGGAGAGGGATGGGGGAGGAGGGAAATCAATTCTATCAAGCGAGGGACTCGCCAGTTCTAATTTTAAAATGTTCCAGGGGGCTTCCCTGGTGGCGCAGTGGCTGGGGGTCCGCCTGCCGATGCAGGGGACACGGGTTCGTGCCCCGGTCTGGGAAGATCCCACATGCCGTGGAGCGGCTGGGCCCGTGAGCCACGGCCGCTGAGCCTGCATGTCCGGAGGCTGTGCTCCGCAACGGGAGAGGCCACAGAAGTGAGAGGCCCGCGTACCGCAAAAAAAAAAAAAAAAAGTTCCAGGACCCAAAGAAGATGATGAACCGGACGCTCTACTCCTCAGGGTCAAAAGGGAAGCTGGGGTACGCTGGCCTAGGGTGGTAACCCTGCAAGAGACAAGAGAGAAGCTTGGGGTGTGCTGAGCACTGAGAGATGAAGAGGAGATGGGGGTGGAGTAGAAAGACCCTGAGCTCACCTCCTCCCACAGGTACAGCAAATTACAACTATTTACAGAACAACTATCTATCAGAACAACATGAAGACTAGCAGTAAAGATTTTCCACAGCTAAATATATAAAGAGGGAACCAGGACGACACAGTTAGGAGGTCAATACCCACAAGACCCACACCCCTGGGTAGGCAACCCACAAGTAGAAGGATAATCACAACTGGGGAGAAGTGGTTCTCCTGAAGAAGCAAGAGATCTGAGCCCCATATCAGGCTCCCCATTCCAGGGGTCCTGCACCAGGAAGACAAGCTCTCAGAACATCTGGCTTTGAAGGCCAGCAGGGCTTGTGTACCTGAGAGCTGGAGGGCTGCAGGAAACAGAGACACCACTCCTAGAAAGAACACACAAAATCTCACATGCTCCGAGTCCCAGAGAAGAGGCAATAATTTGAAAGGAGTCTGGGTCAGATCCACTTGCTTATCTTGGAGAGCCTCCTAGAGAGGCAGGAGGCAACTGGGACTCCCCTTGGGGACAGAGACGCTGGCAGCAGCCATTTGGGGAGCTTGTTCTACCACGAGGACACTGGTTCTGGCAAGCACCATTTTGGAATCCTCCCTCTAGCCTATTAGCACCGGGGACTTCCCTGTCTACTAGCAGGCTGGCACCAGTCCCGGGACCCCCTGGACTGCAAAGCCAACCATGAGGGGGCTGTCCCTGCCCAACAGCAAGCTGGCACCAGCCCCGGTACCCCCGGGCCATGCATTCAATGGCCCTGGGACCCAGCCCTGCCCATCCATGGGCTGGCAACCAGCTAGGCCAGAGGCCAACTCCACCTACCAGGATGCCCATCGTAGTCAGCCCCTGTCACAACAGAAGGGCCCACACAGCACACACAGGGGCAACCCTAGAGCACATAGCTTTGGTGACCAGAGGGAAGCATGTTGCTGGACCTCGTAGGACATCTCCTACATAAGGCCTCTTTTCAATGATTGGGAAATGTAACCATCTTATCTAATACATAGAAACAAATGCAGGATTAGGCAAAATGAAGAGACAGAAGAATATGTTTGGAACATATTTCTGAAGGAACATGACAAAAACCTCAGAAAAAGAACTAAACAAAGTGAAGATGCACAATCTACTCCATAAAGAGTTCAAGGTAATGATTGTGAAAAAGCTCAATAACTCAGGAGAAGAATAAATGAACACAGTGAGAATTTTAACAGAGTAGAAAATATAAAGGAGAACCAGGCAGAGCTGGAAAAAACAATAACTGAAATAAAAAATAGACTAGAAGGAATCAATAGGAGATTAGATGATACAGAGATGATCAGGGCACAGGAAAAGAGAGTAGTGGAAATCACCCAAATTGAACAAAGAAAAGGAACTAAAAAGAATTTTTAATTTTACGAGAATTTTTAAAAATGAGGATAGTTTAAGAGACCTCTGGGACAACATCAAGCATACTAACATTTGCATTATAGGGTTCCAAGAAGGAGAGTACAGGGAGAAAGGGGTAGAGAACTTAACTGAAGAAATACTAGCTAAAAACTTCCCTAACCTGGGACCAGACATTCAAGTCCAGTAAGCACAGACAGTCCTGAACAAAATGAACTCAGAGAGGTCCACACCAAGACACACTGTAGTTAAAATTGCAAAACTGGGCCTTCCCTGGCAGTCCAGTGGTTGAGACTTTGCCTTCCATTGCAGGGGGTGTGGGTTTGATCCCTGGTCAGGGAGCTGAGATCCTACATGCCTCGCAGCCAAAAAGCCAAAATATGAAACAGAAGCAATATTGTAGCAAATTCAATAAAGACTTAAAAAAAAATACTGTACTGTACACATAAAAAAAATTTTTTTTAAAAAGGCAAAACTTAAAAATAAAGAATCTTAAAAGCAGCCAGGGAAAAGCAACTAGTTACGTACAAGGGAACTCCCATAATTCATCAGCTGATTTTTCAGCAGAAACTTTGTAGGTTAGAAGGGAGGGGCATGATATATTCAAAGTGATGAAAGGGAAAAAACTACAACCAAGAATACTCTACCTGGAAAGGCTATCATTCAGACTTGAAGGAGAGCTAAAGAGTTTTACAGACAAGCAAAAGCTAAAAGCATTCAGTACCACTAAACCAGCTTGACAAGAAATGTCAAAGGGACTTCACTAAGCGGAAAAGGCCACAACCAGACATATGAAAATTACAAAAGGAAAAATCACGTTGGTAAAGGCAAACATACAGTAATGGTAGTAGATCAATCCCTTATGAATCCAGTAGTAAAGTTAAAAGACAAAAGTAGTAAAAACCATTTATATCCACAAGTAGTTAAGGGCTACACAAAATAAACAAACAAAAGATGTAAAGTATGTCAGAACATTAAACATGGTGCAAGTGGGGAGTAAAAATGCAGGTTGTTAAAATGCATTAAAACTTAAGATATCATCAACTTAAAATAATCATACATAGAGAGAGGTTGTTATATATGAACCTTATAGTAACCACAAACAAAAAACCTGTAATAGATATACACAACACAAAGATCACTAAAGATAGTGATCAAATCACAAAGGAAGAGAGCAAAAGAAGAAAGGAACCAAAATAGGACTACAAAAACACCAGAAATCAATTAACAAAATGGCAATAAGTACATAGCTATCAATAATTACTTTAACTGTAAATGGACTAAATGTCCCAATCAGAAGACACAGAGTGGCTGAGTGGATAAAAAAACAAGACCTGTATATATGCTGCTTACAAGAGACTCACTTCAGATCTAAGGACAGAGACTGAAAGTGAGGGGATGGAAAGAAGTATTCCAAGCAAATGGAAATTAAAAACAGCAATTTTGGGACTGCCCTGCTGGCACAGTGTTTAAGAATCCTCCTGCCAATGCAGGGGACACGGGTTTGAGCCCTGGTCCAGGAAGATCCCACATGCCATGGAGCAACTAAGCCCATGAGCCACAACTACTGAGTCCACATGCCACAACTACTGAAGCTCACGCATCTAGAGCCCATGCTCCGCAACAAGAGAAGCCACTGCAATGAGAAACCCACGCACCACAAGGAAGAGTAGCCCCTGCTCACCACAACGAGAGAAAGCCGATGCACAGCAACGAAGACCCAATGCAGCCAAAAATAAATAAATATTAAAAAGATAAAAATTTAAAAAACAGCAATTTTTTTGGATATGTCTCCTCAGGCAAGGGAAATAAAACCTAAAATAAACAAATGTGACTATATCAAACTAAAGTGCTTTTGCACAGTGAAGGAAACTGTCAACAAAACAAAAAGGTAGCCTACTAAATGGGATAAGATATTTGCCAATTATAGATCTGATAAGAAGTTAATAACCAAAATATACAAAGAATTCATACAACTCACCATCAAAAAACCCCAACAACTCAATTAAAAAACAGGCAGAGGACCTGAACAGACATTTTTCCAAAGAAGACATACAGACGGCCAACAGGCACATGAAAAGATGTTCAACATCACTAATCATCAAGGAAACACAAATCAAAACCACAGTGAAGTGCCACCTCACACCGTCAGAATAGCCATCTTCAAAAAGAAAATAAATAACAAGTGTTGGTGAGGATGTGGAAAAATGGGAACCCTCGTGCACTGTTGGTGGGAATGTAAATTGGTGCAGCCACTGTGGAAAACAGTATGATATTCTTCCAAAAATTAAAAACAGAACTGCCACATGACCCAAAGCAACCTACAGATTTAAAGTAATCCCTATCAAGTTTGGGCTTAACATATACACCCTATTATATATAAAATAGATAAAAAACAAGGACCTACTGTATAGCACAGGGAACTATATTCAATATTTTGTAATAACGTATAATAGAAAAGAATCTGAAAAAGGACATTTATATATGCATATACATATATATGTATAACTGAATATATATATATACACATATATATGTGTAGCTGAGTCAGTTTGCTGTACACTTGAAACTAACACACATTGTAATATATTAACTATACCTCAATAAATTTTTTAAATAAATAAATAAAGTAATCCCTATCAAAATACCCATGGCATTTTTCACAGAACTAGAACGAATAATCCTAAAATTCATATAGAACCACAAAAGACCCCAAATTGCCAAAGCAATCTTGAGAAAAAAGAACAAAGCTGGAGCTCTTCCTTTGTGATTTGATGACTATATTTAGTGTAATGTTTGGATTTTTTTCCCTCTGTTTGTGTGTATCTATGACAGGCTTTTTGTTTGTGGTTACCATAAGGTTCATATATAACAACCTCTCTCTAAGTATGATTATTTTAAGTTGATGACATCTTAAGTTTTAATGCATTTTAACAACCCTGCATTTTTACTCCCCACTCGCACCATGTTTAATGTTCTGACAACATATCCTCCCAGACTTCGGACTACACTACGAAGCTACAGTAATCAAACCAGAGTGGTCTAGCACAAAAAGACACATAGATCAATGGAACAGAATAGAGAGCCCAGAAATAAACCCACACAGCTATGGTCAATTAATCAACACAAAGGAGGCAAGAACATACAATGGAGAAAGGAGAGTCTCTTCAACAAGTGGTGCTGGGAAAACTGGACAGCTCCATGTAAAACAATGAGATTAGAATATTTCCTAATACTACATACAAAAATAAACTCAAAATGGGTTAAAAACATAAATGTAAGACCTGAACCCATAAAACTCCTAGAAGAGTACACAGGCAGAACACTCTTTGACATATACTGTAGTAATATTTTTTTGGATCTGTCTTCTAAGGCAAAAGAAATAAAAGCAAAAATAAACAAATGGGGCCTAATTAAACTTAAAAGCTTTTGCACAGCAAAGGAAACCATCAACAAAATAAAAACACAACCTTTGGAATGGAAGAAAATATTTGCAAATATGACTGACAAGGCATTAGTATCCAAAATATATCAACAGCTCATACAACTCAATATCAATAAAAACAAACAACTCAATCAAAAAATAGGCAGAAGACCTGAACAGACATTTTTCCAAAGGAGACATACAGATGGCTAACAGGCACATAAAAAGATGCTCAGCATCGTTAATTATTAGAGAAATTCAAATCAAAACAACGAGATATCACCTCACACCTCTCACAATGGCTCTCATCAAAAAGTCTACAAATAACAAGCGTCGGCGAGGATGTGGAGAAAACGGAGCCCTTGTGCACTGTTGGTGGGAATGAAAATTGGCACAGCCATGATGGAGAACAGTATGAGTTTTCCAATATGGAAGTTCTTCAAATATCTAAAAATAGATCTACCATATGATCCAGAAATTCCACTCCCAGAAATATACCTGGAAGAATCAAAAACAGTAATTTGAAAAGACACATGTACCCCAATGTTCATAGCAGCACTATTTACCATAGTCAAGAGATGGAAGCAACCTAAATGTCCATCAACAGGTGAATGAATAAAGAAGACGCAGTGTGTGCATGTGTGTGTGTGTGTGTGTGTGTGCAGTTCTCTTTATCTTGAACAATCAACCCCCATCTTTCCATGGCCCTTCTCATCATTCAAGTAGTCCCTTGAGCCCCTGGAAAGGCTCTCTCTGACCACATTTCCTAAAGTAGCTTCCCCCATTACTCCCTCTCCCCTTCCTTTACCTTCTTCATAGCACTTCTCACTAGCTGAAAGTAATGTCTGTATTGTCTATTATCTCTCTCCCCATGAGACTGCAAGCTCCATGACTGCAGGCCCTTGTTTGGCTTATCCATCACTGTATATACAGTGGCTGGAACAATGAGTGGCACGTAGTAGGCACTCAATAAATATTTACTCCATGAATGGCTTGTGAAGAAAGCTAAGTGGGCTCTGATGTGTTCAGCCCAAGTGATGGCGAGTACAGAGCTGATGCTGTTAAACAAGATAGGAGTGGTAAGAAAAGCAGGACGTTTTGAGAAATAAATAATGAATTCAGTTTTGTAAATATTGATTTTCACGGGTGCCCATGAGATATCCAAGTAGAGGCTTCCAACAGGTCATGAGTCAAAAATTGGGAGAGACCCATAGATCTGAGAGCTGTTTTAAATCTGCTCAAAAAGAAAACATTTTTGCTTTACTCTCTTAGATTCATTGACTGGGGCCCTACAAATTAGACTGATAAAGACAGATTTATAAGAGAAAAGGCATACAAATTTTATTTGATGTTAATTTTTATGTGACACAAGTGACTTCCTAGAAAAGAAGTGAATACCCAAAGAAGTGGATTGGCCTGAGAGCTTATATATCAATTATAACAAACAATGATAAATTGTAGAGAGGTATCAAGATAAAGGAGAGGGTCTTTAGGCTTCTAGCAGCTATAAACTGTGGGAAATTAAGTATATGAGAAACTAATGGAAGATAAGGGTTATCTTAGCAAGGTTTGCTTGTGCAGGTCCACCTAGTGTCAACTCTCCATCTTCTTCATGGCCATAAAACTTCCCCAGCAGAGGGGATTTATGACAGTCCTTATTTCTCAGGAGTTTCTGCTTTTAGTCAGATAAAGGAAGCTCTGAGAAGGCTTCCTTCTGCTTCTATTGAATCGCAAATATCTTTAGTTCAAAATAATCCTTATGCCAAATTGGCATAGTTGGGGGTGGCATATTTTGATCCCCTTCAAAACCATGAGAAGAGATAAGACAGTAAAAGAGAGAGAGCATCACCACTTGAATGAGGTCATGGTATGCAATGCTTGGGTCCCACTGTGGAGCCTACTCTAGGGTCCTAGAGATCTAGCTCTAAATTTCACTCCCAAGCTGAAAAATACAACGGCGAGATTCCAGCACATTTGTCTGGTAAAATGAGACAGACACAATCCCTACCACCTAGAGAGTTTACACTTAGCTAAAACATTCCATGTAAGCTGAAGTTAGGGGAAGAATTGCTGGGTCCCTGGAACACCAGCTTGAGTCCCCTGCTACCTAAAACCCACTGTTCTGCCTTGGAGGCACCCACCAGAGTCACCTGAGGAAGCTGAAACATTGCAGCAGCCTGGGAACAATCACTTTGGAACAGAAAGTTAACATAACTGTTCTGTCCAGATCAAGATGGCCTTTAAATAATCTACATCCATCACAGGCATCTTACTGAGCAGTTTCAGACTCAGTGCAAATTGCCCACAGTCACACTGAAAGAAGAGGGGAAATGCTAAGTCTAAGTGCTAAACCAGTTCTTATCCCTGGTTGCACATTAGAATCATCTGGGAAACTTACACACACACACACACACACACACACACACACACAGTGCTTGAGTCCCACTTCACACCCACTGAATCAGAACTTCTGGGGCTAGAACTTGGACATCAGTATGCTCCTAAAGCATTACAGGTGATTCTAATGTACAGGATGAGAAAAAATGGTCTCAAACAATAGAAACGTGTCACTGGAAAATTTTTCCTTTCTCCTTCCCCTTCTCTCTTTCCTGGAAATTAATAGAGGACATAAAAGTAATCTCAGCATGTATGTCTCACCCATGGTCAGAATTTGACCATCATTTCCTCTTGGAGCTCTGCTCAAGAATGGCAACTGAATGAATCAGTCGTCTCCCTGTTCCCAAGTAGCCATTGGCGGGGGAAAAAAAGTCCACTGAAGAAACCAGAGGGAAGGAGGGAGAGTAAATCAGACCCCAGGAACAGCAGGACAGCTTTTGCAGCTACTAACTCATTCAGTGGTATTTCCCTTCCTTCTTCCTTTGCCCTTAAGAGTGATCTAGATACCAACCACTGAGTCAGGTCCAGAATTCATTTTCAGACTTCTTAGAATATACATGCATTAAAATCCCAGGAGCAGGAAACGTACTTGCCTTAAATGCTGTGTTGATTGACAACTGAATGAAAGCATTGGGCACAATCCACCCCTGCATCCTTCTTAAACCCACCTTCTTGCTGACAGGACACATTCCTGGTTGTTTTCCCACCTCTCTCAAGAATGACCCCTTCTTCATTGCCTTCACTCCTCCTCACGCTTTTTCTTGGGGGTCCCTGAAGCATCTCTGTAGAACTGTATAGGGTTCCTCAAGACAGCTTGAAACATGATCCAAGCCCTACTCCTCCATTTTAGAGAACTGGAAATTGAGGTCCAAAGAGACTGAGTGAGGGGTCTGCCCAAAGTCACGGGGCTAATTAGAGACGAGATAAGGACAAGGATCCAGGTTTCCCGAACTCCAAATGCATTCACTCCTTAACTCACCTTACTACTGACTCAGACACAGGAGGAAAAACACCAAAGGGTGATGATCTCTATGGAGATCTTTCTGTCTAGTCTTCTAGATCTTTGGTGTTCAGAATAAAGACCTTGGACCAGCAGTGTAGGCATCATCTAGGAACTTGTTAGAAATACAGAATCTCAGGCCCCACCTAGACCTACTAAATGAAACAGAATTTGCATTTTAACAAGATCCTTGGGTAATTCTAATGCACATTAAAATTGGAGAAGCACTTTTCTAAATGATCATTTAGCTGTTTACTCATGCACAGGTGCAAGTATTTATTTAACACAGTGTATAAAGCAGGATGTTAGGCACTGAGAAGGCAATAATGCCAGAAAGAAAATGATTTGTCCTAATTATTTAAAAAATTTTAGAGACAATGGCAAATTAACGTATTTAGTTGGATAGCATTGATACATGTGGATATGGTAGACTGATTTCCATATCAAAATAATTTTAGAAGTAATGTTATAATAACTTAAGATAAAAATTAAAATCTAAATACCCATCATCCTGGTACCAAGTACATGTGTCAGTTTCCAATGTTCCCAAACTACTCTTCATTGCTATCCAAAGCCTTCACTTGAATCAAAACCACTGTAATGCAGGGTCGACTGCATTCAAGCCAAGGACTGAGCACCAATTCCACTCTCATTATTGTAATACTCCTGGAACAGAATAACGTTACCACCTTAGTCATTGTTGCACCCTTGCAATTTTCCTGGTGTTGTCAAAAACTCGTTTCTGGTATGGATTTAAGCAGACCCAAAGAACACCTGATCTCTGCCAACTTTCCTTCCCACTTCTCTTATTAACATTGAGTTTCACATCAAGAGCTTGGCCTTTCCTTGTATCTTGGCAACAGAGCTTCCAGAGGAAGTGCAGAGGCCAGGGCATACACAAAGACTGTAACAGAACAAAGGCAGAGAGGATAAACACATACACAGTGAATGAGAGTGTATTTATCAAACCCCAGGCATCATGGCTGCTCTACTTTCTGCTCTAGTACTATCTTTTTGTGCTCAAATAACAGCATTTGTACAATTCTGGTTGATGATTCTAAATTGACTGCTGATTGAAAATAAGATCGAGTCCTCACTTATGAAAATGAAAGACTTTAGAATAAATACACTTGAGGAGAAAAGCAATACATGCACAAAACGGTGATATCAATGCAAGCCAGGATGTTGCAGAGTAACCAAATGAGGGACAAAGGTGAAATGCACAACACATGCTCAAGGGAAAGGCCAAAGACTGGAGGCAAGGAGAAAATTGTCCTTCTCTCGGCAGACTGTTGTGGTGTTGTTTTTGTTTTTGTTTTTTTTCCTTATCCATTTTCATGGTGGGCAGAAGATGGCCATTCCACAGCTTCCAAGTTTACACATTATGGATGGAACCACAGAGAATGCCCGTTTCTCATGGTCATGACTACAAAATCCCAACAGAGAAAATGACCAGTTTGGTTTAGATCAGGAGTCCACCCCTGCACCAGTCAGCTATGGCCAGGACCTGTCAGTGATCCCTGACTGCCCGTGGACCATATAGGAAGAGGAATCAATTCCTAGAAAAGGGGATGTATTGGCTTGTGAGTTGGACAGATATCCCAAAAAGTACCTGTGAGGTAGAGATATACAGTGACAAACACAGGTGTCAGCCAACAGTAGTACCAAGGCCAGGATTGGCTGTCTGAGTTGAATGGAACCTCACTGTCAGAGTTGTCCACAGGGGGTCCCTTAGGGCATCTCCTAGCACTACCATATCCTGTGATTAAGGTCAATTGAAAACCACAACAACTCAAAACTACGAATGGCCCAGGCTCTTCAGGAATAAAGGATTGGGTCACCCTACAGGGTAAAGAATCACAACCAGTTGAGGTACTTGCTAAACAGAAAGAGAATACAGAGTAGGTAGTGGAAGAAGGTAGTTATAAATACCAGCTACGACCATGTGACCAGTTATAGAAATAAGGACTGTAATTGTCATGAGTATTTCCTCCATATTTGGCGATGAATACATGTGTCTTTGTTCTCTTTCCTCTCGTTATTAAAATAAAACGTATTGACTTTATATCAGTATTTCAATATTGTTAATTTTACGTCATAGTATTTAAGTTACTGAATATCAAGAAACACCATTCAAGGACTTTTCCTCCTCTTCTGGGGAAGGGATTAATGCATTTGGGGTTGTCTGCGGGATCGTTATTATGTTAGAAAGAATTATAACCTTGTTATTGTCTTTATTTGAAAATTCAATGTGGTTTAAGGAGAAGCATATGGATGCCAGCTTGACAAGGGGTGGACTTGTGATGGTTAATTTTATGTGTTAACGTGACTGGATCACAGGATGCCCAAATATTTGGCTAAGTATCATTGCTGGGTGTGTCTGTGAGGGTGTTTCCAGATGAAATTAGCATTTGAATCAGCAGACTCGGTGAAGCAGTTCGCCCGCCCTCTGCAATGTGGCAGGCATCGTCCAGTTCATTAAGGGCCTGAACAGAACCAAAAGGGGCAGGAAGGAAAAATTCGAGCCTTTCTGCCTGAGTGCTTGAGCTGGAACATTGATCTCCTCCTGACCTCTGCATTCCTGGTTCTCAGACCTTGAAACCTGGACTGGAATCTACATCAATGGTTCTCCTATTTCTCAGGTCTTTGGACTCAGACTGGATTATACCACTGGCTTCCCTGGGCCTCCAGGTTACAGATAACAGTTTATGGGGCTTCTCAGCCTCCATAATTGTGGGAGCCAACACCTTATATTAAATCACTTTCTATATGTATATCCTATTGGTCTGTTTCTCTAGAGAACCCTGACTAATACAGCCTGTGAGCTGGCTTCCCTCATGTCCCCAAGATGGCTGCCATAGTCCTAAGAGTCAAGTATAGGCAACATCCACAGAATAGTTCTTTGGGAGAATTTCTTTCTATCAATGAGGAAAATATTACTCAGAAGCCTCCAGCAGACTTCCCCTTATCTTACTGGTCAGGATTTTATCTAGTGCCCATGCTTAACTCAGTCACAGGCAAGAGGAAAAGGACAACCATGGCTGGCTTGGGCCAATTACAATTCACTTCCAGGGCTGAGGAGCGATCCTTCTCCTGTGAAGCATCCAACACCCTGATACCCCCAAGTTTGGAGTTCTATTAGCAAGAGCTATGGGTAGGGAACCACTGGTGCCTACCATAGCCCCCACTTCCAGAAAGGCATTTCCAGCACTAAAAAGAAGATGCCTTCCTTATCGAACAAAGATAGAGCAAGGATTAAAGAGCTGCTTTCACTCAGCCAGCTTTCCCGTTCCAGCTATGTGGACAAAACACCTGTGCGGAACTGTGTAAGCACAGACAATTTCAAAATAATTCTGAGCCCTCACCATATGCCAGGCCCTATACCACACACTGTAGGGGATGCTGGGCAGGGCCAGGACTGGGTGAGGTGAGACAAGCTAGGCACAAAATTTCAGGAGGCACTCACCCTCAGGGCTGTGCACGTGCAGGTTGGCACTTGAGAGCATGTGCCTCCTTAAATTTTGTGCCTTGGGGACCTCACTTGCCTTACCTAACCTAGTTTCAGCCCTGATGCTGTGTTGTGCCCCCCCAGATTCACCACTCTGTTCAGAATTAAGGCACCTATTCTCCCAGATGCTGGGACTGTGGGTGGCTGGGAGCTCTCAGATGAATCCTTCTTGGAATTTCCCTCAGCTGAAGAGAGCTGCCTTCCCCAGAGCCTCATCCCTTCCTGGAAGCAGCCCCATCTAATAACTGAAGAGCAGAGCTACGAAGGCCCAGCATTCTTGCTTCAGCTTTGGTAAACTCTGCAGCGTCATCCCACATCGAAAGCAGCCCACAGGACTGATTGAGCCCATGGGACTGTAATTACATTGCTGTTCAGCTTCTCCTCCTGTCCCATCTTATTTCCTTCATTCACAGAATTGTTCCCCAGCTACCTTTCAACATGCAAATCTCCATCTCAGAGTCTGTTTCTTAGTGAACTTGTCTGGCAACAGTTGTCTGAAAAAGGTGCAGGAGTTGCCCCCCAAAAAACAGACATTAATACAGGCTACAATGAGGTCCTCATCTCCATTGATAAGACGCAGCACTAATAGATCCTCAAATGTATTAGCAGTGCAAATATTCAAACTTGCTCTAGGGCGAACTACGGTGGGAAACAGAAGGGAAGGCATTGGCAGGTGCAATTTTTCAAGCATTTGAGAGATGGGGTAAATACTGATCATAAGAAGATCATAAGAGATGCACTGGAGAAGACAATGAAAGACTGAGTGTGATTAATCCAAACCAATGAAGGCTAAGCGTTAACACCAGAAGGCCTCCTTGGAAGCATATAAAGAAACTCTCATACCCTGCAGCCAGAGGGCAGAAAAAGCTGAGCATCAGACCCAGGATTTAATTATAAGAATAGCAGAGCCCCAGAAGAGATTGAATTCTCCACCCACAAGTTGTTCCACATGAGAATCTGGTCTCTGATTAGGAGGAGGCAAGACTCTGGCACTTGGGATGGGGACATATAAGTTGATGTACTAAAAAATCCCAAATCCCCAGATTTCCCTGAATGCTCTGGGTCTGCAGAATTGGCTCACTCCTTTTATCAAAGGCTAGCACTCAACCCTTACAGGAAGATAATGCTGAGGCCTCTTCTTGCAAAACAACACATACTGGCCTGTGGTAGTCAGCCACAGAGATGGCTCCAATGGCCCCTGCTTCCTGATATTCCCACTCTTCCATAGTCCCCTTTTACCCTGAATGGGGCTGACTTTTGTGACCAAGGATATTGCAGAAGTGACCAGGTGTGGCTTCTGACGCTAGGTCATAAAAGACCGTGTGGCTTCCCACTTGTTCTTTTTTGGATCACCCACTTCAGGGGAAGCCAGCTGCTATGTTGTAAGGATACTTAAGCAGCATTATGGAGAGAACCACGTGGCAAGGAACTGAGGCTTCCTGCCAATAGCCGACAAATAACTAAGACTTCCTGCCAACAGTCATGTTCGGAGCCATCTCGGAAGCAGATCCTCCATCTCCAGTCAAGCCTTCAAATGACTACAGCCCCAGGCAACATCTTGACTGCAACCTCATGGGAGACCTTGAGCCAGAAACACAGAGGTAGGCCATGCCCAAATTCTTGACCCACAGAAATTGGGAGATAATAAATATTATTGTTTCAAGCTCTTAGATTTGGGAGTAATTTGTCACACAGCAATACATAACTAATATACTCTCTCAGGATCTACTCCCATCTCCCATCTTGACCATCACATCAATAACTACGGTTAAAGTACAACACAACCTAACTGAGGGAGCAATGGATCTTCTAATAAAAGAAAGGGTTTATGCCCCTCAAATAAACTGCAGGACCCAGCTAGCACATGGCAGCAGGAACTAGGATACTAGGTTTGTGACAGAGGATTTAACACTCCAGAAGACAGTGCTGAGACACATCTAGGGTGAATTTTGGAAGTTTGGAGAAAGCAGTGAAGTGGAAGTGCCAGAACTGCCATGGCAAACAGTGGGAAGGGGGATCAAAGTGTTCAGAGGAGCAAGCATGCTAAAGTAGATACACTAAACAAGATGAGGAAAAGCACCAGATGACCTTATTCCATGGGAAGGCACAGAAGACACTCTGTTTATCAAAGTGACGAGGAATGCCCTGGGCACCCGAGACGGGCACCAACATCAATCACTGAGAATTAATCACTGGCCACCCTCTGTAGGGCCAGTCTGATGGTAGGAGATGTTATTGTAGAACTGGCCTCACTGATAGCAATGGGGATGGTAGAATTCTGAAGAGGCCAGCTAGCTGCCCTTAACCACCAGAAGCAAAGAGGTCACAATTACCATAATCCATAGAGATGGTACTAGAACACAGGACTTTTAGGGTAAGACGTAAGGGTAATATTCAGTATGCAAAGGAAATCAAGGATAGGTGATCAAGAGACTAGGGGCAACCCAACGAAAACTCATGATCCCTAGTTCAATTTCTGGATCTGAGTCTCTGTTTTGATCTGGATAATTGACTGAAAGAGAGACAAAGTCCCTAGGAGGGAGGACCTTTAACACCATGGTAAGTATGTACAGTAATGATTACCTCAATTCGTCTCTAAAGGGATCTGTGGTCATTTACCCAGGTAGCTGTATACTTGGAGAAGGAGAAATCCCAAATATTTTGAGGAATGTTAGACGTAGGACATAGGTTGACAGTGAAACCCAGAGATCCAAAGCAACAGTATGCCCAACCCCCATTAGGGTGGGGCTATGGGGACCAATTAGTACATGGGATCCTGTCTCAGGTTCAGCTCACAGTGGGTATGCTGGCTCCTCTGACCCACCCAGTCATCCCTTTCCCTGTACCTGAATATATAACTAGAATGGACACACTAGGTTGTCGGCAGAGCCTCCACACATTACAGTGGGAAAGCCAAGTGGAAGTCTCTGAAACTGCCCTTCCCCACTCCAGCACAGATAGTGAATTGAAAACAGTATCCGATCCCTAGGGGAAAGGCAAATCTCAAAGATGCGGGGGGAGTGGTGATCCCTACCACATTGCCATTTAATTCACCAGTCTGGCCTCTACAAAAGTCAGGTGGGTCATGCAGAATGACTGTGGACCAGTGCAAACTAAATTAAGCACTAGCCCCAACTGCAGCCGCTACGCCAGATGTGATATCTTTGCTAGAGCAGATTAACATCGCCTCGGGTTCACAGTCTGCAGTCGTAGATCGGAAAAATGCATTCTTTTCAATCCCTATCAGAAAGGAAGATCAGAAACCGTTCTCCTTCACTTGGGACAGACAACAGTACACACTGACAGCCTTGCTCAAGGGTGTGTTAACTCTCCCAGCCTCTGCCAAAATATAGTCCAAAGAAGCCTGGCCCCCTGGACATCCTGCAGAACATCATATTGGTCCACTCTACTGGTGACAATGTGTTACTTGGACCAAGTATGTTGGAGGTCTTAGTAATACACGTGCCCTTCAGATGGAAGGAGAAAAATGCTACAAAGATTCAGTGGCTCCCAGCATGTTGGTAACACAGTAAGTTTCTCATTAAAGGATAAGGTGTGGCTGCCACCCAGTTATGTCATGTTTCTCATACCAAGAGAACAGCAGACAGGGAAAGGAGTTACCATTCTGGCATGAATAATTGGCCCTGAGAATCAGGAAGTGATAGGGCTGCTTTTACAACTGGGGAACAAGGAAGACTGTGTTTGGCACCCAGGTAAGCCTCCTGGTGTCTCTTAACGGAAAAGGGATAAGTACAGCAGCCGCAGCCCGCTTTGCACCCACCGAGTAAGCCGTTGGTTCAGATAAGGGGAAGGAGAAGCCAGAATGGGTTGTAGAGAAGGAAGACAATTGAGTTCAGTGGCAGCCTCCAGAGCAGCTGCTGCGGTGAAGGCTCTAGTTCATTCCTCTTACAAGTTTCCCCAGGAAAAGAAGCCCCGCAGCCCCAGAGGAGCAATTTGCAGAAGTTATTTACGAAACAAGGGAAGCAGAGGCACAAAGAGTGGGCTGCAGTGGATCTGTGGTGCATTACCCAGATTTACCACCGCCTTTAGGGCTCAAGCACTCATTCCCCTCACCTGCTAAGAGTGATGGCAGCTGCCAGCTAGCCACTGAATCCCTCCAGGCCTGACCCTCTGCTGAAGAGGTCCTTTGCGGAAGATCACACCCTCTTCCCGGGGACAGCACATCCAATGACTGGTCAATGTGGGGATATAAGACCCACACCTTTGTCTCAATTCAGGGTAACTCTGAAGGGCTATTTCAGCTGCATAGACACCCGTGGGATTAGTCACACCTTCCTTAAACTGCAACACAGTTCACCTTCTCCCTCACCCAATAATGCTATCTTCACTTTCCCAAAGGTATGGATCCCAAGAGGACTCCCCAATAACCTTCCCGCACGCAAACCTCCATCTCATAATCTATGTCCCAAGGAACCCGAGCTGCAACACATGCATTGTCTCATTTGCTGCTCACCACGACTGAGACTGTATTTGTTTTACTATCATCTTTACTATTATCCCTATTTTACAGAGGAAACTCAAGCTCTAAGAATTTTAATAAACTTGCACCCTCCCTGGTTCTAGAGCCTACATGCTTAACAAAAATGGATAAGCAAACACTAATCCTTGTCCTCGAGTCAGGCAAATACCGCCCCGAGTGAGACGCTGGGTGCAGCGTCAAGCCCTACCTCTTAGAATGTCTCCTTCCACTGTGTGTTCCTGGGACCTCGGGAAGTTGCAGAGGAAGGAGGGAGGGCACTTCTGTAACCCAACTCCCCTCTCCAGGCTCCATAAGCCTCCCCACTCTATTATTGTGGGTTCCCAGGGTCATCTCTCACGAGATCGAAGCTCTCTCTTGTGCTTGTGATGCTGTGCAGAGGAGTCTCCTCGACATGACCAGCTGCCACTGTGGGTCCCAGATTTCAAGGTAGCTGGAGTGACCCCCATGCACAGTGATGTTGGGCCTATGAATTCAGTGGTTTGTGAAGTGATATATGGCTAGAAAGTTACATAACTGCAGAGATCATCCAGGTTCAATCTCTTCTCTTCCCACCCCCAAGCTCTCAGTCCCTCCCTTGAATAAGGCTCTGTCACCCAGTCTCCCCAACGTTCCCAGGTGACAGTGATAGATAGAGGAAATGCTTAATGGGAATATGGCTAAAGCTGTCTCCACTATGACAGAGGGACAGATTGTCATCAGCTTCTGCAAGTTGATTCTCATTTTATTCTCTGAGTAGTCTCTTAGACGACATCTGGACTCCCATCAACTTCCCATCAACGTTGCACGTATGCAACATTTATAAGTAACCAGGCAGGGCAATGGAGCGTGTTCAGTCACTTTGCATAAGAACTTCCCTAGCACAAAATCTATATATAACTCATTTGGCAACCCCCTTTTCTACCCATTAAAGCACCAGTGCCGAATATGTTCTTAGGAGAGTTCACAGTCCTTCTGCCATGGGCTCCCTGAGGCCACAGAAAGAAAATTCCAGGTATAGCTTTTCCCCTACCCCTTATATCCACATCTCCAATGTCCCTTAGATTTGTCTCTCATTTTTCGCAGCCAAGCTTCTTCTGCCTAGGAAGGTCGGTCTCCTTCCCCCCACCCACTTGTGCAGCTCATTCCTGCCCTTGATCTCCTCTCGTGCCGTTTTCCACCCTCCTCCCCTCGGGAGGATCTCCTTGGCTTCTTCAGTAATCCACATGCACTGCATCCTCCCCCAAGATACCATCCCTGAGGAGCCTCATTCCACTCCGAGCATTCGAGATGCTTATCTGCATGTGCTTGCACAGATACTGGACTATAACTGCCAATTTTCAATGGATTCTGACACAATTTTAGAGCCAGAGTACTGTTTCTAAGTGCAGCCTCTGTCATTTATGGGCATGTGATCCTAGGGAAGTCTTCTCCCCTCATTTGTAAAATGGAGACAGTAATGCTATGCAGCGTGTTTGTGGAGAGAACTAATGGGGTAAAGTAATGGGATGTGACCTTTAAATTTTCAAGTGTTATCCAAATGTTACTTTATCATTACTGTGTTGTTTTCCTCCAATGCCCTCTGAGGCCTCATCTTTTACTCCCTTCCTAACCCTCCCCTGGCTCATATATAGTGCCAGGAACACCAAAGGCTAATATTAGATGTAGAGGAAAGAATGAATAAAAGAAAACCACTTGTCCAACAGAGTGAATCTAGAACTTTCTCTACAGGGAAACACCCCGAAAAGCGTTGAAACTTATTTGCAGCCCACCTTGCAAATCCATGCTGAGAAAAGGAGGAAGAGCATCAAAACCCTTCCATTCCTCATTCTAAAATGGGGCCAACATTGCTAACAAGGGACTAATTGGCCTCTGGAACCCTTGTTAGCTGCCCCCCTCCCCAAAGACTGTTACCTTTAAATGATCAGCTTTTCTAATCCCCTTTAAAGAGATCATTTCTATCTCCATGATATGATCAGTTCCTCTTCAACAACTAATGCAAGCCTTAGTGTTTTCCATTGCTTTCTAGCTGTGTCAGATTTCCCTAGAAGACAGAAATGAAAGTGATGACTAAGAAGATTGAACTTAAAACTCTAATTTTTGACCTACACATTGATTCCCCCACCCACCCCTCCCATTCCTGTCTCCTTGCCTTCTGAGGGGGGAAATTACCATTTTTACAGAGTGTAAAACCTTCAGCTTGCACCATTACATGTGGACTTGCAATCTTTAAGTGCAGATTTAGTTCATTTACTTGAGACGATACAGAGCAGAACCTACTCACAGAATCCAGACTTATTTTTTCCTATGCCCCTGACAATCTTCCAAAGAGACAGAAAGGGCTACATGCCAGAAGGGTACTAGTTACGGTCTAATTCCCCTCTGTCGCTTAGAAACAATTAGGCATTTACTTATCAGCCTCTGCATTGGCTGTATTCTATATCCCAACCTTGCCTTCAAGTCAAATTATTTAAAGCACCACATCTGGAATACAGAAAGACATTGGAAAAAAGAAAAACAAACAAACAATGAGGTGGGGAACAAATAATAATATGGAGTCTTTCTTCAGACTATCTGAATAGACACTCATAGAACATTTCCCTCACAGAAACAGGATGAGATTTCTCAACTGGGTTTGTTTTTTTTTTTCAGTGACCCAAACTTGAGTAATACAGTCAGTACTTTGATGACTGTCTAAGATAATTAAATGGTTATGGTGACGTGTGAATGTGGCCCATTTTCCAGTGTGGTCTGTTCCAAATATGCTCATACTTAAATCAAAATCGCCTACAGTTTAGCAAACATCTTAGCCCCATTCTCAACTAAAGGCAAGTTCTCTTGTCTGCCAAGCTAACAAAAAGTAGACCATTAGCTTGCCCAAACTATCTTTGAGGGAACTTTTGGAATGAGGAATGGTACCCCTGGTGTAGTTCAGATCATCCTGCATGAACTCTACACTTCCTCAATATGTTTATTGAAATCCAGGCACTAGAACTACAAAACTAATCCAAACCACCCCTAAACAGAAGAAGTTCATGGTCTCAGACTGACTCATTAGCAGATCATTTTAATACAACTCAGGTAATGACAGATATACAGGGGCTGGGGTTGGGTAGGGGTAGAGAGAAGAAGTTTCCTGACCACATCTTAAAGGATAAGCAGGAACTGGACAGGAAAAGGTAAGAAAAAGGGCCAATTCAGGCAAGGAGAATAACAAAGAATCAGGAGAATCAGCAAACATTTTTACCCCTTATATGCAGCTACCATTTTGTGGAGTTGAGCCTGCCCTTTCGTTCCTCTCTTGTTCTGGAGCCCCCAGGAGAGGCTGACCTGGAAAGCCTACCTCTAACACCCACTGTGCATCCTCGAGGCCCTACTGCCTCAGTGACCCTCCATCACCACTCCCAGGAAACTCAGAGGTGCCAACACTCTACAGAGATCTACGCTGAGCTGAGGAAGTAAGGCTCTCCTCCTTCTTGAGACTTGCTGTGACGGAGGGGTCCCCATGCAGCACTTAGTGTCTTCCACAGCCCTTGCAGCCTCAGCCCAATGGGTTCCCTCCAACCCTAAGGACTCAGAAATGACTCCATCAGGGGATCTGCCATGGGAGCTGAGGAACTCACCATGGCTTCCTCAGAATCCCCCTCTCCCCGCACTGAGCCTAAGAGCTTCGATGTGGGAGCAGGCTCCTTCCCCCTGTAGGCCCTCATCCTTCCCAGGTAGTTCCTCACTTTCCCCGCCCTCTAGCTTCTGGCCGGCTGCCCTGCCAGTGTGCCAGACGGCCCAGAGACACCTCAGTCCTGACCGAGGACACGGCTGAGGCCGCAGCTGCGGCCCCTGCTACATCATTTCTCTCTACTTTAATCACAGATGAGAAAGCAAGTCTCCAAACATCATTTTCAACACCAGAAACTGTTAACAGCAGATGCCTCTGGAGCAGGGAACAGAGCAGATGGGGTACAGGATGGAAGGAGACTGGCTTTTTTATACCCTCCTTAGTAGTTGTGAGTGTTGTGCTGTGCTGATGGTTTGCCTATTCAAGGAGTGTAATTCTCTAGAAAATTACTTTAGAAAGAAAAGTAATTTTTTTGAAACCCAGAGTTTTCAGAGTATTTTCTAGAAAGCAATACTGAGGCCTTTCCTTTGTACTCAAATGGCTTAATAATCTTATAGGTAAAAAGTAGGTTAAAAAAAAACCAATGTTGATCAAGAAGACAGATATCAGACACTAAGCCCACTGTGAGACCTTAATAAAGTTTCTTTACCTCTCTGTGCCTCGGTCACCACATCTGTAAATTTGGGATCATTATAGTACCTGTCTCACAGACTTATGGCGAGATGAAATGAACAAACGTATCGATACATGAAGTATTTGGTGTCTACCAGCTAGTAAATACCATCTCATCGATTGCTAGCAATCATTACCCTAAGTTGCTGCTCACCTCTGTCACCTTCTGCTATGGAGCGTGGTAAGAAGAAAAATAGGTAAACATACCTCTGAGAAGAATGGCACATAGATTATTTAAAATGACATCTGAGTGCTTTCAAAACCCCCATCACACTTTGCCATGTGTCTCCAGCCTGTTGGAGAAACACTTCCTTTGGTGTGAGCCGCCTGTGGTATGCAATATAGGACCTGAGTCAGGGACTGGGTTCAAGCCATTGTTCCTCCACTAACCTGCCGTGTGCCTCTTGGGCAAACGGCAAGGTTTCCAGTCTTAGTTTCTTCACAGGAGTGTCACGGGGCCAAGTAATCTAGTGTATGTGTAAGGGCTTTGTAGCCACAAAAACCCTGCAAGTGAGGTGCAGTTATTTAGAAAATACACAAGTGATGGCCTATTAAGTAGAACAGCTGAGTTAAACAGAACAAATGTCCAGGAACCGGAACCACCCAGAAGTTTCTACACTGCCAAGAGAGAAGTTTACTTTCTGGTAAAACTCTGCAGTGGTTAAATCAACTGCTGAAGAAGTAACCCCGTCCCAGAATACTCTCCTGGTAGGTTGTTAATACCCCCTTGGTCACCACCCTCCCAGCGTAGAAGAGCCCTGAGCCTCTGAGATGTTCCCTTTCTCTTCCAGATGTTTCCTCTGGGTCCACACTCTGAGTCCTTTCACTTCTCTGGAAAGAACGTGTTCTCTTCAAATCCAAGGCACCAAAACATGCTGCAGGTTCCTATAGTTCAATCCACAATGACTTTTTTTTTTTTTTGCGGTACACGGACCCCTCACTGTTGTGGCCTCTCCCGTTGCGGAGCACAGGCTCCGGACGCGCAGGCTCGGCGGCCATGGCTCACGGGCCCAGCCGCTCCGCGGCATGTGGGATCTTCCCGGATCGGGGAGCGAACCCCGTGTCCCCTGCATCCGCAGGCGGACTCCCAACCACTGCGCCACCAGGGAAGCCCAACACAATGACTTTTTTAATCAGTTCAAAGGAATCTCAGAGAACAACGTTCACCAGTTCAAAATAAGTCAGTTAATCTCTCCAGGCCCCAGCTTCCTTACCAGGAAAATGATACTTCAAATTCTAAGAGTCACATGAGCTTGGCACAAGTGTAAACTTAGTTTTCACCGTTTCTTCTCTCTCTATCCATTCTGGTTAATTCCATAAACTTCTACCCCTAGACACAGGCTGAAATCCACCTCACTCTCAGCTCCCTCTGGTTTTGAAAATGTGGGTCCTGACTTGTTTGAGTTCTCAGGTATGAAAGTTTGCTCTCCTGCCTGGCTCACCTGGCTGGAGTTCTCACACAGCTGTTGTTTAGTAAATTCTTGCTTAGTGAAGAGACAAAGGAAAGAATGCTTGGATGAAGGATTAGCTTGTTCATTCACTCAACAAATATTTACTGACTGTCTGTTATATACCACAGAGAGCAGTTCAGTAAGAACCTGACCCATCTGTTAGGTGGAGGTGGAGGTAACGGGGCTCGGCAGGTGTCCCCGAGGAAGTGAAGTTTGGCTGAGATTTGAAGGAAGAGTAGGAGGTAACTCTACTAGGAGCATTCATGAGCCCAAAGGCCCTGCAGTGGGAAAGAAGGAAGATGAGTGGATGAACGAATGAATGAATGAGTGAATGAGTGAACTAACAAACCTATGAATGGGCAGCCAGGTCTTACCCTTGGTAACTGGTACCTCTCACTGGGTTCCTTTTTCAATTAGCACATCCCTGTTGCCAGACATGTGTGGTTACATCTTATCAGTCTACAAAGCAGGTGAGTCCTGGACACCTACCAATGTGGTTAGAAAAGAATTTTGCAGTATTTAGATAAACATTTCCTCGGTTTCTACTCTGTGGGAAAGCAGTCATTATCCAAATGGAGAGCTGAGAAATTTCAGAGTTTTACTACTTCAGAGGATTTACTCCTTTCAACTCTTCACTAATTCACCAGTTTTCCCCGATTTATAGTTTCCATTTCAGCCCTTTCCATTATCAGCATAGTTGAAACACCTCCCCAAACTGGCTATAGCAATTTAGATATTTTCATTTTGCAATAAGATCCAGTAAATCTAGTATAGAATTTAACCATGTTTTTCCTTCACAAGGTGAAAATCCTCAAGGGAGATAAGTTTACTAAGCAAACAGAAGAAAAACTTTTGTCATTCCTGAGAACGGGGAAGGAGGGGGGAAAAAAACCCTGTAAATGTCACTAGTGACTAACCCCATCTATTTTTGGCAGGCCCTGGGGGGTGTTAGGGCTTTCCAAGTGGTACATTGAACAGTGACATTCCTATGAAAAAGGAATGTGCTGCCTCTGCTCCCTGGAGCGCTCACCTGCAGCAGCTGGAACTAAAAGTCTTAAAGGTGAGTGGGAATCAGGGGCTCAAGTGCAGTTTCCAACTGCACCCCGAACTGCCCTTGGGTACCACAGGTCACCTGCATTTTTAAAGCCCACAAATCAAGCATGTCTCTCATCTGACAGCTTTCCCCAGGCCACTGTGGACTTGTGATGATACCTTTTTAGCACTTGCCTCTCCTGCTGTGTCTATTACTATCGACTCCATTTATACCTGACTTAGGACAGATGCCCAGATCTGTTCCCATGAACTCTAGAGTTCTGCCCTGAACTCTTATCAAATCCACAGAAGTCCTAAGAAAGATGTCACTGTCAAAAGTTCAGAAAGTGTTCCTGTTGTTAAAAATGACATATTATGCTGGTGTACGTTGGAGACATATTATGCTGGTATACGCTGGTATACTGCCCAGGACTAGACCTGGGCAGCAAAGGAAATATGTCCTTGCCAGGGTTTTTAGGTTCCACCATATTTGTAAGCACTTCCTATATTCACCACTTTGTTTTTTCCCAAATGAAGTCAAAGGCATTCGATTAAAAATAAATGTTTGCAGAGGTGGTTCATTATAAGTCTCTCTACTTTTGTGTATGCTTGAAATTTTCCATGATAAATGGTTACAAAAAGAAAAATAAATAAGCACAGCATTTCCATAGCACAGCATGCTATAGGATCCTTGCTGCTTTACTTTCTCCTCCCCAGCACCACCAAAGACATCCACAACTAGGGAAGCTCTGAAAGCTGAACTTCAAGCTGTATGGGTCAGCCCTGAATCCCATTTTGCTCAGTTGCTTAGAAGTGGAGCTCAATTTTTTTGTATCTTACATTCCACCAATACTTCCATAAAGAAACTCTGTCTCACTGTGATTAAAATTAAAGATTCACTTCTTCTGAGAAGGAAATTACATATTAACAGGCATTCTGATGTTATTCTTACCTTTTACTTAAAAGGTAAATGTTTTAAGGACATTAATCATTGCTATACTATTATTGGGAGTAAATTTTATTCCTATGTCTAGAAAACATATTAGCAAATGATGATGTCACAGTAGTTAAATTTTGCAATACAACACTACCTTCAGGCTAAAGCACAACACAGATAAGTAAAACACTGAAAATGAATTCTATAAATGTCATGGACACAAGTTAAAAAAAAATCCATTGAACATTTACAAAGTTAATAATAATGCCTAGCATGCTTGCATATAATCATGTGGGTGAAAATATGCTGGCTTCTTAGGAACTGTTATAAAAACTCCACATTCCACCTACACAACTTCTGGGTCACAAGCATTCTACTCCCAGCTGAAAACCATTCTCTCAGAAGGTGTCTTTAAACACACCCACGGTCATGACAAGCTGGTGTTCCACCTCCGCCTGCCCTGTAGATGGAGACTGGTAGACACACGGAGGAGATGGGGCGGAGAGCTGTGGACGCGGACTCGATGCCACTGTGACCAGAGCCCTAGCCCCATCCCACTCCACAATACCCCAGCTTGGCCCTGACGTCAAACCTGGGCTCTGGATGATAACAGGAAACAAATTCCTCGTGCTCCATTAAAGCGTCCACGTGTTATTCCAAAGAAAACCTTAGAATCTGCTTGATAATAGGGATCATTTTAAACTCACAAGATGATGGCCAGTCTGAATAGTGAAAACCTCCTTTATGCTTTAATGTGATTTACTAGTTTCATTACTTTCAAAATTATGGTGTAACTCTAAGGCAGGCTAATGAAGAACTGTTTCATGGGTATCTCTTGCTTGGTGCATGCAAGATTTTTTAAAAAAGGAAAAGTTGCACCACCCAAGCTTTCTTAAGAAACCCTGCTCCAAGACGAGGGAGCAACTGGCAATCTGCAGCAGCAACTGCAGGGTGAAGCATAAGACAAGGGCCTCAACACAGCTTCCCAGAGCTGTACAGACAGTGCCGGGAGCCCCATGCGAACGATGAGCATGTGCTGTGTGAGTTCAACATACACATCAGTTTGGGTCCCACCACATCCATGTGCCTACATTCACATGTAGCATGCATGTTGCTCCTCATAGCAGTCTCCTTTCTCTTGCCCATAGCTATCCTGCAGAAGGTGGTATATTGACCCATATTCCAGAATCCTGAGGGAACCTAGCCCAACACCCAAGTACTCTCACTCTTACAGTAAATGATTCTTATAAAATCAAAATTCCAATATGCCCTTTCAGATTAAACAAGATTCAAGGGAGTAGGGTTCCATGTAAACGATTATGTAAACAAATTCAGGGAGAAGACGTGACTTAGCCAGAGCAAGTGAGAATAAATATAAAGGTGGAATTTCTAGTTCCAGTTAGAGAATTAAATATTTGTGTTTATTATCCCAAAACCCATTAAAATGCTTACAAAAAGAAAAACTGTTAAGGGAAAAACCCCTAAGCAGCCAAGGGAATCTGCCTATGGGACTTAAGCCACAGGTGTGGGCAGAATGAAATGCCAACAGAACGGGGAGATTAAGTGAAAAGTTTACACTGGATGACGAGGCACTCATGCAGGTACACACGCACCACGCACTCCCTGACATCGCCCCTTCTGCCAACATTTTCATGACTCAGCTATCAGAATACTTGCAAGGCAGGTTTATGTCCTCCAGGCAACAGTTTGGACAACTCCTCTCTGGGGAAACTGAATAGCCCAAGAGAAACCTGTCCCCACTCCCTGCATATAGTGACGTTTAAAGATCCTCCAATGGAAAAATTGAGAGCCCTGCCAGTTCTCTCTTCGGAAAAGCCCACCAGCTGATAAGCCCCACGTACGTAAAACTTCCAGTCAGCATTTCAGTGCCTCTCCCTTAAAAATAAGTAACCTTAAAAATTAAGTAAATAAGACATTTGAGAAAACTCACACTCTTGAAAGAAATAGACCAAATAGACAAACTATCTGGAAGAAGAAATTCAGGAGAAATAAAAATACAAGTAGTAGAAAAATAAAAGGTTTTAAGCTAATATTAATTTCCTCAGAGAGATAAAAGAAGATATCATATTCATGCAACAAGATGCTATTTTTTAGAAAGAGAGTTCTTGCAAATTCTAAATATGATAGCAGAGATGAAAAGCTCCATGGAGGCATTAAATAATAAAGCTGAGTAAATCTCCCAGAACGAATGGGAAAAAGAGAAAGAGACTGACAGGAGGAAAAAAGAGGTTTTCTTTAAAAAATAGAGGATCAGTCCAAAAGGGCCAATATCCAGAAAGGGAGAAT
Organism: Pseudorca crassidens; assembly: GCF_039906515.1. Classification (NCBI taxonomy): domain Eukaryota; kingdom Metazoa; phylum Chordata; class Mammalia; order Artiodactyla; family Delphinidae; genus Pseudorca; species Pseudorca crassidens. Next base: position 32,765,602 of record NC_090303.1, on the reverse strand, counting down.
AAAGAAAATAGAGAGAGAGGTAAGTGGGGAGGGAGGGCTAAAGGGAAGGAGGGAGGAATAAAGAAATATCATCCTGGCAAGCAGTGCAGCTCTTATGTAGTTAGGGCTGAAGTAATATAGCACATCATAGAATGTTGAGTTCTAAATCAACAATGGCAAAACCTGAAAACCAATGGAATTTACAGTGCAGAGTCCTCAGAAGACTCAGCAACTGGCAATCCGAGAGACTTCAGAAACTGGGGGTTAAGGTGAAGCAATCAAACCTAAGAAGGGCTGAGTGAAGGCCACTTGACAAGCAATCAGAGCCTTCTATCCCCTCCCTGCTCTGCACCACTGGGTCTACACCTTGCTCTTCTTCACAGCCCTGGAAGACAGCCGGTTTATTCTTTGCAGAAACTCTGGATTGGAGGTCAACTGGCCCGCTTGTAGGTTTGGGAACAGTACAACAAACTAGGGCATTTAGTGATCCTAAAATGCTGAAACTCCCAGCTCTTCTTCCCCAGCCCTGTTTCCCCGGTTGGGTACCAAAACACTGGCAGCATACATGTAAGCTTGACAGGAGATAAGAAAAGTTTCTTTCTGGAAAGTATGACCAGTACCACCCTCCCACCCAAAAAAGTCCAGAAAAAACTGAATCAGAGGTTTCATAAAATAGTGATTCCAGATCACACTACAGTAGGAATCTCAAAGTCAACGAGCCCCAACTATAAACTCAGAGCTTCCAATTAGCCTTTTAGTCCTCTACTCTAATCCTGAGCAGACATCCAAGGGTTACCAGATATCTAAGGAAGGCCTAGAACAAGGAAACTAGAGAAAAAAACAAATAGATAAAAGCAACCTGGAAGAAAAAAAATACACAGGAATTAAAACAAATTTAAAAGTATTAGTAATACACAGGAATTAAAACAAATTTAAAAGTATTAGTAATTCTCTCAGGGAAATATGAGACAATGTTATACCCTTAAAACAAGAAAAGGAATCTTAAAAAGGAACACACACTTTACCAAAAAAAGAGGCATCAGAAATTAATAAACATGATGGTAATGAAGAAAAACTCAAAAGAAGGAAATCTGATTAACAAGTGTTTCAGAAAGAGGGAACAGAAAACCAAGGGGAGGAAATCTTCATTAAAATTCAAGAAAATTTCTCAGAAGGGAAATATCTGATTTCCTGAAAGGACCACAGAGGGCCCAGTATAATGGATGAAAATCGGCTCACGCCCAAGAACATTATTGTGAAATTTCATAACACTGCAACAAAGGGACGATCCTTCTTTGCCTTGACTCCTAGAGGATGTTCTCCACCAAAACAAAAGAGTAAACCAAGAAAGAGGAAGAGATAAGAAATCCAACTCAGGAGAAAAACATAGGAAATTCCAAGGCTGATAGTGAAGGGAAGTCCCAGGATGACAGCTCTGCAACAGTGTGGAGAGCACTCAACCCAGACAGGACAAGGTTGGAGGAGTGGGGCCTCTATTCAAGAGAAAGACAGACACTGGTAGGTTACCTAATGATGGCTGACTGTCTGTCAGAAGGTGGGTCTGCTAGAAGGTCAGTACAAAGAAAACTACACAAATGGGAGGAAAGGCAACAGTTAATTTCAGGAAAAATAAGAAGAAACAACCATAGTCTGTGGTGCTCAACTGTGAATTATATTTTCATAGACAAGTTACATAAGCACAGAAGTTGATTTAAGCAAAGTGTATTATCCTCAGAGCATGGGGCACAGGAACAGAGGGGAATGGGGTGTAAGAGAGTTGGATGCTTATCTACCATAATAAGTGATAGAAAATCTCTAAAAGTCACAATTTAAAACAGTATAATCTAGGTATATTATTTGGAAGCACCAATATGTAAACTCCAGAAGAAATGGCCAAAAGAATGAAAAATGGTTGCCTCTGGAAAGGGGCACTGGAGGAGTGTGAGGAATGATGCGGGGAATCACTGTTTTGTTATAAATTTGTCAATACTATTTAACTTTCTAAATGATGGACGTATATACCTTTGATAAAATAATTTTTAAAAATATGTTACGCTTTTTTCAAAATGAAGAAACAAACATAAAGGACTTCAGTTTTTTTTCTTCCTTGCACCGGCCGGCATGCGGAACTTTCCCTACCAGAGATCGCACCTGCGCCCCCTGCAGTGGAAGCATGGAGTCCTAACCACTGGACCATCAGGGAAGTCCTCGACTTTAGCAAGTTTTTTTTTTTTTTTAATAAATTTATTTATTTTATTTATTTTTGGTTGCGTTGGGTCTTTGTTGCTATGTGCGGGCTTTCTCTAGTTGCGGCGAGCAGAGGCTACTCTTCGTTGTGGTGCCCGGGCTTCTCATTGCGGTGGCTTCTCTTGTTGTGAAGCACAAGCTCTAGGTGCGGGCTTCAGTAGCTGTGGCACGCAGGCTCAGTAGTTGTGGCACAGGGGCTTAGTTGCTCCGTGGCATGTGGGATCTTCCCGTACCAGGGCTCGAACCCATGTCCCCTGCATTGGCAGGTGGATTCTTAACCAATGTACCACCAGGGAAGCCCCTGGACTTTAGTTCTTAATTAAAATAATAAATCAATATGGTGAGGGACTATTGACTCCTCCAGATAAGGGGCTAGTCTTATTCTCCTCATTCCCAGCATCTAGCACAGAGTAGGAACTCAATAAATATTTGTTGTTTGGTTGATTGCTCTATTCATGGGTGTCTTGGGCTACATTAATAGAACAATTCTCGGGAGAAAGTTAATAGGTAACATTCATTGAACACCTACTTTGTGTCACACTTTGTTCTAAGTTCTGGACATATATCACCTTGTTTAATTTTCACAACCCATGAGAAAGATGCTGACATTGTCCCCATTTTATAGACAAGGAAACTGAAGGACAGAGGAGGTTATATAACTCTTCAAGTCACACAGCTAGGAGATGTCAAAGCTGGATCTAAACCCAGAGTGGCAGGCTTTGTTGTCTCTGCTCTTAACCACTAAGCTTTATATCCAAGGAGGAGGTATTGTGTGGTCAGGCCACAGTTGGAATATTCTGTTCTGTTATGAACACACACACAAATATACACACACACACACACACACACACACAGTCTTTAGAGGTGGAATGTGATCACAGGAAGTTGAACAGGATGTGAGAAGACCATGCAAGAGGGTGTGGAAAATAGGGATAGTTTGTCAATGATGACAGTCTAATGATGTTTCAAGGGGGCTGATAAAGAAAAGGGGACTGGGCCCAAGTAGTAAACTAGATCCAACAGTAGAGATTATCCAAAGCTGTATTTCAGGTTAAGGAAGAACTCTTCCACAGTTCAATGGAAAATCAACTACTTTGGAAAACAGATGATCCCATTATTGAAAATCATTAGCTCATCAAACTCCAGGTTTGGAAGAAAATCTAAAGGAACTTCATCCAGTCAACCTCAGGATGCTTGGATCACCTTTACATCACCCTCCTAAAAGGTATTCTCAAACATTTCAGAGATAACACACCAGAGGCAGCACATTTTAAAATATATATATATTTTTAATCAAAGTTATACATGCACACAATTTAAGGAGTTCTACAAGATCCACTAAGGAAAATAGAAGCTCCTCACTGGAGGTAACCACTTTCAATTTTTTTTAAGGTAATTCTTTTAGAAAATTTTATGTCTGTATCTCTAAATAGCCTCCTTACATTGCTATATCTTGACTGTTCAATAGTAGGTATTCTCCATTAACTTCCCGCAATATTAGATGACTCTGCTCTCTTTCATTCCTCACCCCAAGTATACACACATACCCTTTTCTTCTCCTTATTATTCTGATATACTTTATGTAGTGATTGTGGTTAGATCAGCATTTAGTGTTTACATTACTATAAGCAAGCACTATTCAGAGTTGAGGCATGATGTAAACCATGATTATTTTTCCTTTCCTACACATCTTTGTACTTCCTCTGGAATGAATAAAAAGTCTCACTTTTTGCCTTTGATTAATTTCTTATGTACGTATCTGTAGTTCGAACCCTCAATTCTCTGTCAAATGTCTGAATTTCCTCTCAAGACACTCAACACATGCACAGCTGCACCTTTGGCATCTGGGGGCTTCCTTTCCCATCACGTGGAGAGTCCCTTCACCTTTCTCCTACTTCCTGTATCTCCTGTCTCTCTCTTATCTGATTTTCTCCATTGTTTTAATGGTGCTCATTCCACAGTAGCTTCTTGAGAAAGGCTGTATGGGAGATAAATTTTTTGAATGTTTTCAAGACTAAATATATCTTTATTCTACCTCACACTTGATTCTAAATTGGATTCTAGTGTTGCTGTAGAGAAGTCTAGAGTCATTCTGATAGCTGTTCTTTGTATGTGGCCTGTTTTGTCTCCCTTGAGACTTTTAAGATCGTCTCCTTATCTTGAGTGATGGACATTGAGAAGTTTCACAATGCTGTGCCTTGGGTGTGGGTCTATTTTCTTCGGCACTCAGTAGACAATTTCAGTCAGGAAACTCATGTCTTTCAGTTCTGGGAAATGTGCTTGATTTCCTCCCCTTAGTTTGTTCTGGTCCCTCTTTTGGACAGTCTTATTCAGAAACTGCACTTCCTGGACTGGTCCTCTAATTATTTTATCTTTACTTTTCTCCCCTATTTTCTATCTCATTTCTTTGTATTCTCATTCCTGAGATGTTTTCTCAACATTTTCCTCCAACCCTTCTACTGAAATATTCATTTTTGATGTCATTTTTTCAATTTTTAAGAGCTTTTTGTGTTCTATTATTTGCTTTTTCTAGTATCCTATTTTGATCTTATGGTTAATTCTTTCTCTCTCTAAAAATGTTAATAATAATTTTTTCCTTGAAGTTTTCTTTTTGCATAATCTCTTTTTTCCCCTTTGAGTTAGCTTTTTCCAGTTGTTTGTTTGAGTTTTTGGTCTCTGTCTTTCATTTGAGGTTGTTCTCAGAGGTCTGGTATTTCTTGGTTGTATGCTCAAATTAAATAGGAATTTAAAAACTGACTGGAAGCTCTGGTCTTTGAATGAAGTTTGTCCAATTTTGGTCTCACTTTAGTGTAATCTAGCTGGGTTGTTTGTTAGGGAAAAGCCAACATCAGAAACATCAGGTATTTCTTCTTGGGTTGACCAGATATGCCAGAGTATACTTTTTCTATTCTTCTGTTTGAAAGTTAGAGTCCTGGCTAACAGAATTCTAAGAGCCCAGTGGTGTTTTTGGACAATATCTCTGCCATTCCCCTCAACTATGCTTGAGTCCTCAGTCCAAAGATTCTGGACTGGAGTTTTATCATCTCCAGAGGAAAAAAAACTCCAGGCTCCTGTTAAGGTTGGAGCAGGGATGGGATCTAGCATCAATGAATTGTTGGAAGGGTCCAGGACTCTTAACTACTTCTCAACATCAGTCAGCTAATTTTAGGCTTCCCCCTTCACTCCAGTTCCATAAATGCCTGGTGCTGCCAATTCCAAAGTCTTTGGGGTATTCTGAAATTTAGATCAGGGAATTCTCAACTTTCCCTGTTACCAGCCTAGGATTCACCTTCCCCAGGTCTGCTAAGTTGGTTACCACTTGTCCGTATGCTTTCCACCTTTAAAATGTTTTTGTTTGGCCTCCTCTCTAGTTCTCCCATGCTTGTGGGTTTGTGCCTTTAAAGAAAAAAAAGAATCTTTATTTTAGTTTTAGTGGTTTGGGGAGGAAGAAAGAACTGGAGACGTGTGTTCAATTTGCCATCTTTGCCCAGAGATCTTTCCATTCCATTTTTGGGCAGTTCTGACAGAAAGTTCCCCCCTATTGGTATGATCTCTATCTAAATTTTAAATGCAAATAACCTTTAGTCCAGCAACTCTATTGCTAAGAGTTATTTAAAAGATATATTCGTAAAAGTGAGCAAAGAAATTTAGATATCTTTTACAGCATATCTTTCATTCAAATACGTAAATGAACAAACAAACAGGAAACAATCTGACTATTGGTAGGAATATGGAGAAATAAATGACAGTTTATCCATATAATGTGAGACCTTCCAGCTGTTTAAAAGAATGAGGTAGGGCTTCCCTGGTGGCGCAGTGGTTAAGAATCTGCCTGCCGATGCAGGAGACATGGGTTTGAGCCCTTGTCCGGGAAGATCCCACATGCCGCGGAGCAGCTAAGCCCACGCACCACAACTACTGAGCCTGCACGTCTGGAGCCTGTGCTCCACAACAAGAGAGGCCGCGACAGTGAGAGGCCCGCGCACTGCAATGAAGAGTGGCCCCTGCTCGCCGCAACAAGAGAAAACCCACGCACAGAAACGAAGACCCAACACAGCCAGATAAATAAATAAATAAATAAAAATTCAAAAAAAAAGAATGAGGTAGGTCTGTATAGAGGCAGACAAGCAGAGTAACTAAGAGCATAAACCCTGAAGCCAGGGTTCATATACCAGCTTTGCCACTGCATGACCTCAGGCAAGTTATTTAGCTCCTCTGTGCCTCTGTTTCCTCATCTGTAAAATGGGGTTGGATTAGCTTCCTATGCTCTATAAAAAATAACCAAATGGAGGCTTAAAACAATACACATTTATTATCGTACACTTTCCAGGGGTCAGTGGTCCAGGCACAACTTAGCTGGGCCTTCTGCTCAGGGCCCCCTACAATTGCAATCAAGGTGTCAGCTGGGGTGTGTTCTCATCTGGAAGCTTAACTGGGGAAGGATCTGATTTCAAGCTCACTCAAGTTGTTTGCAGAATTCATTTCCTTACGTCTGTAGAACTGAGGACCCCTGCTTCTTACTGGTTGTCAGCTAGAGGCCACCCTCAGATCCTAGAGGTTATTCTCAGCTTATAGAAAGCAGTTTCAGTTCCATCCAACATAGCTGCTTACTTCATCAAGTCCCCAAAGTGTCTCCAAAGCAAGATGGAGCCTTACATATGTTGTACAATCATGAGAGTGGCATCTATCACCTTTACTATGTTCTATAGGTTAGAAGCAAATCACAGATCCCACCCACACTCAAGGGGAGGGGATTATACAAGAGTGCGAACACCAAGAGGCAGAGATCATGGTGGCAGGGGAGCACTCAGGGGTCAGTTTGCCACAGGGGTTGATAGCGGTACCCATCTCAAAGGGTACTTGTATTAAATGAGTTACAATATATAAAACAATTTGGCAGTGTTTGGTTTATAGTTAGCTTTAAATAAATATTAACAATTATTATTATTAATTATTATTATTACTATACCTGATGAAATGAAAATATATCCAAGGAATATTGTAAAGCAAAAAAGCAATTTGCAGAATAGGCAATATGATCTCTTTTGTTTAAAATTTTAAAACATACAAATGTATATATTCTTACATATACAGAGAAATTGTTAACTGTTAATATTTATTGGGGTAAAATAAGACTACAAGAAGAAAAGAAAGAGCTTCTCTATATTGAATTGAAATATGTCACATATAAAAACTATCCATTGGTGATCATCAGTTGGTTACTCTTCCTTGAATGAGCTCCAGTTTTTGAAGTGTTTGTCAAAGGGACAACCACTGGCATTTGAAACAGGACGATTATTCACTGTATAGGATTTTCCTGTGCTTTGAGATCATTTAGAATCCATGGCTCCTACCTACTAAGTGCCACAGATGCCCCCAATTCATATGACAACCCAAAACGCCCCAATGCCCCCCACCACACTTCCAAACACCTATAGGGGAAATGCAGAAGTTTACTGTTGAAAATCATCATGACCCTTCAAAAGCGTGGTACCCAGAACTGCTGTACAGGTGGAAAGGTGGGGTGTCCCATAACCTTTAAGAGCCCTTCTAACCCTGAGATTCTAAGAAATCACTGATCCAGCCGAACCATACCTTGGCTGATCTCAGTCCAGTGCTGCCTGTAGGAACTAGAACCTTTCTCCTAAACCCACACTTCGAGGCTAGATCTTACGCCCCAAATCTATTTAATTGAACTCAGCTACAGTTTACTGAGAATACTTTATGCACAAAGCATTGGATTTGATGCTGTGGGGAATAAAAGAGCATCAGAAGATGTGGTCTCTGCCCTCAGAGAGTTCCCAGTACAGTGGGAGTGGATAGGATGGACCCCCCCCCCCCAGAAACAGGAGGAAATAATATAAGTCAGGGTATGATTAAGGGCCAAACTTCTGCTACCAGTGATACCACTTGTTAACGCTCCTTTGCAACTGTTCCTCTATGGCTCCCTCACAGTTTCCCATCTTGGAAGGCAGTCCCTCAAGGGTAATGAGTATAACCATCCCTCACTGTGGCAAAGGGGAAAGCTTATCCTGACGGACTTGGAGCCCCCGGACCAGTCTATGGTCAGGAGTGGGTCTATCTCACTAAATGTCAGTAGTGTCTCCTGCAGTTATTGTGACAATCAAGAATGTCCCCACACATTTTTAAACACCTCTGGGGAATAACTACCCAAGGGTGAGAATTACTCTGACTCTCTTTTTAAAAAGATATTGCTACACAGTGCAGGAGGAGCTGCATAGAATTTGCAGCAATAACTATAATATCCAGTACAGTATTATCATCTCTGTGGTAAAGGTGAAAAAACTCAGGCTTAGAAAATTTAAGTAACTTGTCCAAAGTTACTCTGTGATCAAAAGAAAGTCACTTAACCTCTCCCATGCCCAACTACTTCTTCTATTATAAGAAGGTAATAGTGCCATCAGAAAGTTCACAAACTTTGTGCTTTATGCAAGCTGAACACACACATGCATGAACATGTGTGTTCCCTTACACGTTAACCTGCCTTCACTCCAGAAGGGAACAATGAAGATCTTAGAGATGACATCAAATGACATCTCCCAAAATTGTTTCAAATATTGTGATCTCACATTGTTTTTCGTCAAAATACTGTGAGTTTGTGAAAGAGTGACGGAGCGCATGTATGTTTATATATGTGAGTGGGCAGAGAAAGCTTTTCCTGACTTAATACCTGTCCTCAGTGGCCCTGGGGAAAGGACAGTACTCACTGGGCAATTATGATCAATTAGCCCTTACGACTGACAGTTGAATTAGATGTGATCCCCAAGGGAGGACTATCTGAGCACACTTGAAAGGAACTAGACCCAAGCAGTATGGATTCTGCCTCTTAGTCAGTGTGCCCTGAATTATCTCACCATCCCATTGCTTATCTCACTCCTGTGATGCCCACCCTGCCACTGCTTAGGCAAATCTGCTCCAAGTGTCTTCCTAGCAACATTCTACTCATGCACAGAAGCCTCTTCCAAAAACACACCCAATGTGGGACTTCACTGGTGGTCCTTTGGTTAAGACTCCGAGCTTCCAATGCAAGGGGTGTGGGTTCAATCCCTGGTTGGGGAACTAAGATCCCACATGCCACATGGTGTGGCCAAAAACATTTTAAAAATAAATAAAATAAAATAAAACAAAAACACACCCAATGCCTGGAACACCCTTCTCCATCCTCTCAACTGTCTCCTTTGCTACCACCGCAGACCCAGGTCCTGAAGTTTCAACCTCCCCAGTTGTCAAGGCACCAGTGATTAATCAGAAAAAGAAGGTAATGAAGTGGTGTCAAATTTATTTGCAAAGTACCCAACACAGTGCTACACTCTATTCATTCATTCATTTAACAAATGATAGTGAACATAATTTCTGTGCAAAGCCAAACAAGGGACTCTGCCCTCCAGGAACTTATAGATGAGTAGGAGATAGAGAGTACAGATAATCACAATACAGGAAGATGCTTGTCTTCATGGAGCTGTTTGCAGGCTCACTCAGGTTGTCTGCAGAATTCATTTCCCTATGTCTGTAGAACTGAGGACCCTATGCGTAAAGGATAGAGAATTAGGGAAGACTTCACAAACTAGATGGCATCAAGGCTGCTCTACTCTTCTCAGGTAGACAAGAGAAAGAGGGCATTTCAGGACAAGTGAACAGCAGCACAAAGGCACAGCATAGAGTATATTCAGAGAATGTCTAATAGTTCAGCACTGTTGAAGCTCAAAGTGTGAAGGGAGAGTAGCAAGGTGATAAGTCTGGACAAGTAGGCAGGGGCCAGACCATGAAAGTCTTGCATGACAGATTAAGAAGCTGAAATGGGAAGTCACTGAAGCATTTTGAATCAGACAGTAATATGATCAGATACTGTGCCAGAAACATTCCGCCTGGCAGTAGGAGCAGAACAGGTGAAGGGGAACAGAATGCGGAGGCTTTAAGGTAAGATCTTGCAAGAGATGGTGAGCCTTGAACTGAGGCAGTGACAGTGCAAGTGGAGAGGAAGAGACAGGTCAAGGAGAACATGAGGTAGAACTCCTACATGAGGGTATGGGGTGACTTACCTCATCAATACATAGAGTACAGGATGGTGAGCAGATGTGCAGGACAGGAGGATCAAGTCCAGTTAGGGACTTACTGGCTTGCTGATGCCTGGGAAACATGCATGTGGAGATATCCAGGAAGGGACTAAGCCCAAGCTTCAGTTGATATGAACATATGTGGGAGTCACACCCATAGAGATGATGGCTGGAGCCATAGCAGATGATGATGAAATTCCCCAGGGAGAGTGTGTGGAAGGAGGGAAAAAGAGGACCCAGGGTGGATCCCTGGGAACACATAAAAAGTAACCTGGAGACTACAAAGAGATTGAGACAAACAATACATGTGGTTGACTCCTCTGGAACCTGACATTATATCTTCTCTTTCATACAACAAAGGTCCTGGACAAATTGGACCAATAATAATTTGTACATTATTATATTGGAAGACTTAAAGGAATATACTCAACCAAAATTATAGCAAACTGTGCTTCCTTCCCTACTCAAATCAAGGTATGCTTGCCCTATAGCTATGTGTCCTGTTTGCATAGGAGCTTGGCTCCCCAAAAGCATCTTTGGGGCTTCCCTGGTGGCACAGTGGTTAAGAATCCGCCTGCCAATGCAGAGGACACAGGTTCGAGCCCTGGTCCAGGAAGATCCCACATGCTGCAGAGCAACTAAGCCCATGTGCCACAACTACTGAGCCTGCACTCTAGAGCCTGCGAGCCACAACTACTGAGCCCACGAGCCACAACTACTGAAGCCCGCACGCCTAGAGCCCATGCTCTACAACAAGAGAAGCCACCGCAATGAGAAGCCTACGCACCGCAATGAAGAGTAGCCCCCGCTCGCCGCAACTAGAGAAAGCCTGTGTGCAGCAACAAACACCCAACACAGCCAAAAATTTTAAAAATTTTTTAAAAAAGCATCTTTGGTTCCCAACCAAAGGAGTCTTTGCTTGGGCTCAGTTGCATCCCTCTGTAAGTAAGAGTGGACTCAGAGAGAGACACAGAAGGACCATTTCCCTTTTCTGGAGTTGGATATGGGGATGACACCTGAGCATCAAGACTTTGAGCTAAATGTCACCAGATGCCAAAAATGATAGAGTCTCCAGTGACAAATGACTGAGGAAAGAACAAAAATCTTAGTAACATATGATGAACAGGATCTTTTTTCCCTTTATTAGAATAGTTGTGCATGTGTGTGTCTTAAGCTAATGGAACACATTTAAAACTCTGATTCTCACCATGTGGCGACCAGTAACAAATTATTTAAATCTTAATTTCTATGAAGTAGAAACTTTTCCATTTATAGGAAGCTCAAGAATAGGCAAATCTGAGCTCTGCTGATTAGAAGTCATGATAGTGGCTACATGCGGAGGGTGGTTATTAACTGGAAAGGAGCTGGACAGAATTCTGTGGGGTAATGGAAAATCTCCTATATCCTGATCTGGGTGGTGGTTACATAGGAGATACATATGTAAAAATTCTTCAGGCTGTACATCTAAGACTTGTGCATTTTACTGCGTATAATATACTACATATAAATTCTATAGCAGTAAAAAGAGATAACCTGAAACAGAAGAGATGAAGCATACATTCATACACACACACAAACACACATACACACACACACACATATACACACCCCAGATGGATATACAATAAGGTCTATGATGCCTAGGAAAGAAAGTGAAATCAAAAGAGGACTTTTGATTGATCCACTTGAAGTGGAAGGAACTGAAGGACCCGTGAGATCTAAGAGCTGAGGTAATGAAAAAGGGAGTGACAGGGTGGGGAGATCAGAAGCTGTTATCAGGGTGGAATGTTGGCCTTTAAGACCATATGGGTGGGCTTCCCTGGTGGCGCAGTGGTTGAGAGTCCGCCTGGCGATGCAGGGGACACAGGTTCGTGCTCCGGTCCGGGAGGATCCCACATGCCGCGGAGCCGGCTGGGCCCATGAGCCATGGCCGCTGAGCCTGTGCGTCCAGAGCCTGTGCTCCGCAACGGGAGAGGCCACAATGGTGAGAGGCCCGCGTACCGCAAAAAAAAAAAAAAAGACCTTATGGGTGAAGCAGCCCTGCTAGATGGCAAAAAACAAGGTGAGGCCAATGGTGTGGAAAGTTGAAATGGAAAAGAAGTGAAGATCACTGGCACTGAGGAGGTCTCTCCTCAGAGAAGGAACATTAGAAGGATCAGCTATGTGGTCACTAATGCTCCCCAAAGAAGATGGCAGGAGTAGGAATTCCAGGTGTCAAGAACCTCAAAGTATTTGGGGAAGTGGCCAAGGAGATGAGTAGATAACAGCTTAAGATGACAGCAAACCATTCAAGTGATTCATTAATGTTTTTTGATTATGATGGTAAAGGGGAAAAAGTAAGTAAACAGTTTAGGGCAAGGTACTCTTTGAGAAATAGAGTTTTGAAGTGAAAATGAAAAGTTGAAGGTTAATGTTATGTTCTTGGGAAGGAAGAATTGTTGGTTTTAGGTCACCTTCTCTTTCCTTCAGTGGCCCTCTGTGCTATGCAACTCTAACAAACCAGCTAAGACTCTCCCTCCAAATCCCCACCCCTGCTAAAAGCTCCCAAAGGACAATGACTGTTAAACGTCTGGGGTGCAATGAATGTTTAGTGAATGAAAGGAAGAAAGGAAACAAAGGAGGGAAGAAAGGATGATAGCAGGGAAAGATCTAATTCTAAAGAAAACCTCAGGTTATGATTTTTTTAAGTGTAATAAACTACACCATAGTGGGATAAGCAGGGATAACATTTTAATGCTGTAAATTGCAGTTAGCTATTATGATACTGAAAGGTTACTGAAAAATAATATTTTTAAATTTTAAAATATTTTTAAATGGAAAAGCATTTGTATTTATTCAAGGTATAGGCAACTGACTAATTAATGAACTGATCAAGAGTCAAATGATCAGAAGGAAGATGCTTCCTAGCCCCTCCCCAAAAGGTAAGTACTAGAATGAGCCCATCCCTAGGAAGAAGGGTTGAAAGGTGGATGGGAGCCCATTGGCAATTGCATTAATATTCAGTGTCATGTTACACTGGGTAGAGTGCCCTCAAGTTTTACTGTAACAGAGTGTGACTCCAAAAGCAGCAGCAGCATCACACTTGTTCCCTTTGCAAAGAATATTCCTCTAAGTTCCCAAGTGAGCCCTGGTGGGAATCAGAATCTACACATGCTGAAGAAGGAAGTGGAAGCTTAATCAACCTGTAAGGGTTTTTTCTGTGACTTCAGATAATGTCTCAAAAATACCCAGGGGACACAGAATGGCAGAGTCACGTAAGCAAGCAGAGGAGACAACAGTTCCCAAGAGGCTGGCAGGCAGAAACTAGCCAGGGCCCAGCATGGTCCACTCATACTTTTTCCAGGCTCTTTCCCCTCTTCAGCTCCTCATCTTTCCCTGCCTTTCTCTCTGGTGGTCTCATCAGGGCAAAATTCATTCTGATAAATCAAGGAATTAGAGACTAATTAAACCATCTCCCCAGGGAACTGTGAAAAGAGGACTATCTAATAAGGAAAAGTCATCTCTAATGGCAAATTTAATCTCCAAGGCACCCAGACCCAAGCGTTATTTGGGACCTGGAGTTGCACCATTTAGGCATCTACATGTTTAGAGTATGTGGACCAATTCATCAGTATCCAAGCATCTTGTAAAGAGTTCAGACACCGTTGTTCCAGCCCCTTGACAGCTGGGAACTATGCAAGGGGTTGATTTCACGGCCTCTTTTCTACCAGGTATATCCTGCTTTCCAACTCGTGTGAATTAAGATACACTGTGTTTGGAGATTTTTTTTTTTTTAATAAAGATGTCCTTTAAAGTAAATGGAACTACCCTTTCGTGAAACACCACTACGGTGATACTTCTGCTTGGGGCTGCTTTCCAAAAACTGTAATAAAATCAGTTCCTATCCATAATCTTAGAAACTGTGAGAACTTTCATTTAATGTTTGAAAATATGGAATATGTATGGAGAAGATAAACCTGACCTAACACGTATGTAAGATCTATTCTCTAATAGGAAAATTGTAGTCCAAAATAGTACAGGTAAGATTAAGTAATCAAGATAAGGGGTTAATAACTTCACATGTACCCAGTCTGTGTCTGTTTAATGCCACTAGAATAAATGTGACCTGGGTGTAAGTGCAAAGCATTTCTTTCTGATTAAACTGAAGATATAGTGGTTAATCTTTATAATATAATCTGATAATGAAAAATTACTTTATTTCTTTTAAAAGCTCCCAAATTCACAGGCTTATACCAGGTGTAAATGAGAGAATTCCAGATAAGAACTTGCTTGAAATGGCAGTGGATGAAGAACAAACACATTGGAGAAACTGCTTAATTACTTCTGGGTAAAATGATGGTCCTAGCAAAAGATTTTTAAGAAAGCATTTCCTCAATATGGTAGACACTATCAGCAAAATCCTATTCAGTACAATAATTACATTTCACACAACTCAGCCAGAACACTGGTTCCTTCTTCCTCGACTTAAACAAACTAAACAGACTTGATGATTGATCCAGGAGGACTGCACTGTGTAAGAAAAGAACCTTAGAATAGCTGTTATGGAGTCCCTTGTTACATTAGCTCTAACCAGAATTTCTACATCCCAAATAGTTATGAGATATGATTGGTTGACATAATATCCTTAGTTATACAGTTAAAATGTTGTTTCTTAAAGGGGGATTTGTGAACCTCCTCTTTCAAAACTACAGATCTCTGGGCCCCAGCCCAGCCCAAGCCATAGGAATTGGACTTTCTGAAAGTAGGACCCAAGAATTTGTACTTTTAAAGCACTCCAGGTGATTCTTATGAATATTAAAATTTGAGAGCTACAAAGTTAAGACTATATCTATCTATCTATCTATCTATCTATCTATCTATCTATCTATCTATGTCTTGATATCCCTTTTGGATTTCACAGAGTAATACAATTTGTAACTCCTACCATCACTTTGTGAAACACCAGGGAAGAAAACCAAGTGGGATTAGCTCAAATACACCCTTGTCATGTGGTGGTTGTGTGGCTGAGGATTAAGCAATTTGTGTATTCGTCTGAAATTTGGCTTCCTCATCTGAAAACACAAATAACAATATCTACTCCCTAGATCTGTTAGGAGAATTAAATCATATAATACACGCAGATTAAGTCATTTTGGACACAAAATTGTAAACAGTTCCACCCTTGAGTGATTACAACCATAAAGGATGTAGAGTGGTTCTATCACAGATGTGATAGACCTTTGTGACTTTGTTCAATGAAAAATCTTTTCTTAGTTATAACTCCAAACACGGCATTCTTAGCTCCAATCAACAGCCAATATTCTCAGTAAAAAAATGAATTTAGACAAGAATGCCCAAAACCATGCAAGCATTTAATAGTCTAGAAGTTTGTCTAGTAATGACAAGAAAAAAAATAAGTAAAAAATAAATAAGTGTCACAAAAGAAGCCACAAAAATACTATTCGAATGATATGATTCCTAGTAAAAATCATATCAAGTAACATCTATTAGTATAAATAGGACAGTTTGGAAAGACAACCAGTTATAAAATATACAAAGACTTTCCTCCATGTATGATGCAAATTTTATATATAATAGAAAAATATTCTATTCCCAAAGCACAACAAAAACATAAAATACACAGGAATTAATCTAAAAAGAAATATATAGGACCTATATTTTTCTTAAATAAAAAAAAAATTATGTGCTTTTTCCACAATATTTTTAAAAATCAGGCTTGGAAAAACAAAACAAAATTTTACTGAAATATGTAAAATATTTGCTAAATAGACATAAATTAGCTTACTGAATGAGAAAAGTCAGCATTGTAAAATTGTCAACTCATTCCACAATAATTTCTATGTTTAATTAAAATTTCAATTATAAAAAGCTTTTTTTGAAATTTGAAAAAATTATTCCAAAGTTAATGAGATGTGTTAGCTAAGAAAATAAAAAGGAGAAATAACAAAGGAAGCACCTTCACGGCCAGAAAATAAGATATATTTAAAACTACAATAGTTTGAGCAATGTGGCATTGGTAACAGAAGACACAGTGAGCTCAGTGAAATGGAATAGAAAGTCTAGAAACTAACAAGTACATAGGAGTAATCACCATATATGACGATTCATCATAAAGGTGGTTGTTTTAAATAAATAGGAAGATAAGAGACCAAGATATTAAAAAGTAATAATATTAGTATCTTACCACACTCTATTTACCAAAATTAATTCCATGTAGTTCACATAATTTAAAATTTTTAAATGAAACAAACAAATGAGAGAGCAAACAAAACCCTGAATGAAAATATGGTAATATTTACATAATACTGGAATACGAAAGAACTTTCTATGCATTATACCATGGTAGAAGCTATTATAAAGGGAAAAAAATTGATAACTTTGATTTCCAGAATTTCATAGGTTAAAAAACCATATATAAAATTTTTTTGAACAGGGGACACTGGGACTTCCCTGGCGGTCCAGTGGTTAAGACTCTGTGCTTCCAATGCAGGGGCTGCGGGTTCAATCCCTGGTCGGGGAACTAAGGTCCCACATGCCAGGTGGTGAGGCCAGAAAAAAAAAATAGGGGACACTATTTGCAACATATATAATAAATGGTCAATATTCTTACAACATGGAGGGTATCTTAAGTATTTACAGTAACATACTTATTTAGCAATTATTGTGTGCCAGTGTTTTAAGTGCTCTCCATATATTAATTTATTTAATCCTTACAACAGTCACCTGAGGTCAGCACAAATCTTCATTTTACAGATAAGAAAACTGATGCTCAGAGAGGCTAAGTAACTTACCCAGGGTTACACAGCCAATGAGAAGTAGAATGGGATTCAGGCTCAGGCAGTCTGGCTCCAGACTAATAACCACTCTGCCACGTTGCCAGGGAGTTAGTGGAATTTATTTATCAATATAAAGAAATAAAAAGATGAACAAAACAAAGGACCAAAGATCTAAAGAAGCAAATCACAAAAAAAGCTATAGCTGACCATGAAATACACATAAATATATTCAGGCTCATAATCAAAGAAATGCCGTATTAAGCACTGAGATACTATATATACTCATCAAACTGAAAAAGATAAAAAACTTAAGTGCTTGCTGTTGACCACAGTTGCGAGCAATGAACATTCCCATATACTGCTGGTGGGAGAGCAAACTGGTATCACCTTCATGAAGGGCAATGCAGCAATATTTATCAAAAGCCTTAAAATGTACATGCCCTTTGACGCTACAATTTCACTTCTAGGATTTTATTCTGAAGAAAATGTCAAGTGAGAGCAAAGAGGTCTGTGCAATCATATGCATGGCAATATAATATGTGATAGAAAAATAGAAATAATCTATGTCCATAAAATTGAATAAAATCTATTAATGGGGCTTCCCTGGTGGCACAGTGGTTGAGAGTCTGCCTGCCGATGCAGGGGACACGGGTTCGTGTCCTGGTCCGGGAAGATCCCACATGCCGCGGAGCGGCTGGGCCCGTGAGCCATGGCCTCTGAGCCTGTGTGTCCGGAGACTGTGCTCCGCAACGGGAAAGGCCACAACAGTGAGAGGCCCGCGTACCGCAAAAAAAAAAAAAAAAAAAAAAAAAAAAAAAAAAAAAAAAAACTATTAATGAAAAGCTGTATAGGAAGCACAGTATGACAGTTATTTTGTAATATAAATTAAAATGCATATATACATGTATGTATATGTATTCTAAAATACTAATAGTGATGGCTTCTGGATAGTAAAATTATGAATCATTTTTCCCTTGTGCTTTTGCTGTTTTCCAAATTTTCTCTATTGAATGTGTGCTGTAAATAGGAGAGACAACACTCATTCTTTAAAAAAATGGGGAAAGAAAGCTGAAGTAATTTTTCCAGCCAAGGGGAATGGACAGAATGCAGTGTTAGATCACCAGAGGAAAAGAACATAGAGCAGAACAAGGCTACCTATAAAGAGAGAAGGAAAGTTATTTCTCAATAATAAGTGACAACCAATAGGCTTACCACACACTCCTTCGATGATTGGCAAGAACTGTAGATAGAACTTTGAAAGAGCACAAAAACAGAGGATGAGAATAAGATTCTTCATTCAAGATCTTGGCCACCCCTACCCTGACTAGCATAGCACAAGAACACAGAGATCTAAGCCAGAATGGAAGGAAGGAACCACCCTTATCCACACTCAGATAAGAACTAGGTTCACCAATGCCTTAAGGCAGGAGAAGGGGAAGTGGGGATCAGTACCCTACTGGAAACCTTTGACAGTGTGCTGTACATTATTATGCTGGAGTTAACTGCATAGTAAATTATATCAAGCTCTAATCCCATGGTATTTGCTCCTTCAATCTCAATAGACCTTTCATCTGTCTTCAGAGGTTACAGATAGAGGTTCCTCCATGTGCCCACGTGGTGGGCTCTACCAGACTTCCCTCCAAAACTCTGGCGCCTAGAATTTTGGCAGACCTTTGGAGAATTCTGTTGTAACAATGAATTATTCTCGTTGGGAGTGTTTCCTAAGAAAAAGTCTTCTGGCACAATGCTGGAACTCATAAATTTTGTTGAATTTATATTGTAAGCCCTAGGAACAGGTTGTTATTACTGGTGGCTGGAGCTGAAGTTTGGAGGCTGGAAGCAGGAGAGAAAAAGATGAAGTCTTTCAGCAAAGGCAAAACAACACCATCACTTTCAATTTCTACCACGAGTTACATTAAAATAACTAAATTCTCAGTTGCAAATATCAACGGTAAAAGAGAATAATTTTGGTGTCATATGGAGAGAGAAGTCAGAAAGGAGCTGTGAAATTATTCAAGGGTTCAAGCATGTAGAGAAAAAAAAAAAGTATCACAGAGGAACATTCTTGTAATTTGAAGAAGCCAGGATAGAAGTGATATAAGAAGCCTGTGGAAGGTTGTTAGGTTATGAATAGTGGTTTCGTTTCTTTGCATATCCATAAGAGATAGAAGAGGAAATGATCCTAGCTAAGTGAAGCAAGACCCTTCTGACTTATAAGAGGGTTTGACACTCATATGGTTTTCTGAGGATGGTCATGGAGCCCTCCCTCCCTGAGAGATGTTTAAGAGCAGAAGGATACAAACCTACAGTCTGGGGTGGCTGAGGAGAAGCCTCCGTAGTGATAAAGACATGTACTTTCTGACATTATCTGGGGCTTTTGGTTCTGCATGAAGAGAACCAAAAATAAGAAAAATAAATGGAGAGACACTTATGTTTAGATTTTAAGCTATTACCTCCCTGTGTTGATTTGCACCTTACATACCTCCATCACATACCTCTCCATCCTCAACACATTTTTGTTCTTCATTTTTATGCAAACATTTTACTACTAAATTGGGGGAAAGAGAAGTTAAATTACCACTAGCTGCTGCTATATCAGAAACGACTCTTTCCCCTGGCAGAATAATGATGACTATAAACACCTGTGTGCATCCTTCTAATTGAACTCAATAGACCATGTGTATCCAAGGCGTGGGCCCCATCTTCGCAGCAGCCTCTGCTCCTGAGTCCTGTCTTCTGGACAGTAAAGGGATAGAAGAATGTGGAAGGGGAAAACCATTTCATAGTTTGTATTTTTTTTAAAGCAGGGTGTGTGCATAAATATTCAGACTGAATGATACAGTATTTTCATATGGTTAGGGTTGAAGACAAATTATGGAAACAGAATGAAGTTAAATAAAGGAGTCAGGAAAGAGCAAAGATCTAACAAAAAAGCCAATCTTATTCTTGCCACAAAATTACCTTCCTCCTCAAAACAATCTTTTATTACCCTAATAACCAGCCACAATTTTAGCAGGGTTGGTTGGCTGTTTTTGTTTCTGGGACACATGTGGTTCTATTTATTTAAATGACTTTTTTGCCAAATATGAAATGTCACCAACAGAGACATTCTCACCTGTTCCCTCATCAGATACTTCTGGATTGGTCTCCTTTTAGGGGGACAAACAACTTTCCCATCTACAATAGCCCTCGGAATCAATCTAGAAAGGATCTATCCACTCTTATAAGTCATGTAGAAAAAGACAGCAGCCCCAAACAAAACTGAGCAAAGGAGGTAACAGAGTGAAAACACTGGTCAATAAAACATACACACGATGCCCAACATCACAAATAATAACAAAAGAATAAGGGCTAAGAAAATTTGATAATTTCCATTTTGATCAAAGCATGGAGAAGCTGGTATTGTTAATGGGGGTGTAAACTAGTATAATTTCTCAGAAAAGAAATTTGATTGGTCTATCAAAACTTTGAGTGCACATACCCTTTGCCCCAGAAGCCCACTTCTGGATATTCGTCTTGTAGATATAATATGGCAAAGGTCTATGTTCAGAAATATTCATTAAAGCAATGTTTGAAATAGCAAAATATATATATATATATATATATAATAACAGCTTAAGTATCCATAAAAAAGACTAATTATAGCAATTACTGTAACTTCTTATAGTGGACTATTATGCAATTCCTAAAAGATCAGATAAACCCATATCGAACAGGGAAACTGGACAAATGAATGTATCAATTAAATTGTCTTTAACAGTCAGATATGCACTCATTTTAAAAACCAAATTATAATAAAAGGCTTACAACAAAAAACAGTAATTCCCTGTTCCACACCTCCCCAGGCCCCCCAGTTCCTTCCCCAGAGACAATCACTTCTCACTATCTTAGATATTTCTTGTAACATTTACATATCACCTTATTTCTAAATCAGTGCTGCCCACCAGAAATATAATGCAAGCCACATATGTAATTTTAAATTCCCTTAGCCACATTTTTAAAAATGTTAAAAAAAAGTGAAATGAATTTTAATAACATCTTTTATTTAACTCAATATATTCAAAATATTATCATTGCAACATGTAATCAATATAAAAATTCTTAATGAGATATTTTGCATTCTTTTTTTGTACTAAGTCTTCAGAATTCAGCCTGTAGCTCACACTAACAGCATATCTCAATTTGGATCAGTCACATTTCCAATGCTCAGTAGCCACATGTGGCCAGTGACCATAGTATCGGATAGCATGGCTCTATACAATCAAAGATATTTGTGTATTTTGATCCATTATTAACTTCCTATTATGGGCAGATGAAGGTCCAGGTCTCCTACAACTGTACTTCCTCTCTCACAACCTCATTTACATCATACTTTTTGATTAGCTAAATAGTCAATATTTACATTATATACCCATGCAAATATTAATCACAGCCAAGCACTATAATGTGCTGGGATAATGCTTCCCTTCTTTTTCTCTTAATTTAATAATCACCTTGTTTTTTATTAGCTTGCCTATCTTATAACTATTATACCAACTGTTCCACACTGTCCAATGGCCTTCAGTACAATATTCTACTGGTCAATCCCATCAAGCAATCTATCAGTTCACATTGGTCTCCCATCTTCCACTTTCTTACTTTATACTTCATTTTGGTCAATAACTCATCTTCCAGCAGTTTTATACAGTTAAAAAAAAGAAAAAACCCTAGTACAATGTTCAGACCACCCAAAGCAATCTACAGATTCAGTGCAATCCCTAACAAATCCCAATAGCATTTTTTGCAAAAATAGAAAAATTTATCCTAAAATTCATATGGAATCTCAAGGGACCCTCAATGGCCAAAATTAAAAAAAAAAAAAGAACAAATTTGGAGGACTCACACGTTCTGATTTCAAAACATATTATAAAGCTACAGTAATCAAAACAATATGGTGCTGATATAGACATACAAATCAATGAAATAGGGAGTCCAGAAACAAACTTCAAATGACCTTTTACAATATACCAAGACCACTCAATGAGGAAAGGACAGTCTCTTTTACAAACAGTGCTGGGAAAACTGGATATCCACATTCAAAAGAGTGAAGTTGGATCCTTATATATACACCATGTGGCAAAGGACATGAATAGACATTTTCCAAAGATAATACAAATGGCCAAGATGAAAAGATGCTCACCATCACTAATCACCAGAGAAATGCAAATCAAAACCGCAATGAGATACCACTTCATACCCATTAGGATGGCTACTAGAGAGAGAGAGAAAAAGAAAGAAAGAAAGAAAGAAAGAAAGAAAGAAAGAAAGAAAGAAAGAAAGAAAGAAAGAAAGAAAGAAAGAAAGAAAGAAAGAAAGAAAGAAAGAAAGAAAGGAGAAAGAAAGGAAGGAAGGAAGGAAGGAAGGAAGGAAGAAGAAAGGAAGGAAGGAAGGAAGGAAGAAAGAAAGGAAGGGATGGAGGGAGAAAGGAAGGAGGGAAGGAAGGAAGAAGGAAGGAAGAAGGAAGGAAAACCCTTGTGAACTATTTGGAATTATAAAATGGGATGGAAAATAATATGGCACTTCCTCAAAAAATTAAAAATCTAGAACTACTATATGATCCAGCAATCTCACTTCTGAGCATATATCACAAAGAACTGAAAGAAGAGTCTCAAAGAGGTATTTGTATTTTAGTGTTTATAGCAACATTATTCATAATAGTCAAGAAATGGAAGCAACCCAAATGTCCATTAATGAACGAATGAATAAACCGAATGTGGTGTAAACATGTGATAGAATATTATTCAGTCTTCAGGAAGGAAATCTTGTCACATGCTACAACATGGATGAACCTTGAGGACATTAAGCTAAGTAACCAAAGCCAGTTGCAAAAAAACCAAATACTGTATGATTCCACTTATATGAGGTCTCTAAAGTAGTTGAATTCGTAGAAACAGAAAGTAGCGTGGTGGGGGAAGGAGGGAAGGGGAGTTGTTCTTTGACGGGTATAGACTCTCAGTATTGTAAGATGAAAACATTATGGAGCTCTATTTCACAACAGTGTAAAATACTTAACATTACTGAACTGTATACTTTAAAGTGGCCAAGGGCTTCCCTGGTAGTGCAGTGGTTGGGAATCTGCCTGGCAATGCAGGGGATGCAGGTTCGAGCCCTGGTCTGGGAGGATCCTGCATGCCGGGGAGCATCTAAGCCCATGCACCACAACTACTGAAGCCCATGCACACCTAGAGCCTGTGCTCTGCAATGGGAGAGGCCACCCCAATGAGAAGCCCATGCACCACGGCAGGGAGTGACCCCCACTCGCTGTTGCCTGTGAGCAACAGCAAAGACCCAAGGCAGCCAGCCAAAAATAAATTAAATAAATTTATAAAAAAATTAAAAAATAAAATGGCCAAGATGGTAAATTTTTGTTACATGTTTTTTACCACAATAATAATTTGTTTTAAAGGACTGGTACAATAACAGAAGATTTGGTGATGACAGCTCTCAACCCACCTCCTGAGCCAAGCTGTTCCAATCTGTACTGATTGCCCTCTATAGCTGATGCATAATTGTCATCCTGGGATCTCCCTTCACCCCTCTGCAGGAGATTCCCTTCCTTTCTCCAAAGTGATGGATCTTCTGTATTCCATGTCTTCCTCTTTCTTGGCTTATTTACTCATCGATATGGAGTGATCCTCGAGGAGCTTCCTGAGAAGGGGGACTTTTTGCAATTTTTTAACATTTGCCTCTCATTTGCACCTTTTCACTTGACTCATAGTTTGGCTTCTATAGAAATCTAGGTGGGAAATAAATGTCCTTCATATTTTTGAAAGTATTGCCCATGGCCTTCTAGCTTCCAGTGCTGCTACTGAGAAGTTCAAAGCCATTTTGATTGCTGATCACTTGTATGTGACCTGTTCTTTTCTCTCTGGGAGCTTGTAGAATCTTCCACATTTCCAAGGTAATGAAATTTCACAATTATGCTGGAGGTATTTTTTCACCCATTGCACTGGGGAATTATTGGGCCCCTTTAATCTCAAAATTCATGTCCTTTAGTTTGGAAAAATGCCCCCCCCCCCTTCATGTTCTCTGCTCTCTCTTTCTTTCTGGAACTTTTATTGTTGGGTTGTTGGATCTCCTGGACTCATCCTCTAATTTTCTCCTTTTTGTTTTATTTTCAACTCTTTCCTTCTTGCTCTACTTTCTAGGAGTTTCCTCAACTTTTTATCCAACCCTTCTTTTCCTTTTTGATATGTTTCCAATATCCAAGTATTATTTTTGTTTCCAAACATTACTTTTTATAGCATCCTGTTCTTCTTTCATGGAAGGAATATTTTCCCTGAGGATATTAATGTCAGGTTTTCTTCTAACTGCACAGTCTTTCTTATAAGTTGCTTTTCTGTTTATTTTGGACATTCTCATGATAGCTGCTGTCCTCACATAGCTACTGTCTGCTCATGTTTAAAAGCAGGGGAAAAAGGGGATGATTGGAATCTTCAAGCTTGAGGATGGGGCTTACTGACTTTGAGCTTCATTGCAGAGTGATCTGGGCAATACGGTGTATCTTTATGTCTTTCTGCTTACACAGATATGATTCCCTTAAGTATACTCTACCCCTACCTGGAGGATGAAGGCCTGACTGCTGAGCTCAGGGAACCAAATGGAAAAAAATCTTTAGTATGCATATGCATTATTATGTGCATAGTTACTATTTTCAGTACAGAATCCGTGCCTTCACCTGTGTCTTGCATTCCCAGCCCAGATACACTGATCCTCACATCTCTTACTGCCCTCTCCTCACCACCCTAATACTCATGTTTCCAGTTGTCAGATGCTGAGCCTTTGGGCATCTCGGGTTAGAACGGGTGACTCGCAGCTTTCTCCATGGTTGTTCAGCTTTCCTGGGTCTACTGCATCAGTTGTCACTCTTCCACCTGCATTTCTGCTTCCGAAATGTTAAGAGCTTTTGATTCCTCTTTTATTTGCTCCATCTTTATAACTTTTTGCCTTAAAAGGAAATCCCTTTCCATAGTTTTAGTGGAGTTTTGGAAGGCAGAAAAATTATGTGTTCAATCTACCATACTAATCCAGATGTCTCCAAAATAAATCTACTTTTAAAAAGAAAAGAATTCAAAACACATAATATAGTATGTTCTCATTTATGTGAGAGAGAGAGAAAAAAAAGATGAAACTATATGCAGGCTGAGAGATACACAAAAGATTTCTGGATGACGGTACTGTTACTTTACACTTTGTGGCCTTCTGTGCTGGTTGATTTCATTTTTAAAACCATAAGCATAAATAATCTGTAAAGAACTTGTTTAAAATTACATTTTAAGGACCTGAAAAAAATAAGGGCATCTTTAAGAAGGAGAGCATGTCACAGGCAAGCACAAACCTCCCTGAACTTGTTACCTGCTCTAGCTTGTCACTAGTATCAGAGACGGTAAGAAAAAATTGTACAACTAGAATGCACACAAGCTCTATGTTTGGTTTCAGGAATCTTGGAAAATACTCTTCCCGCTTAGGCCACTCTGCTTCCAAGTATAGAAACAATCGGGATCTTGACTTCTGAGAGGAGTATTGTAAAACAGGTCAGGCAGACCACATTGGCTCCTGGAATACTTTTGCCCAGACTTGCCTACTCCACTTAATACCTCCTCACCAGGCCCCCTCCTCCACCCCTCCCCCTAGCTCAGGGACACACTAGCTAGGTCTTCCCAACTAACTGAAACCTGAATATTTCGGTCTGAATGATTCATATATCACATAGCCAAAAGCTGCTCCAACGCTATTCCCACGGGGCCTTCATTCTTTCAACAAACATTTATTTGTGGCAGAAGATATAATGATTAACCTATCTCGACTGATTTGGTTCTACTATCTAGCTACTATTTGGACTCTGCTATCAACTAGCAAACTACTCAACTGCTCTGTGTCACAACTTCCCGATATATAAAATGGGGATAATAGTGATATCTGCCTTCCAGGCTCCTAGGAGGATGAAGTGAACTGATACTTGTAAATGGTTATTGAGCACCTACCCTACACCAGAGGTGGTTCTAGGCCCTCTGGATACAGACAGAGGTCATCAAAATAGACATTCTTGCTCCCACAGAGGCCTAGTAGGAGTGACACAATTCAGTTTTTTTAAAAAAGACACAAATAACAATTACACGTGTGATAAGGTCCATAAACGAAGAGTAAAAGTGTGGTAAAAGTTACAAGAGGGGACCTGTTTTACGACTAATTCTCATAGCTCAGGCCTGAATTCAGTGGTTACACAACAAGAGGTACTCAGAAAAAGCTTCCTCTTTGCCAACACTTGAAGCATGTTATAGACTCTTCTATTTAGGATTGCATTTTTTTTTTTGCGGTACACGGGCCTCTCACTGTTGTGGCCTCTCCCGCTGCGGAGCACAGGTTCCGGACGTGCAGGCTCAGCGGCCATGGCTCACGGGCCCAGCCGCTCTGCGGCATGCGGGATCCTCCCAGACCAGGGCAAGAACCCGTGTCCCCTGCATCGGCAGGCAGACTCTCAACCACTGCACCACCAGGGAAGCCCAAGGATTGCATTTTCTTACCTCAGATAATCCCTAGCTTCACAATGTCAACTTTCTTGTTCTTGGGGACACTCCCAGATGCCCCAGGGAGGATCTCAGAACCTCCCGCCCCATGTCTGCCTCAGGCCAATACTTTGTTTGGCCTACTGAACATATACTTGATGAGGTGCCCTACACCGCAGAAACCAACCATCTACCAATCTTAGATCTTCTCTGTGTGTAACTTATAGTATAAAGCAATTTGTGATCATGATTTATAAGAGTATAAAACCCTTGAGATGATCAACCAAAAAGTCTCAGAGAGCAGCTTAATACTATTAATCCCACAGGTAAAGGAATTCAGTGGACTATGAATAGCTATAGATCTCCATCTTATTTTTCTGAATAATCTAGGGTTCAAGCCTGAATGAAAACCATGATAGTCTGTGGCCTCCAGTCTGACTCTGTCCCTGGCTTTCATGGTAAAAGGGACTTCCCCAGCAGCTCAGTAAAAGAGAGAGAGGAAGGGTAATTTACAAAGTACTTCCCTTCCCCACAGTCACGAGGCCCCTGCTATTTCCTATCTGAGACACTCAGATTAGAAAGTATTGATGAAGATGGCTGAGAATGAATGTAGAAGTTACCTTATGATAAAGAGAACATAAAAGACATACATGTATATACATGTGCCCAACTAAATGTACGTATGTGAAAGATGTGCATGTTATTTCTTCTTGGGTATTTGGAGCCAGATGAGACACATCAAGAGGACGTTTAAGGAAGAGTTAAACGTAAGTTTCATTCATTCATTAAACAAATTTTTATTGAGGGCCTACTATGTGCCACGCACTGAGCTAGACACCGGGGGAACAATAGTGAACAAAAACAGTCATTTAATCTGCTCTCATAGAACGTACAATAAGGGGGGAAAGACTGAAATCAATCAAGTAATTCTGCAAATGAGTGTGTGAATTACAGACTAATAAGTATACATGGCGGGCTTCCCTGATGGCGCAGTGGTTGAGAGTCCGCCTGCCGATGCAGGGGACATGGGTTCGTGCCCCGGTCCGGGAAGATCCCACATGCCGCGGAGCGGCTGGGCCCGTGAGCCATGGCCGCTGAGCCTGCGCGTCCGGAGCCTGTGCTCCGCAACGGGAGAGGCCACAACAGTGAGAGGCCCGCGTACCGAAAAAAAAAACAAAAAACATACATGGCGGGGGAGGGGGCAGGGAGTGGTTCTAGGAGTGCCTATAACTGGAAGCAGTTAGGGAAAGGTTTTTGGGGAAAGTGAGCCTTGAGCTAAGATCTGAAGGGTGAGTAGGAACTGACAGAGCAAAAGAAGAAGAGATTAAAAAAAAAAAAAAGTATCCCAGGCAAAAGAGCACCATGTGCCAAGGCCCTATGGTAGGGAGGAGCTGACACCTTCAGGAATCTGGAAGGAGCACAGAGAGGAGAATGGTACAAGGTAAGTCTGAAAAGCCAGAACTTGCAGGCCACTGGAGCTCATGTCATGTGGTACCTCCAACCTAACAGCCCTAGGGAGTCACTGAACGTTTCTAACCAAGTGGTAGAGAGAGAACAGAATCACGTTGTGAAAAATTCCGTCTGAGAACAGACCGAAAGTTATGGCCCAGGTGAAAGATGGTGGAAATTTAGACGGGTGGTAGCGGTAGAGAAAGAGACAGTAGTAAATAAATCTGGAAGTTATCTACAAAGGAAAACTGACAGGACTTCCAAAAGATCACATATGGGATGATGGGGAAAAAAGGTATCTGCAGTGAACACTGGGTTTTTACCTGGAGCTTGAAGAAGGGAGTAACATTGGGAAGAGCTGTGAGGAAGGGGAAGCAGGTAAGGAGGCACACCTTGGAGCTGAATGGGTGGCTCTGTCTTCCCGAAGAGGAACATTCAAGCTGCTTTATGGTAGGAGCCAACAGGAGAGGACCCCTCCCCTATGCCCTCACCCCCAGTAGGCCACTGCTTTTATAGACAAAATGCTAGACCAGGAGTCAGGAAACTCTGGATCCATTTTGGACTTTGCCACTGATCAGTCGTATGCGCTTAGGCAAGTCACTCCACATCTCCAGATTTCACTTCCCTGAAAAGTCCTCACCCCTTCCTCCCATAACAGAATCTCTGGAAGTGCTTATTAAAATGCACATTTACAGACATTTGTCACCATTGGACTATGAGCAAGCACAGAGTGAAAGACTGCTCTAAGGTCATACAGGTAGTAAGAGTCAGAATGAGAGCCCACATCAGGTCTGACTCACCCTAAAACTGTAAGAGATGAGTAATGGAGGAGAGAATGGAGAAGGTGCCAAACAACAGTATCACTAGTGAGATGGCATGATGTAATAATAGGGCCAAGTCTGGGGGAAAGCTGTAGCTGTCCTTCCATTCCCTGGTGGGACAGTGCTGCAGTTAAGTTTCATTTTTCCATCATTTCCCCCTATTGACCCAGGGCAGGCACCACCGCACCCTCAACCAGAGACACACACAAGACTCTGACATTTTACAAGACAATGCTTTAAAAAAGCCCCAAATTTCCCTTTGAAACCCACTGGAAGAACCAAATCTACCTCAGCTCTACCCTGAAACAAATATTCAGCCCAGATACCAGTAACATTTTTTAAGGAATTTCAGAATGTTGACTCTACAGAAACCATGACAAACATGTCACAGAACCTTTGAAAAATGAGGTTGACATAGCAAGCTGTCATAGGACTTATAAGATGCTTTCAAGAGAGTCATGTGAAATTAAAGAGAATTATTCAAAAGCATGAAACTCCCAAAAAGAAATTATTTCATTAGAACTGATTTTTAAAAATTATCCACATACATAATTTCTAGGGACTTCCCTGGTGGCACAGTGGTTAAGAATCCACCTGCCAATGCAGGGGACATGGGTTCGAGCCGTGGTCTGGGAAGATCCCACATGCCGTGGAGCAACTAAGCCCGTGTGCCACGACTACTGAGCCTGTGTGCCACAACCTGAAGCCCGCGTGCCTAGAGCCCGTGCTCCACAACAAGAGAAGCCACTGCAGTGAGAAGCCCGCACACCGCAACGAAGAGTAGTCCCCACTTGCCGCAATTAAAGAAAGCCCACGTGCAGCAACGCAGACCCAACGCAGCCAAAAATAAATAAATAAATAAGTTTATTAAAAAAAAAACTTATTAAAAAAATAATGATCTCTAAAGTAGATCTGAGTTCCTAGGACACTTGGAGCTTTTGAAGGCTTTCATTGTTTCCTGATGGTTTCCAACAGGCTTATTGTGTTTTTCCAGCTAGTCTGGAATAAAGTCTAGTACTTCCTTTTGCATTCCCTTCAGTGCCTAGTACATGCTAAACATTTAGCATCATTACCATTGTACCATATTATGTGTACCATAGCACATGATAATAGTACTAAGAGTAAGCACCGATTGAATACTAAATACTTCACATGTGTTATCTGATTTGATCGTCACAACAACCCATATGCATGGGGAAACTGAGGTTACACAGTTAAGAAATGGCAGAGCTGAAATTCCCATCCAGGGCTACATGATTCCCCACCTCCACGAACCTATCCCCCATGACTCATCTCTTCCCTTCCTGTTTCTTCCTCTCTTTCTTCCAAATGTATCTCACACTCTCTTGAACACCAGCATAGTTATAAAAGCCATCATCTTAAGGGAAAACTATGACTTCCCTATCAGTAGATGAGACTATAAAGTGCTAGATCTTTCTTAGACAATCTTAAAAACACACACCAGTTGGTATAGCAATTCCATTGCTAGAGATATAGCCAAAGGATACACTCACACAGATATGCAAGGAAACCAAAACTATAGAGTAATGTTCAGTACAACATTATTTATATAGAAAATGACTCGAAATGACCTAAACATCCTTCAGTAAGAGACTGGCTAAATAAACTATGTTAGTTTTTATGGAATATTATGTAGCTTTTAAAAAAGAATGAGGTAGGTGTGTGTGTGTGAATATGGAAAGAACTTCAAGAAATATTAAATTGAAACAAAAGAAACAGAGCATTACATATACTATGACCTCAACTTTGATTAAAACTAAATAACAGATATGCATGCGTAACAGGGCGTCATTTTTTAAGTATTTCCCAACGTATGTGTGTTCCCTCATTGGCAAACTTGTTTCTCTCCCTGAACTCTGCACTGAGCATTTAGACTAAGGCATAGCACGGGAGTTGGGATGGAGGAGGACATGCCATAGGAGAAGCCCCCAGCAGACAGGAAGGAGACGTAAAATAATAGCCCAACCTTCAGGCTCAGTGAGCAGTGGGAAGAAGAGAGACAGAGAGGAGAGGCAGAGGGTCACACATGTGTATTATGGAAATCCTGCCTCCCAAGCCAAAATCCCAGGTGGTGGGATGGTCGGAAACACTTCAGGTGATAGAAAATGACATAGCTCCCTTTCCATTCATCCTCTGTTTCTGCATGAAAAATTAAAATAATACTTTGTTGGAAGAAACCAATAATTTCTTCAATTTTATCAATCACCGATGAGCTCCCCAGTCCCATATCCAAATCAGAAAGGACTCAAACTCTTTAAGAGTTTAAATCCCATTGAAATGGTAGTATTAGATTAACTCTTACATTGCACATCACAAACGATTTCCTAAATCAGAAGATTTTAGTTATAAAAGATTCACCTGATTCCTTCATTCAACAAATTTTTTTCTGAGAGCTGATCATGTACTAAATACTTTTACAGGAACTGCGATACAGTGATAAATAAAACAAAGTCCCTGCCTTCCAGAAGCTTCCATTCTAGTGAGAGAGATGGTCAATGAACATGCATGCAAATAGATAAATTATATCAGCTAGTGCTAAATGCTAAATTTATACATTTACTTTTTATAAAATTAAATCAGGCATGAGCTATCAAGCCATGAAAAGACATGGAGGAAACTTAAATGCATGTTACTAAGTGAAAGAGATCATCTGAAAAGGCTACCTACTATGTGATTCCAATAACATGACATTCTAGAAAACACAAACCTGTGGAAACAGTAAAAGGATCAGTGGTTGCCAGGGGTTGGGAGAAGAAAGGGATGCATATGTGGAATACAGAGGATGTTTAGGGTAGTGAAACTATTCTGTATACTGTAATGGCAGGTACATGTCATACATCTGTCAAAAACCATAGAATGTACAATACCAAGAGTGAACCCTAATGTAAACTATGGATTTGGGGTGATAATAATGTGTCTCTGTAGGTTCATTGATTGTAGCAAATTTACCACTCTGGGGCAGGATGCTGATAATGGGGGAGGTTGAGGGGTGGGGGGTAGAGATTACATTCGGCAAACTTTGCTGTGAACCTACAAATGCTCTGAAAACTGAAGTCTGTTCTTTAAAAAAAAACAAAAAACAAAACAAAACAGGTAAGGGCAAACAGTGAAAAGGGGTGGGGATTATTTTGAACTGAATTCTCATTGGACTCTTAGCAAATAATTTTTATTTTAAAGTGTTTTCAGAAGATAAAATTACTTCCACAAAATTAAAGTACTTTGTCTTTTAATGTTTTTTAACAACACCAAATATAGAAGGAACTGTGAGCAAAGGAGTCCTGTAGAAGATTAACGAACAGTAAAAATTATGGGAGGGTAAGGAAAGTTAGGTGTGATAGTTAATTTTGTGTCAACTTGACTGGGCCACAGGGTGCCCAGATATTTGGTTAAACATTATTCTGGGTGTGTCTGTGAAAGTGTTTCTGAATGAGACTAACATTTGAATTGGTAGACTTAATGAAGCAGATTGCCCTCCCCAAAGTGGTAGGCCTCATCCAATGTATGGAAGGCTGGAATACAACAAAAAGGCTGAGTAAGGCAGAGTTCACTCTCCCATTCTGCCTGAATGCTTGAGCTGGAACACCGGTCTTCTCCTGCCCTCAGATTGGAATTTAGAACCTTTCCTAAAAGCATGAGTTTTGGAATCCGACAGACTTAGATTTGAATCTAGCTTTGCTACCTCCTAGTTGTGTGATCATAGGTGAGTTAACTGACCTCTCTGAACTTTACTGTCCCATCTATATAATGTAGATTATTGATTTGTATGAATGGATTTGTTCAACAAGTGTTTCTTAGCCATCTCCTACGTGCCAGGTGCCAGAGACATGAAGATGAACAAGATAAAGTCCTCTACTCTAACAGAAGTGCCCACTCTCCTGGGGAGACACACATAAACCCTCATTCTAATACCATATAATAATTCAAATAGACATGTAGAGAATGGTGGCATCTCACCCGTAGTAGAGGCATCTAGTGCTCACCTATGTTCCATTTTCCTTCCTTCCAGCCCCATGAGAGGATTACACTTCTGTCCCCTTGCAGCTAGGCAGGGCTATGTAACAGGGCTTGCCAGTGGGCTGAGAAAGGGAGTAACATGGTTACCTCTGGGTCAATACATTTAACTTCCAGCGTGACGCTCTCAGTATTCTCTTCTCCTGCCACATCAACCAGAGAAGCCAAGTGTTCTGGACGGTACAATTACAGGATGGTGGAGTCTCCATCAGCAGGTCACTGAGGGGAACTCCCAAGAGAATGACCCAGACCTAAAGCAGACTTTGACTGACCAAACAATAAACTTGTGTTAAGCCACTGAGACTGTGGCTTATAAGTTACTATGGCATGATCTAGCCACACTCATTCATAAACCAACCTGCAAAAGGCATTCTGAAAGAGCCAGAGACTAACAGAGTGCTAAGTGATGAGTGAGAGAAGAGCCAGGGGAAGAGTTGAGAAAGAATCAGCACAACAGAGAGGAAGGCAGAGCAAATGCTTGGAGGGTTGCAGTGGCCTGGGAAGGTGGGTAACAGCAAATAGTCTGGCGGTGCTAGAATGCAAAGCGAGAAGGAGAGGGCATAAGAGAGACAGAGGAAGTAGGCAAGACCAAACTGTAGAGGGCCTCGTGGGCCATGTTAATAGCTTGGCCTTAACCTGGAGGAGATGAGAGCCATGCAGGGCTTCTAAGCAAAGGAGTGACATACTCATCTGTGGTTATGTAGAGGAGGGATCAGGGCAGGACTAGAGGCAGGAGACCAAGATGAAACTAAACAACTTATGGAAAGTACCTACTGTAGTACCTGCCAGACAGAAGTACAGCACTTCCCTTTTCCCTTCCCCTGCTCATATATTAATGTAGTTTTAGAAACTAGCCAACCCTGTAGCTTAGCGATCTTACTTTTAGGACATTTTAGAAATAAATGTGGGGCTTCCCTGGTGGCGCAGTGGTTGGGAATCTGCCTGCCAATGCAGGGGACGCGGGTTTGAGCCCTGGTCCGGGAGGATCCTGCATGCCGCGGAGCAGCTGAGCCCAGGCGCCACAACTACTGAGCCTGCTCTCTAGAGCCCGGGAGCCACAACTACTGAAGCCCACGCACCTAGAGCCCGTGCTCCGCAACGGGAGAAGCCACCGCAATGAGAGGCCCATGCACCACAACGAAGAGTGGCCCACACTCGCCGCTCCTAGAGGGAGCCCGCGCGCAGCAACAGAGATCCAACTTAGCCAAAAATAAATAAATAAATTTATTTTTTTAAAAAAAGAAATAAATTCTTCATTCTGTAAGAATGTATGTATAAGGATGTCTCCTGCAATCTTGCCTATAGAATTAGAGTGTTCATCAAGATGTTCATCCAGAAGAAATTGGTTGAACCTAGAGATTATCAATACTAAGCGAAGTAAGTTAGAAAGAGAAAGGTAAATACCATATGATACCACTTATATGTGGAATCTAAAATATGATACAAATCAACATACCTACAAAACAAAAACAGACTCACAGATATAGAGAACAGACTTATGGTTGCCATGGAGAGGGGAGGGGATGAAAGGAACGGAAGTTTGGGATTAGCAGAGGCAAACTATTATGTATGTATAGAGTGGATAAACAATAAGGTCCTACTGTACAGCACAGGGAACTATATTCAATATCCTGTGACAAACCATAATGGAAAAGAGTATGAAAAAGAATATATATATGTATAACTGAGTCACTTTGCTGTAAAGAAGAAATTAACACAACATTGTAATCCCCTACACTTCAATAAAATTAAAAAAAAAAAGAAATTGGTTGAATAAATCATGAAACATTCTATAGTACCTATTATTAAAAAGAAAAAAAGCTACGTTAACTGACCTAGATGGGGTATTCATGACATAGAGTTAAGTGAGAAAAACAAGTTGCAGGGTAATGTGCATTGTATGATTTCATCACTTTAAAAAATAAATGAATAGGTAACTCAACCCTGTATGTGTAATTTGGGTGCCTGTTTGTATCCACTCATGTGAGCCTGTGGCAGGCAACACCGCTATTAACAGTGGTCATCTCAGTATGCTGGCAGTCTTGCTGCAGTTACAATTAATGTTTGTTAGTTTCATAATTTATTTTTTAATTAATAGAGAAATGAAAAGAAAGACACTATCCTGGAGAACTGGAACTGGTAGGGCTCTTCTGAAGTGATTGTCAGCAGTTGCAAAGGCAGAAAAACCAATTTTCCAGTCAGAAAACCAAGCCAACCTCTTCTGGCTGAAGTTTCCTCTTCCCACTGGAATGTAATTGTTTTTAAATTGAATGCCATACCTTGAGCTCTCTGTGATTACTAATTCCAATGGATTGGACCCAGACTCTCAGGGGATTTAAACAGATCCAGACCTTCAACGCTAATTACTCTGTGAGAGGAAGCCCTGTTCACTTTAAGGAAATGAATGAGGCTTCCCATCAGGATAAGCAAATTACTTTGGGCTGTGGGGAAAAGGCAACCAACCTTCCAAAAGATTTGTTGGCCTTAAAAAACCAAGAGCATAGAGAGGAAGGCCAAGCAGGAAGGCATGGCAGGAGCTTCAGATATGCCAGTGGGAAAGTCAGATTAGGACTAAAATGCTTTCACTGGATTTGGCAACAAGGAAGTCACTAGGGGCTACAGCTGTTCAGGGTGGAAGCCGACAGACTATCTCCAAAGCAAAGTAGGCAGCATTACTAGCATTCCGAAAGATCCAGGAAACAAGGGGTATCTTAAGTGAACTTTAAAGGAGGTAAGTAAATTTCATTTAACTAATATCTTTCTGAATATCAAAGTGGTACATGACCAATTTAGATAACCTGGAAAACAAAGTACAAAGAGGGAAAAAAGTACCACTTATTCCACCTTCCAGAGAGACCTACATTTTTCCTGTGTATGTGTATTTACATCAGGGTGTGGATGAGAATAGCTCATCTTGTCATGTGACAAACATAGTCTGTATTGGCTCAATACTTTGAAAACCTATTACTTAAAGATACTTGAGAAAAATTTAGAAGGATGCTCTTATAAATTGGAGTATACTAAACCTATTTATATATGTCACAAAATACAGAAAGAAAGGATATAAAGTTTGCTCTATAAAAATCTAAATTTTCTGCATGGCAAAAGAAAAACACACTATAAACTAATATAAAGATAATTATAAAATAAAAATACACATGAAGAACAAACGTTTACCTTTTGGAGTATATCGAGAGCTCCTTCAAATCAATATGAAAAGGATCAAAAAACAACAGAAAATCAAACAAAGGATATAAACGTAGAGTTCGTAGAAAATGACATAAACATGGTTCTCAAATAGCTTTCCAGATGGTCCATCTTACTTATAATAAGAGAGATGCAAATTAAAACTACACTGAGACATGTTTTTCCCTCATCAGTCTGGCAAAGATCAAGACTGATAGCATCATGTGCTGACAACAGTATGAGAAACAGGTGTTCTCACACCTTGCTGGAGGGAGCGTTAAATGGGTACAGCCTCTATCTGTCTCTAGCAAAATTGCCCATATCCTTTGAGTAACCAACTCCATTTCTAGGAAACTATCCCATTATACACTCACGTGTGTGAAATCACTCATGAAAAAAATTATTCACTGTAGTTTTATCTGTAATAACCAAAGATTGGAAACAACCTAAAATTCCATCAGTGGGGAACTGGTTAATAAATGGAATACGAGGGCTAAGAGGAAGGAGGCAGCCCTGTATCTCCCACAAAGGAATGATTGCTAAAACACGTTCAATAAAGAAAGCAAGGAGCAGAACATTGTCATCCGTGCACCACCATTTACGTAGAAGAACAAAATTAAATCATGAGAAATATTGGGACTTCCCTGGCGGTCCAGTGGTTAAGACTCCACGCTTCCACTACACGGGGCATGGGCTTGATCCCTGGTCGGGGAACTAAGATCCCACATAACACGTGGCAGGGCCAAAAAAAAGATGATGGGAAATAAGAACACTTTGTTTATCAGTGTATGTTTGGAGTATTTCTGGAAGGAATCACCAAAAAAAAAACTAGTAGAAGTAGTTACCCCTAAAGAGGTAAGCTAGTTGGCTCAAGTGATGTGGAAGTGACTTCTTTTTCACTGAGTATCCTTTAGAACCTTTTGAATTTCATGCCATGGCTATGTGTTACCCATGCCAAAAAAAAAAAAAAAAAAAAAAGTAAAAATATAATATTTTAAAACAAAATGAAATCGATAAGCCACTTTATGGTCTTTATTTTCTGGTGGCCATTTCTATTTTTTTCACTGTCTTCCTTCTTTGTGCTTTGTCTACCTTGATCGTTTTCTCTGTTTCCCTTCTTTCCCTTGCCATACCTCTGTTAAATACAACAACTAAAAATAAATAAATAAATAAAATTTAAAAAAACTAGCATCTGCTGACAATTTAGTATATACCAACAACCCTGCTTTACGGGTGTGACTTCATTTAACTCCCACAACCACCGTGAGAAGGAAAGTTGTCTTTGCCGCAGTTTACAAATGAGGAAACTCAGGCACAGGGAACGGAAGTGTTTTGCCCAAAGCCATGTGAGCAGTAAATTGATGGGACTGGGATTTAAACCAAGTCTGTCTGTGAAATCCATGCTTCTTTTAGTAAACAGTACTGCCTGCAATATGGAACAAATATCCATCCATATATATTTTTAAATTGTTGGATAAAGCATTATAGTCTTTGATTTAAAAATCAAGTGAGGGACTTCCCTGGTGGTCCAGTGGTAAAGAATCTGTCTTACAATGCAGGGGATGCAGGTTCGATCCCTGGTCAGAAAACTAAGATCCCACATGACGTGGAGCAACTAACCTGGCATGTCACAACTACTGAGCTCACGCACCTCAACTACAGAGCCTGCATCCTACAAACTACAGAGCCTATGCACTCTGGAACCCGCACGCCACACCCACAGAGCCCATGCACCCTGGGGCCTGCGCACCACAACTAGAGAAGAGAAAACCCACAAGCCATAACTAAAGAGAAGTCCACACGCCATAACAAAGAGCCTGAGTGCTGCAATGTCTCAACGAAGATCCCGCGTGCCGCAACTAAGACCCAACGCAGCCAAAAGTAAATTAAATAAATAAATAAATATTTTTTAAAAAATAAAAATCAAGTGAGCATAATATTTTATATGACTTTTAAAAAGCACACCTACAAAGAAAATTTCACAAATTAAACTGTTTTTTATTTCTAAACACTTGATGATTATTTTTGACAAGTCATTTGAAAGGAGAACTCACCTCTCACTCACTTATCAGCCCTGAGCACCTAGTGCTTAAAACTGTGCTATTCATTGGCATTGAAAGATGAAGCCCTCAAGAAATTCTCAGTCATTCCTGGTTGGGGAACTAAGATCCTGCAAACCGAGTGGTGCAGATGAAAAGAAAGAAAGGAAGGAAGGAAGGGAGGGAGGGAACGAGGAAGGGAGGGAGGAAGGAAGGGAGGGACGGAGGAAGAAGGAAGGAAGGAAGGAAGGAAGAAATTCTCAGTCAATTGCAGAGAAAGCAATAGTAATGTTTATCTGCCCCTCTAATGTGCCAGGCAGCATGCTAAGCACTTTACATAGGTTCCAACAACTGTATAACAGAAGGTGCAATTTCTACCCCCCATTTTGTAAATGAGAAAAATGAAAACTGGATGGTCAATAACTTCCCAGCTGACCACAGCTTGCAGAGTACAGAACAGTAATTTGAACCCAGGCAGTTTGGCTCCAGAGCCTGTGCCATCACGACACTGCCTGGAAACTGATCGGTACAGTAACTGACACTGCAGGAGAACCCAGAGGAGAACCCTCACTATTCCTGGAAATGGGTCAGCAAAGGCTTCCCGGAGGATCAAGGCATGGTCTGAGTCTTAGTGGAAGTTCAGAACAGAGAGACGTCATGGCATCCGCAAGATGTCATTCTACCCTGCACTGCAACTGTTATGAAAAGACTTACATCCTTTGGAGAGAAGGGGGAAATTGTAGCCTATAGCCTAATGTGACCTGCCTGGGAGCTGTGCCATGTAGTGAAACCGAGTTTCTGTCAGGGAATTTTATGTTTTACTCAATATTCTGAAGTTTGGCTATGACACAGTCAAGTATCAACACGTTCCAGTCATCAGGCGGGTTCTGTTAGAAGGCAGTAGGGGTTGGATTTAATGGCACTGTTTGTTTTCCTAACGCAATGTCCTAGAAATATGCAACAGAACTGTAGCGGAGATGAATCAAAAGAAGGATGCAGTACAATAAGATGCAATGCCAAGAATAACAGAAGTGATTCCTTGTGACTCTGGTAGTTAAGAGCAAAACTTATGACATAAGCAGCAATCTTTGGGGACCCTACGAATGCTTCAGGGCTTTCTTCATCCTGTCCACTAAATGCCCCAGAGCAAGAATCTTGATTCATCTGCTCTGGTTGAGATGGAACAGTGACAAAGCAGAGACCCCTAAGCCCATGGGCTGCCGCCTTGCTGTGTCTAATTCTCTCAAAGTGACCAGTCTTCAGTCCCTAACTTGGCCATGGCTCAAGAGCCTGGCTCAGGGTCTGCCCTGATCCACTAAGGCATGAGCCAGTACCTGACTGGGGAAACACAAGGGTATCTAACACTGTAGAACAAACATTCTGCCCTGTGCACATCTTTACTCTCCCAAACTCAGCTTGTAGTCTGTGTCAACTTGTTTATAGATACAGCAGCCTTCATTTGGGGGCCTAGGAGCAGCATGCTTTGACCAGAACAATTTCTTTCCTTAAAAAGCTTTATGGCCAATTGCCTTTGAAATGTAAACTTAAATAACCTTTGATGTATGCTTTCCCTATACCCCCTACATAGTACCCATATAATAACCAGTCTCTAGATTGCATTGATTTTGGCCTTTAAAATATCATTCTATCCCCTTAGGCCCACAGGCGGGCTGGAAGATATTTAATAACTAGCTTTCGGGGGGCCCTGGTTTCTAGCATTTGCCAATTTCCATAGTGTAACCACTACTGCCCTGTCTAATATAAATCAATTCCTATTGATTCCCAACAGGAACCACTGAAGGCAGAGTGAGGAGGAGAGGAACACAGTTGGCTCCTTTGAGGCTGAACCATCACACCTCTGCCTGGGCTCCATGCTGTTCTTATGCTGAGAGGGTTCCTCAACAGCCTTCAAACCCACCTTCCCTCTCCAATCCCCTGGGGACTTCTTCCTGTTCATTAAGATTAAACACTTCCATCATGTCACTGCCCTCCTCAAACTATCTTTCTGGCTCCCTATTCCCTTCACTTCCCCCTAGCTTTCAGAACCACCCTCCACAATCTTGTCTACAAACAAGGATTGTTAGGTTTAACCAATAAAAATACAAGATGCCCAATTAAATCTGAATTTCAAATGAACAAGGAATACATTTATAGCATAAGTATGCTCCATGCAATATTTGGAATATATTCATACTCAAAAATAATCTGTCGTATATCTGAAATTTATCTGGACATCCTGTATTTTACCTGGCAACACTACACCTAACCTAACCACCACATCTTACTTCTCCTCCCAAACACCAGGAAGCTTCTTCACAGTTCCAGGAGCCTGCATGATCTCAGGTATGTCATTTAATGTCTGAGTTTCAGTTTCCTCATTCATAAAATGAAGCTAATAGTTGCCAGTTCTATAGAGTGGAATTTAAATGAACTAATGTGTGTAAAGCATCTAGGCCAGTACTTAGCATTCAACAAATATCTGATTGATCCCCCCCACCACCACCATGTCAATCCTCAATTACCTGAAATACCTTAGAAGGAAAACTATACTGTGGTTATGGAATCCAAGGGCCAGGAGTCCTTCTAGGACATCGCCCTGTATATCCAAACTCTCCCAAATAGGTGCTTCTGATTGTATTTTTAAAGAAATCAGCAGCTGCGGTTGGGGTTAGGGCATGCTGAAATACCCAGTAGCAGCCAATTCCAGCATCTCAGAGTCCGCAGGAGAGACCAGGGCTGTCTACCTCTTACCCAAACACATCCCCCAACCATCATCAAGGGAGGGCATCTTCTTTGCGGTAGGTCTAACTTTCAGCTCCCACAGGAAATGCAGTTTCCTTGCACAAGCAACACAATCCCAATAGGTGGAAACACAACCAGAACTGGAGTTGGAAACGGGAGAAATGTTGCAAGACTATAAACTCCTTATCAAGATGTACATTTTTCTTTCTCTGTAGAACAGACCCCTGTAAGGAATCTCAAGGTACTAGGGGAAATGAGCCACACAAGATGAGAAGAGATGATGACACCACCACCTTTGATGACTCCCCAGGCATCCTAAAACCAAGAGCAATGAGCTACTGCTTGATGCCGTGCACAAGGGCCAACCGCAGCTTGGCTATGTCAAATTACCAGAAACAGATAAAAAGCAAGCATCGGTGGAACTGTGAATTTCACTTTCATGATGCCAAATAATCAGCATGACTTACTGATTTACAGATTACGCTACTCCACAAACAACTGATTAAGTTAACCCCCTGGGAAACTCAGTGAATGTCTTAAATACATCTTATCCCCATTAAGATATGAACTCTTTTTCCAGGGAACAGGGAACAGTGTGCATCTGCAGCAGTCATCAATAAACCTCACTTGATGTTTCCCTTCACAATTCTGACTGGTTTAGCTGTAGCCATGGTTTACACCATCTCTACTCAGAGAATAACCCAGAATGTTATGCATTCAAAGCTGTATAAAAAAAAAAGAAAAGCAGGGGGGCTTCCCTGGTGGCGCAGTGGTTGAGAGTCCGCCTGCCGATTAAGGGGACACGGGTTCGTGCCCCGGTCCGGGAAGATCCCACATGCCACGAAGCGGCTGGGCCCGTGAGCCATGGCCGCTGAGCCTGCGCGTCCGGAGCCTGTGCTCCGCAACGGGAGAGGCCACAACAGTGAGAGGCCCGCGTACCGCAAAAAAAAAAAAAAAAAAAAAAAAGCAGGTTATAAAACACTATGTATGGTATGGCATTTTGCTATTTCCCATACACTGATAGATGTATAACTATCAATGTGTAAATGACAAGAGTGATTACAGCATAATCAATGATTACCCCTGGGTGATAAGATTATTGTGCAATTTTTTTTTTGCCTATCTCTATTTTCTCAATTTTCTACATTGAACATGTATTACTTGGGTAATTTTTTTTAAGTTAAAAACAAATTGGGATTTCCGTGGTGGCGTAGCGGATAAGGCTCCACGCTCCCAATGCAGGGGGCCAGGGTTCGACCCCTGGTCAGGGAACTAGATCCCACATGTGTGCCACAACTAAGAGTTTGCATGCCACAACTAAGAAGCCCTGGAGCCACAACTAA
The DNA here is from genome assembly GCF_039906515.1 of Pseudorca crassidens. Classification (NCBI taxonomy): domain Eukaryota; kingdom Metazoa; phylum Chordata; class Mammalia; order Artiodactyla; family Delphinidae; genus Pseudorca; species Pseudorca crassidens. The sequence continues at coordinate 32,723,368 of NC_090303.1, read as the reverse complement.
GGAGCCCACCTGCTGCAACTAAGACCCAGCACAACGAAATAAATTTTTTTAAGTTAAATTTTAAAATTGTTAAAATTTCAAAATCTGTTCCTGCTTATATGATAACTAAGAAATCTGCTACCTCCTTGCAGTGATATGTCTGAGCTTTGACGTCTTCCAAATCAGTTTAGTCTGCCTGAGGCCACAAAGATCCAGGGCATGTCAAAATGGGTGGCACCCCAACCAGCCACAGCAGGTCTTTGGGTGTGAACTAGAAGACAGAATCAGACTTTTGGACTTTCAAGAACTATTTCTTATTTAGAGTCTCCCACTCCTATAGTTCCATTAAGGCTCTGGATTATTAAGCATAGCTAATGTACATCCATGGAATCACAGAATGCTGGAGCGAGGAGGGAATTTACAGAAATCTCTCTAATGGAGCCCTGAGATGGGAGAGTACTTTGCCCCAGATCCTCCAGCTGGCCAAAGGATTTTGCTGGTAGCAAAAAGCCCCAAGTTCCTTTTGAATCCTGCAATCTAAGACAAGCCAGGAAGGCCAGAGGGATCTTTACATGCCTGGCCAACAGAGTGGCCGTGCAGTATCAGATGGAAAAAGCCCAGAACCTAAATCTCTTCTGACACCTAACTGGGGCCACAGTGAACAAATTTAACACAGAGAAAGGAATATATATTACAGCCTCTTTGCTGATTGTCCTTGGACAAGAGAATCTGAGGCAGTTAGCAGCAATTGCTTAAGTACCAAGACTCCAAACAAACCTCTGGGGATGCAGTCTTCCTTTCTAAAAGTTCATCACCTCCCAAGAAAAGTATCACCAAAATACAGTTTCAAATGCCAGAGTGGAGAACACCATTTCCATGCATCCAAGTGTAGTAGATCATGCCTTTCCTCCTGTCACCACCTCTCACCCACAGGAAAGTAGCACATAAGAAACAAGACCCCCAGAGTGGGTCATCATCCCACGGAGCCCTTGAGAGACACAATACTTGTGCTCAGACACAGACCACTGTGGAGACCCCACAGCACAGGGGGAGCTACAGGCCTGGCAGACCAAAGTGATAGCAGACGACAAGCCCAGCTTCCTGAGTCCCAAGGCCTCTCTAAGGCCACAGTGAGGACGGCACCCCCGAAGCTGTGGCTATGGTCTGCAGGTCAAGGACTCTGCACTACATTTACTCACACCTATACGTAGGTACATAGAACTCAATAGCTTGAAGAAATTACCTGTGATTCTTTGACCTGCTTACCTGGATCTGACATCTTCTGTAATACTTTTAATCAATCCAGGTGGACCTTCCTTCAGGAATAATAAACCCCAATGGCTCAGTTACAGAGTGTTCAACATGTCCAAAGCATATCATGGAAATTATTCCACCGTGAAGACTAAAGAAACTTTCCCTGCCTTCATGGATTCAGCTTGCTGAGGAGAACACACATGAGGTGTAGTTCAGAGAGACAAAGACGTTCTCTTTTTTTGCAAATAAGTAGCCAAAAGGGCAGGGAAGAGAGGTAAAATACGTCAGAGCCAGGCCCGCAGAATCCCCTGGTCTTACCATTACTTGTGATGCTTTCAAATGGGTTATTAGTACCTTAATTTTGAGGAAAAAAGAGTGGAAGGAACCAGCCAGTGGTTTTGCATGCTTAGTTTCTGTCTATGACACCGAACTCAAGAGAACTGAGACCTGTGGAGAAACCAAAGATGGTTCAAATGACTCAGAATAAATTAACTCGGTGCTCCTTGCTGATAAGTTGAAGTGTCCTAACTGTAAAGCAGAACCAGCAGCCACCAACATAGAAGGCCTACCCCACAGATAGAAAAGAGATAAAGCACTGAAACTCAGCCGGAGGGAACCTCCCCAGCCCTGCCACGCAGGGTTGTGGGGTTCCTTCGGGACCAGCCAAATAAGATGGCATCACCAACCCAGCTGCTCGGGCACTCTCTTCCAGGCCTGGAGACCAGAGGAAAGGGGATGTGGGGAGAGGGCTGGTCCCCAAGGAAGGGGAGTCTTCCCCAAGGAAGGGAAGTTGTCTCAGGAGAAGCCACTTCCCTCCTAAAATGCATGGGATTTTTCCACTTCAGCAGGGGACGGTAACTCAGCACATAGCAAAACAACGAGGGTGCAGGACAGATGACCTCCCTGCACAGTTGTGGATCAGAATCGCAGCACAGCAGTCGTGCCCCTTCCTAACAGAGGGAGAGCTACACCCAACCCCAGCACACCTTTGCCCTCCAAAAAGCTGAGGCCAGACCAAGAAGTCTCTGGGAACTACAAAAGGACACCAGAGCTGAGGTTGTGAGGGCCAGGACTGAGACTGGGCCAGCCTGGGAACTGCCCAGAGCTTTGGTCTCCAGGCCTGGCTGCCCTCCAAGAGCAGCCAGCCCTTTCCAACTAGACATACCACATGTCCCTAATATTCTCTCTCCAAGTAATACAACCACTTTTCTCAAAGCAAAGACATTTCCCAGAGCCTTACAGGCCTGGCTGATATCTGCTGAGTAGGACTCAGTCCCGGAAGGAGCTGTTAAATAACCCACGGTTTCAGTTTATAGACTTCTTATGACTTAGTGACAAGTGAAACAACATTCTGACAGCAACTGCAAGTTCCCTAGCACCCGGTGACTTCTCTTTTTTCTTGGGATACTCCCTCCTGCTAAATCACAGAACCAACCCACCCCTACCCACCGGAATAAAGACAGAGGAGCGCAACCCCACATTTTAGCCTATGAGATGTGGACATCACCTCTTCTTCTGAGAGCTTAACACTGATTGGAAGTTACTTTTTCCCCTTCACCTCGAATGCGGTGATGGACTCTCTGAACTGGACTCCACAACATGTAGGAGGGCAGTCATGGGCAGTAATTGTAAGGGGCACAGACAGAACCAGCCAGCCCTAGATAAGGGTAGAGGAAGCAAAGCTACCCTGGTTTTCCTTCTTCCTCCCCAGATACTCCCATTCGTCAGACCTCTCTTGGTCTCAGCTGGTAGTCACTTCAATTACTGATGGTGCAATCCAGTAGTTCAGGTTATTAGTTAATCAAGCTGACAGCGAGGCCTCTCCTGGCCATTTGTACATATTAACATATGAGGGACGAGCTCAAGAGGAAAATCCACTGGGATCCAAAGGAAGGAAGCTATCATGGTGGAGCTACAGATGCTGCATTCATGCTTTGGAGCAAAGGAGAGCCCTTTTCTCCCATAAGCAAATGCCAGCCCAAGGCCAGGATATTACTAAAGACCCTAGATGCCAGCAATGTGCAAGGTGGTGGCAGTGTCCTCCAATCTCGCCACACACATGCATTCCTACCGTCACACTATTTGCCCTTGCCTGGTTGCCAGAGCACAAGATCTGTGATTAAGTCAGGCCCCCTCACACTCGAGGGCCACGTGCAAAATTTTGAATAATGATGATGACCATGGACAGGGAAGGCTGGGAGCTTCTGTCATAAAAACACTTAGCAGAAAGCCTTGAAAACAGTGTAGCAGCAAGACCCAAGTTGGGCTCATTATCTAAATTGAGAGACCAGGTTTGGGGGTCTTAATGGTCTTAAAAAAAAATAGAGAGAGAGAGAGGAAATCACTTCTTTTTTCTTCATCTTCCACTTAACTTTCAACAAAACATGGAGTCTCCTTTCTTCAGAGGAAAAATGACTGGGAGACCAGCTGACCACTGCCATGGTAGTCTGGCTCATTCATAAGCAAGACTCCACGTGGATGGCCTGACAGAGCTGAGCTGGAAGACTTTTCTCCAAGGCAGAGACCCCAAGCCTAGGAACGTTACAAAGAGCAAGTGCTAATTGCAGGATTACTATGCTCCAGGGATTTTTCACACTTCATCTCTCTCAGTCTTCACCACAGCAATGTGGGAAGAACTATTATTATCCCAGTTTTATAGATGAGCAACCAAGGGCACAGATCCTTGGGGTTTCTTAGCCAGGGTCAAACAGCAAGTGGCAGAGCCGGGCTTTAAACCCGAGCTGTGTGAACTCAAGAGTCCGTGCTCTGCCATGTGCCTACCCATAGGGATTCGCCTAGGTGGCATCTAGACAATGGGAAATTGCAGTGTGTATATCTTTGTGCACAAGTGTGTGTATGTCTACACTACACGATAATGTAAATACAGAGGTGAGTACCTAGGTAGCAAAGAAAACCTTACCCAGATTAGGGTACCAGAGGATTTAGCTGAAAACACCGTGGGTCAGGTGCTACCTCTGGGGAGAGAAGCTGGAAAGGAAGGAGACTTACTTTTCCCTGTATGCCCTGATGTTCTGTTCAAACATTTTATCAGGCACATGTACTTCCTATTTTAAAAACTTTTAATTGAAAAGAAAACTCTGTATGTTGTTGAGTCGCTAAGTCTTTGAAATTTACTGAGTCGTATTTTCTAAAAAATAGAAAAGTGAGAAGAAGCAGTCCCGCACTACAGAGGCCTAGCACACGCATCGCAGGGGAGCCGGAGAGGTGGCTTCGTTCAGTGCAGGAGGCTTGGCTGCGGGTGTCTGAGTTGCTCAAGACCCAAGAGCACTAAAAGCGAAACCATTCGGCCAACCTCTCCCATTTTCATTTTCAAACTCAAAACCCTGCTACCACCACCGCAGGACCTGCCTCTCTGTTTAGAAAGTCAGCGAAAGAATGAATGACCTCACTTTCCCCAACAGGCAGGTCCCAACATGTTGTGCGCAAAACAAAACTTGAGTAAATCGATTCATATTTTAAATACCCTGGCTGAGGTCCTTGTTTTAGCAATCCTGACAAGATCCTCTTTGCAAAGCAAAGAAGCTGATTGTGATGTTAACACTGTGTTATGTAAACAAAAAAAAAATTTTTTTTTTTTTTTTTGGTGCCATACAAGGGTCCTAGTCTCAGCCTGGAACCGATCTTCTGAGCTGTCTGGGTGTTCCGGAGACTGGTGGGGCACCCTGGTATAGACTCCATTTGCATGAAACCAAGGACCCTCTTGTAAGGACTGAGGAAGCCCGTTCAAGTTCAACCCAAATTGGAAGGCTGAGGCATTGGAGGGGAAGCCTGATTCCGAACCTAGAACACTGTTCTACAAGTAGATTCTTCTCAGCCGCTTCTGGATTCAAATCAAGTCATACAGCAGGGGGGTGCTATGAACACAAGATCCAGAAAATGCCACAAGGTCCTCCTTTGACATCCCATCAAAGAGGTGAGTAGTGTTCTCCCCACTTCTGCCCTGAACCCGGTGTGTGTGTCAGTAAATTGAGGACTCCAACAGACCGAGAACCCGCCCAGGGTCCTCGGGGCTCCCCATGGGAGCAGGGTCACCCTGTGGCCAGTGGAGCGACAAGACAACCCCCATGGCACAGAGATCAAAGTCTTCATGGGGAGGATCCCCAAAAGGCCACTGGGGAGTGAGCAGGGCTATCGCTGACCTGGCCAAAGTGAGCTGGAGCAGGTGAGGAGGAAGACGGCAGATGCCACGTGGTGGCGAAAACGAGTCATTTACGTATGCACCCACACTGCACCTGGAGACTCCTAGCGACTAGTGCACGAGATTTGGGGGCAGTCAGGCGGTTCAGCCACAGCTGGTCACGGCGAGAGCCCAGGAAAAAAGTACTGCAGAGGGCTCGCAGTATCTTATTTGTAACCCCAGGCCGGTGGGCTGTGCGGTGGTCTGAGGAAACTCATCTCAGGTTTTTTACAAACACCAATAAACTGGAATACTAAATCCCAGCCAGTTAATCTGGTAATTAAAGTATTTTTTAACCATAGTCAGCCTTAGCTTCCACCCCCGCCCCACCCCCCTGCCACCCCGCGTAAAACTTCGTGCATGATTTCAGCTTTACTTTCCTTCTCAAGACATGCCGATGTGCTGAGTCACTAAAAAAAAAAAAAAAAAAAAAACAGAAAGTAAAGGAAGAGTGATCCAGCTTCTGAGGACTAGCCTTGGTAATGACTTTTTTCCCCTGGTTGTGATTCCTGTGATGCTAAAGGACGTCACATTGCACAATCTTAATAAGGTTTCCAATCAGCCCCACCCGCTCTGGTCCCACCCCCATCCTCCAACAAAGATTTATCAAATGTGGGATTTTCCCATGAGTCTCAATATTAGAGTTTCAACCCCCAATAAATATGAGACCGGGGATGTCTGAGGTTCAGTCTGCCCTCGAGCCCACCAGGAACGAGAAAGAGAGCTCCATTTGCCCTCCAGGAACCCAGCTATGAACTCCCTCTCCACAAGTAAGTGAAGGAAATCCCTCGCCCTGGAACTGGCTGGCAGCCGTGCTGGGCCAGGGAGGCGGTGTGTATCCGCTGCCCCGAGGGCTGGCGGGCGGCCAGCAGCCAGAAGCACAGCTCCCCCAGCGGTGCGGTCTGCTCACTGGCTGCTCTCCCTTCCCTCCGGCACAGTCGCCTTCTCCCTGGGGCTGCTCCTGGTGACGGCTACTGCTTTCCCTACCCCGGGACCCCTGGGAGAAGATTTCAAAGATGATACCACTTCAGACAGACTACTCCTCACCTCTCCAGACAAAACTGAAGCTCTCATTAAGTACATCCTCGGCAAAATCTCCGCAATGAGAAAGGAGGTACGTAGGCTTGCCTGAGGGTGATGGAGGGCCTGTGTGGGCATCTACTTCCTTGCTCTTGGATGTGGACGGGGGCTCCTGCACTGGGAGGTCTTTGCTGGGTTTGGAGGCAATTTGGATTTGAAGCCAAAGGGGCAGACTGTGTCCTGTAATTTCTCCTCTGCTGCTGGTCCCAGGTAGTTCCTTTTTCTCTTGGAGAATCTACAGTGGGGCTGGGACCCATGCTCCCTGGCCCATTCTCAGCTCCACACTTGGTGTGAGCTGAAGGCTACACTGCCTCTCAGGACTTCCTTTTCCACAACCAAAAAATAAGGTCTGTCAATCTTTTTCGTGTTTCGGACTTTGGGAGGATTAAAAATCACCACCTGAAATGACTGTACAGCTTCTCAGGGCAGTCACAGTTCTTTTAGGTGACGCCAGCTCAGTGGTTAGGGATTCCCCAAAGTCATTCTGGCATGTAAAATGCATACCTGATAGCCCACTGAAGTGGCAAAATCGTAGGTACGTTAAAGCAGCTCCCAAGCTGTAAATGTAAGGTAGTTTGGCTCTGCTTTGGTAGAAAGGAAAGAATACTGGAGAGGGGATTGGGAGCCCCAAATCTAGTTCTGGTTCTGCTGAACAAGCTTTGTGATCTTGGGCAAATTCTCTACCAACTCTGGGACCCATCTGTAAAATTATGGAATTGGACTAGATGATCTGAAAGGTCCTTCCAGCTGGGACATTCTATGGCTCAAATTATATTCACCCAATTATCATCAAAATTCCTGTTATTTATTAAGTACCTACTATGTGCCAGGCACTTTATATAGATATTGTGTCTTATCCTCACAGTAAACTTACAGGGGAGGTATTTCATTATCCCCAACTTGGAGAGATAGGGACACTGAGACTTGGAATAGGTCATAAACGTGAAGTCACAGGTGAGGCTCGAATTGAACCCAAGTGTGCTCATCTCCTGTAGACCCTGCTTGCCTGGAGGCTAATGGATTGTGACTTCACTTTTCTTAGAGAGCTTCCTGGCCATGAGGGCCAGAGGGCATCAGCCCTCTAGTGGTGTTTGCTTTAGGGGCACTTATACGATAACGGTTCTGATATTCTTTCCCAGATGTGTGAGAAGTATGACAAGTGTGAAAACAGCAAGGAGGCACTGGCAGAAAACAACCTGAACCTTCCAAAAATGGCAGAAAAAGACGGATGCTTCCAATCTGGGTTCAATCAGGTACGAATGCAATACGTTCACTTTTAGCTACTCCTTAGTAAAAAGTTCTCCTTCTTGCATGCAGTGTCTGTACACATATAGACCAGGCAGGTAATCAAGAAGGGGATAAACGTGAAGAGCATCATGTAAATTTCATGAGGAGGCCAACTTAAACGCTATTAAAGGCAACTTATTTTTGAACGACTTGGTCAGAGATAGCCCCTCTGTGCTGGAATTTTCACAACAGTCAAATGTTAGGAAACCCCACAGGTCTAGCTAGTTTATCCTGCGTAAGTTGGTCCAGGGACCTTTCTCCTCTTTGGCTGCCCTTGGCAGGATCCAGGCCTGCCCTCCCTGCTGAGGTCATTCTCTATACCCTTCTCCTGCCAGACAGTGGCATAACCTCCACTGACTTCTGATTATTTCATAAAAGAAGGTTTCAGCCCTTTTATTTCAAAAAAGGAGCTTTCCGCCCGACATTGACAAGGGCAGGAGTGCAGCCAGAGGGAAGAGCACTATGGACAGAATCAGAGGAAGGCCCCTTGCCACAATCTAGCATCTACTGGGCTTTGGGGAAAATGAAGCGGTGCCTCTCACTGTCCAGATATTTTAAATGGGGCAGCTGATGCTCTCCTTAAACAACAGATCTCAAAACATGAGACATGATGCTTTGAGCATCCAAGTGTGATCCTGGAGCACTGCAGCTTCAGCATCATGTCTCAAAACATGATGCTTAAGAAGTACTGGAAGTTCCCTGGAGGGGCAGATGGAGAAGTTATTGAATTAGAGCAATTTTAACTTTTAAAGTCGATTACGTCTTCCTAGCAATAACCAGTTTTCCCACCATCTTTCCTCTTAGGAGACTTGCTTGATGAGAATCACCACCGGCCTTCTGGAGTATCAGATCTACCTGGACTACCTCCAGAATGAGTATGAGGGTGATAAGGGAAGCATCGAGGCTGTGCAGATTAGCAGCAAAGCACTGGCCCAGATCCTGAGGCAAAAGGTGGGTGTCTTCTCATCCCTTCACTTGGCTCAAAGAAAGCAGCCTAGACAACTCGGCAGTGCAGCGCCAATTCAAAAGAGATGGCCATGTGTGACGGAAAGGATCTGAGAAATATTTCCTGATAGTTAAAACTTTTTCTTTTTGCTCTCTTCTGCAAAAGACATCAATAGCTGTATTTAAAACTCTGTTAAATGGGGAGGGTTTTAACATCAACTTCTAAGAGCTTAAGAAATAAGAAAAAAATACCTGTAGAGGCAGAAGGAAGCACATTCAACCTCACATAGTGATCCTCATAACAGAACAAAGAGCACAACAATTATTTTAATATTGCCAATTGACATTCGTGTTATTACGGTAGTTTCAACTCCTTTCCCTTACTCTTTTGCCAAAGAGTTAATGCAGAGAAATGGCTAAAGGCTGAAAGAGCAGGTACCAAGAGTTTTGGTCACTACCAGCGAGCCATTCAAATGCCACATGGTGGAGGCCTGATGGCACAATTTGTGGATGAGCCAAAGTGCAAAGAGAAGGGCCCTGGACTGAGAGGCAGGCACATGGGTGCTAATCCTGCCTCTGCCTTTTCTAAACCAGGGCTAAACCAGGTTGCCCTAAACCAGGGCTTCTCCCACTTTAAGGTGCACATGAGCTTCCTGGAGGATCTTGTTACAATGCAGAGTCTGATTCAGCAGGTCTGGGGTGAGACCTGAGACTCACATTTCTAACAAGGTTCTGGTGAGGCTGCAGTGCTCCAGGATCACACTTGGAGGTGCAAGGCCTTCCACAATTACTTAGCTCCATGTGAGTGGGTCCATTGAAAGGTGTTGCCCAGTCCTCTTCAAGCCCTCAGAGCAGTGGACTCTTAACAGATGCAGGATGAATGGGTGAGAGCAAAACCAGAGAAAAGTATTAGAGTTCCCCGAAGAACCTATTAAAATGCCTTTAACTCAAAGTTCTTCATTTATCTATTGAATTCCGACTACGCGCCAGGCATTGTTTAGGATAACAGAAGACACGTAAGATACTATGGCTACCCACGGAATGCTTAAGGTCTAACGGAGACAGAGCAGCAAAAAGATTAGAGCTCAGCTGCTGTGAGCGGGTCCTAAGCTCTGTGGGCTCAGAGGAGAGGCACCTCCCCCTATCTGGGCAAGCCAAGGCAGGTGGCCCCAATCCGCTCCTTCACCCCAATTTGAACATCTTCCCACAGGCCAGAGTATCTCTCCACTGCAAAAGATCTGTCCGGTATTTAAACAATTCCTTTTGTTTTCTGTTCCCTTCAGGTCAAGAATCCAGATGAAGTAACCACCCCTGACCCAACCACAAATGCCAGCCTGATGAATAATCTGCAGTCGCAGAATGATGACTGGATGAAGAACACAAAGATTATCCTCATCCTGCGAAGCCTTGAGAACTTCCTGCAGTTCAGCCTGAGGGCTATTCGGATCAAGTAGCTGGGCACCTAAGATTGCTGTAGTTCATGGGCATTCCCTCCTCTTGTCAGAAACCTGTCCACTGGGCACATAACTTATGTTGTTCTCTATGAAGAACTAAAAGTATGAGCGTTAGGACACTATTTTAATTATTTTTAATTTATTGATATTTAAATATGTGATATCAAGTTAATTTATGTAAGTGATATTTATATTTTTATGAAGTGCCTCTTGAAATATTTTATGTACTTGTTTTGAAAAAGTAACGTAAAAATGGCTATGCGGCTTGAATACCCTTGCTGTTTCAGAGCCAGATCATTTCTTGGAATGTGTAGGCTTACCTCATAAAAAAATGCTAACTTATACATATTTTTAAAAGAAATATTTATATTGTATTTATATAATGTTTAAACTGTTTTTATACCAATAAAGGCCTTTTTAAAAAATATTAGCAACTAAACCTTTGTGTGTCCTGTGAAGCTTAGTATAAACTAGTTTCCATCACTACCACCACCACTAAAAAAAAAGGTGCAGTCACCTGGAGAAAGATATGATTGAACACGTACTGAATGTCAGGCACCAAGCTAAATGTGTTGCATGCATCATATGTAAGCCTTGCATTTGCATATTTTTCTCTGGATGTGGGAGAGTGATTCCCTCAGTCACCAGCTGGAAGGTAAACCACAGATTTGAAATCCAGGTCTACCTGCCTCCAGGCTCCCTACTCTTAACCTTTAGGTCACACTACCCCCCAGGGAACTGACAGATGATGTAGAAAATCCCAAGAGGATATGCGGAATACATTTAAAGATGCAATCAAAAGCCTTTAACATGGTGCAACCACTTGCAGAAGACACAGCAATGTGCAAGTTTCCAAATAATAACTAGAATTTCCACCTCTCTCCTCTGGGTTCCTCAAACACTGCACAGACCTGTCCATCATAGCACCGACCACATTGTATCACATCTTAAAATGGGTTGATTTTTCTTTCCAGCCAGCATGGGGTTCCTCAAGAAGGCAGACTCTATTGTATTCATCTTTGCATCTGGAGCCCATGGCCCAGAATCCGAACATAGGAGGCCCCAATAAACCCTTGCTGAATGAAGAAACCACAAATAAATAATCAAATCTAAGACACGTCCGTTCTTAAGGATACATGCTGTTGGTCAATGAGTGGGGAAATTACAAGTACTGTGCACTTATGAATCTTTATCTTAAGGAAAAACTAGCAAGACTTGGGAAGAAATATTCTAAGACCTTCCAGAGGAGGCAGCAACTAGTCGGCGCCTGTGTACCTCCCTCCGTTTTCTTTCCCACCAGCAACATTCCCTGTCTGCCTTCTCCTCTCACGCCCGCTGAGAGTGGTGGTGAGAGAGACAATCTGGGTAAGTGCACGTGGCCCTGCGTCCCACATCAATGCTATGTTGGGAATTTGGCAAAGATTTCCCCTTTTAAGCCCCAGGCATATAAAAGTTCTGTCTTCTAATAAAGCTTTCCCCACCCTAACCACCACGGATGTCTTCCTCCAGGGGAGGAGTTCTGCTGAGCAAGGGAAAGTCCACAGGGGTCAAAAACTGAGAGGTGTCAAGCAAGAGAAGAACCACATACTCTGTTTTCTAGAAACCATGCATCACAAGCGGGCATCCCAAAATTAGAGCCAAATCAAAGAACAAAGAGAAGTAGCAGTCAGCCAACACATCCATTCTTCAAACGAGAATGTTTGGAGCACCATATATGTCAGGTGATGCTGGGGATGCGTGGGTGAACACGTAGACATGTTTGTTCGTGTTGTTTACGCTACGGCAGGAAGACAGACGTCGAATAAAGTATGTAAATGTGGTGAAGTTTACAAAAGAGAAATGTGAGGCACACAGAGAACCTATACTAGGGGCCCCAGTAGCAGAGGGACCTAACTAAGCCTGGGGAGGGCAGTCATGGAGGCTTAATTGAGGAGGAGAAGTTTGGGCTGAGATGTGAAAGACATGTGGCGTTAGCCAGGCCAAGATGGGTGGGAAGAGAATTCCAGTCCGAGGGAACAGCACGTGCAACGGTTTGAACCAACAAAGAGCACACTATGGTTGAGACCATGAAAAGTACATTATGTCCAGGGCATAAAGAATGAGAAGCAGGGTAGTTGACAGTGGATGGAGAGGGAGCCTGGGACCAGAATATCGACAGCATCAGAAGCCATATTAATATAAAGCCATATTAATATCAAAATATAATTTATAAAAGCCATATAAATTTGGAATTTATCCCATTTGTGGTGAGAAGGCATTGACAGATTTTAAGGAGTAGAATGACATCTGGGATTTACATTTTAACATGATCACTCAAGTTGCAGCGTGGGGAATGGATGGGAAAGAGGCTGGAAGAGAATGTTGGAGGAACATACCAGAGGCCTTCATTGTAGTCCAGGGAGGAGATGAATTAGGATGGTGATAATGCCTAGAGGAGAGAAGACAATGGCAGTCATTGGCAAAAGATAGCTAGGAGCTAGTTCAGTAGGATCTGGTGATTGTTCACCAAGATTCAGGAATTCTAGAGGACGCTGAAGCTTTGAGAGAGGGAAGAGGTAGGAGTTAAATGGAGAATCCAGAGAATTTTGGATTTGAGAGTTTTCATTTATTCATTTATTCAAATATTCTCTGAGATTCTGCAATGGGCCAGATTCTCTGCCAGGCCCTGGGGATATAATGGTTAATAAAACAGACTAGGTCTCTGCTCTCAGGGAACTTACAGTCTAGGGAAAACAATTTAAAGAAATAACTCCTATGCTGTATGCTAAGTATGTGTGCTACCATCATAAGTAGGTAGCCCTCGGCCTCAAAAGACTTATAAATAAGATTTTTGCAGATGTAATCAAGATAAGATGAAGTCATTTGGGTGGGCCTTATAAGAATGAAAGGACACAGAGAGACACATAGGGGAGAAGTCTATGTGAAGAGGGAGGCAGACATTGGAGAGGTGCATCTATAAACCAAGGATCACCAAGGACTGTTGACGACCACCAGAAGAGGCAAGAAAGGGTCCTCTCCTAGAGCCTTCAGAAAGCATGGTCCTACTCACACCCTGACTGCAGACATCTATCCTCCAAAACTGTGAGAGAATAAATTCCTATTGTTTTAAGCCACACAGTTTGTGGTAATTTGTTATAGAAGTACTAGGAAACTAATAACAGCTCCTAGACAGCACACAATAGAAGAGTCTAATCTAAAATAGAGGGTTCAGGAAAAGCTTCCCAGAATAAAAGACAATTAAGTTTATACTAAAAGAATGTATAGGATTCAGCCACTTGGACAGGAAGGAAAGGTGTTTCAAGCAGTGAGCACAGCATGTGCAAAGGCTCAGAGGTTGGAGAGAACATGTTAGAGGAACTGAAGAACTTGTACATAGCTGAAGCAGTAGAGAAGTAGTAGAAATGAAGCAGAAGCAATAGGGTCTAAATTATAAAGGAGCATGAAGGATGGATTAAATTAAAATGTTAACATAACAGAAAGATAAAGAGCAATTTTCTTAGAAAGAGTTTTTGATTTGGGGTTTTTTTGGTTTGTTTGCTTTGGGTTTTTATTTATTGATTTTTAATATTTATTTATTTATTTATTTGGCTGCACGGGATCTTCATCACCACATGCAGGATCTTCATTTCGGCACGCGGGATCTTTTCAGTTGTAGCATGCAGGATCTAGTTCCCTGACCGGGGATCGAACCCAGGCCCCCTGCATTGGGAGCGAGGAGTCTTAACCACTGGACCTCCAGGGAAGTCCCTGCTTGTTTTTTAAATGTTGAGGGACTTTTCATCATCTTCTGGCGGCATGGGGTAAAGAGGCTTCAGTCTAGAGGTAGTATAGAGGATATCTAGAAGAGATCTAGTTTTCTGTAGTGGGTTCCAGCAACACGGCAAACAGTACTAGAGAGGTGAGAGGCAAGAAAGAGAGAAGGTGAGAAGGCACACCCCAAGGTATGACTTAAGAACTTCAGACACTGTGATATCTAATATCAAATTTTCATTTATCTTCTCCTTTACTCATAAACCTTCAATGAGCTTTATTCACCAACATAAAGCAAATATATGGCAGCCTTGTGCTAGCCCAGCTCTGAAGAATGAAGGGAGGCTCCTGTCCACCTTACGGGCTAAAATGGACAATGGAAGGTTGAAAACACAGGGAGATTCAGTGAAGTGATCAAGGAGAAACCAAAGAGTTGAAAGCAAGAAGGGACAGGCAGCAATCAGGATATGTAAGACCCCACCAAGAAAATCAAGAATAAAAAATAATAATTTTTAAAATCAAGAACACTCAGGAAAATTTGGGAGAAGTTTGAATTCCCTGTAGTTGGCTTGGGATGGGGATACTGGTTATAATATTTGGATGCTAAAGGAAAGGATGATCTCCAAAGGCTAGGGGCTTGAGACACGTAGGTTATACTATGAAAATAACCCCAAATCTGCAAGAGAGAAAGCTGGTAGGAAGGCAGCAGTCCAGATTCCACTCCTGATGAAATTCTGAGTTTCTATTTGGGTTAAGAATAGAGAGGAAAAGATAAATGAACCCATATAAATAGACTAATAATAAGACTAACTATAGACTGGGAATTCCCTGGGGGTCCAGTGGTTAGGACTCAGTGCTTTCACTGCAGGGGCCTGGGTTCGATCCCTGGTCTGGGAAATAGGCTCCCACAAGCCGCGCAGCACAGCCAAAAAAAAAAAAAAAAGACTAAGAATAGACTAATAATAATGATGATAATAATAATCTGTTATTGAGCACTTACTGTGCACCAAGCACAGTTCAATGTATGTATTATTTCAGAGGCACATGTATTAACCAAAGGAGCAGAGAGTCTAAACAACTTGTGCGAAGTCACAAAGTGTGTAAATTCCATCCGAGACTGCTAGTTATCCTTTCAAATCCATTTTCCACTTTGTCCACAGTAACAGCGTTTGAATTAGCCATGTGGCTACCTACCTAGAGGCTATATTTCCCATTCTCCTTTGCAGGTAGGTATGGCTGTGCTAAAAAAAGAACATGGCAGGCCCAAGACTTCAGAAAAGGCTTTTAAAAAGCCTGCTTACAGGCATGGCCCTTGGCAGGCATCTGGGAACTTGACTGGTAAAAGTTCCCTACACTGATATAAAACTTTCCCCAAATGATTAGAGTGCCTAACCTGTACAAACCATATGGTTTACACAAACCACCTGATTTCCTTTTGAGAATCTGACATTTCAACACGTGCTAAGCAGAGGGGACCCCACTAAAAACTTCACGTACTGAGCTGCTAATGAATTTCCCTGGTAGACACATACTGTCACAACTCCCTGCTGGAAGAACTGAGCACGTTCTGTGTGACTCTGCTGGGAGAGGACTATTGGAAGCTCGTGCTTAATTCCTTCAAAATCCACCCCATGTGTCTTTGACCCTTGCTGAGTTTGCTTTCTATCCTTTCGCTGTAATAAATCACAGCCATGAGTATGAGTCCTGTGACTCATATTCACTGAGTCCTGGGAGCCCTCCTAGTAAATCACCGAGCCTCAGGATGGTGTTGGGAACCCCCGACACAATGGCTGAGCTTTCACCAATGAAAGGTGAGTAAAATTGATGTTGTAATTTTACTTTCACTTACCTAAAAAGATATTACTTGCCTTCCATTGTCTTTCACCTTTCTGTGGATTAGAAAAAAAATACTGTGGTGAATCAGCTTTAATCATGCAGAACACAGCAATATCCAGAGCTGCAATGTCCAATATGGTACACAGTCGTTACTTGTGTGCATTTAATTTTAAATTTAAATTCGTTAGAATTATATAACACTAAAAAGGAAGGCCACCAATTTCATTCATGCTAGTGGCTATCATATTGGGCGGTGCAGATACAATGTATTTGCAGCATTGCAGAATTTCTTTTTTTTTTAAATTTAATATCTTTATTGCAGTATAATTGCTTTACAATGATGTGTTAGTTTCTTCTGTATAACAAAGTGAATCAGCTACACGTATACATATATCCCCATAACCCCTCCCTCTTGCATCTCCCTCCCACCCTCCCTATCCCACCCTTCTAGGTGGTCATAAAGCACTGGGCTGATCTCCCTGTGCTATGTAGCCATTGCAGAAATTTCTGCTGAACAGCCCAGCCCCAGAGGTTAGTGGAGCAGAGATGAATGGAACGTTGATTACTAAATGACCTCATGGAGATGAATAGACTCACCATCCTGGACCATCAATAATCAATGGATTGTTAGATGATAAAGAAATATAATTCTATCTTATTCAACCATATTTGAGGATATCTTTGTTACAGCAGCTTACCCTATATTCTAAATAACATAACTCCCAATTTATTCTTAACCAAGGATTAAAAAAAGCATGCAGATGGAGAGGGTGTGGAGAAAAGGGAACCCTCTTGCACTGTTGGTGGGAATGTAAATTGATACAGCCACTATGGAGAACAGTATGGAGGTTCCTTAAAAAACTAAAAATAGAATTACCATATGACCCAGCAATCCCACGACTGGGCATATACCCAGAGAAAACCATAATTCAAAAAGACACATGCACCCCAGTGTTCACTGCAGCACTATTTACAATAGCCAGGTCATGGAAGCAACCTAAATGCCCATCGACAGACGAATGGATAAAGAAGATGTAGTACATATATACAATGGAATATTACTCAGCCATAAAAAGGAATGAAATTGGGTCATTTGTAGAGACGTGGATGGATCTAGAGGCTGTCATACAAAGTGAAGTAAGTCAGAAAGAGAAAACCAAATATCGTATATGAACACATATATGTGGAACCTAGAAAAATGGTACAGATGAACCGGTTTGCAGGGCAGAAATAGAGACACAGATATAGAGAACAAACGTATGGACACCAAGGGGGGAAAGTGGTCGGTGGAGGCGTGGTTGTGGTGGTGTGATGAATTGGAAGACTGGGATTGACATATATACACTAATATGTATAAAATAGATAACTAATAAGAACCTGCTGTATAAAAAATAAATAAAATTAAATTTAAAAATTAAAAAAAAAATGCAGAAAGCAATGTAATCATGCAGGATAGGAGCAGATTCAGAATATCTAAGGAGCACATCTACTCTTGATGCCCAGGTCTTTAATCAGAGTTCATGTCAGTTGGTGACATTACCCATATCGTGTAGGGTCTCCCAGGATCTTAAAAGCTCAGTTCTCACTCTACCATTGCCCTTTGTATCACCATTCATGAAGAACTTCCACAAACAATCTATGTACTTCTTTTTAATATAACCATTAATGCTATAAATTTCCCTCTCAGTACTGCTTCAGCTTTGTCCCACAAAGTTTCATATGCTGCATTTTCATTTTCATTCAGTTCAATGTATTTTTTAATTTCTCTTGAGACTTCTTTGACCCATGGATTATTGAGAAGTATCTTGTTTGGTTTCCTAGTGTTTAGAGATGTATCTGTTATCTTTCTGATATCCATTTCTAGTTTGATACTATTGTGGCCAGAGAACATATCATTCAATTCTTCGAAATTTGTTGAGATTTGTTTTATGACCCAGAATACAGTCTATTTTGGTATATGTTCCATGAGTTCTTGAAAAGAATGTGTTTTCTGTTGTTGTCAGGTAAAATGTTTTATATGTGAATTAGATCCAATCAACAGGTGTGACTGGGCTCTTCTATATCCTTGATGATTTTTTCTCTCGTTGTTCTATTGGTTGTTGAGAGAGGGATGTTGAAGTTGCCAAGTAGAATTATAAATTTATCTATTTCTCTTTTCAGTTCCATTAGTTTTTGCTTCATATACTTTGCAGTTCTGTTACACAGTGAACACACACTTGGGATAACTATGTTTTCTTGGTGGATTGACCCTTTTAACATTATATAATGTCCCTCTCTGTCCTTGGTACTTTTTTTTGCTCTAAGTCTACTTTATCTGATATTAATACAGCCAGTTTGCTTTCTTATGTTTAAGGTTTGAAGGCTTATCTTTTTCCATCCTTTTATTTTTAACCTACATATATCATTTGAACAATTTAAATTGAGTTTCTTATACAACATATACAACTTTTTAAAATCCACTGTGCAAATGTCCATCTTTTAATTGGTATGTTTAAATCATTTACATTTAATATGATTGTTGATATGTTAAGCCTTAAATCTGCCATTTTATTATTTTACTTTATGTTTACTCTCTGTAGTTTTGTTTCTCTGTTTTCCTTTTCCTGCCTTCTGGTAGATTATCTGAACATTTCCTCAAACTCCATTTTGATTTACCTATAGAATTTTTGAGTGTTTCTCTTTGAAACACTTTGACAGTTCTTTTAGTGTTTCCTCCAGGCATTCATCATGTTACATATACATAACTTATCAGAGTCCACTGGTGTCAGCATTTTACCAGTTCAAGTGAAGTATAGAAACTTTATCTCTCTTTACATCCCTTTACTCTCCCCCATTCATAATATAATTATCTTAATAATTTCCTCTCCATACATTCAGAACCACATTAAAGAGTTATAATTTTTGCTTCAACAGTCAAATGTAATTTAGAAAACTCAAGAGTAAAGGGAAAATCTATTTGTATTCATCCTTTTTTTTGCTCTTGCCATGTTCTTTCTTCCTTCCTGATGTTCCAAGATTCCTTCTTTTATCATTTTTGTTCTGTTTAAAGAACTTCCTTTAGCCATTCTTTTAGGATAGGTATACTGGCAACAAATTTTCTTAGTTTTTCATCATCTGGGAATGTCTTGATTCCCTCTTCATTCCTGAAGGATATTTTCACTGGATGTACATTCTGGGTTGACAGTTCTTTTCTTTAAGCACTGGAAAAATGTTGTGTCACTCCCTTCTATTGTCTATGCTTTATGAAGAGAAATCTGCTTGTCATTCAAATTGGGTTTTTTTCCATAGGCAATATGTATTTCTCTCTAGCTGTTTTTAAGAATTTTTCTTTGTCTTTTAGTTTTCAAGTGGGGAAAGAAGTCTAGGTCTTCCATTTGTCCTTGGTTGACACCCAGGGTGGGAGACGCCTCATTACTACTAGGCAGGAGTGGGACTTCAGGCTCCCCAGTAGGCCTCCACCGGTACCATGCTGGCTAGAGAGGGGTGCCTCCTTACTGCTCCCCATCTGGACAACACTGACATGGTGAGGAATGGAGGTGGGCTTGTTATCACTGAGTGTTGGTGAAAGTTCTGACTCTCCATTAGGCCCCCTCTGACATCATAGCGGGGAGAGGAAGAGCCATTTCCTTACATCAGGTGGGAGTTGAAGTCCAGGCTCCCCATGTGGTCCACTGACACCACAAGGGCTGGGGTGATGGGAGGGGGGAAGGCAGTTCATTACTGCCTGGCAGAGATGGAAGTCCCAGATCCCCACTTAGCTTGTTTGACACCACTCCACTAGGGTTGTTGGAGGGCTCGTTAAAGCCTCATGAGGGTGGAAGTCTAGTTTCGTCACTTAGTCGCAGATGGAGGAGGGGTAGTAGGATGTTTTTTTTCTCTGTGACATTTGACTGGAGTCTAGTGGTTATTATCTAAAAGTTTTCTGCCTTACAAGACAGTCTCTTCCCTAGTCCTTTGGTTAGAGAGCTCAAGCTTTTCTTGGGACTTTTTTTATCTACACCCATTGGCATTTTCTGGGCTGCTGTCTTCCCCAGTATTGAGTCTGAAATATATGAGGCAAAAAGAAAACCCAGGGAACTCACCACTGTGTCATTCCTCACATCCTCAGGTCCCTGGTTGGTCTGCCTCTTCTCTCTACTTTACAGAGTCTTCTTATGTTTGCTTTATACATAACACGCAGGGTCTTAACTGTATTTAGTAGAAGGGATGGAGAAAGTATGTCTATTCCATCTGCCTGGAAGCAGAATATGTACTAATATCAGGTACTCCCAGTTCTTGATCCCAAATTCAATTTGCAAGGCCACATCTTCATCATGCAGAGTCCATGCCAGTGAGCCATCTCTCACTGCCACCAGCTTTCCATTTCCCCACAGGGACACGAAGAAATAATATTCATAAAGGAAAAATAGAATACCAAACTAAAATTAAGACTCTAGAATGCACAATGGATATTAATCATATATCCTGAGTTCCAATGTAATTTTGTGGGTAATATTTTCATATATTAAACTGGTGTTCTTTTCATTTCTAGTAATTACTTTTTGCCCCATAACCCTTCCCCCACTCAAACGGAACATTAAGGCATCTGCTACCTCCAAACAGGGATGCTTCTGTCGAAAAGCAGACCATTTTTTCAGTTGTAATAGCCTGATCTTTTGAGTACAGTAAGTCCCCTACATACGAACATTCAAGTTGCAAACTTTCAAAGATGCGAATGTGCATTCGCATGTCCAGTCAACTAAGTTATTCACATGTCTGGCATACATTGTCACGTGTGTGCATCCTCTACAAGTGGTTGTGCTTTTGTGTAATTTACTGTAAAATACTGTATAGAGTACAGCAGTACTGTATCTTTATTTCAAGCCCAGGATGTCCAGAAACAAGCGTAAAAGCAGCAGTGATATAGCTGGTACTACTGGACTTTTCAAGGTACTGTGCTGTAAGATTAAAAATGTTTTATTTTTTGTTTGTTTTTTATGTATTATTTGTGTGAAAAGTATTGTAAACCCGTTACAGTACAGTACTGTATAGCCAATTGTGTTAGTTGGGTACCCAGGCTAACTTTGTTGGACTTACAAACAAATTTGACTTACTAACATGCTCTTGGAACGGAACTCGTTCGTATGTTGGGGATTTAACTGTAAATAGCAAAAAGTATATATTACCAAATAGACTGGAGAGAATGCATGATTATATAAAATCTAGTTTTTCTTATCCTGGAAGAAATACAGATTCCCTTAGCAGTGGAAGATAGGCAGTCATAAACTGGAAAAACTGGTAAGAATTACTTGTTATCAAATAGCTCTGAGAAAAGCATCCAAATGTTGTATGCGTGTCTGAAAGTTACAAGTAAGAATAGCCTGGAGATGCCTTAGGACAGGACAGGGCAGACACAAGAGCAACATTGTATCTGATGAATGGAGACCTGATTTACAGTCCATACCTTGGAAACAGATGACAACAACTTGAGGGCAGTCAGCTGATCCCCCCCCCCCCCAAGTCCACACTTAGGAAGTCTCCTGGGACTGACTCTCAATCCTGAAGGTGTGTGGACGGTAGGGGAAGACAAGAGCCTGAAATGACTGAAGAAACCCTGATTTGGCTGAGGTTAAACATCTATAAAATGAGGGCTTGACAAAGAACTTATGTTCAATTTTTAAAAATAAGTAGACATGTTTTACATACCTCTGTTGAGAGCCTAAGTTTCATGCCACTACAGAAATAATGAAATAATAAAGAAATGCTGGCAAATGACCAGAGATATTCAAATAAGAGAGTTTGGTTTTCCAGTAGAGTTGGTAGACTAAGTATACTTTGACAAATAAGCTAATTAAACTTTTGCTTAACATAGCCACAAACTTTTAAATGTTTAAATGAAGTTCTATTCTAGTACAGTAATAATTAACTATGGAATGCCATAAAGACTAAGAGCTATAATAGGTAGTTCTGTATGTGGCGGACAATTCAGGTTTTAGAAATCTCCACCCTTTGAAAAAGAGCCACGACGGAAAATGAAAATTGAGAGTTTCCTGTAAGAGTCAAATATTCTGTTCAGAAAGCAGTAATAATTGTTAAGGGCCCAAGACACAATTAATTTTTGTGCTTAAAGTCACTGATTCAATTTAATTAGACTGGGCCACTGCAGATAAAGTGATCACAGGGTTACAGGTCACAGGGTTACATCTCTTTGAAATGCAGCAGAACTAGAAATGGAACTATATGCACCTTTATACGTGAAATGCCACATCACAGCCACACACTGGCTTTCCTTCCCCTTCTTTCACCAGCCAGCATATCCCAGAGTGGGTCCTCAGGAAAGGTGCCCAGGAATCTGCTTTTTCTTAAGTTCCTAGGCAATTCTGAGATTCAAAACATAGAAAACAAGAGAGTACTCTAAACAGACCCTGAATCAGGCTCAGTTGAATTAGATCAATAGGCACAGACCCTGTTTCCAGAATGCTTCCTTCACCTCTCCCTCTCTCTAACTCACCCCAGCCTCAAAGCCTTTCTTTCCACAGAAGCCTCTGGGGCCAAAGCAGACGTCTCAACCTGTAAAATTCCAGCTAACTTTGAGTTCACCTTCCTCAAAGACCTCTGTGCCTGGGAGACTTCTGGGTAAAGAAGATGGAGTGATATATTCAACTCTACTACCCTCTCTCAAAGTTTCCTGAAAATATTTTCCTGAACATGAAAATCTGAGGGGAAAAAGAAAAGCAGTAATATCATCAGTGAAACAAGGAAACAGACGTAACTCCAGTCCACAGGTACACCGCCCCAACTCTGGGGATTCTGGATGGAAATGTGGGAGGAATGCACAAGTACATACATACTTCCCCTAGAGGAATTGTCAGTGTGTGGGAAGCCCTATGCAAGGACCTTTAGGTTAGAGAAACAAGTCCTGGAGGCAGAAATGCCCACAGAAGTGAGGTATACAGTCTTTCAGGCATAACACACTATTTTAATGAGAACTGATTCAAACACAAGTGGTAATTAGGGGGATGATACGGTACAATTCAGAAATTGTACAGGTTCATAAATGATCTTTCTCAGTCATTTTGAAGCTATCAGGGGCAAGATTTCTCACAATTAACGATAAAGCCTTAACAGTACATGAAATCCTTTAAAAAAAAAAAAAAAAAAAAAGGCCAGAAGTGACTTCGAGAACCTCTACATTTTCTACTATGTTAACCATTTGAAGGAACTGAGAGTTCAGGTGTTGGAACTGCAAAGGCATTTTTTATTTTGGTACTAATCTCTGTTAGAAGCAAATGCTCTCCAGGACTTATACCTCAGTTTAAGGCTGCAAAGGAGCTACCGAATTATTCTGGAACAAATGCACATGGAGATTTAATTGTGCTACTGTCTTTCTTATTAGAATTATTATTGGTTTGGCATTGTACTGACTACAAAAAGTACAAAATTTTGAGTAGTGTTCGCCTAACCCTATTTTCCCAGAGGCCTTATTTTCAGAGCATGACTTTTACAGAACACAAGGTTTTTCAGTAATGTATAAACAGTGTTATAGTAGAAATACCTAAGAAATACCTCCTTTGGGCCTATGGAGAGTCCTAATTCAGCTCCACTGAACGGCAGGTAAGAAAGGGCTAAAGGAGAAGTCATGTGCATTGTTAACCTTATGCGTCCCAGACAAGGGAAGTGGGGGTGGGGAATCTCCAAATAAGGCAGAGTGGATGAACAAGGTCTGAGAAGCTGAAGTGTTAAGTCCCTCATCCCCCACTCATGTTCCAGAAGACTGGGAGCCAGGTAGGATATTGGAAGACTCCTCTCTGCGGAATTTGATAAAAGAGTAAAATGTGAAAATACTAATATCAGGAGCTCTCCAACAAATGGTCCCCCCCATTATTTTGCTTTGTTTGTTTTTTGGCTGTGTTGGGTCTTCGTTGCTGCGCGCGGGCTTTCTCTAGTTGCGATGAGCGGGGCTACTCTTCGTTGCGCGGGCTTCTCCTTGCAGTGGCTTCTCTTTTTGCGGAGCACAGGCTCGAGGCGCGCGGGCTTCAGTAGCTGTGGCTCTCAGGCTCTAGAGCTCAGGCTCAGTAGTTGTGGTGCATGGGCTTAGTTGCTCCGTGGCATGTGGGATCTTCCTGGACCAGGTCTCAAACCTGTGTCCCCTGCGTTGGCAGGTGGATTCTTAACCACTGCGCCACCAGGGAAGTCCCCCACCCCACCCCCGCCATTATTTTGTGAAACTCAAGAATGAGAAGCCCTACAGGCACATGCTTAGAGCTTCCAGTTAGCTTTTTCGTTCTTAACTCTTTAATATGAGCAAACAGCTAAGTCAGATATCTAAGGAAACTTCTGTTGACCTTAGATAGACAGCCAGATATTCCTCCAACAAAGATGGGGTTCTTCGGAATCAGCCGAAAATTGCAACTTGGGGTCTGCAACTATCGTGAGCCACATGCAAGTCCCCGCAAGAAAAGGGAAAGAGAACACTTTCATAGAGGGGGAAAGGTAGTTGAGAGGACTATAGTAAACAAAGAGCCTATGGCTTTTCATTGGCTGAGCCCTTTTCAGGAAAGAAGAGGAGACTTTCTTCTTCCTGTTGGGCTCCACTATCATTGCAGGGCATAAGAGCTCCCTCTTCTGGTCTCCTGACTCTATTTGATTGAGGTTTCTGTTAATTTTTTTAATCTCTAATATAGAAGATAGAGAACCCCGTCCTCACGAAAAAAGCAATTTCCAGGAAACATACTTTACAGTGAAGAAAACTTTGAAAATATCATCAATATCCTCAGAGAGAAAAGAGAGGACATTGTATTCATGAAACAAGAATTGGAGGCTATCGGACTTCCCTGGTGGCATACTGGTTAAGAACCCGCCTGCCAATGCAGGGGACAACGGTTCGATCCCTGGCTTGGGAAGATACCACATGCCATGGAGTAACTAAGCGCGTGCACCACAACTACTGAGACTGCGCTCTAGAGCCCACGAGCCACAACTACTGAAGCCCACGTGCCACAACTACTGATGCCTGCGCGTCTAGAGCCTGTGCTTCGCAACAAGAGAAGCCACCACAAGGAGAAGCCCGTGCAACACAACGAAGAGCAGCCCCCGCTCGCCGCAGCAAGAGAAAGCCTGCACACAGCAATGAAGACCCAACGCAGCCAAAAATAAATAAAATTTAAAAAAAAAAAGAATTGGAAGCTATCAAAAAGGGAACAGTCCAAGAAAAATAAGGAGCTAAAACATGAAAAATTTAAAATGGCAACCAGCCTAAGAGTTACAGCATCCAAAACAAACAATAAACAGGAATTACAGAAAGAGAGGACAGAGAAAATGAAGAGATGGAAATCAACAAAATAATTTAAGAACATTTCCCAGGATGAAAAGATATACATTTTCAAACTGTGAAAGGGTTACAGTACAATTAATTTTTAAAATGCCCCACATCAACAAAAAAAAAACACACACTAAGGCATATGTTTGGGAAATTTTAGAGCTCTGGGGGCAAATAGAAGATTCTGCATGCTTTACAGAGGAAAAACCAAGTCACATACAAACAAAAAAGAGTAAAGAAACAAGAGTCAGATGGCTTTAGACTCCTCAGCAGCAATACTAGAAGATGACTAAAGAATAAGCAATGGAGTAATGTCTTCAGCATTCCTCTAAATTCAGCCAAACAATTAATCAAGCATGAAAAAAAATGAAGATATTTTTAGAAACTCCAGGACTCCAAAAATTTACATCCCATTCACCCTTTTGGAAGAAACTATTGAATATTTCTTTACCAAAGCAAGAGAGTAAACCAAGAAAAGGCAAGAAATGGAGTAGAGGAAAGAGGAGAGAACTGAAGGTAATCTCAAGGTGGGATGATAAAGGAAGATCCTGGGTTAATGGCTGTGCACCAGGTTCAGGGGACAACAAACCAGGTTGGTGCAGTGTCACCAAAAGACAGCCATGTTAAGAGCTGTCATCCCTCAGATACTTGCTCCCTTGTACTGCCTTTTTAGCGGAGGAATGAACACCTAGTGAGCCTGATTCATATTACCATCTATATTCAGCCCATCTTGACCAAATGCTAGTTAATTGAACTCATGCTTTCCCCTCCATGCTACAACTGGGATCAAGAGGATATATAGAATATATGCCTTATCCAGTGTATCTCAGTCTTTAGCATGCATCAAAATCACTGGTAAACCTCTTAAAACACAGATTATTGTGCCCCAACCCCAGAGAAGCCTATTTAGTAGGTCTGGACTGGGAACTAGGAATTTCTAACAAGCTCCCAGATGATACTGATGCTGCTGGCCTAGGAACCAAACCTTGAGAACCACTGCTTTTTACTTTTTAGCTCTGGGGTTGGTCGCGGTGAGCTGGGAAGTAACAAACAGAGAATCCTACTCCCTTCACCCATCTTTCCTCTGGATATCGCTAGCCCACACTCCTGGCCTGCCAAATGTTTTGACTTTCCCAGGACTCATTCAAGCCTTTGCCCAGAGACTTCTGCAGAGGAGTCTCTTGTAAATCACTTCCAAGAGACTGTTCGGCTTATTTTCTCCTGGGAGATTCCTTCTAACACAGTCAGTACAGCTCCTTCCCTGCTTAGCCAGGTTTGTACTGACTAATCATGTTTTTATGTATGCTTAGGCATACATATATACATAGGTGATTTTAAAAATTGATTTTAAGTAAGGAAAGTATGAACACAAAAGTCAGCAAATGGTTACCACCAGGGGAGGAATGGTGTAATCAGGGCAGGGCACACAGAGGATTTCTAAGACACTGGAATGTTCTATTTACATATGAACGTTCTTTTTATGCTTAGCCTTTAAAGTCTAATAAGACATATTTATTCTTCGGTATGAATTATACAGTTCATAATTTTTAAGAGGAAATAACGCCTTCTTATTGAACAGTCCTTCTCAAAAAAAAAAAAAAAGATCGGGGGAGAGAAGACAACTGAAAGGAAATGTTCTTCCATGACAAAGGCAATAACAGATATGATGAGATGTTTGAGACAATAAACCCAAGTCAGGGTTCAGATTGCCCCAGTTCAGCACCCCACCCACTCCCTTCCCCTGATGGCCAGCCCATTCAAAGATGTGTAGTAATCAGATGGCAATCAATGTAGAACGTATACATAAATACGTTGTTTTTTCAAAAAAACACCAAGAAAGAAAAAATGAAATGTAAGCAAAGAAATGGTGAAGAACAGTTATCACCAGAGGAAGTACCCAAAGACTGCTCTTTTTGGATTGACTAAATAGAATTCCTGACGCTCACAGAACTTCTCAAAAATCATTGATCAAGTGTCCAGGGACAGGCGCAGGAATTCATTTAACTTCCCCGAACAAAAAGTAGAATAAAAAACTCACCAAGGGGGCTTCCCTGGTGGCGCAGTGGTTAAGAGTCCGCCTGCCAATGCAGGGGACACAGGTTCGTGCCCTGGTCCGGGAAGATCCCACATGCTGCGGAGCGGCTGGGCCCGTGAGCCATGGCCTCTGAGCCTGCGCGTCCAGAGCCTGTGCTCCGCAACGGGAGAGGTCACAACAGTGAGAGGCCCGCATACCTCAAAAAAAAAACTCACCAAGGTCTTTAAGGGCAGGAGAAAAAAGAAAGTAGCTGAAAGGTAAAATACTCTATGGCAGATACCCCCTGCCTCACCTCTCCAGGAGCTGCCAGGGTCGTGTGTGTTGGGTGTTCAGCTGCATTGTCTGAACTAGAAGACCCTACCACTGGCCATAGCTGATTGGTCCAAGGATAAATTCAAACAAGGGCTCAAGCCAGGCCTATCCAATTCTCTGGAAATTAAACTAAGACTAGGGTTTGCTGGAGTGGAGACACTGATAGCAGAGTTCTACAAACTTCCTGCTCTGAACCCTCAGTTCCTGTGCTTTCCAAGATTTGGCTGGTCAGTGATTTCTTGAATGAATAAGATAATCCTGTGCCCATCCAATACACTTCTTTTTTACTTAAGCTAGCCAGAGTCTATTTCTGTTACTTACGAACCAAAGAATCTTAATTCATGTAGCCTTGTAATTATTTTCAAGAGAAGCCTCCCAGAGCCTGACTTCCGAATACTTGCGTTAATTTATTTTTTAAAAAAATTCTAAGCCAAACGCTTGAGATTCCTGGAAGGAAATATACAAACTGTTCTCTTTATAATGAACTCATTTTCTCCTGAAGAAACAGCAAGTCAGCTGCACAGCAGGCCTCACGAGAATGGCCTGATAACCCAGTTTAGGCAGCCTCGCTAGTGTCTGATCACCTGAATCACTCAGAAGGGAAAATATTCCCAGAAACTCGGTGATCAATCCAACCCAACTTGCTTGTTTTTATCAATTTTACCTTTACTGTTAATATTTTATCTTCATTATAGGTGTAGAAACATAACTGGAAAATAATTTTTACACACATAAGCCACTTTAGCAACTCATTCTTCTCAGTGTTACACCTCTCAGAATGGGAGCCCATAAGAGGAAGCTGAAGACAATACAGGCTCCAACATGATAATGACGATGCTTCCTGAGTGTTCATTCTAAAGTCCAGCACCATGCTACGCACTTCTCACGTGTTACTTTATTTAATCCTTCCAGCACTCTAGGAGGTAAATATTAATACTAACATTCCATGGGCAAGAAAAACTGAAACTTAAAGAAGGTCAGTAACTTGCACAAGGTCACCCAGTTTGTCAGTGGTGAAGCTGGACCTCAAAGCCCAGGCCCCAAAGCTAGTAAGTCTCAGAGCTACAAGTCTGCTGACTTTATCCTTGTTCTAAAGTCCCCTCTTTCCCTCCCATAGGACTAACAACTCCCCAGGTGACTGAGAGAGAGCCCCACAGCTGCCCTCAGAGAAAACACCACCCCCATCACTTTAACACCACCCCAGATCCCTTTCTTGTCTTTCAAGTTAAAAATCCTCATTCTTGATGTTAGAAATTTATAATAATGTTAGTGTTCAGAAAGAATTAGAAAAACCTACATTCTCTGATAAAAGATAAAAAAATTTACACATACGAAGGCTTTTGCCAGTTTTTCCAACTCCCCATGTCCTGTGCAGCCAGCTTACCAGGATCTACATGCTCAGAACTACCCTCTGGGGCTGGTTCATGGCTCTGCCACCCAGAACATCTGTAGAGACAGTGAACAGGTGTGAAGACCTAACATGCTGTTTATTTCAGGTGGAGGCACAACTCTCACTGCACAGTCCCATCCTACAGCTTTTCATGTGATCTTATAAAAATATAAATCTTACCATTTATATTGTATATACACATATATTTATAATTATATATTCATATAATTTATAATTATTTGTATATATATAATACATATAAATAAATAGAAAAAGAGATTGATTTAGTGCATCCTTCCACACTGAAACCACCTCAGCAAGGACACTTGCCACATGATGTTCAATGGCACCTGGGATCTGGGAGACTTCCTGTTGCCCTATCTAGGACATGGAGCATAAATCAGAATGGCTGGGATAACCTACACTCTCACTACCATTCATGATCCAAAGCTACATTAAGTGTGGCTCAGAAACTTACAAACCCAGAAATGAAATATACATAAGAGAAAACAAGTGCATACAATAGCTCCAGGATCCACCCTTGTTTAGATCCAGGAATGTCGGTCTTGGTATCTTTGCCCAGGTCTCTAAGTTTATCCAATGAATCTGTCTTCTCTAACCACTTATAACTCCATTCAAGCTATAGCTCTGCCTGTATCATTCTAGCATGACCACTAGATATGGCTGTACAAGTTGTTCATTGTACAAATGTACCAAGCCAAGAAGGTAAGCAGGTGCTAAAATCAAGCCCATGTCTGCTTGCCAAGCCATACACCTGGTCCAAGTTGTATCCTTCTGGCGAAAGGAGACCCTTTTTTCTAACTCACAAGAAGGCAGGTATGGCAAGGACTGGCCCTGGGAAGAAGTGGGTCAAAGAGCACGAAGGTTTTTGAGCAAATGAAAGACATCTTACTTATGTTTTAAGAGGACCACTCTAGCTTCTGGGTTAAGAATAAATTGTGAGAGTTGGTAGGGGCGGCAACAGTGAAAGCAGGAAGACCAGGGTAGAGGTTAATCTAATAAACAAAGTGAAAGATGATGGTAGCTTGGACCATGGTGGTAGCAGTGGAGGAGGTGAGAAGTGGCTGGATTCTTGATATGTTCTTAAAGGAAAGTCATCAGTATTTTCTGACAAGCAGATGTAGCATAAGGAGAGAAGTCAAAGATGACTCCAAAATTTTGGGTGTGTACACTTGGAAGGATGAGGCTGCCACTGAAGGAGATGGGGAGCTGAGAGTAGAAACAGTTTTCAGGAAAAGATGAGGAGCTCAGTCTTGAACATGATAACTTTGAGACTCCCATTGGATATCCATGTGGCAATACTGATGAGCTAACTGATATGTATGTCTGTAGTGCAGCACAGAAGACTAGAATGAAGAAATAAATGCAAGCATTGTAAGCGCCATACATGGTATGCAAAGCCATGAGGCTGAGAGCGGTCACCAACAGAGACAAAGAAGGAAAGAGAATCAAGGACTGGCTCTGGGGCTCCCTAACACTAAGACATAGAAGAGAAAAGAAGAAACCAGCAAAGGAGACTGTGATGGAGCAGTCAGCGTGACAGGATGAAATCATGGTGGTGCCCAGAAGCCAAGAGAAGAAAACATTTCAAGGAGGAAGGAGTGATCAGCTGTGCCAGAAGCTACTGGAAGATCCAGCAGGACAGTCTGAGAAATGATACTGCACTGAGTTAGCAATAGAGAGGTTTGGGAGCATTCTAAGAGAAATATTCAGAGCCTAAAAACCTTTATTTCAAAGAAAAATTAAAAACAAACATCCAGCTTAAGAAGCTAGAAATATAAATTTTTTTTTTTTTTTTTTTGGTAGGCGGGCCTCTCACTGTTGTGGCCTCTCCCGTTGCGGAGCACAGGCTCCGGACACGCAGGCTCAGCGGCCATGGCTCACGGGCCCAGCCGCTTCGCGGCATGTGGGATCTTCCCAGACCGGGGTACGAACCCGCGTCCCCTGCATTAGCAGGCGGACTCTCAACCACTGCACCACCCGGGAAGCCCTAGAAATATAAATTTTTTAATGGGAAAAATTGTTTTTCCAAAATCATAAATTAAAGGAAAAAGGAAAAAATAGGAAAATCAGGAAAAAGGAAAAAAAATCCTACAACCCTAGAATAGATAATTCCAAGATTTGGTTCTGTAAAAAGACCAATAAACGAGGACATAAATTTCTGGCAAGACAGAAAAAGAAACAGAAAACACACACAATTAGTGCTGAGAATGTGAACATCACTTCAGTTCCAAGGATTAAAAATTGTAAGAAAACATGTCATGTGCAACGTCAGGCCAGTAATATTTTTATCAATAAAATGGATTATAGTTTAGGAAATTATGTGTTACTAAAATTAGCTCAAGGAAAGGGGAAAAAAGGAAGAGCTCAACAGTCATTGAATGGTTATTAAAGACGTGTGTCTCTAAAAATACCAAGACAAGATTCTCTTAAAGGCAAAGACTGTTTACTAAAACTGAAAAAACGCATAGTTCCTAAGTTAGTTAACTTATTTCAAGAAACAAAAATGTGGAGGATATAATAACCTCAATAGCAATGCTTGACAAAGATAGCATAAAAAAGAAAAATACATTTTCACATAAGAATAAAAATTAAACCTTAGCAAAATGAATTTAGCAGATTATTGAAAATAATACCTTGTAAACAACTAGTGTTTATTCCAAGAATGCAGAGATGATGAAATCTTAAGAAACCTATTAATAAAACTCCTTTCATTAATAGAGTAAAGAAACATCATATGATCATCTTGATAGATTCCCAAAAAGGCTTTTGATAAAATTCAACATTCATTCTTAAAAAAAAAAAAAAAAAAAGACAGAAAGAAAGAAACCCTTAAGAAATTATAAAATAGAAAAATATTTGACTTATCTTTAATGGCATTTTTCAAAAACACCAACAAAAAGTGATGTAACCTTTTAAAAAGGCAATTTGGCAGAAGCTATGAGCATTTTAAACTGGCATATCATTTGCCTGATGAATCTATTGCCATGAAATGATTCTCCAGTAATATTTACATGCATTTGCAAAGACACAGAGCAAGAGGAAAACATCGACTGCAAAATTCTTTACAATAGCAAAAAGAGGTCTACTAATTAGGGGAATATTAAATAAATTGCAGCACACCTACTCAATGAAATCCTGGGCTACTACATATTCTCACTTGGCCAGATATAAGAGTAAGTGAAAAGTTTAAATTGCAGAATAATATGCATTGCATGATGCCATTTTTGTTTAAAATGCATATGCTCCCATATATATATATATATATGGGAGCATATGCATTTCTATAGAGAGAGAGAGAAAAAAAATTTTAAAGCTATATACCAAGTATATAGGTATATGCCAACCTCTGAGGAATGTGGATGGGGATATATTTTTCTCTAATTTATTCATT
Source organism: Pseudorca crassidens (assembly GCF_039906515.1). Classification (NCBI taxonomy): domain Eukaryota; kingdom Metazoa; phylum Chordata; class Mammalia; order Artiodactyla; family Delphinidae; genus Pseudorca; species Pseudorca crassidens. Next base: position 32,691,135 of record NC_090303.1, on the reverse strand, counting down.
TACTAAAAAATATTTATTGAAAACTTACCTTGAGCCACACAGCAAATGATAGTTCTAAATTATCTCATCTTTTTGGTATGTATTACTTTAGGGTTAGAGGAAGGTATTTTATTTTATTCCCTTTCTGGATAATTAACAGATGCACATGGTACAAAATTCAATGCACAAGAGGGTAAAGACTGAAAAACCTCCCTCTCATCAAGGCCCCAAGTCATAAATTCACCCCACCTAGAGGCATCCACTGCTGCCAGCTTCTTACACATGCCCCCAGAGATATTTCACATATACAGGAGCACGCATGGATTGACAAAAGCATTCCCCTTAGCTGGGGCAGATTTGTCCTTTTTCTCTATGTTGGTATGTGAGGATCTTGCTCAGGTGCTGAACAAAAAGCACCAGGCTGCAGTGGAATCAGTTATAGGAACGTACCTCTTCATTGTCTCATTAGTCTCAGCCACACACCATCAACACTGTGAACTCATCAACAAAAGTGATCCTACTGCAGACCCACCCTTTAACCCCTAACCTCCCACTGGGGTGGGGCAGGGCGGTTACCCAGCAGCATGGAGTGAGAGAATCCAGCTTTTCAGACAGCTCTCCCCCACTCCTCCACAACTCACGCCAAGATCCAGAGGCATCTTGGTGCTGCCAGTTACCACCTAGTACCTCACGGATCTTAGCAGCTTTCCTCACTACCAGCTCAGAATTCCACTGCCTTGAGTTTCCCATTCAGTTACCACTCATCTACTCACATTCCAGCTTCTAAACTAAGTTCACTGTTTTCTCTTTCCCTGTCCTTCCTGCACTTGTGGGTCTATGACTATATTTCATCCATTTACAGTAGGTCTGGAGAGGTTTTAGGTGGGAGAAAAATGAAATAGATGTATTAAAGCTGTCATCTTAACCCTGAAATTCTCATTCCTTTTTTTTTTTTACATAAAATAAAGCGATTTTTAGGGCTTCCCTGGTGGCGCAGTAGTTGGGGGTCCGCCTGCCGATGCAGGGGACGCGGGTTCGTGCCCCAGTCCGGGGGGATTCCACATGCCGCGGAGCGGCTGGGCCCGTGAGCCATGGCCGCTGAGCCTGCGCATCCGGAGCCTATGCTCCGCAACGGGAGGGGCCGCAGCAGTGAGAGGCCCGCGTACCGAAAAATAAATAAATAAAGCGATTTTTAAACGATACCATGCAAAGAACTCCTACAAAAAAAAACACAACACCCACAAATAATCCAATTCAAAAACAAAGGACCAGAATAGACATTTCTCCAAAGAATATATATAAATGACCAAGAAGTAGATGAAAATATGCTCAACATCACTAGTTGTTAGGGAAATGCAAATCAAACCCACATTGAGATACCACTTCATATTCATTAAGATAGCTATTATCCAGAAATGGAAGACAACAAGTACTGGTGAGGATGTGGAGAAAGTGGAACCCTTGTACACTGCTTGTGGAAATGTAAAATGGGGCAGCCACAGTGTAAAACAGTTTGTCAGCTCCTCAAAAACTTAAACATAGAATTACCATATGATCCAGTAATTCTACTCCTAGTTACATACTTAAAATGATTGAAAGCAGGGACTTAAACAGATACTTGTCATTCATTGCAGCATTATTCACAATAGCCAAAAAGTGGAAACAACTCATGTCCGTCAACAGTTCAATAGATAAACAAAATATGGTGTATATGAATGTAAGCATAAAATACATATATATATACACATACATACAATGAAATATTATTCTGCCTTAAAAAGGAATCAAATTCTGATACATGCTACAACATGGATGAAACTTAAAAACATGCCAAGTAAAATAAGCCAGACACAAAGGATAATTATTGTAGATTCCGCTTAAATGACGTACATAGAATGGGAAAATTGGTATAGACAGAAAGTAGAATAGATGTTACCAGAGATTAGGGTAAGAGAATGGAGAGTTAGTGTTTAATGAGCACAGAGTTTCTGTTAGGGATGTTGCAAAGTTCTAGAAAATGGAGGGCTGCACATTTTGAAAATACTTAATGTCACTGGATTGTACACTTAAAAATGGTTAAAGTGATAAATTTTATGTTACATATTGATATATTTCACCTCAATAAAAAAAAATTTAATTGGATACATACCAGAGTGATCAGCATTAGGGTGCTCTGTTGACTATATTTTGTGGCAAAGTTACAATTGAGCAGAAAACCTTTTGCTCACCTCTTACTGAATATCTTTCTTAAACCAATGACCTCACTTTCCTCCTAATGACACTGAGTGGCTAAGAACCTTCAGCTGAACACCAGCGATCTCTGCACAAGCCAGCAGTAATTAGCTGGCAGTCCGCCTGCAGCTGGGCTTCATTGGGCTGCACAGTGTTTCAAAATACTTTAATTTGCTGCCAACTTTTAAAATTAAAAAAAGAAACTAATAAAAATCTAGACACCCAACTCTTCTTAAAAATCAGAAGAGGGCTTCCCTGGTGGCGCAGTGGTTGAGAGTCCGCCTGCCGATGCAGGGGACGTGGGTTCGTGCCCCAGTCTGGGAAGATCCCACATGCCGCGGAGCGGCTGGGCCCGTGAGCCATGGCCGCTGAGCCTGCGCGTCCGGAGCCTGTGTTCCGCAGCGGGAGAGGCCACAACAGTGAGAGGACCGCGTACCGCAAAAAAAAAAAAAAAAAAAAAAAAAAAAAAAATTAGAAAAGCTAGTGGCCCTGGGCTCACAGTCATGCATGGTCACAATGAACTGAAGGTAAGAGCTAGCAGCTGCCCTATTAAAACACTGTGCCCTAGGCAATTCACCACAGTCCCACCCCATTTATATTACTTGCCGGACCCTATGGGCATTTTAGTTTTCCTCCTTATATTACTTGCCGGGCCCTATGGGCATTTTAGTTTTCATGCTCTTTAATAAGAGGGGCTCAAAAAATAGAAATGAAGAAGTTAATCTATAAAGCTACTAGTAATATAGTAATCCCAGGATACCTGATTTAACTCCCTATTTTTCATTCATTTAAATGATGGCGGTGGGATATATTACATTTAAGGTATACTGAGAAAGATGAGTAAAAATTTTATTTTTTATAAAGTGACATTTTATACATGTGATAGTGAATTTAATTTCCTAATTGTATGTTAGGATAATAATAAATTTAGAGAACAAAACTGACTCTAACACTTTTTATAGGATCACAAAATCAATTCAAATCTACTTAGAAAATGAGTCATCAAAAGAGACTATATATCCACTCAGAACTGAATTGCCACAGCAAATAGCTGGGAAGAAGAAATAACAAGTACATGTAATTTAGGTACGTAGGTATTGTGTAGCTTTTTGGGAATTGTAAATGAGAGAGCATATTGGACTGCGGGCATCAAGTCCCTCCTGCCACTTCCTAGCTGTGGGAGATTTGACAGAAGAATGAGAATAATATTATTCATTTTAAGTTACACTGATAAGGAGATAGTACATGTGACAATGCTTGTAGGCTATAATGCAGTATTCAAATGGGAGCTATTACTTGTCTACAGTGTGCTGTATTTCTTAGCTCCCATCAGCTCAGTTCTACTCAAAGTGTGGTCGATGAACTGACACTGGCCCATGAACTCTTTTTACAAGTCTGCAATAAGACAAATACCAAAGTTGATTGAGTAAACCTTTGGAAATAGCAATTTGATACTGCTACATTATCCAAGCCTGTGATCAGTGACTCCTCTGATCAAGGTACAGACCAGTCAGTATCAGTGAACTCAGAAGATGAGGTGCATGTGGCATGAGCTGCATACAGGTCAGGAGCAGAAGGAACATTTATTTTAAGGTTAGTTTGTCAACTGAAACCCCAAGGTATATAAAAACCTCAAAAATGTAAGTATTTTTAATAACTTATTTTTACTGTTAATTTGAATGTTAATTAAGCCTTTTAAAAAATATGATGGCTAAATAAGCTTCACTGGACATTTTTGCCAGAAACAAAAAACAAACAAACAAAAACCCAAACATACTTTTTCTGAATGTAGAAATAGTAGTTAACCAAATGATGACAATAGGAGTGATTCCAAAGAAAGAAAGGTTAAAGGAGTTTGTACCTGTTTTATTCAGAGTATGATCCCTTGGTTTTGCAGCCATAAGTGATGGCCAAGTGCTAAAACCACAGTTGTGTTATCTGTATAAGCGTATAGCTAATGAAGCAATGAAGCCAGCTAAACTCCTAAACTTAAGTGATAGGTTTTCTATTTTATTGTATTTATTTATTTATTTTTTATTTTTTTTGCGGTACGCGGGCCTCTCACTGTTGTGGCCTCTCCCGTTGCGGAGCACAGGCTCCGAACGCGCAGGCTCAGCTCACGGGCCCAGCCGCTCCGCGGCATGTGGGATCTTCCCGGACTGGGACACGAACCCGTGTCCCCTGCATCGGCAGGTGGACTCTCAACCACTGCACCACCAGGGAAGCCCTATTGTATTTATTTTTTTAACATCTTTATTGGAGTATAATTGCTTTACAATGCTGTTAGTTTATGCTGTATAGCACAGTGAATCAGCTATATGTATACAGATATCCCCATATCCCCTCCCTCTTGCATCTCCCTCCAACCCTCCCTATCCCACCCCTCTAGGTGGTCACAAAGCACTGAGCTGATCTCCCTGTGCTATGTGGCTGCTTCCCACTAGCCATCTATTTTACATTTGGTAGTGTATATATGTCCATGACAGTCTCTCACTTCATCCCAGCTTACCCTTCTCCCTCCCCACGTCCTCAAGTCCATTCTCTACGTCTGCGTCTTTATTCCTGCCTTGCCCCTGGGTTCTTCAGAACCATGTTTTATTTTTTTAGATTCCATATATACGTGTTAGCATATGGTATTTGTTTTTCTCTTTATGACTTATTTCACTCTGTATGACAAACTCTAGGTCCATCCACCTCACTACAAATAGCTCAATTTTGTTTCTCTTTATGGCTGAGTAATATTCCATTGTATATATGTCCCACATATTCTTTATCCATTCATCTGTCGATTGACACTTAGGTTGCTTCCATGTCCTGGCCATTGTATATAGAGCTGCAGTGAACATTGCGGTACATGACTCTTTTTGAATTATGGTTTTCTCAGGGTAAATGCCCAGTAGTGGGATTGCTGGGTCGAATGGTAGTTCTATTTTTAGTTTTTTAAGGAAGCTCCATACTGTTTTCCATAGTAGCTGTACCAATTTACATTCCCACCAACGGTGCAAGAGGGTTCCCTTTTCTCCACACCCTCTCCAGCATTTATTGTTTGTAGGTTTTTTGATTATGGCCATTCTGACCGGTGTGAGGTGTAGTTTCTCTAAGGATTAATGATGTTCAGCATCCTTTCATGTGGCAATCTGTATATCTTCTTTGGAGAAATGTCTATTTAGGTCTTCTGCCCATTTTTGGATTGGGTCGTTTGTTTTTTTTGATATTGAGCTGCATGAGCTGCTTCTATATTTTGGAAATTAATCCTTTGTCAGTTGCTTCACTTGCAAATATTTTCTCCCATTCTGAAGGTTGTCTTTTCATCTTGTTTATGGTTTCCTTTACTGTGCAAAAGCTTTTAAGGTTCATTAGGTCCCATTTGTTTACTTTTATTTTTATTTCATTCTCTAGGAGGTGGGTCAAAAAGGATCCTGCTGTGATTTATGTCATAGCGTCTTCTGCCTATGTTTTCCTCTAACAGTTTTACAGTTAGTAAATGTAAGTCTGGCCTTACATTTAGGTCTTTAAACTATTTTGAGTTTACTTTTTGTGTATGGTGTTAGAGAGTGTTCTAATTTCACTCTTTTACATGTAGTTGTCCAGTTTTCCCACACCACTTTTGAAGAGGCTGTCATTTCTCCATTGTATATTCTTACCTCCTTTATCAAAGATAAGGTGACCATATGTGCATGGGTTTATTTCTGGGATTTCTATCCTGTTCCATTGATCTATAGTTCTGTTTTTGTACCACTACCATACTGTCTTGATTACTGCACCTTTGTAGTATAGTCTGAAGTCAGGGAGCTCGATTCCTCCAGCTCCACTTTTCTTTCTTAAGATTGCTTTGGCTATTTGGGGTCTTTTGTGTTTCCATACAAATTGTGAAATTTTTTGTTCTAGTTCTATGAAAAGTGCCATTGGTTTTGATAGGGATTGCATTGAATCTGTAGATTGCTTTGGGTAGTAGAGTCATTTTCACAATGTTGATTATTCCAATCCAAGAACATGATATATCTCTCCATTTGTGTGTATCATCTTTAATTTCTTTCATCACTGTCTAATAGTTTTCTGCATACAGGTACTTTGTCTCCTTAGGTAGGTTTAGTCCTAGGTATTTTATTCTTTGTGTTGCAATGGTAAATGGGAGTGTTTTCTTGATTTCACTTTCAGATTTTTCATCCTTAGTGTATAGGAATGCCAGAGATTTCTGTGCATTAATTTTGTATCCTGCTACTTTTCCAAATTCATTGATTAGCTCTAGTAGTTTTCTGGTAGCATCTTTAGGATTCCCTATGTATAGTATCATGTCATCTGCAAACAGTGACAGTTTTACTTCTTTTCCGATTTGGATTCCTTTTATTTCTTTTTTTTCTCTGATGGCCACAGTTAAAACTTCCAAAACTATGTTGAATAATAGTGGTGAGAGTGGACATCCTTGTCTTCTTCCTGATCTTACTGGAAATGGTTTCAGTTTTTCACCATTGAGAACGATGTTGGCTGTGGGTTTGTCATATATGGCCTTTATCATGTTGAGGGAAGTTCCCTCTATGCCTACTTTCTGGAGAGTTTTTATCATAAACGGGTGTTGAATTTTGTTGAAAGCTTTTCCTTCATCTATTGAAATGAACCTATGGTTTTTCTCCTTCAGTTTGTTAATATGGTTTATCACATTGATTGATTTGCATATACTGAAGAATCCTTGCATTCCTGGGATAAACCCCACTTGATCATGGTGTATGATCCTTTTAATGTGCTGTTGCATTCTGTTTGCTAGTATTTTGTTGAGGATTTTTGCATCTATGTTCATGTGTGATATTGGCCTGTAATTTTCTTTTTTTGTGACATCTTTGTCTGGTTTTAGAATCAGGGTGATGGAGGCCTCATAGAATGAGTTTGGGAGAGTTCCTCACTCTGCTATATTTTGGAAGAGTTTGAGAAGGATAGGTGTTAGCTCTTCTCTAAATGTTTGATAGAATTCGCCTGTGAAGCCATCTGGTCCTGGGCTTTTATTTGTTGGAAGATTGTTAATCATAGTCTCAATTTCACTGCTTGTGATTGGTCTGTTCATATTTTCTATTTCTTCCTGGTTCAGTCTCAGAGGTTGTGCTTTTCTAAGAATTTGTCCATTTCTTCCAGGTTGTCCATTTTATTGGCATAGAGTTGCTTGTAGTAATCTCTCATGATCCTTTGCATTTCTGCAATGTCAGTTGTTACTTCTCCTTTTTCATTTCTATTTCTGTTGATTTGAGTCTTCTCCCTTTTTTTCTTGATTAGTCTGGCTAATGGTTTATCAATTTTGTTTATCTTCTCAAAGAACCATCTTTTAGTTTTATGGATCTTTGCTATCATATCCTTCATTTCTTTTTCATTTATTTCTGATATGATCTTTATGATTTGTTTCCTTCTGCTCACTTTGGGTTCTTTTTGTTCTTCATTCTCTAATTGCTTTAGGTGTAAGGTTAGCTTGTTTATTTGAGATTTTTCTTGTTTCTTGAGGTAGGGTTGTATTGCTATAAACTTCCCTCTTAGAACTGCTTTTGCTGCATCCCATAGGTTTTCTGTCATCGTGTTTTCATTGTCATTTGTTTCTAGGTATTTTTTGATTTTCTCTTTGATTTCTTCAGTGACCTCTTGGTTATTTAGTAGTGTATTGTTTAGCCTTCATGTGTTTGTATTTTTTACAGGTTTTTTTTTTTCCTGTAATTGATATCTAGTCTCATAGCATTGTGGTTGGAAAAGATACTTGATACAACTTCAATTTTCTTAAGTTTACCAAGGCTTGATTTGTGATCCAAGATATGATCTATCCTGGATAATGTTCCATGAGCACTTGAGAAGAAAGTGTATTCTGTTGTTTTTGGATGGAATGTCCTATAAATATCAATTAAGTCCATTTTGTTTAATGTATCATTTAAAGCTTGTGTTTCCTTATTTATTTTCATTTTGGATGATCTGTCCATTGGTGAAAGTGGGGTGTTAAAGTCCCCCACTATGACTGTGTTACTGTTGATTTCCCCTTTTATGGCTGTTAGCATTTGCCTTATGTATTGAGGTGCTCCTATACTGGGTGCATATATATTTATAATTGTTATATCTTCTTCTTGGATTGATCCCTTGATCATTATGTAGTGTCCTTCTTTGTCTCTTCTAATAGTCTTTATTTTAAAGTCTATTCTATTTGATATGAGTATTGCTACTCCAGCTTTCTTTTGATTTCCATTTGCATGGAATATCTTTTTCCATCCCCTCACTTTCAGTCTGTATGTGTCCCTCAGTCTGAAGTCTGTCTCTTGTAGACAGCATATATACAGGTCTTGTTTTTTGTTTCCATTCAGCCAGTCTATGTCTTTTGGTTGGAGCATTTAATCCATTTACATTTAAGGTAATTATCAATATGTATGTTCCTATTACCATTTTCTTAATTGTTTTGGGTTTGTTTTTGTAGGTCTTTTCCTTCTCTTGTGTTTCCTGCCAAGAGAAGTTCCTTTAGCATTTGTTGTAAAGTTGCTTTGGGTGTGCTGCATTCTCTTAGCTTTTGCTTGTCTGTAAAGGTTTTAATGTCTCCGTCGAATCTGAATGAGATCCTTGCTGGGTAATCTTGGTTGTAGGTTTTTCCCTTTCATCACTTTAAGTATGTCCTGCCACACCTTTCTGGCTTGCAGAGTTTCTGCTGCAAGATCAGCTGTTAACGTTATGGGGATTCCCTTGTATGTTATGTGTTGCTTTCCCTTGCTGCTTTTAACATTTTTTCTTTGTATTTAATTTTTGATAGTTTGATTAATATGTGTCTTGGCGTGTTTCTCCTTGGATTTATCCTGTATGGGACTCTCTGTCTTTCCTGGGTTTCAGTGACTATTTCCTTTCCCGTATTAGGGAAGTTTTCAACTATAATCTCTTCAAACATTTTCTCAGTCCCTTTCTTTTTCTGTTCTTCTTCTGGGACCCCTATAATTTGAATGTTGGTGCATTTAATGTTGTCCCAGAGGTCTCTGAGACTGTCCTCAATTATTTTCATCCTTTCTTTATTCTGCTCTGTGGTAGTTATTTCCACTATTTTATATTCCAGGTCACTTATCCGTTCTTCTGCCTCAGTTATTCTGCTATTGATTCTTTCTAGAGAATTTTAATTTCATTTATTGTGTTGTTCATCATTGTTCATTTGCTCTTTAGTTCTTCTAGGTCCTTGTTAAAGGTTTCCTGTATTTTCTTCATTTTATTTCCAAGATTTTTTTTTTTTAATGTTGAGCCTTCTTTTAATTTATTTATTTTTATTTTTGGCTGTGTTGGGTCTTTGTTTCTGTGCGAGGGCTTTCTCTAGTTGTGGCAAGTGGGGGCCACTCTTCATCACGGTGCGCAGGCCTCTCACTGTCGTGGCCTCTCTTGTTGCGGAGCACAGGCTCCAGATGCGCAGGCTCAGTAGTTGTGGCTCACGGGCCTAGTTGCTCCGCAGCATGTGGGATCTTCCCAGACCAGGGCTCGAACCCGTGTCCCCTGCATTAGCAGGCAGATTCTCAACGACTGCGCCACCAGGGAAGCCCCTATTTCCAAGATTTTTGATCATCTTTACTATCATTATTCTGAATTCTTTTTCAGGTAGACTGCCTATTTCCTCTTCATTTGTTACGTCTGGTGGGTTTTTATGTTACTCCTTCATCTGCTGTGTATTTCTCTGTCTTCTCATTTTGCTTAACTTACTGTGTTTGGGGTCTCCTGTTCGTAGGCTGCAGGTTTGCAGTTCCTGTTGTTTTTGTGTCTGCCCCCAGTGTCTAAGGTTGGTTCAGTGGTTTGTGTAGGCTTCCTGGTGGAGGGGACTGGTGCCTGTGTTCTGGTGGATGAGACTGGATCTTGTCTTTCTGGTGGGCAGGACCACGTCCGGTGGTGTGTTTTGAGGTGTCTGTGAACTTAGTATGATTTTAGGCAGCCACTCTGCTAATGGGTGGGGTTGTGTTCCTGTCTTGCTAGTTGTTTGGCATGGGGTACCCACCACTGGAGCGTGCTGATTGTTGAGTGGAGCTGGGTCTTAGCGTTGAGACAGAGATCTCTGGGAAAGCTCTCACCAATTGATATTACTTGGGGCCAGGAAGTCTCCGGTGGTCCATTGTCTTGAACTCAGCTCTCCCACATCAGAGGCTCAGGTCTGACACCCATCCAGAGCACCAAGACCCTGTCAGCCACACAGCTCAGAAGAAAAGGGAGAAAATAAAGAAAGAAAGAAAAATAAGTAAAATAAAATAAAGTTATTAAAATAAAGAATTAAAAAAAATTGTTAAAGTAAAAAAGGTAATAAAAGAAAAAGAGAGCAACCAAACCAATAAACCCACCAATAATAACAAGCACTAAAAACTATACTAAGAAACGCATAAAAATGAGAAACTAGTCCATCGCAGACAGCAAACCCCAAGTCTACAGTTGCTCCCAAAGTCCACGGCCTCAAATTTGGGATGATTCGTTGTCTATTCAGGTATTCCACAGATGCAGAGTATATCAAGTTGATTGTGGGGATTTAATCCACTTCTCCTGAGGCTGCAGGGAGAAATTTCCCTTTCTGTTTTTGTTCACACAGCTCCTGCAGTTCAGCTTTGGTTTTGGCCCCGCCTCTGCATGTAAGTTGCCGTCTGTCATCTGTTCTTCGCCCAGACAGGAGGGCGTTAAAGGAGCGGCTGATTAGGGGGTCTGGTTCACTCAGGCCGGGGGGAGGGAGGGGTATGGAATGCAGGGCAAGCCTGCAGCGGCAGAGGCCAGCGTGACGGTGCAACAGCCTGAGGTGCACCGTGTGTTCTCCTAGGGAAGTTGTCCCTGGATCACGGGACCCTGGCAGTGGCAAGCTGCACAGGCTCCCGGGAGGGAAGGTATGGATGGTGACCTGTGCTTGCACACAGGCTTCTTGGTGGCTGCAGCAGCAGCCTTAGCGTCTCATGCCCATCTCTGGGGCCTGTGCTGATAGGTGTGGCTCGCGCCCATCTCTGGAGCTCGTTTAGGCGGTGATCTGAATCCCCTCTCCTCACGCACCCCGAAACAATGGTCTCTTGCCTCTTAGGCAGTTCCATACTTTTTCCCAGACTCCCTCCCGGCTAGCTGTGGCACAGTAGCCCCCTCCAGGCTGTGTTCACGCAGCCAACCCCAGTCCTATCCCTGGAGTCTGACCTCTGAAGCCCGAGCCTCAGCTGCCAGCCCACACCTGCCCCGGCGGGCAGGTGAGCAGACAAGCTTCTCAGGCTGGTGAGTGCTGGTTGGCACCAATCCTCTATGCTAGAATCTCTCCGCTTTGCCCTCTGCACCCCTGTTGCTGCACTCTCCTCCGTGACTCTGAAGCTTCCCCCGCCGCCCACACCCCCATCTCCGCCAGTGAAGGGGCTTCACTAATGTGTGGAAACTTTTCCTCCTTCACAGCTCCCTCCCAGAGGTGCAGGTCCCGTCCCTATTCTTTTGTTTCTGATTTTTCTTTTTTCTTTTACCCTACCCAGGAACATGGGGAGTTTCTTGTCTTTTGGGAAGTCTGAGGTATTCTGCCAGCATTCAGTAGGTGTTCTGTAGGAGTTGTTCCACATGTAGATGTATTTCTGATGTATTTGTGGGGAGGAAGGTGATCTCCACGTCTTACTCCTCTGCCATCTTGAAGGTCGCTCAAGTGATAAGTTTTCACGTTAAAAAAAAAAGTTCAGGGGCTTCCCTGGTGGCGCAGTGGTTGGGAGTCCACCTGCCGATGCAGGGGACGCGGGTTCGTGCCTCGGTCCGGGAGGATTCCACATGTCGCGGAGCGGCTGGGCCCATGAGCCATGGCCGCTAGGCCTGCACATCCGGAGCCTGTGCTCCGCAAAGGGAGAGGCCACAACAGTGAGAGGCCCATGTATCAGAAAAAAAAAAAGTTCAAAACAAACAAAAAAATTATGGAAGAAAAAATATTGGATTAAAAAGTTGACATAGGGGCTTCCCTGGTGGCGCAGTGGTTGAGAGTCCGCCTGCCAATGCAGGGGACACGGGTTCGTGCCCCAGTCCAGGAAGATCCCACATGCTGTGGAGCGGTTGGGCCCATGAGCCATGGCCGCTAAGCCTGCGTGTCCAGAGCCTGTGCTCCGCAATGGGAGAGGCCACAACCATGAGAGGCCCATGTACCACAAAAAAAAAATAAAATAAAAAGTTGACATAGACATTTAACATTTCTTTAACAAACATCTGTGCTTTGAGAGCTTCCTATAAAATGGCACTTCAGGTTGCTAAAACTAACAAACCATATACAGTTTCAAGGACATTAGTGAAAGACCGAATAAAAAAATTTTCTTCAAATTGTCTCATGAATGTAAAGCAAATAAAAGTAGCTCAGCTACCACTTTTTCTAGTGGTACTATAGATTGATGTTTTCAGAAACTGGCTAATGATATGAAGGACTAACTTAATGATAAATAAAGCTAGCAAAATATTTTTCACTGTGTGGCGCAATGGTCAAGAATCTGCCTGCCAAAGCAGGAGACATGGGTTCGAGCCCTGGTCTGGGAAGATCCCACATGCCGCAGAGCAGCTAAGCCCCTGTGCCACAACTAATGAGCCTGCGCTCTACAGCCTGCGGGCCACAATTACTGAACCTGTGTGCCACAACTACTGAAGCCCACGTGCCTAGAGACCATGCTCCACAACAAGAGAAGCCACTGCAATGGAAGCCCACACACCACATGAAGAGTAGCCCCCACTTGCTGCAACCAGGGAAAATCTCTCATGCAGCAACAAACACCCAATGCAGTCAAAAATTAAATTAAATTAAAGTAAATAAATTTTAAAATATTTTTTTCATTGCAAATTGATATGCACAGATGTAGCTAACATGTAAAGTTATTAAAACAAAACACAGACACAACTTAGATATATGTTATCTCCTATGAGTAATATTACAAGCAATCCAACCTGGACTGTCCATTAAAATCTTTAATGCTGATAAACATGTGTACATTCAGATACAAATGAACTTATTTACAAAACAGAAACAGACTCACAGACATAGAAAACAAATTTAGTTACCAATGGGGAAAGAGGGGGGAGGGATATATTAGGCGCTTAGGATGAGCAGATACAAACCACTATATATAAAATAAACAACAAGGTCCTATTGTATAGCACAGGGAACTATATTCAATATCCTGTAATAAACCATAAAAACCAATGGAAAAGAATATGAAAAAGAATATAAATATATGTGTGTATATATATATATAGATATATAGATAGATATAGATATAATACTGAATCACTTTGCTGTACACCAGAAACTAACACAGCATTGTGAATCAACTATACTTGAATAAAATTTTTTTAAAAACATGTGTACAGGGAATTCCTTGGTGGTCCAGTTGTTAGGACTCCACACTTCTACTGCTGGGGGAACGGGTTTGATCCCTGGTCGGGGAACTAAGATTCCACGTGCCTCGATGTGGCCAAAATAAATAAGTAACATGTGTACATTCAAAGTATTCACATAGGCATTTAATATAAGAATAATTATTTCCCTCATAACTTTGTTTAGTTACGACTGCAGAAGACAAAAAGTTGAGTGTATAGCAATTTCTATACTAACCACCTGTATGTACACACCCAGTGAGCGTGTACAGTTCTTGTATCTTTTTTCCTGTATGATGTCATATATACGTCTCACAAAGTAAAACCAGAGTGTGGAGACTGAATGAAAGAGGAAAAGAGCTAAGAATAATTTCCAAGTTTCTGACTTAAGCAAATGAAAAGGTGGTAGAGGCAATTTACTGACATTTTGAAGAAATAGGATTAGGGAGAAAAATGTTTCATTTTTGACATGTTTTTAAGATATACTTGTGAGATATCAAAATAAAGATATTCAAAGTGGATATGATTTTCTTACTCAGAAAACAAATAGAAATTTGAGGAGTGTTCAGAATTTCAATGTTTCACAGCTCACTTCTAAATTAGTTTTATATAGTGGAAAGAGCTGGAATTCACATATCCCATATTTTACTACCAAATATGCTACAAACTAGCTGTATAACTAGAGATATCACCAAACCTTTCTTAGCTTCCATTTCCTCATGGAGATAGAAATCCTACCTCATTCATAGGGTAGGTAATTCAACTATGAGCATTTTGAAAATGGAAAAGGCAAACCAATGTCCAGAGTTACTATTATCTCTTATGCTTTTGGATAACAAATCAAACAAGCCATTTATTTTCTTTGTTTTCATAAGAGTATCATTCCTTCATAAAATTGAAGGAAGCAAGTTTAGAAGAATTTTTCATTTTTAAAATAAATAAACTTTAAAAATTAAAAAAAAAGAACAAAGTTTTAAAAGAGCAATTCTATTGCGGTCATTTTTAAAGGACCCAGTATCAATTTTAGAAATCCAATGATCACAGAATTTAAATGAAAAGAATAATTTCTCCTAAATTCATATTTTATCAAAGCTCTTTACATTTTAAGAATTAAAATGTAATTTTAATTGGTGAGTGTAATTAAACCACTCACCACAGATTTTCTGTTACTATTTTGCAAAGTGTTGGAAGTATTAAATATATAAAGACTATCATCATTAAAGAAAATACTTTGTAAGCCCCAAAACAAGAATAGCATTAGAGTTACTGCATGTGCTTTTAAGTCAGAGGGTCTGTGTTCTAACTCTGTCTCCACTTTATAGATGCCTGAACTTAGACACATTATTATTATTATTATCATTATTTTGGCCACGCCATGCACAGCTTGCAGGATCTTTTTTCCCTGACCAGGGATTGAACCCCTGCCTTCTGAAGTGGAAGCATGGAGTCCTAACCACTGGATCACCAGGGAATTCCCCTAGACACATTATTTAAAATAATGAACCCTAGCTTCCAATCAGTAAAATGTAAATATTAATAGTATCATCCTAAGGGAATGGTTAGGAGCATTAAATGAGATGATATATGTAAAACACTTAGCACTGTGTAAAAGGGCTTGAGAGCAATTAGATAGATGTCTCATGAAATCAGAAAAAAATGATTAGAATATATATGAAAAATTGACCAGCTTCAACAGTAATCTAATTAACAGTGGGTTTTTTTGTTTGCATTTTTAAATTTTGTTGTTAAATGCATCTAGTGCTGGCAAGAACAGAAAAGGAAGGATTCTATTATTACTAACACAAGAGTAAATGGATAGAGGGAGATGCCAACATGGTGGAGTATGAAGACCCTGAACTCATCTCCTCCTACAGACACACCAAAATTACAACTACTTATGGTGCAACTATCTATAAGGATGACCTGAAGACTAGAAGAAAAATTTTCCACAACTAACGACATAAGGAAGATATCACAATGAGACAGGTAAAGGGGGATGGAGACACAGTATAGTCAGGACCCATACCCCCAGGTTGGAAACCCACAAAAGGAAGAATAGCACAATTGTAGAGGTCCTGCCCAAGGAGTCCAGGAGTGCTACACCAGGAAGACAAACCCCCAGAGTGCCTATCTTTGAAAAATAGCACGTTTTATGTTCAGGAGAGCCAGAGGGCTATAGGAAACAGAGACTCTACATAAAAAGGGCACACACAAAATCTCACAGGCTCTGAGTCCCAGAACAGAGGCAGTAGTTTGAAAGGGGTCTGTATCACCCCAACTGCTGATCTTGGAGCACCTTCTGGAGAGGCAGGAGGAAACCGAGCCTCCCCCTGGGGATGGAGACACCGGGGGCAGACATTTTGGGGAGCTCGTACTCCTGCAATAACACCGGTACTGCAAAGTGCCATTGTGGAATCCTCCCTCTAGCCTATTAGCACCGGAGACCCAGCCACGCCCACCAGTGGATCGGCATCAACCCCAAGCACCTCTGGGCCATGCAGCCAACTATGCAGAGCCTACCCTATCCTCCAATAGCCCACAACCACCACACAAGGAAGAGCCTGACAGAGGCCAGCCCTGCTTACCAGCATGCCCATGAAAGTTGGCTCCCGCCACAACAGAAGGGCCCACACAGCCCACGCAGGGGCATCCTTAGAGGATATGGCTCTGGTGACCAGAGGGGAGCGTACTGCTGAGCCCCATAGGAGATCACCTACATGAGGCCATTTCTCCAAGACTGGGAAACAAAACTGACATCCTAACACAAAGAAATCAAAACAAAGAACTGGGCAAAATGAGGATAGGGAGGAATACGCTCCAAACTAAGGAATAAGACATAACCTTAGAAGAAGAAGGACAAAGTGGAGATAAGCAATCTACCTCATAGAGAGTTCAAGGTAATGAATATTGGAAAGATACTCATAGAACTCTAGAAAAAATGGATGAATACAGTAAGAATTTCAACAAAGAGTTAGAATATATAAAGAAGAACCAAACAGAGCAAGAGAATACAATAACTGAAATTTAAAATTCGCTAGAAGGAACAAACAGTAGATTAGATAATACAGAGGAACCAATCAACAATCTGGATGACAGAGAAGGGGAAATCACACAAGGCAAACAAACAAAAAAATTTTTAATAAGATAGCTTCAGAGACCTCTGGGACAACATCAAGCGTACTAACATTCACATTATAGGGGTGCCAGCAGAAGAAGAAAGAGAAAAGGGGGTAAGAACTTACCTGAAGAAATAATAGCTGAAAACTCGCCTAACATGGGAAAGGAAACTGACATTCAGGTCCACTAAGCACAGAGAGTCCTGAACAAGATAAACCCAAAGAGTTCCACACCAAGACACATTATAATTAAAATGGCAAAACTTAAAGACAAAGAGAGACTCCTAAAAGCAGCAAGAGAAAAGCAATTAGTTATGTCAGGGAACTTCCATAAGATATTCAGCTGACTTTTCAGCAGAAACTTTGCAGACCAGAAGGGAGTAGCACAATATATTCAAAATGATGAAAGGGAAAAGCCTACAACAAAGAATGCTTTACTTGATAAGGCTATCATTCAGATTTGAAGGAGAGATAAAGAGTTTTACAGACAAGCAAAAGCTAAGAGTTCAGCATCACTAAACCAGCTTTACACAAAATGTTAAAGGGACTTCTCTAGGTAGAAAAGAAAAGGCCACAATTAGAAGTATGAAAATTATGAAAGGACAAATCTCACTGGTAAAAGTAAACACATGGTAAAGGTAGTAGATCAACCACTTATAAAACTAGTAGGAAGGTTAAGAGACAAAAGTAGTAAAATCATATATAACCACAATAACTAGTTAAAGGGATATACAAAACAAAAGATGTAAAATATGACATCAAAAGCATTAAATATTGAGAGGGGAGTAAAAATGTAGGGTGGTTAGAATGTGCTTGAACTTAAAAGATTATCAACCTAAAATAATCACATATATATGTATAAATAAACACACACACACATATATATAAATCTCTGGTAACAACAAACCAAAAACCTAATAGATACACTCACAAAAAAAGAGAAAGTACTCTAAGCATAACAATAAAGATAGTCATCACATCACGAGAAGAGAGCAAAAGAAGGACAGAAGAGAATTACAAAAAACAGAAAACAATTAGCAAAATGGCAAGTAACAACAATTTTTTCTTCAATGAGCTATCAATAATTACTTTAAAAGCAAACAGGATAAATGTTCCAATCAAAAGACATTGAGTGGCTGAATGGATTAAAAAAACAAGAGCCACACACCAAGGGGGGAAAGTGGCAGGGGTGGTGATGGGATGAATTGGGAGATTGGGATTGACATGTATACACTAATATGTATAAAACAGATAACTAATAAAAACCTGCTGTATAAAAAATAAATAAAATAAAATTCAAAAAAATAAAAGAAAAACAAGAGCCATATATAATATATGCTGCCTATAAGAGACTCACTTCAGATCTGCCTATAAAAGACTCTCTTCAGACTCACTTCACACACAGACCAAAACTGAGGGGATGAAAAAATGGTATTCCATGCAAATGAAAGCAAAAAGAAAGCTGGAGTTACAATACTTATATAAGACAAAAGAGACTTTAAAACAAAAACTGTGGGCTTCTCTGGTGGCGCGGTGGTTGAGAGTCCACCTGCTGATGCAGGGGACACGGGTTCGTGCCCCGGTCCGGGAAGATCCCACATGCCACAGAGCGGCTGGGCCTGTGAGCTATGGCCGCTGAGCCTGCGCGTGCGGAGCCTGTGCTCCGCAACGGGAGAGGCCACAGCAGTGAGAGGTTTGCGTACGGCAAGGAAAAAAAAAAAAAAACTGTAATAAGAGAAGAAGAGAGATAATACATAATGATAAATGAATCCATCAAATAAGAAAATATAACAATTGCAAATACATACGCACCCCACATGGGAGCACCTAAATACATACAGCAAATATTAACAAACATTAAGGGAGAAATTGATAGTATATAACACAATAATAGTAGGGAATTTTAACACCCCACTTAAATCAATGGACAGATCATCAGCTATACATGAATGGCTTATAACTTATGGCATATCACCTTCTGAACTGATGCACTGAGAAGGACACAACATCACTTCCATGGTATTCTTACCCAAAATGCATAACCTGAATTTAATTATGTGAAAATATCAGAGAAACCCAAAAGGAAGGATATTTTACAAGATAAGTCAGGATAATAAAAGGTAAAGAAAGATGGAGGAACTATACCAAATTGGAGGAGACACTACAACTAAATGCAATGCATGATCCTGGACATTTGCAAAACAATTGGTAAAATTTGGATAAGGTCTGGAGATTAGTTAATAGTACTGTATCATAATTAATTTTCTGGTTTTGACCATCATATATAATTATGTATGATGTTAGCATTCATAAAAACTTGATGAAAGATATGCTGAAAATCTCTGTATTATTTTTATAACCTTTGCTAAAACAAGTTATTCCAAGATGAAAAATTTTTTTTTAATTTTTAAGTAATGGAACATTCATACAATAATTATGCAGCCATTAAGCATGTTTATATATAAATAATCTTAATGATGTTGGAAAATGCTCACATATAGCATTGTGGAAGAGAAAACAAAAACAAAAACCAGATTATGAATTGGATTATAAGTACAAATTCAGCTATGTAAATTATATAGTACATGCCTTGAAAACTGAAGCCCAGAAAGAATCCACTAAAATATTAAGAGTAGTCATCTCTAAGTAGAAGATTATAGGTGATATTTTCTTTATTCTTTTTGTACTTTTACATTTCCTAATTTTCTCTTCAATGAGCATCTACCATTTTTAGAATTAGAAAAGTGTTATTTTTTAAAGCACACCATAAATTTTGTAGCACAAAAATTCATTTATACATATTTCTTCAGATTTGTTTTAGTAAAAAATATTTTCAATACTTCGAATTTCCAAAACTATGATTTTGATAAGCCAACAATGATAAGTCTTGGCTTATGTTAGTTTCTTAATTTAGTATCAGTATATAGCCAAAAATGATTAATGTTTCTACCAGCTATTTGGAAATAGGTTCTTGGCACTATGCCCTTCTAAATCCTATGGAACTCATGTGTTGAAACAGTTACTTTATTTCCACCTAATAACTGGAACCATTCCCCAGGTCATCAGAGAAGGTTGAACATATGCCTGAATCTCAGTCAGGAATAGAAGGAGCAGAAAGCTAATCATTTCTTTTTAGCCTACCACAAGTTAAGAGAAGAATGCATTTGTGCCAGAAACTGGAAAATAAAAAAGAAATCAGATCTTCCTGGGAGATAATTCAAGACGGCTACCAGGTGTCTTGAACGCCCCTTTCTTCATATGACAGCCTCCCGAGTAATAGGATATTTAGCAATGCACAGTTGAAGGGGTATAAAGCATGGCTCCCTATCCCAAAATACCTCATCTATGAGATAATATATATGATTGTTATACACATGTGTCTGCTCTCTCCATCCAGGCACTGCCTGGATAAATATAAATAAATATCCCATAATATTCCCCTAAATATATTCCATAAATATTTCCCCATTCCTACCCTGACAAGCCTAAGACCAGGCCCCCATTCATGTCTCCAGACTTTGCACTCCCTACTCCCACTTCACTGAATTGTGAAACTTCAGTCACAATTCTGAGCTTGGTTCACCTTTGCATCCTTACCCAGCTAGTCTTAGCTTTCAGCCATAACTGCATTGATACCAGCTCTGTTCCAATCTCATCTCTGCAGGTCAAACCGGATCTACAAAGCTCCCAAGGCATGCAGTAGCAACTGCTTAGTCATTCAGCCCACTGTCACCCTCCTGGACCCCCGTGGCTTCATCAGCCTGCCTCTACACTTCAGTACAGCTCTCCTGGACCATCTCTACCATCTGCTTTCTACACTCTGCTTCCTGGGGGCCCAGTCTCCCCACATGTAACATGCCAGGAAAAGACTGATTTACATTGTCTCCTCTTTTTATTTTTTCTTAATTTATTACTGTTCTTATTCCAGAAAGGACTTAATATAACATATACTCTGATTCTATATTCTATTGGGGTAAAGTTGATGTACAATATTATGCTAGTTTCGGGTATACTACATAGTAATTTGACATTTGCATACATTATGAAATGATTACCACAATAAGTCTACTAACAATCTGTCCCCATACAAAGTTACTACAATATTATTGACCATATTCTTTATGCTGTATATTATATCCCCATGACTTATTTTTTATATAATTGGAGGATTGTACCTCTTAATCCCCTTCACCTATTTTACCCAGCCCCCCAACTCCCCTCCCATCTGGCAACCACCTGTTTGTTCTCTGTATCCCTGAGTCTGTTTTCATTTTGTTTTGTTTTGTTTATTTTTAGATTTCACATATGTGAGATCACAAAGTATTTATCTTTCCCTTCGGACTTATTTCACTTAGCATAATCCCCTCTAGATCCATCCACGTTGTCCCAAATGGCAAGACTTAATTTTTTTAATGGCTGAGTAACTTTTCATATATATATGGTGTATATATATATATATATATATCTATATATATCTCACATCTTCTTTATCCATTCATCTATCTATGGACACTTAGGTTGCTTCCATATCTTGGCTATTATAAACAATGCTGCAATGAACATTGACAAGCATATATCTTTTCGAATTAGTGTTTTTGTTTTCTTTGGGTAAATACCCAGAGGTGCAATTGCTAGATAATACAGCAGTTCTAGTTTTAATTTTTTGAGGAACCTCCATACTGTTTTCCATAGTGGCTGCACCTATTTACAGTTCTACCAGCAGTGTATGAGGGTTCCCTTTTCTCCACATCCTTGCCAATACTTGTTTTTTGTTCTTTTTTTTATACATAAATGTATCTATTTATTTATTTTTGGCTGCATTGGGTCTACATTGCTCTGCGCGGGCTTTCTCTAGTTGTGGCGAGCGAGGGCTACTCTTCGTTGCAGTGCATGGGCTTCTCATTGCAGTGGCTTCTCTTGTTGCTGAGCATGGGCTCTAGGTGCACGGACTTCAGTAGTTGCGGCACACGGACTCAGTAGTTATGGTTCGCAGGCTCTAGACCGCAGGCTCAGTAGTTGTGGCGCACGGGCTTAGTTGCTCCGCAGCATGTGGGATCCTCCCAGACCAAGGATCGAACCCATGTTCCCTGCATTGGCAGGCAGAGTCTTAACCACTGCACCACCAGGGAAGTTCCTTTTCTTCTCTTTTTGATGATACCACTCTGACAGGAGTGAGGTGGTATCTCATCGTGGTTTTGATTTGCATTTCCCAGACAATTAGTGATCTGAGCATCTTTTCATGTATCTGTTGGCCATCTATGTGTCTTCCTTAGAAAAATGTCTATTCAAGCCCTCTGCCCATTTTTAAATAGTTTACTTGATTTTTTTTTTTAGGTTGAGTTGTATGAGTTATTTGTACATTTTGGATATTAACCTCTTATCATATACATTGTTTGAAAAATCTCCCATCCAGTAGGCTGCCCTTTTGTTGAGTTTCTTTCCCTGTGCAAAAGCTTTTTAGTTTGATGTAGTCCTATTTGTTTATTTTTGGTTTTGTTTCTGAGGAGACAAGATCAAAACAAAAAACATTGATGAGACCAATGTCAAAGAGTTTACTGCCTATGTTTTCTTCTAGGAGCTTTATGGTTTCAGCTCTTACAATTAAATCCATTTTGAGCCTATTTTCCTATATGGTGTGAGAAAGTGGTCCAGTTTTTCCAACACCATTCACTGAAAATGTTCTTTTCCCCATTGTATATTCTTGCCTCCTTTGTTGTAGATTTATGGACCATATAAGCATGGGCTTATTTCCTGGCTCTCTATTCTGTTTTATTGATCAATGTGTCTGTATCTGTGTTGGTACCACACTGTTTTGATAACTGTAGCTTTGTAGTACAATTTGAAATCAAGGAGTGTGATACCTCCAGCTTTGTTCTTCTTTCTCAAAATTGCTTTGGTTATTCAGGGTCTTTGGTGTTTTCATGGAAATTTTAGAATTATTTATTCTAGTTCTGTGAAATATGTCACTGGTAAAAATGGGCATTGCATTGAATCTGTAGATTGCCTTGGTCATTTTAACAATATTAATTCTTTCAATCCATAAGCACAGTGTAACTTTCCCTTTGTGTTGTCTTCAATTTCTTTCATCAATGTCTTATAGTTTTCAGAGTACAAATCTTTTACCTCCTTGGTTAGGTTTATTCCTAGGTATCTTATTCTTTTTGCTGCAACTGTAAATGGGATTGTTTTCTTAATTTCTGTTTCTGATGGTTTGTGGTTAGCGTATAGAAACAAAACAGATTCCTGTATATTAATTTTGTATCCTGAAACTTTACTGAATTCATCTATGAGTTCAGTATGGTGGCATCTTTAGGATTTTCTATACATAGTGTCATGTTGTTTGCAAAAAATGACACTTTTACTTCTTCCTTTCCAGGTTGTATTCCTTTCATTTCTTTTTCTTGTCTGATTGCTGCAGTGAGGACTTCCAATACAATGTTGAATAAAAGTGGGGAGAGTGGGCATCCTTGTCTTGTTCCTGAGCTTAGAAGAAATGCTTTCAGTTTTTCCGCGTTTAGTATGAATGTTGGCTGTGGGTTTGTCATCTATGGCCTTTATTACAATATGTTGAGGTATGTTTCCTCTACACCTACTTTATTGAGAGTTTTTATCATCAATGGATGTTGAATTTTGTCCAAAGTTTTTCTGCATCTATTGAGATGATATGATTTTTATTCTTGGGTTGTTAATGTGATGTATCATATTGATTGATTTGTGGATTTGAATCCTCCTTACATACCTAAGATAAATCCCACTTAATCATGATTCATTTAATGTAATGTTGAATTCAGTTTAATATTTTGTTGAAGATTTTTTGCATCTATATTTATCAGTGACATTGGCCTGTATTTTTCTTTTTTTGTGGTGTCTTTGTCTGGCTTTGGTATCAGGGTGATGCTGGCCTCATAAAATATTTGAAATCGTTTCTCCCTTCTCGATTTTGTGGAATAGTTTGAGAAGGACAGGTGTTAACTCTTCTTTAAATGTTTGGTAAAATTCACCTGTGAAGCCATCTAGTCCTGAACATTTGTTTATTGGGAGTTTTTTGATTACTGATTCAATTTCATTACTGGTAATTCGTCTGTTCATATTTCCTATTTCTTCCTGACTCAGTATTTAAAGATTGTACATTTCCAGGAATTTATCCAACTACTTCTTATGGTTATAGATGATTTTACTATTTTTGTCTTTAATCTTCCTACTAGCTTTATTAGTGATTGATCTACTACCTTTACTGTATGATTGTCTTTACAAGTGAAACTTTTCCTTTCATAAATTTCATATTTCAAGTTGTGGTCTTCTCTTTTCCACTTAAAAAAGTCCCTTTAACATTTGTCGTATTGTCAAGCTGGTTTAGTGGATCTGAACTCTTTTATTGTTTGCTTGTCTGTAAAACTCTTTATCTCTCCTTCAAATCTGAACGATAGCCTTGCCAGGTAGAGCATTCTTGGTTGTAGGTTTTTTCCTTTCGTCACTTTGAATATATTGTGCCAATCCCTTCTAGCCTGCAGAGTTTCTGCTGAAAAGTCAGCTGGGTATCTTATGGAAGTTCCTTTGCACATATCTAGTTGCTTTTCTATTGCTGCTTTTAAGATTATCTCTTCATCTTTAATTTTTGCCATTTCAGTGTAGACCTCTTTGGGCTCATCTTTTTCAAGACTCTGTGCTTCCTGGAAGTGGATGTCTGTTTCCTTTCTCAGGTTAGGGGACTATTCAGCTTTTACTTCAGAAAAGTTCTCTACCCCTTTTTCTCTCTCTTCTCCCTCTGAGAACTCTATAATGCAAATGTTAGTACGCTTGATGTTGTCCCAGATATCTCTTAAACTATCCTAATATTTTAAAATTCTTTTTTATTTTTTTCTGTTCCACTTGGATGATTTCCACTACTCTGTCTTCTAATTCACTAATACATTCCTCTGTATCAAATAATCTCCTGTTTATTCCTTCTAGTTTTTTTTTTCAGTTATTATATTCTCCAGCTGTTTGATCCTTCTTCATATTTTCAAACTCTTTGTTAAATTCTCACTGTGTTCATCTATTCTTCTCCTGAGTTAAGCACCTTTATGATTGTTACCTTGAACTCTTTATGGGGACTACTGCTTATCCCCATTTCATTTCATTCTTTTTCTGAAGCTTTGTCTTTTTCCTTCATTTGGAAAATATTCCTCTGTCTCCTCATTTTGCCTAATTCTTTGTGTTTATTTCTATGTATTAGGTATATCACCACATTTCCCAAACCTGGAAAAGTGGCCCTACATTGGAGACATCCTATGGGACCCAGTAGCACACTCCCTCTGGTTACCAGACCTATATGCTTTTAGGGTGTCCCCTATGTGGGCTGTGTGGGCCCTCCTGCTGTGGTGAGGTTGACTACCGTGGGTGTGCTGACAGGCAGAGTTGACCCCAGCCCTTTTGGCTGCCAGGCCCTGCCTCATGTGGTGGCCGCTGACCCACTGGTGGGTAATGTCAGATCCCAGTATGGCTGTCTGTGGTGCTCAGAGTGTCCTAGGCTGGTGCCAGCCCACTGTTGGTCAGGTAAACCCCCAGTGCTACGAGGCTAGAGGGAAGACTCTGAAATGACCCTTGCCAGCACCAGTGTCCTTGTGATACAATGAGCTACCAAAACCTGCTGTTGCTAATGTCTGTGTCCCCAGGGGGAATTCCAGTTGCCTCCTGCACCTGAGAGGCTCTTCAAGATCAGCAAGTTGGTCTGACCCAGGCTTCTTTCAAATTACTGGCTCTGTGCTGGGACTTGGAGCATGTGAGGCTTTTGCATGCACCGTTTAAGAGCAGAATATCTGTTTCCTACAGCTCTCTGGCTCTCCTGTACACAAGTCCTGCTGGCCTTCGAAGCCAGACATGCTGGGGGCTTGTCTTCCTGGTACAGGACTCCCAAGCTGGGGAACCTGATATAGGGCTCTGACCCCTCACTTCTGGGGGAAAACCTCTACAATTGAGATTTTACCCCCCTTTGTGGGTCACTTACCACCTGTTGTGGATCTTGAGCATACTACATTTCTGCCCTTCCTACCCATTTTGTTGTGGTTCCTTTTTTTATATCTTTAGTTGTAGAAGATATTTTCTGCTAGTCTTCAGCTCATTCCCATAGATAGTTGCTCTGTAAGTAGTTGTAATTTGGGTGTACCTATGGGAGGAGGTGAGCTCAGTGTCTTCCTACTCTGCCACCTTGGCCACTCCTTCTAAGATGGGATCCTTAACCCACGTGGCTTTTCATAGGGCTTCTACCTGCCCTATGAAGTATAATGGGATCCAAAACAGTGTTTCTCTATGACATCAATTCCTGCCCCTTCTAAGACAATAGTGTCAGAGGCAATTCTTTTCCCAAAAGAAAAACAAAGACAAGGCACTGACCTTGAACTACAAGCTAGAAGCCAAGTAAAATACTAAGACAGCAAAGGTTACAACAGTGATCTTGCTGTGTGTGCAGCTCAGACCTTTTTACCAGCCAAGTGCTGCTCTCCCATGTCCCCTGCTGGATATATAGTAGCTGCTGCAACTCTTCCAAAGTCCACAGCCCCAGGCCAGCTGGTCTGACACATATTTACACCTCAGAATGTATAGACTAAACTTTAAAGAGAGGCCACACTTGCTAATCACATTTCATTAACGTCAATGCCATACTAGAGAAAGGGAGCACCCCTCAGTGCAAAAAGTTATTTGATTTTAGGAAAATTATTCTGAGTTTCCCTGGGTTTCAGTTTCCTCATCCATAGCATGTGATGTTAACATTCGCCCCCATATGGTTGCCGTAAGGATTATATGAGCTAGTACTTGTAGTACAGCCTGGCCCTGACAGGCATCCAACAATTTTCTCTCTCCAGTGCCCTCTAAGTGGCACCCAACCTCTTGGCACCCTAGTGACTTTACCTATGAAACGGTGATAATACCTGCACAGTCTACTAGTAAGAGCTGGCTGTGCCCAATGAGATAACAGATGTGTGTCAAAGCACTTTGTAAACCATGAGGTGCGCTGCTAATTAATTCATCAGTGACAACACCTGCCTGGCATTTTGAAGAGACAAAGATGGCAATGCTAGTTTCGATCCTTACAGAATTTTATAAATTTGTGGATGAAATAAGCCTGCGTGAGAATAACTATGTTTCAAAGCAGAGTCTAAGTGGCATATTTAGTTTTACAGAAAAAAACAATGGGATCATAGAGGAAAGAAAAATTGGTTTTTGTCTGAGGTGGAGAGTGGGACAAGAATCACAGATGACCTCCTGAGTGTGTTCACAATCGAACCAAGTCCTAGAAACAAGTAAGATTTGCGGCACCAAAAATGAGGAGAGGGCCTCCCAGACTCCGAAACGAGTGAGGGCAAAGACGCAGAGGAATAGAGGTTCTGGGGACACTAAGGACTCCAGTTTGGCTGCAGTATGGGATGAGGTGCCAGAGTAGAGAAGAGGGTTAGAAAGAGAGGTTTGGACACCATAGGGTTCTGTTGAATGGAACTTTATAGCCAGGCAATGATGAGCCATCTAAGGTTTGTGAGCTGCCTGTCTGAGGAATTTTACTGAAGACAATGTGAAGGATGGCAAGATATGGGAAGAATGAAGGTGAAAACAGGAAAGAATTGATTGCCAAATAGAGACAATGGCTTGAAATGATTTGGCAAGGGCAGGGGGAGAGAAGGGACTTAAAGGAAGGGGAAAATATAAATGGAAAGCATTACAATCAGAGTATTGAAAAAAGAGGGCCACATATTATCACTTGGTTTTACACATACCAAAGAAAAAATATCAGAAGAATGTCACAAGCTCAAATTGGTCCTGTTGGGTTTTTTTGCGGTTCGCAGGCCTCTCACTGTCGTGGCCTTTCCCGTTGTGGACATGCAGGCTCAGCGGCCATGGCTCACGGGCCCAGCCACTCCGCAGCATGTGGGATCTTCCCGGACCGGGGCACGAACCCGTGTCCCCTGCATCGGCAGGTGGACTCTCAACCACTGCGCCACCAGGGAAGCCCGGTTCTGTTCTTAAGTAATCTTCAAAAAGACAGAAGCAGCGAGATGAAGTTGTAAAGTGCTTCTTTTACAGACTTCTAGAATTAATAGGGAAAAAGTGGGGGGGGGGGTGGAATTACTTAGCATCTGAGTAGGTGAGTTTCAGAAATAAATCTCCGCAATATGCATTCAGTAAACATATACTTCGATATCTGCTTTTGACTTTTAAAGTTCCATAACGTGTTACAAATTATATTACTCTTAAAATATGTTTACCTGAGAGCAGAAGCTTATCTGCCTGTAACTCCACGATCATCCGACACAATGAGGAATTTACCCTGCTGCTTTTTCAAGGTAGATTGGAAATCAACCAATGCAAATCAAACCTTCTCATTTCATCAAATATTATTCACCCCACTGACTAAATTGAGAAAACAAAGACAAATACACTATGGAATGGTCAGCTCATAACAGCAAGGATGGGGTTCTTCGGCCTTCAGCACACTATCTAACATATGCAATAATTAACATATATTAAAATAAGCTATCTCATCAAGCATATGCCCCAAATTAAGATGCTTATTACATAACAGCTTCACACAAAAACACACTTTTCAGGGTTTGGCAAGTTGTTCTTTTGAAGTCATACGTGTTTAATGTAGAAAATAAGAAAAAAGAAATAGCAAGCATGGGACTTCCCTGGTAGTGCAGTGCTTAAGAATATTCCTGCCAATGCAGGGGACACAGGATTGAGCCCTGGTCCATGAAGATCCCACACGCTGCAGAGCAACTAAGCCCATGCACCACAACTACTGAGCCTGTGCTCTAGAGCCCACAAGCCACAACTACTGAGCCCATGCACCACAACTACTGAAGTCCGCATGCCTAGAGCCCATGCTCCGCAACAGGAGAAGCCACTGCAAGGAGAAGCCTGCACACTGCAGAGTACCCCTGCTCGCCACAACTAGAGAAAGCCCGCACACAGCAGCAAAGACCCAGCACAGCCAAAAAAAAAAAAAAAAAATTAAAAAAAAAACTTCACAAAATTATTTTTAAAAAAGAAAAAGAAATAGCAAGCATGATCTAATGTACCATGATTGATATGCATGTATCATTAATTTTGGGTAGTCTTTTTAATATGCTTAGTCTTTTTTCTATGCTTTTTTAGTCTTAGTCTTTTTTCTATGCTTTTTTTTCTTTGGGGCCTCACAGTGTGGCTTGTGGGATCTTAGTTCCCTGACCAGAGGTTGAATCCAGGCCCTCAGCCATGAAAGCCTGGAGTCCTAACCACTGGACCACCAGGGAATTCCCCTTTCTGTGCTTTTTAAAGAGGCATGTTAAGATTAGAATGTGTGTGTATGTGTGTGTGTGTGTGTGTGTGTGTATCATCCTGCTGTTTTATTTTGCTTATCATTACAAATATTTTCCCATTGTTAAAATCTGGAAGAGTTCCCTCATAACCCATATTGCTTTAAGAAGATAAGCTGAGAAATTAATCTGTATTAATTTAGAAGTGAATGGAGATTTCCAGTTTGCAGTCCAACATTTAAAAGCTTAGAAGTCATCACAAGAAAAAAGCTGAACAAACTGATAATCAACAACCCTTCCTAGATCCATAGAGAATTAAGGTCACAGGGCAAACCCCAGCCCCCAAATTGGAAAAACAAACAAATATAGAGAATCACTGCTTACCAGGAACAGAAGCCCAGGAACAGAAAGCCCACTGCTAGAGCCAGTACCAGTAAGAACACGTAAACTATAATCGATGAATTGCTGGAGTCTCATTGTACACAAACGTGAAAGTTAAAAACTCTGAGGGGTCATGTCTTAGGAAAGCTCCCATACTTTCATGAGTTTTACCTCTAAGAGCCCCACTAGGTTCTCAGTATGAAGACTGGAGGAAAATTCCCAAGTGCTTCCAGCAGGGGGAGGGGAAATATAATTATTTTGAAATACACACAGAGAATTCTGCTCTCCTTAACTAAAGCCTGCCCTCAAGGGAAACTGTTTTACCTTAACCTAACAAATTTGGGGTTTACAAGAGCCTAACCAATCTGGGAAAAGGAAAATACCCGATTTCAACCCCCTCTAGGCTACCTGTCTCACCTGGGGTGGGGAGGTGGAGGCAGGAAAGAAAGCTGAGAAGCACTTGTGGAGGCCACAGCCCCGGGGCACAGGCGCACTAACTATAGTACTGTAGAATGCCTCCCATCCCCATATCCCCACCTTACAACCATAAAACAGGGCCCCTGTGTAATAACAAGGGATTACAGCTTGAAAGAACGGCCAGCCTCAGACCCTATTTGAGTAGGAGTCGTTTAGGAAACCAAAAGACAAGGGAGACAAAGGCAGGCCATTAGAGGAAATTCTAGGCTCTGCCACAGCTACAGCGAACGGTAAACACAGCCTAACTCCCAGCCAGATAAACATACAACCTCACATTAAAATCCTGTTAACCTCATTTCCCTTAATCCAATACATCATGTCCAGCTCTGAACAAATAATTACAAAACATGATAGAAAGCAAAAAAAAAAAAAAAAAAAACAAAAAAGAGTCAAACAACAAAGTAAGCATCAGGACATATGACAGAGATTTTGTAATTATCTGACAAGAAATTTTAGATAACTATGATCATATGCTAAGTGCTCTAATGGAAAAAATGGACAATATGCAAGAACAGATGGATAATATAATCAGAGAGATAAAAACTCTAAGAAGCTATAAAGCAAACACACTGTAAGAGAAGTGAAGAATGCCTTTGATGGGCCTCCTCAACAGACTGGGCGTGGCTGAGGAAAGAATCATTGAGCTTGAAGACATCAATAGAAACCTCCCATACTGAAAATCAAAGAGAAAAAGGAAAGAAAAGTGGAACAAATTACCTAAGGACTGTGAGAAAATTACAAAAGGTATAACATTACATGTAATGAGAATACCAGAAGAGAAGGTAAATGAAATATTTGAATTAATAATGGCTGAGATGTTTTTCAAAACTGATGACACCAAACCCCAAACGCAAGATGCTCAGAGAACAATAGGATAAATAAGAAAAGTCCTACACCTAAGCACATCACATCCAGACTACAGAAAATAAAGGACAAAGAGAAAATCTTGAAAGAAGCCAGAGAAAAAGAGCATCTTACCTATAGAGAAAAATAAGAATTATATCAGATATCTCTTCAGAAACCATGCAAGCAAAAAGAGAACGGAGTGAAATATTTAAATTGTTGAAAGGAATGGAATGGGGAAGTGCTTGGGGTTCCCTAAGACCACCTTCATGTTCCATGACTCACTAGAGGGACTCACAGGATTCAGAAAAGCCAAATCATAACCATACTCATGGTTATGATTTATTACAATGAAAGTATACAGATTAAAATCAGCAAAGGAAAAAGCACATAGGGCACAGTCCAAGAGAAACAAGATACGAGCTTCCAGTTGTCCTCCCCAGTGGAGTCACACAGACAGTGCTTAATTCTCTCAGAAATGAAGTGCGACATGCGTGAAGTGTGGCCTAGCAGGGAAGGCTCACCCAAGAGTTGATATCCAGGGTTTTTATAGAGTGCCCACATGACTGACATTAGCTATTTAGCCTTCAGTCCTCTCCAGAGGTCAAGCTGATACAGTGTGGCCCAGGGCCCCAGGGAAACAAAATCAGATGCTCACCATAGATCACATTGTTAGTGTAAACTATCTGACGTAGTCCAAGACACCAGATATACAGATACACTCTTATCAGGCAGGAGATTTCAAGGGCTTAGAAGTTATCATTCAGGTGATGGTCAAGTACCAGTCCTAAAGACCTTTCTTTGGAATGTATGGGATTTGGACAACACAGGCCTGATGAGTTGATCATATTACTACACGAGAAGCCATTAAGGACACAGTTGCCTAGATATGAAAAAGCTCACCAGATAGTAATGGAACTGGATGCAGAGCTCCTTGGTTCTGTGTGCACTCAGTAGAACAGATACTAAAATATGGCTGTCAAACAGGAAGGGCAACAGTGTTCCTATGATCCTTGTTGAAGAGTCCATCAGTGGGAAGAGGACTTTGCAGAAGCTTCTGTTCGATAGAACATAGGATTACTGCTGTAGGAAGGCAGTGTGATGGAGAGAAAGGAATTGCAGGCTCAGAATGAGGACACCTGATCTAATTATGACATTTGTCTAATGGCTTCAGGGTCTTCATCTGTAACATTTTTCCTAAATAGAGACAGAAGGCATTATTGCACAGTAGGTAGGAATGCCAGCCAGGGCAGGCTTAATGGGCAAGCAACCTGTGTGGGCACACACAGCCCTACACTCAAAAGAGCCAAGAACTTCGTTTCATGCTCTATTACCATCTTGAAATTCCTAACAATTTTTAAACAAGAAGCCCCACATTTTTGTTTTTCACAGGACCACACAAATTATGGAGCCTGTCCTGGTGTCAGGACTGGAGTGGGCCTATGGGTTCAAATCCCCACCTACCACTTTTTTAGGAACATGACCTAGGACATATTATCGAACCCATTTTAATATTTTTTAAAATTAAATTTAATTTTACTTTATTTTTACTTATTTTTGGTTGCCTTGGGTCTTCATTGCTGTGCGCAGGCTTTCTCTAGTTGTGGCGAGTGGGGGCTACTCTTCGTTTCGGTGCGTGGCCTTCTCATTGTGGTGGCTTCTCTTGTTGCGGGGCATGGGCTGTACGCGCATGGGCTTCAGTAGTTGTGACACACGGGCTCAGTAGTTGTGGCTCGCGACTCTAGAGTGCAGGCTCAGTAGCTGTGGCGAACGGGCTTAGTTGCTCCACGGCATGTGGGATCTTCCCGGACCAGGGATTGAACCCACGTCCCTTGCATTGTCAAGAGGATTCTTAACCACTGTGCAACCAGGGAAGTCCCTTGAACCCATTTTAAACCTATTTTCTTTTCTGTAAACTGAGGATAAAAACAGGTTGTTGTGACAATGAAAGGAGATAATATATGGAAAGAAACAGCATTGTACTACACATAGTCTACAAGTGGTAACTATTATTTGTTCTCAACAATGACAAAATGAGAATATATTAGCTGCCCTCGTTTTATATAGAGTTTATAGAGAGTATATCCATTGCTGTGTAACAAATTACTTCAAAACTCAGTGGCTTAAAAGAACATTTATTATCTCACAGTTTCTATGGGTCAGAAATCTAGGTGCAGCTTAACTGGGCCCTTGGCTTGGTCTCTTACCCATCAGGTGTCACCTGAGACTGCAGTCACCTCAAGACTCAAGAGTAAAAGAATATGCTTCCAATCTCACTCATGTGGCTATTGGCAGGATTCAGTTCCTACTGGGCTGTTGGACAGAGGGCCTCAGTTCCTTGGGGCTGCTGGCTGTAAGACCTTCTGTTCCTTGCCAAGTGGGCCTCTCCATAGGGCAACTCCCAACTTGGCAACTCGCTTCCATCTGAACAAGCAAGCAAGAAGAACCAGAGAGCGAGACTGAACAAGACAGAAGTCACAATCTTTTAAGCCTAATATCAAAAATAACCTATCATCATTTTTGCCATATTTGAATCATTAGAAGCAAGTCACTAGGTCCATCCCACACTCAAGGGGAAGGGATTACACAAAGGCATTGTTAAAGACTGAACTGAGTCACCACAAAATCCATATGCTGAAGTCCTAACCCCCCAGTATCCTAGCATATGACTGCATTAGGAGACAGGGCCTTTAAAGAGGTAATAAGATTAAATGAGGTCATATGGGTGTGGCCCTAATCCAATATGACTGGTATCATTATGAGAAGAGGAAGAGATACCAGGGATGCGCAGGCAGAGGAAAGGCCCTGTGAAGACACAGTAAGAAGACAGCCATCTACAGGGCATGGAGAAAGCCCTACGAGAGATACCAAACCTGTCGAGATCTTGATCTTGGGCTTCCAGCCTCTAGAACTGTGAAAAAATACATTTCTGTGTTTAAGTTGCCCAGTCTGTGGTATTTTGTTATGGCAGCGCTAGCAAACTAACACAGGCATGAATACCAGGAGGCTGGGAAACACTGAAAGCCATTTTAGAAGCTGCCACAGAAGACCCTGGCCTAGCTTACTGTCAAGGCCCTTTTATGCAACAATCTTTTAAGACGAACTTCTGCTTTTGCAGAAAAGAATACAGTTGGCACTCTCCTCCATGGCAAAGTAGCCTGACAGCCATTAAGCAATCTCCAATAAATCTGTATCCAGGAAATTTTAAGCTCTGTGATTTACACTGTCACCTGCAAAGATGTCAATTGATAGAATTAACATTCCTAAACCTTCAAAATTTAAGTAATCTCAGATTACAGAACATTAAAGACTTTCAGAATCACCCCGATGTGTCCTAGTTTGTTGTATTTCAAAAACTTGTTTTGAGATTAGACCTATTTCATTTGCCATCATTTTTATATCTATGCATACCCTAGGCATTTTCTGATCTAATCAGAAAGGAAAGCCAATAATATACTTTTTTCCAACAAAGTTCTTTAAAAGGGATTGACATATGCCGAATTTCCTACAGCTGCAGCCTTTCAGACAGCAATCTTGCTCTTTAAGAAAAAGAAAGTAAACTAATAGTTCTATGAAGACCTTTTCAATGTAAAATAACTCGTGGGAGTTTTCTTCAAAGCATTTGAAAATTCTAATAATCTAGCTACCCGCCCACATCAGTACTCTTAATTAGAGCCTCTTTTTACTTAAAAGGAAGTGTAACAAAAAAAAAAAAGCAAGAAAAAATAAGATTAAGCCAAGCATATATGCCAACTCCACCTCTCATTAACCACTGTGTCAATTAAAAAAAATAGTCTGGGGGGCTTCCCTGGTGGCGCGGTGGTTGAGAGTCCACCTGCCGATGCAGGGGACACGGGTTCGTGCCCCGGTCCGGGAAGATCCCACGTGCCGCGGAGCGGCTGGGCCCGTGAGCCATGGCCGCTGAGCCTGCGCGTCCGGAGCCTGTGCTCCGCAGCGGGAGAGGCCACAACAGTGAGAGGCCCAGTACCGCAAAAAAAAAAAAAAAAAAATAGTCTGGGACTTGCAGTTCCAGCCATGACAAAATAGCTGATATCAGACTTAGCCTTACTGACATATTCTGGGCAAAATACATAAAAAAAACAATTTGCAGAACTGGACACCAATCAAAACAGAACTATCATACTTGAAAGAAGGAAAGCAAAATGAGCTTCACATTTCACCCAGCTTGGGAAGTTGAGTCCAAGAAGAAGTTCCTTTTCAAAGGACAAAGGAAACAAACTGGAGTTGGAGGTTGCCATGGTGGCAGGGATTCAGAGGTCACGGGCATAAGAGGAGGGAACTGCACAGGAGAGAATTTCAGGGAAAAGATCTCAAGAAATTTTATAGAAATTCTTCCCATATCCTTGACCCCAACCTCTCTGAGTACAGGGTGAGACTCCCAGAATCCTAGCAGAGAATAACTGCTGGGATACTGGAGAGCTGGGAAGAAATTTCAGAGGCAGCACAGTACTGGGAGGATGGTGGAGTTCTAGCCATCTAACCAGCCAGAATGGTTGGTTAGATGGATATTGGATCCTAGACTTTCATATGAGTCACAAAAAAAGATCATGCTCTAGGTATAAGGACTATACCCTGGGAGAAAGGTCAAAACTAAAATAAACCCACCATAACAGTTGAAATCCAATCCTCATCAGAATTAAGGTGATTTGCCAGTAAATTAACTGGCAGCTAGAACAAAATTCAACAATTTTTAGAGGAAGATAATACTATCCGAACTTCTAAAATTATCATCTACAATATCTAGCTTGTGTTGACCTTAAAAAAAACAAGACAGCCAGTTATTTTACCAGGAAAATGAGTTTATTCGGAAATAGCAAAGGAATTGTTGTTCAGGAATGCAAACTACAGCACGCCACAGGCAAGTCTGAGGACACAAGGGGAAGGTGGGCTTTTATTAGGTTTTTAGGACGTAACTGGAGAGGGCTATGGTGGGTCTTCATTGGCTGCAGGCAGTGGGCAGCCTGTTGTTGATGGGTCAGAAGGAAATCTTTCCTCCTACTGTGGTCTGTAAGCTGTGGTGAGTGATATATGGGTGAGAGCGCCCCCTTCAGGGCTTCCTGATTCCATTTTAAATGAAGTTTCCTTTATTTTCTCACATGAAACAAAAATTTACCAGATGAGAAGAATCAAAGTAAAGAGACTAATAGCCAAGAGTTAGAATATTGAGATGATCCACATATTGGAGTTAGCAGAGATGACTTCAAAATAACTATAATTAATACATTAAGTAAAACAAGTTGATTGACAGTGAAGATAACAAGAGGGAGTTCATCAACAGAGAATTAGGATTTTTTTTTAAAAGAAATCAAGTAGATATACAATAACTGCAAAATTCAATATCAGAAATTAAGAATTTATCAGATGGGTTAACAGCACAACAGAAAACACAATTAATGAATTTGAAGACTGGCCAAGTAAATATATCCACACTGAAGCAAGGAAAGACAAAAAATAATAATACAAAAAACAAGTCACCTAAAATCCATTTTTGGAAAGATACTCTCTTATATACCTTTCTTTTTCTTCTCCTTTTCCCCAAACAGGTTACTTTTGAGAGAAGTAGGGTAAGATTGAGATTTAAAAGAATACATACCAGGTGAGAAATAGCTACATGATAAAGACAGTCTCTGACTTAACAATGTTTCAACTTATCAATTGTTTGACTTTACAATGGTGTGAAAGCAAGATGCATTCAGTAGAAACCATGTTTAGAATTTTGATCTTTTCTTGGGCTAGTGAAATGTGGTACGATAATCTCTCGTGATGCTGGACAGAGGCAGGAAGCTGCAGCTCCCAGTCAGCCACTCCATCATGAAGATAAACAGCTAGTACACTTAAAACCATTCTATACCCAAACAACCACTCTGTCTATCACTTTCAATACCATATTCAACAAATTAAATGAAATATTCAACACTTTTATTATAAAATAGGCTTTGTGTTAGATAATTTTGCCCAACTGTAGGCTAGGCTAAACTATGATGTTCGGTAGGTTAGGTGTATTAAATGCATTTTTTAATTATTGTCAACTTACGATGGGGT
This sequence comes from Pseudorca crassidens, assembly GCF_039906515.1. Lineage (NCBI taxonomy): Eukaryota > Metazoa > Chordata > Mammalia > Artiodactyla > Delphinidae > Pseudorca > Pseudorca crassidens. Next base: position 32,654,462 of record NC_090303.1, on the reverse strand, counting down.
AATTAGGGTGTGGAAGACAGTCTGCAATTAAGAATTAGGCTTGGCCACAAAAATTAAGCAGAAAGAATGCCTGGGCAATTCAAATCTCCCCCTTTCAAAGCCCCCACCCTCTCTACATCCAGAATCCAAAAGCCAAACCATTGCACTCTTCTTCAACAAGTTCAGGACCTCTACTGGACTGCCCACTCTTCCAAAATTTGGTCTCAGACCCTACATTTTTTTTTTAACCTTAATGATTTTTTAACATCTTTATTGGAGTATAATTGCTTTACAATGGTATGTCAGATTCTGCTTTATAATAAAGTGAATCAGCTATACATATACATATATCCCCATATTTCCTCCCTCTTGTGTCTCCCTCCCACCCTCCCTATCCCACCCCTCTAGGTGGTCACAAAGCACCGAGCTGATCTCCCTGTGCTATGCGGCTGCTTCCCACTAGCTATCTATTTTACATTTGGTAGTATATATATGTCCATGCCACTCTCTCACTTCGTCCCAGCTTATGCATCTCTCCCCCCAAGTCCTCAAGTCCATTCTCTACATCTGCATCTTTATTCCTGTCCTGCTCCTAGGTTCTTCAGAACCTTTTTTTTTTTTAGATTCCATATATATGTGTTAGCATATGGTATTTGTTTTTCTCTTTCTGACTTACTTCACTCTGTATGTCAGACTCTAGGTCCATCCACCTCACTACAAATAACTCAATTTCGTTTCTTTTTATGGCTGAGTAATATTCCATTGTATATATGTGCCACATATTCTTTATCCATTCATCTGTCGATGGACACTTAGGTTGCTTCCATGTCCTGGCTATTGTACATAGAGCTGCAGTGAACATTGTGGTACAGGACTCTTTTTGAGTTATGGTTTTCTCAGGGTATATGCTCAGTAGTGGGATTGCTGGGTCATATGGTAGTTCTATTTTTAGTTTTTTAAGGCACCTCCATACTGTTCTCCATAGTGGCTGTATCAATTCACATTCCCACCAACAGTGCAAGAGGGTTCCCTTTTCTCCACACCTTCCCCAGCATTTATTGTTTGTATATTTTTTGATGATGGCCATTCTGACCGGTGTAAGGTGATACCTCATTGTAGTTTTGATTTGCATTTCTCTAATGACTAGTGATGTTGAGCATGCTTTCATGTGTTTCTTGGCAATCTGTATGTCTTCTTTGGAGAAATGTCTAGTTAGGTCTTCTGCCCATTTTTGGATTGGGTTGTTTGGTTTTTTGATATTGAGCTGCGTGAGCTGCTTGTAAACTATGGAGATTAATCTTTTGTCAGTTGCTTCATTTGCAAATATTTTCTCCCATTCTGAGGGTTGTCTTTTCGTCTTGTTTATGGTTTCTTTTGCTGTGCAAAAGCTTTTAAGTTTCATTAGGTCCCATTTGTTTTTATTTCCATTTCTCTAGGAGGTGGGTCAAAAAGGATCTTGCTGTGATTTATGTCATAGAGGGCTCTGCCTATGTTTTCCTCTAAGAGTTTTATAGTGTCTGACCTTACATTTAGGTCTTTAATCCATTTTGAGTTTAATTTTGTGTATGGTGTTAGGGAGTGTTCTAATTTCATTCTTTTACACGTAGCTGTCCAGTTTTCCCAGCACCACTTATTGAAGAGGCTGTCTTTTCTCCATTGTATGTTCTTGCCTCCTCTGTCATAAATTAGGTGCCCATATGTGTGTGGGTTTATCTCTGGGCATTCTATCCTGTACCATTGATCTATATTTCTGTTTTTGTACCAGTACCATACTGTCTTGATTACTGTAGCTTTGTAGTATAGTCTGAAGTCTGGGAGCCTGATTCCTCCAGCTCTGTTTTTCTTTCTCAAGATTGCTTTGGCTATTCGGGGTCTTTTGTGTTTCCATACATATTGTAAAATTTTTTGTTCTAGTTCTGTGAAAAATGCCATTGGTAGTTTGATAGGGATTGCATTGAATCTGTAGATTGCTTTGGGTGGTATAGTCATTTGCACAATGTTGATTCTTCCAATCCAAGAACATGGTATATCTCTCCATCTGCTCACCCTGTGTCTCATTCCCTCAAGCTCTGGATATTGAGCAAATTGATATGCTAATTAACATAATGCAATTCACTTGTTAGCCCTTATAGATTACCATTCAACAAAATAATCCTGGAAATACAACACAGAATGCAGAGAAGTAAATTACTGAGGTTGGAATTTGGTACTCTAAGACATGCAAGTTAAGTATGGCAGTACTTTAGATAGAGACACTTTTTTTAAATAACAGTAATGAGGAGGAAGAGAAGGATGATAACAAAAATGACAATACCTCTACTATTTGCTCTAATTGCATATAAACTCTTGATCCACATGGCATTTAAACAACTCATCAATATCAGAAATAATGTAAATGCATAATCTTAGGTATTTTACTTACCTTCCTTCAATCTATTACTTAGAAGACTCAAAAAGTAAAAGAAAAAAATTAAATTGTGGAGAATGATCCTGTTAAAAGATATTCAGCATTAATTTTATCACAGAGGAGGGAGTTCTTCAAGACAGTAAATACATAATGTTACAGAACTTATAATCATATACTTGTTGAACAAATCATTTCACAAACTGTTTTATTCTAGTTCTTAAAATGCACTTGTAGCTCTTCTATAAAGTTTAGTTTTCAACTAAATAATAATAGCTCTCCACTGTCTATCAGAAGACATCTGAGCTCTTTCTTCTAACATAATAGACCCCCTATTATCTGCTTCTATCAAACTTATCCACCACATCTAACTACAGTCCCCACATACAGTTCTCCTCACATCACAGCAGTGCCTGTTTCTTGCATATACCTCTCATTAAAAATGCATCCAGTGATGAATCTTTACAGAAACTCTTCCCAGATCTTTGGTCCTGAGCTGTATGAACACAGGGTGAGTGAGACTCCAGGAAACCCAGCAGAGAACAGTTACTGGGAGACCAGAGAACTGAGCTGAGCAGAAGGACAGAGGTTGTACAAAAATTTACTTTTGGTAGGCAACTAACATTCTATGCCATTTCTACTTCTTTGCTTACCAAATATTGAGACCCCACTATGTGCCATGTACTATTCTAGGTGCTAGGGATATAGCAGCAAACAAATCAACTAGGTCCTTCCCCTTATGGTAAGAAAGCCAGGAAAATGGGGAGGGTTGAGAGAGGGAGCAGGAATAGTGAGGGAGAATTAATTGGCATTTGTTGAGGTCCAAAGGCAAGAGAGGGTATGACTCTAAGAAACTAATGTGATCCTTTTGGAATTTATTACTAAAACCTCTTCTCATTTCACTTCACCTTCTCTAGTTGATCCTATCTATTCTAGATAAGATCTATTTGATCTTATCTCCTCCCTGGAACCTGAAGTCAGGGTAGTAAATAAGATAATTAAGAGAAGTTGTGGTGAAGTAAAATGAGAAACTATATTAGTTATAAATTACAAATGGAACAAAATATAAAACTGTAAACCAAAATATACCAAAAGATAAAGAAGATGTGGTATATATACATATAAACATACACACACACACACACACACACACACACACTGGAATACTACTTGGCCATAAAAAAGAATGAAATTTTGCCATGTGCAGCAACATGAATAGACTTGGAGGGCATTATTCTAAGTCAAATAAGTCAGACAGAAAAAGACAAATACTATACGATATCACTTATAGGTGGAATCTAAAAAATACAACAAAATAGTGAATATAACAAAAAAGCAGCAGACTCACAGATATAGAGAACAAACTAGGGGTTGCCAGTTGAGGGGAGGGGTAAAATAGGGATGGGGGAGTGGGAAGTGCAAATTATTGAGTATAAGATAGGCTACAAGGATGTATTGTACAACACAGGGAATATAGCCAATATTTTATAATAACTAAATGCAGTGTAACCTTTAAAATTGTATAAAAAATAATTAATTTTTTATATTAAAAAATAAAAACTATGTTTTCTAACAAACAAATAAATAAGAATAAAAACATATACCAAAGGAAACCTTAGGAAAATATTTTTTTCCAGTCTCAAGACAGAAAAAGACTTTGTTAAGTATGAAATAAAACTCAAAAGGCATTTTTAAAAGTCAATGACTTGATTAATAAAATTCAAAACTTCTGCATGGCAAGGATGGTCATAAGCAAAGTCAAAAGACAAATGAAAACTCAGGGGAAAATATCTACAACTAATATCACAGATAAAATTTCCCTAAAATATAAAGTGCCTATAAATCAATGTGGAAAAGATCAATACTCTAACAGAAAAATGGGCTAAAGGAAACACAAATGGTTATTTAAAATATGAAAAGATGCTTTACCGCACTCATAAGAAAAATGCTAATTTAAAGAACAATACACCATATTTAAAGGACAATACACCATTATCTGTTTGGAAAGACGGAAAATTTGATAACACACAAGGCAGTGAAGCTGGGAGCAAACTGGGGCTTAGTCTTCAGAGACCTACTAGACTCCTAACAGCACACCACTCAACCATTCCTAGGGCATGGCCTTTATCTTCATGGTCCAGAACAGTTGTGATCCAGTTATTTCAGATCCAAGAAACATATCGATACTTCCCTTTTAGCAAGACTTCCCAGAAGTACCACAGAACACTTCTGCTTACATTTCAAATATCAAATTATTAGTCATAGAGCCACACCTAACTGCCAAGGAGTCTGGGAGCCTTTTAGCTTGATTGCAATAGGAGCAGCTAAATATCACAATTTGAGAAACAGAAAATGGATTTTTGATAAGCAACTAACATTCTCTGACATGTCTACTATTTGCTGACCAAATATTCATACACACTAATTCTCAAGTCTCATCTAGATATTGCATCCAGGTCATAGTTCGGGAATTCTGGGAAATGTGCACCTCCCATTTGGACTGGATGGCTCTCCAGGGTCCAGCAATCTAAGAACTTAAAGACAAGTTAACCGCTCCCAATTTACCCAATATACAAAGGTAAAACAGGACCAAGATAATCACATTAACACTGCCATTCAGAAAAGGGGAGAGAGGAAAACCTGCAGTGGTCACTGGTCTATAGCAATACAGATTTACATGGGGCAGAAACAGAGACTTCCTTTCCTGACAGTATCTGGGGCTTTCAGTTCTGCTTTCATGGAAACTCCTTCTGGGCCCTCTAATTTTGCTCTCTAGGAGTTTCTTTCTTGCCCATGGCCTCATCCTCAGTAGGCATTAGGGAACACCAGGGAGCTACTGACATCTCTTAGCTCACTTCCTGTTAGTGGCACAGTTTTCTTCAGGAAAAAAATATATTTCTCCCTCTCTATCTCCATGCCCTTTTCCTTACTTCCTCTTCTGGACTGTCCTTGATGTAAGAGGAAAGAAAATGCTGCAGTACCTTTTTTTCATCATTCCAGTTATTATTAACTTTTAATATCTTTGCTTCTTACAGGAAAGAGAACATCAACTCAAATTTCCCAATACAGTTTCTGTCTACCTCAAGAAAGTGTTTTACATTTAATTCAAAAGCATTTGTTGAACACCTACCATGTATGATGCACTAAGGATCCCAAGTTCGAGGAGATCCTGGTCCCTATCTTGGCATGGTGGTTACAAGGCATAAACAATTGGCAGCACTCATCAAACTGTATGCTTAAGATCTGCTCATTTTACTTTATATAAAATATACCTCGATAGAAAGGTAAGCTATTCAAGATAAAAAAAAAAGTTTAGTTTACTATAGCTGGCATAATAATTTCAAGCAAGTTAAATTTACAATGTGAATTTGACTACTCTATGTGCTATTGTGTATAGAGCCCTGGATACTGGATAAAGTAGTTGGGCCCTCTCTATGGAACTTGAAATGTTAATATTTTGTAGTGTTGCAAACATCCATTATACCATTTCATTCGTTGTATAAATTACTTTTAAATGTGGCATGTATCAGTAATAACATCATATGCTTTTAGTTAGCAGACATGGGTTCAAATCCAAGTTTTCTCTGTGATCTGGGGAAAATGACCCAAGCCTCTGTTTCATCTGTCAAATGGAGATAATGTCCTACTTCACAGCATCGTTGTGGTAACTAAATGAAAAGTGCCAAGTCAGAGCAAACATTCCCTTTCCAACATTATCTCCTCCCAACATCTTTTGATGTCATCTTTCGGCTAGGATTCATTTACCAATTATGACTAACACAGAAAAATACTGGCCCTTTACAATGACTCATGTTATAAAAGTTTACAGTTCTCAAAGCATTTCACACTTAACACATATAATCGTATAACTCACCCATTCATTCTTATTGAACATCTACTATGTCAGTACCTGTGCTAGCCTCTAAAAATACAGTCCTGTGTTTATGGACTTGCATTCTAAAGGTGAGATAAAATTATTTATATACATATAGAAAACCAGGTGGGTGAAAGTTTTTTGAAGAAAAGTAAGACAAGGTTAAAGGAGAGAATGGGCTGAAGAAGACATACAGATGGTCAACAGGCACATGAAAAGATACTCAACATCACTAATCATCAGGAAATGCAAATCAAAACTACAATGAGGTATCACACCTCACACCAGTCAGAATGGCTATCATCAAAAAGTCTATAAATAATAAATGCTGGAGAGGGTGTGACAAAAAGGGAAGCCTCCTATGCTGCTGATGGGAATGTAAATTGGTGCAGCTACTATGGAGAACAGTATGGAGATTCCTTAAAAAATAAAAATAGAGCTACCATATGATCCAGTACTCTCACTCCTGAGCATGTATCTGGAAAAGATGAAAACTCTAATTCAAAAAGATGCATGCACCCCAATGTTCACAGCAGCACTATTTACATTAGCCAAGACATGGAAGCAACCTAAATGTCCATTGACAGATGAATGGATAAAGCAGATGTGGTATATATATACAATGGAATATTACTCAGCCATAAAAAAGAATGAAATTTTGCCATTTGCAGCAACATGGATGGACCTAGAGATTATCATACTAAGTGAAGTAAGTCAGACAGAGAAAGACAACTATCATATGATACCACTAACATGGGGAGTCTAAAAAGATGATACAAATGAACTTATTTACAAAACAGAAAAAGACTCAGACTTTAAAAACAAACTTACGGTTGCCAAAGGGGAAAGGTGGTGGGATGAGGGATAAATTAGGAGTTTGGGATTAACAGATACACACTACTATATATATAATAAACAAGGACCTACTGTATAGCACAGAGAAACTATATTCAATATCTTGTTATAACCTATAATGGAAAAGAATTCAAAAAATATATATATGTATACTGAATCACTTTGCTGTATACCTGAAACTAACACAATATTGTAAATCAACTTTACTTCAATTTTAAAAAAATAAAATTAAAAAAGAATGGACATAAGACTGGTGTAGGGTTTGCTGTTTCACATAAGGATCAGAGAAGCCATCTCTATCAAGATGGCATTTGGGCAGAGAATAGAATAAAGCCATGCATATGGTTATCTGGGAAAAAGTGTTCCAGGAGAGAAAACGGCTAACTCAGACTCAAAAGTGAGAACATGCCTGGCCTTTCTGAAGGACAAGAGATCAAAACAGCAAGAGTGCAAGTGAACATGGATGAAGAATCCTAGGTGAGGAAGAGATCAAAGGCACATAAACCAGATTACAGTTCTGTAGGTCATAGAAAGGATTTGGGCATTTACCCTCAGTGAAATAGGAAACCACTGGAAAGTTTTGATTAGGGTATGAGGAGATCTTGCTTTTAAAAGGATGTGGAAAAGACTTTAATGCATATGGGAAAGCAAGAGGGCTACTGCAAGTCTAGGACAGTATTCTCAAATCTGAGTTGTATCCGCCACCTACAGGACTTTCTAAAACAGATTGATCACACAAAAAGAAGTTCACAAATGTTCACAGCAGCTTTATTCATAACAGCTAAAAACTGGGAACAACTCAAATGTCCTCTAAGTACATCCACACCACGGACTACTCAGCAATAAAAAGGAATAAACTGGATGAACACACAACCTCAATTGATCTACAGAGAATTACGGTGAGTTAAAAAGCCAATCCCAAGAGGTTACTCCCTGTATGATTCCATTTATATAACTTTTTTTAAATTAATTTATTTTTGGCTGTGTTGGGTCTTCTCTGCTGCGCACCGGCCCTCTCTAGTTGCGGTGAGCAGGGTCCACTCCTCGTTGCGGTGTGCAGGCCTCTCATTGCGGTGGCCTCTCCCGTTGCGGAGCATGGGCCCCAGGCACGCGGACTTCAGCAGTCGTGTCTCCTGGGCTCCAGAACACAGGCTCAGCAGCTGTGGCACACGGGCCCAGCTTTTCCGTGGCACGCAGGATCCTCCCAGACAAGGGATCGAAACCGCGTCCCCTACACTGGCAGGCGGACTCTCAACCGCTGTGCCACGAGGGAAGCCCTATATAACTTTCTTGAAATGAGAAAATCACAGATGGACAACAGATTACTAGTTGCCAGGGGTTAGGGACAGGGATGGGGTGTGAGGGAGGAAGGTTGGCTATTAAAAGGGCAACCTGAGGGATCCTTGAGGTGATGGAAAAGTTCTGACTGTATCAAGGTCAATATCCTGATATTGTATACAGACTTACAAGATGTTACCATTGGAAAAGTTTACAGGGATCTTTCTGTATGGGTTCTTACACTGCATTCAACTCTACAACTAACTCAAAACAACAAGTTTAATTCAAAACAATGGTTGAAGTAATTAAATCACACACACAGACCATTGGGGCTCATCCCCAGTTTCTGATTCAAGAAGACCTCAACACATGCATTGTTAACAAGCTTCTAGGTGATGCTAGTCTGGGATCAGCTATGACAGCCACTGGTTTAGTGAATAACACATTGGGGCAAATATTATTCCTATTTTGTGGAAGAAACTCAAGTCTATAGAGTAAGTGACTACTCTACCAAGGGTAGTAGGAACTAAGCGGCAGGGCCAGGATTCAAATCAGGTCCTATCAGCTCAGTGTTTGCCTAAGCAAAATCAAGGTCAGAAATAATCTTATTTGTAAGGACTCTCTAGTACCTAGCACAGAACAGAGACCAATGCTTGCTAAACTGGATTGCACTGCCCTGAAATCTAAAATTCAATACAATGTAGGAGCTTAGTTATAAACATTTCACAAACCTTCAGAGATACAGACATTAAAATGGTACTAGTCTCAGCTCTTATCCTATGCCTTGAACAAATGCTTAAACTCTGTTCCTCAGCTTCCTCAGATGCGAGAAAAAGGAACTGGTCCCTTTCCACTTAATTCTAGATTTCTTCCTTTAAAATCTTCTGGGGTTTTATAAACAGCTACAAGTTAGCTCCTGAAAGAAAAAAAAAAGTTACATTTCCTATCCATGTTAGTATTTTATCAAAGTGGACACTTGCCATAGCTTTATTTCAATTTCTGGAAACCCTAAATGAAAAAGAAAAATGTGCACCAAAATACTAACTAAACAAAAATTCACTGACAACACGTTTAGTAGAAAGGATGAGGGCGTGGGGGAAAAAGGCCACAATCTTAAGCAATTCTACGGGGATTTAAAAGCTGCTCAGAGCTTTTAGCAAAATCATACGTGTACCGATTCATGGAAATGTTAAAGCAATTACATTAAGTGCATACCAAAAATGGTTTCCCTGCAGTTAGCTCTCCAGAATTCCACTTTAAAACCCCCTTATGCAATAAGCCTCCACAATAGTCTTGTCTCCTTGTCTCCTAAGCAAAGGTAACAAAACTTGAGGAAATAGTCTTAAATAGCTAGGACGGTTTTACATTAGAAATAAGGTATTTCTGGAATGATAGCTCCGGTTACCGGAGATTACATTCATGATCATTCTCTAACACTGGATGTTAGAAACATTCAATCCAATGGGCACCTCCCAAACCGTGTCATACTTTGTTTCAGGCCTACTTTCCTATAATTAATTACAATTCCCAAAACTAACTAAATAGATCTATTTTGTTAGAATTACAAAAAAAGCTAAGTTTAAAAGTGGGGGGGGCCTTCAAATACAGATAAAGGTCCCAGGAAACCAGGATGCAGAACTGAAAACTAGTTCCATTAAATGCCTTTTCTTCTATCAGAAAATAGGTAGTGTTACTATTTTGTGTAGCTCACTATGGGCTCTTGCCCAGCCACCTCTAGCTTCCTAACAGTACTGAGGGAAATCTTAGACTCACGTTTAACTCACAAATCATACACACAACTCGCCAATGCCACGCCCATTCCCTACCAACACAGCCAAAGAACCCTATTTCTTTTAATGAGAATGTTACTCCAGTGCAGTACAGGAAGTAAGGACTCAGTTTGTCACAGAGAGCTGTCTCTACTTTTACTACTTCAGAACATCTCAGAAGGAGTTATTAATTCACTGCAAAGGGAAACTGGAATCCATTTGTTAAGTGAATGGACAGGAATTAACTTGGAAATTTTCGTATTTTTTTAAAGTAGCACCTAGGCACATACATAGATTCCCTGTTTTGAAAAAGTACCAAAAGGCTAAATTTTTACCTAACAGTCCTATCATGTTCAATTCAAGAAGGACTCAAGGCATAACACTGTTAAAAAAACATTTATTTTAATACAGTCTATCATAAATAAGTCAGTAGAGGTTCCACTCTGCCACAGACGCATCTGAGAAGTAAGAGCCCTGTGCCATCCAACTGGTGAACGTCTGAACGATGTCCCATCTCTTATCCCAGCCAGAGTGCACACCTTCCATGTTGTTCCTCTGCATTGATTGCTTCCAAAACCAGATGACCAAATAGTCCTTTATCCCCAAAGTAAGCTAAAATGTTTGTGAAGAGGAAAAATAAATTAAACCCCAAAGTAAAAACTTCTTAAACATAGCTTAAGAATTAGAAGATTTTATACATTTATGTTTGTGTTTACTCATCTATCAAATTCAGTTAGCAGAAGGATCAATCTCACTGGGCAAAAAAAAAACAAACATAGAGACCTATTTAAAGAAATATAGTTTTATTACTTTTTATTGTAGTTACCTATTATAAGTAAAAAGGAAAACATAAATTGAGGTCAATCAAAATATTGATATGAAGGACTGATGAACCCAGAAAATAAAGCTGTATCATTATTAGATCCAGGAGAGAGACAAGAGGTGCTTTACTTCTAAGTCCTGTTGATTAAAAATGTAGTTTCTAGTAGTATGTCAACTTAAATAAAATTGCATTACAAAATGACAATCTGAGCATTGTTAATTTTTAGAAATTATTTTCCCTCTACATATAAAACAAACCAACATGCATCTATTCCCAGTTTTCAAAAGTGTATTAAAATCTCACAATAAACCCCAAGTATTTTTGCATACAGTTAAGCTATGAAAACAAATTATTCATTTATCGAAGTCTCTTCCTCACTGGTAATGAGCATCTAAGATAAAGAGAAAAGAAAATCTTCCTTGGCTTTATAAAGATAATGGGAACAATCATTCTCTCAGTTACTTAGTATTCACATATTTTGCCTAAATAATGTTTTACTAAGATATTGTCCCTTATTCATTAAATTCTGCATTTTAAATAAGGCATTCATATCAACCAACCACGTACAATGCACCATCCTGAGTGAAAGAGGAGGACACTAAGACAAATGGGGATCTAATCCCAAGGAATCTAACAACTTAACAAGGGAAACAGACCAGTAAATCATGAACCATATTATCTCCACAAGTGTGATATATATAAATTTATATATAAACAATAAACTTTATATTGCTAAATAAGTTTTATATTAATAAAACATTTACATTACTGAAAAGCCTGGCAGATACAAGTCTATTCCTTTCAGGGTACAGACCAGGTAACCCAGGAAGACCTCTCAGTCAAGTCTCTCCAGTGCAAGCAGCACAGTATATGAAATTCTGTAACAGGATAACTCTTATCAGCATTCCTCAATCCCTTCCTAAATCACAAATATCCCTGGAAAGAAATCAGAAAATGTTCCTAATGACAGAAAAGAATGATCATCAGCACCAGCAATGACAAGAGCATGAGATGACAGTAAGGTGAAGAAATAAAAAGCAGGGGGGTGGCTGCTTCATCCAGTCTGCAACTTTCAAGGGTCAACTCTTGGTGGGATAACTGAAGCCAGTACAACAAAAGGGTACATCTAGCACCACCTCTGGATCCTGGATCACCTGGGGCTCAAAAAACACCATTTCTCAGGATGCAGGTCTAGTCTAAAAACTGTACAGGAGGAAATGCTGTATCAGTTCCTGTTCCAAGACCACCAAGAGGTTAGGATCATTTAATTAAGTTAATTCAACATTTAAAAAGTGTTGCCAAAGTAGTTGGCAGCTACTTTAGGTACTTGCAGGACAACATAGAATGCAAATAAGCAACAAGCATAATACAAAGCAAAGAATGACAGACACAAAAGAATATTATAGGAACACAAAAAATGGTGCAATTTCAGTCAGGAGAAGGGGGAAAAGATTTAGGGAAGAGGTGACATTTGAGATTGGGCTTTTCTAGACAAGTGAAAACTGAATGGAAGAAGCATTCCAGGCTGAGGGAGAATAAGCATACAAAGGCACGAAAAAATACAGTTTATTCTGGGATTAGCATGCAGTGTCATGTAGCTAGAGCATAGTTCTCACAGGAGAAAGAAGTGGGGTAAATGAGGTGACATCGAAAAGATTAAAAATTATTATTAATAGTTTACTGCTCAAACATTACTTGTCAAGCACTGTAATACTTTACACACAATATTCTTATTCAATCCTCATCGCAATCTTATAAAGTAGATAGTATGCCCAACTTATAAAAGAGAAAACTTATCTTAAAAAGGTTAATGGCCTCTTGGGAAGAAGTATTTGATGGTAACTTTCAGGGCTTGGAAAATGTTCACACAGCTTGACCAGGTAGTTCCATCTCTGATAATGTTTCCTAAGGTACTGTTTCCCTAAGGAAATAACTGTTCTGAGGTCAATCGGCTACTCAGTAGCAGATACATTACCTGAAACCCCATTTCACAAAAAAGAAAACTGATAGTTCAAAGAGTAAAGGCTAAAAAAAGGAGCTTGGTGGGGACCTTTGAAAGCAGTTTTAAGAAGCTCTACCATAAAAGGTTAAAGAAAGAGAAAAGTGAAGAAAGGAAGCAGTGAGTGAAGACCATTTACTGAAGGACTGTATCAGGGAAAAGAGAGTAACAGCACAAATGGACACAAAGAGGGCACACATGGCAGTAACCCTTAAGAAGGAAAAACCCTTGCTTTGAGAAAGGAGAGACCGGCAAGTCAGAGAAGATGGAGGAAATTCATATCAGATGGCACTGTGCTAAGTAACAGGTCATATTACCTAGGGAGGCCACATGACCCAGTGGAAAGTGCGTAAGCCTTGGAGACAGACATACTCTACCACCTACTGACTGTGTGATCGGCTCTGAAGGACTGAAGTGACAATTAGAGATACTGCACATAAAGCACTTAAAACAGTGGCTGACACACTGTAAATGACTGTTAGTAACATGACTATTATTATTTCTGCTCATTCTAGAAAAGAGTGGCTTAGATTAGAAGTCTGAAGAAGCTGAAGACCTAGAATAGCCAGTGAAAAGTCTGTTAGGACAATCAATAACTGTCTTAAGACAGAGGGTAAAGCTGAAATCCCACAGCACCTGTGCAGGGGTCCTAGTCATCATAGTGCCAGTCCTTTCTACAGAGCAATCCTGCCTGTTCCAGATTCTGCCTTCACACATACACATATACACACACACACGCATACATATGGCTTTCACAAGTATATACATACACACACACATACGTCTGAGTATATGAATATATATACTCCGTATATCTGTGTGTGTTGTGTGTGTGGAAGTTTTCACAAGTGCTTATCCAACAACTACAAGGTTGTTTCAGAGAAAGGAATCTGACAATGCATTTTCAGAGTCACAAATGTTCATACACTTTGATAAGGAAATAAATCAAAACCTATGCACGTAAAAATGTTTGTTATATTGTTATTTGAAATACTAAAAAACTGAAAAACCTAAGTGATCAACAACTAGAAAATATATGGGCTATCAACTCTAACATTGGGTGAAAAAAACAAAATTCTCTGTACTCTTGTTAGAATGACATAAAAGGCCGTATTTATCTGAATAAGGATAAGACAGGAATACAGGTATTAAAAACAGTTCAGCTTTTAAAGTGGTAGGATAAGTTAGTTCTTTTCCTTTTAAAATGTGCTTCATTATGGTTATAACACCAATGCAGTATATACTGGGCTGGCCAAAAAGTTCGTCTGGCTTTATCCATTCTTACAAAAAACTCCAACGAACTTTTTGGCCAATCCAATAAAAATTAGGAAGGGGAGAGAAAGCAGTTATCTGATAACATAAGTTAGACTGGTCTGCAAACTGCTGCAGTTTTCCAACAGCCCAAAACTACACTTGACTGATAAAGCTCTGTTACAATACGTACCACTATTTCTCTTTTGCTTGCCATGACTTAGTACTAATGTATGAATGTTTGCCCTGCAATGCTTATTTGTAAGAGCAGTACCTCAAAACAGTTGGTTCAGGCATTCCAGGATCTGCACCCCTCTTAAATCCTGAGGGAGATGGGGAGGGAAGAAAGAGAAAGAGAATAAAAACTAATTAAAACCCTAGCAGACAAAAAATTTACAATCAAGACTTTTTCTTTTTAAATCAATCTAGGGTAGCTAGAATGATATCCAGATCTACCAGAATTACCTAGATTTACCTGCGCAACAGAACAGTCTTGAATCTTCACTAGAGTATGTGATTATGTGCAGAACTAATCAGTAGGGAAGAAAAACTACCTTATTCCTATAATACACACAATTAGCACAGCAACCCTTAGCACACACTCTTTCATTATTAGTCATTACCCACAAAAAAGATATCACAACAACCAAATCACACTGGATGAACTACAAAGAGCACAGAGATTTTTTTTAAACTATACTTTTTAAAAGAAACAATTGAAGATATCTTATTTTATCCCCTATGAACCACTCTTTTCATAAAGCAGCCAAAGATTGGTGATAGAAAGAGGGGGAAAAAATTTCAAGTTATTTTTAATTAAATCAACACTCATTACAAATACGATTAAATAAAACTTTTACCTTTTAAAATATATCAATTAACTAGACAACATATATACTAATTTGCTGAAATAACTGATTAAAATTGGACTTGGCATTAAGAACTGTGGAGTATGAAATTTTACCCCATGTTCAAGACAACAAACTGGCCCACCAGTTTCACAGATGCTGGTAGAAGATACAAGATTCCAAGTCAGAAACAAGGACAGGATTTCCCTGGTGGCGCAGTGGTTAGGAATCTGCCTGCCAACGCAGGAGACACGGTTTCGATCCCTGGTCCTGGAAGATGCGACATGCCATGGAGCAACTAAGCCCGTGCGCCACAACAAGAGAAGCCACGGCAATGAGAAGCCTGCGCCCACAACAAAGAGTGTAGCCCCCGCTTGCCGCAACTAGAGAAAGCCCGCACGCAGCAACGAAGACTCAACACAGCCAAAAGTAAGTAAATAAAATTTTTTAAAAAAAATGTTAAGGGAGAAAGTTTAGTTATTAAGAAAAAAAAAGAGAAAAGAAACAAGGACACTTTATTACTCCCAGCAACAGCTACAGTCAGAGTATTACCATTTAGGAGACGAACCCTGAGATTGGGGAACCAGAATCTTTCATAATGGGCAGTGAGCATGTCTCCCCTTTGCCCTGGAACTATTTTCCAAGGCTGTTCACCCTACCAATATCCTTAAAGATACGGAACAAAGGGTGGTCACTGCCTCTGCTCACCAGATTTGTAGAAATTCAAGATACTATGGAGAATTGTCTTCCAACAGGTAACTCATTAAAATCCTTTTGTTGGTAACTGTCCAAACACATTCTTTATCATCATGTCACTAGCGGTCCAATATTATAGCACTACATTCCCACTATACTCCCTGAAGCCCTAAAAGGTATGTTTGAACCTAAATTACACAAGAAATTCAATCTGCAGTTGCAGCTTTCAGTGAGCTAAGGTGGAGAAGTAAAGCATGGGAACTAGGTTAGACATGAAATTAAGTTTAGATACAGTATAAGGAAAAAGACAATGACTAACAAGGAAGAAGCACAAAAAGATAGCCTTAACATCAATCTCCACCTGAGTTGGACACTAGGGTACCAAAAATCACCATAATGACAGTCCTAGTAAAGAGAATATAGCCAGTGTGCACAAAAAAGGAAATGAGGTGGAAAAGTAAAGCATTAACTACTCTTCCGACCAAAACCTCTGATACACAGATTGTAACAACCAGCTACACAGATGTAACAACCAGCTACAGCTTTCTGGCAGTAGAAAAGCAATTTCAAAAAGGGGAGGAGGGAAAGGTACAGGAAGACTTACAGAGCAACAAAGAAACCACAGGGACAAAGAAAGCAAGAGCAGACTAAAACCGAACCCGATATACACAACAATGGAAAAAGGAGATGGCACAAAGACGGGGAAGCATCAAAGCCCCCATACCTTCCTTAGCTAAAAGAAGAGTTCCTCCCAGTGCTTGACTAGTCAAACTGGGCCGTTCTACCATTAAGTGAAAGCTGAGGTGGGGATGAGTCTGGAAGAAAGAGGGGAATAACAGCCTGTAAGAGCAGGGTGTCCCAATTACCTGCCCTAACCTTTGATACCTATACAAAGTCACTAAAATCTGGCAAAGTAATGCTTCTGTTAAAAATGCGTTCAAAATCAGGGAGGGATTCCCCCGGCAGTCCGCTGGTAAAGAATCCACCCTACAATGCAGGGGACGCGGATTCAATCCCTGGTCAGGGAACTAAGATCCCACATGCCACAGGGCAACTAAGCCCGAGTGCCACAACTACTGAGCTGGCTGGCCTCAAATTACAGAGCCCACACGCTCTGGAACCCACGCGCCACAACTACAGAGCCCATGTGCCCTGGGAGCCTGCGCACCACAACTAGAGAAGAGAAAACCTGCACGCCACAACTAGAGAGAAGCCTGCACACCGCAACAAAATATCCCACATGCCGCAACTATGACCCAACGCAGCCAAAAATAAATAAAATAAATAAATAATAAATCTTTTTTTTAAAAAAGATTTATTAAAATTCTCCAATTGGAGAATATTAGAAAAAATATTTTAGAAATAAGGGCGGAAAAGGATCTGTTTAAGTCCTGCATACTGAAGTATCTCCAAGTTATCAGTTGCCTTGCAACTCATGGGGAAATGGGAGCCAAAGCTACCTAGAGAATGTCCAGCACAAACACTCTGTCAAGACTGAGTGAATGTACTTTATCTTATACCAAAAAAAAAAAGGCAAGAAAAACAAGAAGCAGCACCTAGTTAAAATCATAGGATTCTGAAATATGAACCTGTGTTTTAGAAAATGTCAAACTGACAGAGCTGAGACTCTTTCCTTTCCACAATACTGCCTGAATAGGGCAGATTAAAATTAAAAGACTATCCAAGGCTAGAAACAGGATAAATTACCAATGTGCAGCCCTAGGTGAAAATATTTGCCTGAGCACTTACAAATCTTTGCACTACAGCATAGTGGTGAAGAGTATGGGCCTTGATGCCCCAATGCTTGAGTTCATAACTCCCCCACGTGACAGCTGTGTGGCCTTCAGCAAGGAACAGAACTTTTCTACGCCTCGGTTTCCTCACCAGTAAACCCGTTACTCCTGGTGAGAACGAGGAGGCAACCAATAACTATTGTCTTAATCATGCCTCAAAGCAATGGCATACCCACGAGGTTCACCGGTCTCTTTCCACTTAGGCCCACCTGGAAAGGTGAGGTTTAACGCCCTGAAAACCTACCTAGTGCCAAAGAGTGAATTCGTTGTTTTCACATACGTCAGGTCGTCCTAACTCTGTCAGAAAAGTAGGTCACCTCTAGTTTACAGATGTAAAAACAGGACGGGAGACATTACGTGACATGTTAAAGACCCCCCCCCGAAAAAAAAAGTAAAGGGCAGAACAAGAACTCGAACTCAGAACGACCCCACTCGACAAGACAGGCTCAAACGGCACGCGCGGCGTGGTCGCGTTTCTCTCTCCCGCCCCAAACCAAAAATGGAGTCTCGGCCTCCGCACCCGCTTCCCTCCCGACTCCTCCCAGATTCTTCTCATACTGACCCAGGTAAATCACGAGAGGAATAAAGCCCCAACGGATGGCAAACTGGCCTCCCTTGAAAAGCTGCTGCAGCCTCTGCTTGGCCTCTTTGCTCAGCTTCACCATGGCGACGGCCCGGGCAACACACTTCAGGAAACTACAGCAACCGCAGCAACCGCGTCGGGAATCCGAAAAAGAAACGAGATGCGCATGCGCCAAACACACAGCCTTTACGGCAGGAGACGTGAGCGTCGCCAGCGGAGGTCGTAATTCGTCACCTTACCACCTGCCTCTCCGCGGCCCCGCCTGTGGAAGGCGCATGCGTGGTTGATTCTCCTCGTTCAAAGGCCTAAGTTCACTTTAGTCTATTTAGGAATCGCTCAGTTTCGCTGATTGCAGGATGCCTGGGGGCACTGGTCTTGGGATTCCTTCTGCCCGGAACGCCCTCTCTCTGCCCACATTTTTTAAAGTGTATCTCCAAGTGTTCTTTACCTAACATAGAAGGAACATAAACTAAATTCAAAAGGACCGGGTTTTAGTCCCAACTCAGTTATTCTGACTCGCCGTTTAATCTTGGCCAAGTTATTTAACTTATCTCTGTATCAGTTTGCTTCTTCAAGCTGAAGGTTGAACTGCAAGGAAGGTTACAAACTGACGCCCAACAGAGCCCCATCCATGTTTTCTTTGACTCCCAGGGTGTTCGTTTTTTTTATTTATTTAGTTTTTACATTTTAAATTACTTGCCAACATTTTAAAGTTTGGGAAAGTTCCCATGCAGATCTGGACTTTTTCAGAGAAGTTGGCGAATCTCATTGCAATCAACACCCATCTTGCCCTCGCTGGTTTAGAATTGCAGTGGTTCTCACCCCTGGCTGCACAATAGAATCAGTGAGGCGTTGTAAAGGCTTACTCCTTGCTGGACCTACTGCTGCTGGGTACCAAATCCTACGAATTATCATTAGTTTGGGGGTGGGGCCTGGGCTTTGGTTTACCATTGAAGTTCCCAACTTCTGATTCAGTAACTGCCTGGCCGCAGTTGGTGTTTGAGTTTTTGACCCCAGGTCGAGGACTTCTTGATTTCTAAGGCTGTAAGAGATTTCTAAGGCTTTGACCTTGATGCCTTTCCTGGCTCACCCTCAAGATACATCATATTTTCTTTTAAATTCTTTTTTTTTTTTTAGTTTATTTGAGCAAAAATTTGTTTAAATCGAGCAGTTCCAAACCAGAAGTGCTCCGTCTTTTAAATTCTTAAGGTGCCCAATGGCACATAAAAATTTCCCCTAGCTTTCTGGATATTCCTGTGCTTAGCTCATCATAATGATAATAACAACCTGTCTACTCTGCCTGTGTTAAGTGTTTCAATACAAAAGTTACTGTATATGTAACACTTGTGGAATTGTTGAATGAATGTCATCAGGAACTAACAGCCTTGGTTAATTATGCTACTTAATCAGCCACAGAACAGGTATCTAAAATGCTTATTTGTAAATTTATGATTAGAGATATTCTTGGCAAAAGAACTGACATTCTCCTTCCAAGAGGGCAACTATACTCAGACAACCAATTAGAAATAACTAATACTTACTGGGTGCTTACTATATGCATGCACTGTGCTTGCTCACATGCCTTAACTCGTTGAATCCTCTCAACTCTGTGAGATGGGGACTGTATCAACAATCTCATTTTGAGAAAACTGAGGCACAGGGAAGTGAAGTAAATTTGTCCAAGTTCATAGAATTGGTAAGTGGTGGAAGTAGTGTCTAAACCCAGACGCTTTTACTCCAGAACTTGAATGTTAACCATGACACTAGACTGCGTTATAGAAGAGAAGTAAACACAGGACCAGAAGAAAAGAAATCGTATATTCTCAAAAAATATTTTCCTCATGCTGTGATAGATAAAAGAATTCTTTCCATTGTACTGAAGCAACACATATGACTAGACCAAATGCTGGCCAGTGACCCAAAGGGATGCTGACTGGCTGAACCAACCAGACTCTCCCTAAATGAGTTTTGAACTCAAGATAGAAATAACAATTTGACCAAAGCTGGTAAGATAGAGAGAATAGAAGACATGAAGCGGCAGAAGGTACAAGTAGGCAGAAAGAGTGAAGTAGAGAATATTGAGTTATAATGATATTAAAGCCCTCAGGTAAAGAATAACATGCTTTCTGGGGCTTTTTGTTTTGTTTTGTTTTTGTTTGTTTGTTTTTTGGCCTTGCCATGGGGCTTCTGGCATCTTAGTTCCCCGATCAGGGATCAAACCCATGCCCCCTGCAGCGGAAGCGAGAAGTCCTAACCACTGAACCACCAGGGAAGTCACACATGCTTTCTGGTGACAGCGCAATACCTGGAGTTTGCTGTAGGCTGAACAGCCTTCCATTCCCCAGCCTTATTCCAGAGTTGGTAAGCCTGGCCTTGCCATGGTTCCTGTTCTGTAACGTAGAAGGAAGTGGAACTAATCAATTACATGATAACCCCCATGGTCTCAGCTAATTATAAAATAACAGAAGAGAGGTGAAGGCATGAAGGTGAGAAACTCAGGGGAAAAAATCAACTGTCAGGATTTCACCAGCAACATCCAGAGAAAAGATAATACTAACTCTGTCTTCTTAGGAAAAAAACCTCTAGAGAGGGTTAGATGGTTGAACGCTTTAAGTTGCTAAGAGGAAAGAAACCTACAGAAATATGGGTGATAGATATTTCTGACAGCACAGCCAGGCTTCACAGAAAAACAGGAACCACTCCTTTAAATGTCTATTTCCACATCTGTAAAATGGAAAGGGAATAACTACTTGTTATGGACTGAATTCTGTCCCCCTCCCCCCAATTCATATGTTGAAGCCTCAACCCCCTGTGGAGGGATTTGGAGAAAGGGCCTTTAAGGAGGTAATTAAGATCAAATGAAGTCTTAAGAGTGGACCCTAATCTGATAGGGCCTGTTCTTATAAGAAAAGAAAGAGACACCCTCGTGCACACAGAGGCCATGTGAGGACACAGTGAGAAGAGAGCACCTTGATCTAGGACTTTGAGCCTCTAGAAGTGTGAGAAAACAAACTTTGGTTGTTTAAGCCACCCAGTCTGTGGTGTTGTGTTATGGCAGACTGAGCAGACTAATATACTACCTAACAGGGTTGTGTGTAAGGAAAATTAGATCATGTTAATGTATTAATAAAAGTACCATGTATTGGGCACCTCCCTGTGCCAGGCCCTTCATGGACATCATCTCCAGTCCTCCAAAACTTCATGCTCTTTGCACCTCTCACACTGCTTGGTGTGTAGTTGGTTTGTTGAATTTTGAATCTGAACATCATCGTCTTATTAACACAACATTTATAAGCCATAATTGTTTTTATGCATTCACTCATTCTGGAGTATTGAGTACTGACAATGTCCAGCTCCTTGTGCTATGGATAATTATGTGTGGAGACCCATAAGAAAATGAGGTACAGTCTTCCACTTAGAGACTCTGTGATCTAGTTAGAGAGAGTAAGACAAGTATATTAATAAGTTACTTGTCCATGTGACTAATCTTTGGAAAAACAATAACATCACATCAAGGTTAAACACAGGGACCCAGGGGCAGAAGCTCTGCATTTGAATCCTGGCTCTGTCACTTAGCTGTGTGATCATGGTCAAGCTATTTAACCTCTCTGAGTCTCTTTTCTCATCTGCAAAAGAAGATAACAATAATATCCACCTCAGTCAGTTACTGTAAAGTTGAAGAGATAATATGCTTGAAATATGGGGCCTAACTAAAAGACTTAGGCAAAGGTAAGCTATTTCTATTATTGTTTGTTGTTTGCGTCTTCGTTCTTACTGGTTTCTGTTTCAAAGATCAACCTTTTTCAGAAGTTTTTTCTCTAGTTCTAAGGCTACCTATCAACAGCCTTCCAGGAACTGGCTGCACCTACTACATACAGAGCTACAGAGTGCACAAAGACTAATACAACCTGAGACAGAATGTAAGCTCCTCAAGGAAGAGAGTTTATACTTTGTGCCCATTAAATCGGAATACAATGCTGTGCCATGGAGGGAGCCTAACATATATCCATTGCTATAAAGAAAAGAACACAGGGCTTCCCTGGTGGCGCAGTGGTTGAGAGTCCGCCTGCCGATGCAGGGGACACGGGGTCGTGCCGCGGTCCGGGAAGATCCCACGTGCCGCGGAGCGGCTGGGCCCGTGAGCCATGGCCGCTGAGCCTGCGCGTCCGGAACCTGTGCTCCGCAACGGGAGAGGCCACAACAGTGAGAGGCCCGCGTACCGCAAAAAAAAGAACAGAGTTAGAAGTCACGTGGATCTGACAGTAGACTTGTCAACCTTTGAATCCAACTCTGCCATTTCCCCAAAACAAGAACTGCAAGAACTAATTGATAATAGATCAGAAAAACTAGTTAATTCACCATGGTTACCAGGAAAACAGGGCCTATTTTCCAAAATGCAGCCAAATATATGCACCAAAATGAAAAAGAGGAAAAAAATTTAGCATGCATCTGGTTTTCCAGAAATGGTATATTAAAAATATATCAGTATTCAAACACCATGTGCTTTCTTGAGTTTTTAACTCTTACTTTGTCCTCTTTTTTTTCTGCTAGGGTGTTTTGGGTGGATAGATAATTTCTTACTGCCATGATACAGCTTGGGATTCTTCAGCATATCAAGCGAGCATATGCATGGAATAAATTTCTGCAAAGAAGAGATTAGCCAAAAAGCATCACTGGGACATCTACCAAGTGTAGGGTTCTGCCAGGAAAAGGGAGTTTCAGAAAACTGTCCTTCTCAGCTCCTGCCCGCAAGGATTTGGGAATCTTATTTGGGGACAGAGTGCACATCCCCTTGAAAGACAAGAGAGTATGGGATAAGAGCCAAATGTGTAGGGCAGACAGTATACTGTTATAGAAATCTGGATGAGAGACAAGCCACAGAGGGCTGGATTGTTCGGGGGGAACGTCACAGAACTGAGCCTGAGCTAGTTTCTGATGGCTGAGGAAGAGGGAGACAAGAATAAAGAAATGCCAGAAGGTGCAGGATTTGGAAAGAGAGAGTAATAAAACGATTTAGGTGGAACAGAAGCTCCAGGCAGGAAATAATGAGACCAAGTTATAAAAAAAACGTAAATGTCATGTTAAGAAATTTGGATTTTAGCCAGAGAGTAGCTAGAAAGCTACTGAATATTTTAGAGGAAAAAAAAAATTACAAGGTAAAAGCAATTTATTTTTAGGGTTTAATTTTTTCAGTTTTCTTAATTTTGTTGAAAAGGAAATAAATTCACATCGTGTAAATTTAAAAGGTACAAAAGGTACTCAGTGAAAGGTCTCCCTCTGCTTCTGTCCCCTGCTGCCCATTTTTATTCCTGGAAGCAAATCAATGTTACCGATTTCCTATATATTCTTCCAAAGATATCTATGCATATGTTTTGCAAATGGAATACAGTCAGATTTACTTACCTTAAAAATGTAATTTAAAGATTATTTTATATGAACACATAAAAAGATTTCTCATTACCTTTTTAAAAAATAGATGGATTGGTACAAAAGAGCATAATTCTATTTCTTTTACACTTTGCTGCTCAGATCTTCTCCTTGGAGGCAACCCAGTGTCTCTAGTTTCATATACATCCTTCCAGAGATATTCTACGCATATGGAAACAAATAAACATAAACTCACACATCCTCCTCACCCCTTTAAAAATATACAAATAGGATGCATAATATACACTATCTCACCTTCTTTCTTTATTTTAAAATATTTCTTACAAACCCAAATAAAGTCTTTACTTAAATTAATGGTATTGTACCAATCGCAACTTTCTGGTTTTAACAATGGATTATGGTTATGTATATCTTATCACTGGGGGAAGCTGGGTGAAGAGAGAGTTCCTGACCCACGGGAACTCTCTGTACAATTTTTGGAGCTTCTTGGAAGTCTTAAAATATGTCAAAATAAAAAGTATTAAGAATATTTCTTGGCAATTATTTCAGATCAGTACATAAATAGCTTCCCTATTTACAGATGCATAGTCATACTTTTCATGAATAAAATATTTAACTTGTCCCCTGTGAAGCCAAATATCTCAGATTTCCTTTAAATTCCTGAAAATTAATAACAGTGTCCAACCGTGTGTACTCAGACTTTGACTCGATGGTTAAGAGTGGGCTAGGTACCAAACTATGTAACCATAAAGACTGTAGTGGGAAATCAGGGGCTGGGAAATCAGGAGCACGCAGTTCTCATCCTAGTCTTCTGCTCACTAATGTTTGACTTGGAGTAGGTCACTTAACCCTCCTGTTTTGGCTGTCTCATCTGCAACATTGGGATTACCTGCCTTGGTTACCTTTCAATTATCTTGAGGGTTAGACAAGATGATAAATGGGACATGACTTACTTAAGTTGAATCCACTATAAAAATAAAAGTTTGGCAAGTATGACTGTCACCTATATCAGAATCCTCTACCTACAATCAGAAATAGGAGTTATCTCCACAGACATACAGAACAGATTTGTGGTTGTCAAGGGGAAGGGGGGGTGGAGAAGGGATGGAGTGGGAGTTTGGGGTTAGCACATGCAAACTATTATATATAGAATGGATAAACAACAATGTATAGCACAGAGAACTATACTCAATATTTTGTAATAACTTATATGGGAAAAGAATCTGAAAAAGAATAAATAAATATATATATATATATACACACACACATATATATTATATATATAATACATAATATATATATAAAGCTGAATCCCTTTACTGTACACCTGAAACTAACACATTTTAAATCAACTATACTTCAATAAAAAATAAATTTTTAAAAAATATAAAAGAATATAAAAAAGAATGCATATATGTAAAATGGAATCACTTTGCTATAGAGCAGAATTAACACACATTGTAAATCAACTATACTTCAATAAAAAAAAAAGAAATAGGAGTTATCTCATGGCAGATTTAGTCTCCCTTTGAGTGCCAAAGAAAGCTGCGTCTTACCCCATATTATTTTTGATTTAAAATAAAATTATTTCCTGAGCGCTTCTGTTTTCTAATCCAGTCACTAATGACTGTCAGAGGGGGTGCCACACAGTAATAATGATAAATAAAACCTTTGCATTTAATAGCCATTCTGCCTCACTTCAATGTACAGTTTAATAACCCATCTAACAGGTTGGCTCCTTGGTATTAGTACATTTTGCAGGTAAATCATCCTGTTGGACACATCAAGAAGCAATTTTAGTTAACACCCAGACATTCTAAAGGGGTTTCACTTAAGGGCGATAGTCAAAGTATTGGCTTCCACCAATCAGAATAGCACCAAAAGACACACCCACACTGGCTCACCTGGGCTGGAAAGCAGAGTGCAGGTTTTATTTTTGTTTCTTGTTTTCCCTGAAAGGGAACTTCATGTTGAATTTCTCCAAGACCCAGACAATGTAGCCAACACCTACGTTTAAATGTTTCAAGCTAAACATTTTCCCCTCAGTATTCTATGGAGCAGAACTGGGAAAGATTCAATGCCTTTTTTCTGAGGAAATGTGTGGCTCCTTGTGCAGTTGCTCGCTGCCTACAGCCTGCTCACAGTGGGTGCCTACTATCCCAGTGGCAACACCAGCTTATTTAAATGTCCATGGCCTGCTGTTCACTGGGACTGAACTGATGATACTAACCAGGTAGATGGTTATGCCCTGGGATCCAGGAGTTCTACTTCTCAGAATTTACCCTAAGGAAAGGATGGACGCATTAAGGGAGGTATCAGCTCACTACGGATCATCCTAGCTGCACTCCCCACCTATAGGGATGGGTCCCCAGCAGCCAGCAGCTCTATCCAGTCTGACCCACCACTGGTCCAGCTGATTGGACAAAGCATAGATTCCCAACACAAAAAGAGCCAGTCGGAGTCTTTCTCCCAGAATTTGGAATTGGGACAAAGAGATTCTACTTCAGTCAAAAATAGACTCTTGTAAGATAGAGATATAATGTTGAAAGAGCAAAGGGACCCATCTTCTCCCACCATGGGGATTGAATAACAGAAGAAGCTGGGCAATGGGAGAAAAATGAAGCCCACCCAGAGGGAAGCACCCAGAAGAGGCCCACCTGGCTACAGAGTCCATTCCTTTCCCTGGGCCCCTCACCTTTCCTCCCTCTCTGTGACACTCTCTCTATCATCATCAAAAGTCCATCAATTGACTGACGATAGGGAATTCCCTGGCAGTCCAGTGGTTAAGATTCCGTGCTTTCACTACTGAGGGCCCGGGTTCAATCCCTGGTCGGGGAATCCCACAAGACACACTGTGCAGTGCAGCCAAGGGGGAAAAAAAAAAAAAGGCTGACGATAACCTGAATTGGTCTCTTGCAACTAAAGAATTTAACTGGAAAATAGCTCACCAAAATACTCATTGCAGCATGATTTGAGACTTGGAAGCAACCTCAATGTTCCGCAGCAGAAGAATCATTGTCAGTGCTGCCATACACAGGTGTGCAGCCTTTTAAAACACAGATTACATAGACCGTGTAGCAACAGGATTAAAGAGTTGTTAACTGATACAAGGATAAAGCAAAATTTTATGAGCACCTGGGTTACAGCTATATACAAAATATGTCTACAGATGGACAAAGGCTGGAAGAGAAGAGAAAACAGAGCAGAAAAAGTAGATGTGGAAATATGAGGTGATAAATACATAAAACTGAACATGGCACTGGGAATGGAAATGAAAGTAAGGATGTGCATGGCCTATTGAACAAAACATTGACTGGAAAGGCGGCAATTCAAATCACCTATGAGATTTCAAGTTTGGGTGATGGTATTTGGTGATAGTAACACAAATAGCAAAGAAAGGGGAAGGAAGGGAAGGGAGAGAAAAACAAAAGAAAGGAAAGAGGGAAAAGAGGAATATAACAGTCCTGGAACAAGGGCTCTGCTATTGTGGGAGAGTTAACATGCTTTGTTAGACACAGAATCACATCTGAACACAAACCTGAAGATCTTCTGGTTTTCATTCTACAAATGCAAAACGCGAGGTCCCCAGAGGTGAAGGCCATCTAGCAACACTTAACAGATCCAGGCTCTTAAAATTCAAGGCCAGTGAGCTTCATATATACACCATACTGTCCATTGTTTCATAAAAATATACAAAAACTGGATTAAAGCCAAGATATAATAGGTTTGATTTGCAGACCTTTCCTCATTGACCTATTGATAAATTAAGTTCTCATTTCATTGTCAGATTCTTCCCTGAGAAACACTGCTATTTAAAAATATTGATTTCATAAAGTGATTATGGAGGTTGACAAGTTGTTCAGGTAACTGACCAAATAGCATTTTAAAACGATTTCCTTTCTTTCTTTCATTTTGCTGCACCAGGTCTTAGCTGCAGCACACAGGATCTTTGTTGCAGCATGTACATGGGGTCTAGTTCCCTGACCAGGGATTGAACCCGGGGCCTCTGCATTTGGAACACGGAGTCTTAGCCACTATGCCACCAGGGAAGTCCCAAAATGGTTTCCTTTCTAATCAAGATAGGTCAAGAGTTAGAAATGAGGGCAAGACATAGGAATGAAAGTTCCTCCCAGCAGGAGGCACTATAGCACATGGAATCAGACTGCTGGGGCAAACCTTAGCTTTGCAGCTCTCACTAGCTACGAACTCTTGGATGAGTCTCAGGTGGTACGTAGTAGGTGCTCTATAAATGTCAGCTCTTATTATTAGCCAACTGAAAGGCAGGACTACTTGCCGTGACTGCTAGTTCCAGGTCAAGGCATTAGGGATGACTTAGGGACCTTTGGGCAAGCGTGGGAGAGTCCAGTTAGGCAGCCTAAGCCACACCAGGGCCTGGACATGCAGGCAGACAAGTAAACAGATCAGAGGAGATCTGAGCAACAGCTCACACTGGGTTTCCTAGAGAATGTTCAAAGTTGAGTTTAAGGGGCAGGATGCCAGGACAGGAAATAATTGGAGAATACTCAGCTTAACCCTAGAAGAGAACTGAAGCAGGCCAACAATGGTGGTAGTTGCGGGGCGGGGGGCGGGGGGGGGGAAGGATATAATAGAAAAAAAAGTGCTCAGCACCATTCAGGACATAGGAAGAAACCTGGTTACCTGGCGACATCAAATGGTAGGTTGGAGTTAGAAGCTTAGATAACACTTGTTAAAAACTGTGCACGGTCTAAAGTTTTACCCCATTTCCAAGCTTGCAAGTTACTCTTTCATGGACACTGATAAGAGGCATGAGCCTCTTGGCCAGAGACTGAGGATTTTATTACATGTGGCAAAAGAAGTAGCCAGAGCTTTGTGTTGGTTTGCAGTGGTTCCCCCATGTCCCCTGAATCCCACAATGATGATGCAAAGGACCCATCCAGGATGCCTGCACATGCAGAGGGTTGCCATGGGAGAGGAACACTGACCTGGAGGGATTCATTGTTTTCATAGTGAGCAGTAGCAAACCTTTGTCTGGGAGGAGGCATTGCCTCTTCCCTGAAGGTCGCTTGCTGCACACATAACCCTGAATAATGGCCTGGACGAAGAGCCAGCGGGGCCTTGCCTTCTTGGCATTCTCAGAAGGAACAGACGGGGAGGCCCAGTGCCCATGGCACAGGCTCTCTTCCAACAACCCTTTTAAACCAGGATGGAAACTTCAGTCAGGGTGAATTCAAAAATGAGGTGGAATTAAGTCAAAAGAAAGGAGACTGTAGAAGCGCAAAAGTGAGGTGGTGGAGAGAGCAGGTGAGTCAGAGGCTGGCTCTGGAGATAAGGAGAGACCCCACACAGGGACGTGGGCCTCGTCCAGCATAGAAGTCATAAGAAAAGGTAAGATCTGCAAGGGACAGAAGGCAGAGAGAGAAGGACTCACATAAAATGCCCAACTGAATTAGCAGATGCAAACTATTATATATAGGAGGGACAAACAACAAGGTCCTCCTGTATAGCACAGGGAACTATATTCAATATCCTCTGATAAACCATAATGGAAAAGACTATGAAAAAGAATGTGTATGTATATGTGTAACTGAATCACTTTGCCATAGACCAGAAACTAACACAACATTGTAAATCAACTATACTTGAATAAAATAATTCTTTTCAATGCCCAGTTGAGAGGCTAGGACAATGAGACAGAGGCAGCCAGGTGGAGTAGGAAGCTCAGGCAGGGGGAGAACCGGGGCTGTGTGAAATCAGTCAGAGCACGCCTGCGCTCAGAGGTCTAGGGAGACCCTCGCAGCCCAGCCCCCCAGCCGGGCGAGGGGCCCCTTCCATGCACTCCCTCAGCACCTCCTGTCGGCTCCACTGCCCCATGGCTGGCTGTGACCGCCCTGGGATTATAAGTCCTCCTGGAACGGGGACCGTGTAATTCACCTCCATACCCAGGGTCTGCAGCAGCGCCTCTCATGGCGTTCAATGTACACACTGTGAATTAACAAGTCAACCAGTTAGTCGGTGAGGCACTTTCCGGAAGCCTTACAGTGTCAGATTCTGCACGTGAATCATGTGAGGAGTGAGAACAAAGCGGCTGCTCGTGGAAATTGGAAAGTCACAGGTCCCAATTCCAGAAGACAGTTTTGTCAGCGTAAAGGTACACACACCAGCCCTTCAGGCACTAAGGGTGGAGAGTGGGGTGAAAAGCCAAAGTGGCAACTCTTATTCCTTTTTTTTTTTTTGCAATACGCGGGCCTCTCACTGTTGTGGCCTCTCCCGCTGCGGAGCACAGGCTCCGGACGCGCAGGCTCAGCGGCCATGGCTCACGGGCCCAGCCGCTCCGCGGCATGTGGGATCTTCCCAGACCGGGGCACGAACCCGCGTCCCCTGCATCGGCAGGCAGACTCTCAACCACTGCGCCACCAGTGAAGCCCCAACTCTTATTCTTTATGTCCACCTCCCACCCCTTGCCTTGTGGGTGTAGAGAATCACACCGCTTCAAAGAGAAGCACGATTGTTACGGCTGAAGCGAAAAGAAATGGCAACAGTCGACTTCAGGTATTTAGAAAAAATTTCCACGAGTGCTTTAGTGAAATCAGGTGTGGGGAGAAGAGGGGGACCAGGGTACAGAGCTAACACCAAAGCAGTGGAGTCTGGGAGAGAGAAGAAGAGGAAGAGGCCCGGCTTCCAGGAGACCCGGACGAGGTCTGATGGGTGGGGAAGGAAGTCAGAGATGGGGGCCAGGAACCCTGCCTTAGTGGAAAGAGGGCCTGCTCTGGGGCACAGGGTTGCAGGGATCCTATCAGGAGATCATCGTGTTCCTACCTTCCCAGCTCGGGGCCTTCGCACTCCTGTGCCCTCTGCCTGGAATGCTCCTCCCGCGGCTCAGCCCCTCATTGCCTTCAGGTCTCTTCAGTAATACTGTCTCTCAGAAGGGCATGCCCTGACCATCTGTCTAACATAGAACCCCCCTCCTCTATCTCTTTCGAGTCCATTTCCCTGATTTTATTTACTTTCCTAACATACACAGTACACGTCAGGGGATACATGGCCACCAGAGTTCCTAAGATCCTGTTTTCTGTTTCTAATAAAACTAAGGGAGATGAACAAAAATATAAAAGGTTCTTCAACATCACTAATACATTTCTCTCTCTTCTACTGCATGTCTGCTACAGAGTAACATTTCTACTGGAAGTTCCCCTTTCAGGACGCCAAATGAAGAAAGCAACGTTGAAATTAGAAGGCAACACAGTCAGCAGTTTTGGTTTTTAAAAGACAAGGTTGGGTCGCCTCATCCGATGGGAAGCAGTGGCCATGTTACATCCACAGAGCTCCACCACAGAAGACCCTCTGTTTGCCCCTCCTAAGACAGGGAGATGGAGGGGCAGGGATTCTCCACCACTCAGGCTTTTGAAACATAAGTGACCTCAACAGAGAGCTAAGAAGCTGGCATGAGTAACGTCTTATTACATAACCATTACTCCATCTTCTAATGGAAATCTCTCCCAGTAGCAAGTATGTGCAATCCCTCAGAAGAGAAAAATGTTCTCTTAATGGCAGAAAATTTTATATATCTTTCTCCCAGAGAACCCCTCTCTCAATGCCTTAAAAAGAACCAATTAATTAACAATATAAAACCCTGGCAACGAGAAGAGGGGGGCCTCTCCAGCTCAGGCCACATGAACCTAAACAGCAGGCCAACATCTGCAAACCAGCCTACGCCCTTGGGAGCACGTGGATGGAAAAGTCGATGTAATCATTCCTTTTTTGCTGTAGGGCGAGGGCCTCTGTCAGCAGGGGCTTGCCTCATGCCCGTGGTTTTTCCAGCAGAAGAAAACCCACGCGTGCACCAAGACTTTGCTGAGCCTTTCCAAACTGTCATGTGTGAGCTCACCTTGGGTGCCCCAGGACACCCCTTAAGAGAATTGGCACCCTTAATGCCCAAGAAGGTAGAGCCCTAACGCTTCGCTAGGGTGGGACCAGATGGTGGTCAAACCCTCCCCTACTACACGTGGGGCTCACTTCCATGCCCTGTGGGCTGAGTACAAACTCCTAGTTTAAAAATTAAAGAGCCAAGTCATCTTGAACCCAGTCCTGCAAAGGGGTGTGTCTTGCCAAGACAGAGAGAGGAAAGCCAGCAGAAAAAAGAGTGGTGAGAGTAGAATTCATCACAATTCACATTCAGTTGAATTCTGAGCCTCTTAACCAAAAAGGAAACTCATTTCCATCAGCGGCAACTCCCACCACTAAAGGAGTGATCTGGGGCTTACTTGAAATGAGAGCCTCCAGCTACTAACGCAGGACCTAGGGCATCAGGAGAGCTAAGCGGTTAATGCCACAGGACTCTGGGGAGAACCGGCTCCAATTCTCTCTCAAGCCAGGCAAGGTAAGGCCAGAAACTAGAAAGATACCATCGCAGGAGGAAGAAGGAAGGCAGGGTGGGAAAATGGCTGCTTTTAAGCTGTGAGAGCTGCTCATTATCCTCTGCCTTCCCTCACTAACACACACACACACACGCGCGCGTGCGCACGCGCGCACACACACAACGCACACACGCGCACACACGTGCAAGATGTGATAACTCTAAGTACCCCCTACTCCACCTGGAGCAGGAAAGAATAGTGTTAGTATCAATGTGAGGAAGTAGCCAAAACTTTGTGAAGAAAGAGGAGGAACCTCTGAGGATCAAGAGGGGAGACTTTCCCCAGGACCAGGTTATCCAACAAGATCAGAGGCCCTGGGCTTCCCTGGTGGCGCAGTGGTTGAGAGTCCGCCTGCCGATGCAGGGGACACGGGTTCGTGCCCCGGTCCGGGAAGATCCCACATGCCGTGGAGCGGCTGGGCCCGTGAGCCATGGCCGCTGAGCCTGCGCTTCCGGAGCCTGTGCTCCGCAACGGGAGAGGCCGCAACAGTGAGAGGCCCGCGTACCGCAAAAAAAAAAAAAAAAAAAAGATCAGAGGCCCTGGGATAAGGTAGTTTGGTGATAGAAAGTTCCATTAAAGACCAAAACCAAGGGAATTCCCTCGTGGCCCAGTGGTTAGGACTCTGCACTCTCACTGCTAAGGGCCTGGTTTGATCCCTGGTCGGGAGACTAAAATCCCATAATCCATGTGGTACAGCCAAAAACAAAAGCTAAAACCTAGTTCGCAGCTTCCCAGAGGATAGGAGAACCCTAAAGAGGAGGAAGTCACCTTTAGAGGGACATCAACTTTTGCTAGAGGGAGTGTGAAAGGATGGTAATAGTTTTTGAAATAGATTGTGTTGTTCTTTTTTGTTTCTCCATACATTCATTTATTCATTCTTCCAACAAATAGTTACTAAGTACCCGCTGTGGGTCAGGCATTGCCGATGGACAAAGAGACATAACAGTAAAAAAAGACAGACAAAGTTTCTGCCTTCATGGACTTTATATTCTGCTGGGGAGGCAATCAATAATTTTTAAAAAGCATCAAATACTTAGGTGGTGCTTTCCACATGTCAGATCCATTTCTAAACCCTTTCCATATAGTAATTCATTTTATTTTTATCACAACCTATAGGGTAGGTGCTATTATTATCCCCATTTTACAAATAAGGAAACCAAGGCATAGGCAGGCTAAGTAACTTGTCCAAGTACACACAGCTAATAAGTAACAGAACAAGGATTTGAACCCAGGAAGTTGAATTTTAGAGTCCATATTTTTGATCGACATAGATTGGTACAGGTATGGGTATGGGTTTAGGTTTGGGTGTGGAGATGGAGAGGGAGATACAGACAGAGATAGAGAAGAGGACAGGAGACCTCTACGTAAACCATCTTGAAAGGGACTTAGAAGCCAGCTGAGAGAAAGATAGATGGATAGAAAATAGATACATGCTATCTATTTCTATTATAGATACATCTATTTCTATTTTATAGAAAGCGGTGTTTTTTTAAAAAAAAAAAAATAGAAAGCAGTGGGGGGAGGGGGCTGGCCTTGGAACAGGGTGGCCAGGGCAGGTGCCATTGGAGTTGACCAGGGCAGATTCCCAAGGCCTGGCCAAGCCACAAGCAAGTATGATCATGAGTGACCAGGTCCCAGGTCTTCAACAGCAAACCCCGGAGAAGACCAGGGCTAGAAACAGTCCCATTACAGTGATCACTGTCCAAGCAAAGGCCAGCTGCAATGCAGAAGATCCATCTGTGTCATCTGCCTCCCTTCCTAGGCCATAAGCACCTCCCCACATGCATTCTCCAGGCGCCATGGAGAGAAGGGAAGGGGAGCAGAAACCAGAAAGACGGGGACTTTCTACAAAAATAGACTCAACATTCCCCCTAAAATCCTGTTTAAATGATTGAATCTGAGTAAATTTACTTGACTCGACTAAAATGTAAAACCCCCTTGGCACCTTGAGCCCTATCTAGCAGACACGGGCTCGTAAGGGAACGCAGATCAGCAATGGAAAAAATCTAGACTGACTCTGCTCTCGACTGAGCATTTGTGATGCTGCTGCCCCCCCACTCGAAGGCTACTTTGGGAAGGAGAGGAGAGAGGACACAGGATGAACGGCAAGAGAAGCTAAAAGGATCTGTTGCTTTCCTTTAAGATGGTACGGTCATGGTTGCACAGATGTTTAGTCACGGCAAAGGGTAGGAAGGAAACACATGTTTAAGTACATCACTGGAGAGACCAAAAGGATTATGCACTGTTCCATTACCATTTTTCTAAAGCTTAAAGCATGATTTAGGAGAAGCTGTCTGTGGCATGGCGGCATTCAGTTACCCAGCACAGATTTGGATGGGCCTGGCAGCAATCTCCAGGCTTCCAAATGTGGGTCATAAATATGTGTTAATCAGAAAGGACATTGCAGTCAAGTGGCTTCACATATTTATCATCATTCGTATGAAAGGCATGTATTAGCAACCTCCTACATGAGGTTCAGGCAGCCTGGAATATATATGCAGAAATTAAGCGGTCATAATTTCTACCTCTTGAAACTTAAACTTGGCAATGTTGATTTGAACAATCCCATAAGTATACAACTAAACAAAGCTCATCTGCAATTATTCTCTGTCCCAAACTGTCTTCCAAAGTGGCTGTACCATGTTGCATTCCCACCAGCAATGACTGAGAGTTCCTATTGTTCTACATCCTCACTACCATTTGGTGTTGTATTTTGGAATTCAGCTATTCTAATAGATATATAATGGTACCTCATTGCTGTTTTAATTTGCAATTCCCTAGTGACATAAAACAGGGAGCATCTTTTCATATGTCATCCCGTCATTTTTCCTGTATTCTATTCATTGGAAGAAATTCAACAGGTCCAGTCCACACTCAAGGGGAGGGAATTATACAAGGGCATGAAGAGCAGGAGGATGGGGCCATTGGGGACGATCTCAGAGGCTGCCCAACATAATTTGATCCAGAAAAGAATGGAGGAGAGGAATTTGAGACAAATAAAGACAGTGCTTTTGAGAAGTCTTTTTCAAGAGAAGAAGAAATGAAGGGTTAGTTGCAGAAGAATATGGAGTTAAAGGATGTTTTTAATTATTTGTTTTACAACTAGATCACGCTTATCAATAAAGGTGATATATTTGCTATATTGAACATAAATACGAAATAGAAATGTATTTTATACCTTTATTCCTATATTTCCTAGAAGTCTTGTGAACAACAAGGCTCAGGTCTGTAGGCAACACACCTGAGAGGGCATTTTTTTTCTTTAACTTTTTATTCTATATTGGAGTACAATTGATTAACAATGTTGTGTTGGTTTCAGGTGTACGGCAAAGTGATTCAGTTATACATATACATGTATCTATTCTTTTTCAAATTCTTTTCCCATTTAGGTTGTTATGTAATATTGAACAGAGTTCCCTGCGCTGTACAGTAGATCCTTGTTGGTTATTCATGTTAAATATGGTAGTGAGTACATGGCAATCGAGAGGGCATTGTTTTAATAGTCTGTTTTGTACCGATGTAAGGGGTCAGAAACAAGCACACCTGTATCCCAGTGCTTCCAGGATGCTTACCTGTACACCCTCTGATTGCTAAAATCAGCCACATTTCAGCCATCATCCACTTCTATTTAGGCAAATGAAACCAATAGGCCTCCGTGAGAGCAGACATTCTCTCTGGCTTGAAAACAAGCCTACAGCTGCTTGGAAAAGGCAGGCTGCTGGGCAGAGACCTGCATGTGGCAAATGGCCCAACGACGCCAATTAAAATGTTACCCAACTGGAACTGCCGTTTAAATCATAAATGATGTCTGCAGTTGCTTTGTCTCCTGACTCTACAATGACACAATAAAATGCGCAATATACACAGAGACAAGAGAAAATGGATGGGCCAATTAATCTGTGAGAGCGAATGTCCCAGCTCTGTGTGTGATGTTAGTCCATTGAGAACAAATGAGTCTTAGGATCTCCTGGGAATAAGGGTTGGGGGAGGGTGACAAATAATGTGCTTTCTTCCCTTTCCACCTTCAGAACCAACTCAAGATAAGATACAGAAGGGAAATGAAGGTGTTAGCTTTACTACTGACAAGATAGTGACTTCAGAGCTGAGTCTGTTCTACTCCCTTTCCCCGTCTGGACGTTGGGTCACCATTACCTTATACTGATCCTGGGCAGCGAGGGAAGAAAAAGAACACGAATCTTCACAGCTCACAGCCTTCTGATGGACTTGCTCTTCTTTGAGAAAGATGAGCCGTTGGATATCACCTGCCGTAACATTCGTGCGGGCCAAAAATTTAAAATGAGTAAAATGCATGACCATGTTATTGCAGGGTTAGTAAGAAATACTATCTTTTATTCAGTTTGTACTATTGAAAAAGCACAAAGTTTACGGGAGTGACACTTAATGTTCCCGAGTGACTATACACTGAACCAAGAAAACCCTCAATGGATTCCAAACGGTCACTTCTTACCCCCGTCTCCCCCTCCCATCAGAGAACATTAGAATCTTGAAAACAGGAAGCGGGTGGAGGACAGATGCCAACAAGCCTACCCCGGTTTGCATGCTCTCCAAATTCATGTTAGAACAGGATTTTATTGAAATGCCTTCCTCTGCTGGAAGGGAATGAGGAAAGGGTGGACAGAAGCTCAAGCATTATCCCACAGATGTTCCTCCACAAAGAGACACGGCATGGGGAGCCGGGGTCGGGGGTGAGGGCTCCCCTCTAGCAGCAGCAAAACTAGCCAGAGAAGTGCCCAACACCTCCCGGGGGCTCGGGATGCCTGTTCTACAAGTAGTTCATCGCGTGTGTGAAAGGCAGGCCAAATACACACTAAGAAAGGAAATACAGCAGGTTTTATTAATTACTGACAGTGCACCAAGCTCTAGGCCATGTACCGGGAATGCAGGGATAAATTCATACTCAAGGTGACCCAAAAAAGCTACATTCTGGGATAAGACCCCACCACTATCCTCACTATGAGCCTTGAAGAGTTTTATAGTATGAATATTCAACTATTGCAGGGGCTCAACGGCGAATCTCTTTCCCTGGAGTCATTTCCCACTTACCTGAATATGTTCCAGGCACTATGCTGAATTCAGAGGATCCAGGAGACTGGGAAAGCAAGTCTGCATGGAGCTTACATTCCATGATCAAGACAAGTCTGCTTTTGGAGAACACCCTAAGGTGGGCTCTACTCCACCAGAAGCTCTGTATGATCTAAAAGTCCCTCTACTCTGTGATCCTTCTTTAACTCTCTTGGCTTCTATATTGTGAAGCCAACTTCCTGCTAGTAATGCTAGACTCATCCTAGGTATACCCCTCCTCCAGGAAGCCTTCCCTGATCCCCTTAGCAGGCTGGGCTTCGTGGCTTTGTGCTAGGCCCTTGGCACGTTGCATAGGCTTTTATCACTTTATGTTTCTTGAGGGCAGGGGCAGTTTCTCATTCAACTTCACAGCACGGATCACGGTGCCTACCGCTGAGTGGGCACTCAGTAAATATTTGTTGCCCTATACAGTCCCTCCAACCAAAAGTGCTCTCAAGTGCTCCAGTACCTAGGAAGCCTCAAATCTCAAACTTCCAGGGACAGATTAAGGATAAAACCAAATATAAAAGCAAGGCTTGGGGTTTCCCTGGTAGCACAGTGGTTAGGAATCTGCCTGCCAATGCGGGGGCACGGGTTCGAGCCCTGGTCTGGGAAGATCCCACCTGCTGTGGAGCAACGAAGCCCGTGCGCCACAACTACTAAGCCTGCCCTCTAGAGCCCGCGAGTCACAATTACTGAAGCCCGCGCGCCTAGAACCCGAGCTCTGCAACAAGAGAAGCCACCGCAGTGAGAAGCCCGCGCAAGGCAACAAAGAGTAGCCCCCGCGCCCCGCAACTAGAGAAAATCCACCCCACGTGCAACAACGAAGACCCGACGCAGCCAAAAATAAATAAATTCATTTAAAAAAATAGTTTTTTTTAAAAAAAGCAAGGCTGGGGACCTCTAGTGGCTTGCAGACCCCCCTGGGGGAGAACATGGGATACTTGAGGTGGGGAAAGGGGAGACGGGCATAAATATCTAACATTATTAGGGTGCCAGGAGCTCCGTCGAACCTGCCGCGAGGTAAATGGACACCACGCTTAGGAAGGGCTCTGAGGCGAAAGTTCGGTCGGTCGGCCCGAGGCCCGAGCTAGGGTAGACCCGGGCGGCCGCCGCCTGCCCCGCTTGCCCCAGGCCGCCGGCAGGGGACGCGCGAGGGTCTCCGCGCGCCGCTGGCGGGGCGGGTGCTGGGCCTGGTGCTGGGCCGGGTCCCGAGCCGGGCGGGGCGCTGGGGCAACTTTTTGGTTGGCTGCCGCTGGGTGCTGACCGCCCAGGCCCCTCTTAAACTGGGTCTCTCCCTTCCCCTCCCTTTTCGGCCTCGGCGCACGACTCGGTAAGTGGTTTCCAACCAGCTCGACGTTAGAGCCCGCCACGTGGCCTGGGGGTCTCTCCAGTGGCACTTACCGGGCGCGCGCGCCCCTCCTGTCCCCGGGCCCGCTCCGTAGGGGCGGAGCTCGGCACCCCCTCGGGAGAGGCCTCCCAGCCCCCAGGGGAGCTCCTGTGAGGGCCCCTCTGGGGCGGGGACCTCCTCAGTGTGCCGGCGACCCTTCCTCCCCGGGAATGACCCTCCTGGCGCCTAAAGACCCCCTTTTCCTCCCAGGGACCGAGGCGCCCGGCACCTTCTGTACCTGTGACCCCCGACGCCCAAGGGATCCAGGCCACAGGGAGCTTCAAGCTCCTTTGCAATGAAAAAAGAAAACAACAAACAAACAAAACTTCGAGAATGAAACTGACCCAGGACGGAGGCGCAGAGCCCGGGACGGTGTCCGTGTTCTAGGCGCACGCGGGGCCCCCGCCCGCCCGGTGGCTCTGACGACCCCGGAACGGCCAGTTTAGGAAGCGGGTTAATATCACGCGCCTGCAACACTTTTAAGCTTCAGAGCAGAGCAGTGTTAATTCCGGTGTTGGCGAGAAACGGAGGGAATTTCGCCCACGCAGACACTCCCCTGCCACAAGTGCCTTCCAGTTGCCACTTCTCCCGGCGGTTGGGCTCTTTAAAAGGTCTGGCGTTGAGTCTTGCGGAAGCGGTTAACTACTGTGAGCCTTAATGAGGGAGCAATTTTCTCCCCCAACTTTTCAGGACTGACAGTGCGTTATGCAGCATGGGACCCTCTTCCAACATTTTCAGGCTGTGAGGCTCGTCATGGTTGTCTGTCCTGGGAAAAAGTCGGCACCGTTGGGGTTTTGTGTCCGCCAACATAAAGAGGAAGGGTTGCCCTAGAGAAAGTTTGTCTGAAAAAAGAGTTTCTAAGTTTCGGTGTGGCTCTCTTCGGCATCAGTGGGCATTTTTACTGTGTTTTACTGCTATACGTTCCTATAGAAAGGATTACTCTCTAAATTCCATAAAATTTGTAGAGATCTAAATTTAGAGTTGAGCGAATGAAATGAAGGAATCGTTATAGGTATCATTGGTACCGCTTAGTAATCTTCTCTTGAAATGTGAGGCTTGTGGGGTGTTTTACATATTTGCCTCAGTGGTGAAAGACCCTTTTACTGATCAGAAAATAACTTATTTTACTAATTAGGAAACCAAATTGGACATCAATTTTATCCTGCTTTTAAAGAGGAAACGAGGAGCAGCGTTGCAAACTGTCCTAGGCACCCCCTTTCCAGCCATATATATGGGGTGGGAGCACACAGTTTTCCCTGCCCCGACTACCTGGATCTCTGGTGAATGGCACTACCACAGAGAGAAATGCAGTGCTCAGGCTTTGTTTTACAATTGGTTTAGATGTTGGGGATTCCTGCTGAGCCAAATGGTTGCCTCTGGGAGAGGGACATGGGCTGAGAGAGCCAGGCAGCAGGTCAAGGAAGCAGCAGCCTGAGCCAGTGTCTGTTTAAGGACTGGAAACTGAGCAAGTGCTGAGGACTGTAGTACACTCCCTGGGCTCTGCCTCTGGGTAAGCAAGTCTCAGGCTTCCTTTGGTTTTTTTTAATGTTACAGTTTATTTCCCTCTTTCCTAGGTAAATACTGTTGCTAGTAATGTTTATTTTTTCCAAATTGATAATGTTCCATGCAACTGTAACAGGGAGATTGGAAGGTTGGTGACTGCTGGCTTTCTGTAAAATGGATTCCCAGAGTATTGGCACTTAGTTCACTACTTATTTTACTCCTGGCTGGAAATGACAGGAGATTCCCAGTGTCAGGAAGTTTGGAGAATGTAGCTGTTTTAAAGGAACTCTACTTAAAGGTAGCTTTTTATTCATCAAAGGTAGCTGGTAGGTAGCCCAATAAAAGACTCTTTACCAAACACACACATATACACACACACAAAACCATAAAAAGTTAGCATATGATATTCTTAACATTGTTTTTCTCAATTTCCTACCAGGCTCAGTCCAGTTCAAGATGCTGGCAAACAGGTATGGACCAAATGGAAAGAATTTGGCTTGAGTTAATAAATACGAATAGAATTCTTGGCCAAGGATGAGAACTCTAATCTGATTGGATATCCTGCTCTGATGGGTTAAAGGATTTACCTGAGGCCAACTTGATAGGTAGGAATTTATTAAGTACAATCACACCCCTCCCCACCTTTAAAAAGTATGTTTTAAATAAAATGGTGGGGGGGGGAGCTCTAGTAAATAGGTAATACTTTATTATGCCCAGAAAAAGGTGGTTGTTGGGGGGGGGATTTTTAAGTGATTGGCATCTAATCTTTCAAGATGTTTATCTTTGGCAATGGTGGCCATTTTGAGTTAGAATCTTCCAGAGGCAGAGGGTGAATTGCTAGCATTAGTAAACTAGGATTTTGAGTTGAAAAAATTTTTTTTTCATTTTTATGTCAGAACATTACTATGCCTGTGTTGACAATACGTAGTACATTGGGGAATTCATTTTCCTTAACCTGCACTGCTTTTGTGAACATAGTCTAGACACTGTATTTTCTTAATAGCATCTTATTTAGTAATTGCTGCTCTAATTACCTACTGTGATACTTCTCTTACAGGGCTGGTGCTTGAAAGCTTTTCGAGGAGACAAGGTGTATTTGAACATGTGACGATTGATATATACAGAGTAGAGGTTTTCGCTTACTGTCCCTTTCATGGTGGTAGCCGGGGAGGACTTTTGAAAAGGTGCCAAATATCTGCAAGAACATATATCTGCCCCATAGAGAATTTCTGTAGAATTCAACTCCATTTAAACTATTTACAATCATTTTTCTGCCAGCCAGCCCCAGCCTGCAGCTCAACGTAGTAACTAGACTAGCTATTCTATCAATACAGCTATCTTAAGAAAACTGTCAGCTGCTTGAATTTACAAAGGTTAGTTCTAAATCCCATACTTTAGACTATTCTAAACATTGTATGTTTCAAAGTATCCTTTTAAAGACTTGTTTTTTTGTGCTTACAGTTTTTCCTATAATAGATTATTTTGATTAAGTTTGACCCCTTTGACAGATCAGTGGATTCCTAAGGATCAGGGAGGAGTTTGTTACATAGGGTTTGGTCGGGGGTGGGTGTTGAAGAACTGCTCTACACTTTGATTATGGTGCTGTTTGCCTTTGGCAAATTTTGGAGTGAGTTTTACTGAATGTAAATTCAACTTCAATAAACATGGCTTTAAAAACTTACCCTTTCTGGCATCTTAATGACATTTCCAATGAAATCTGTGGGAAGACAGTCTTAGGTCAGTAATTGAATGATTTACTGAGATTAGAGTGGCAAAAACATCAAAATTACCTTGGGGTCATGTAAGTGACTCGTGCACAAGTAAATACTCAAACAGTCAGTGTATATCCTCACCTATCAAGGGTGTACAGGTTCTCTTTATGGCTGGTTCAGGCAACAGCACATACTCATTGTCTTAACAGCTGCATTTTCAATCCCATTTGGCAGGGTGTGAGCGGTCTGGCACTTTTCTCTGCATCTCTTGACAATGTATACTAGTGGCGACATGGTAGCAGAAAATGAAGTGAGAAAATTGTTACCCAACAAAATTTAGAACGGCTTTGGCCAATACTGGCTAAAACAGGGAATTAAGTGAGAGAATTAAGGAGTAAGTGAGGTTCTAGGTGCTGAGTAATTGGGTTTAGGTTAATCTCAAAGCTTGATGCATAAGTCACATGGATTACTTTTTCTCTGGGGATATTCAAGGGTGTTTTTGAAAAGAGGGATGGGGACCTCCCTGGTGGTCCAGTGGTTGAGGCTCTGAGCTTCCACTGCAGGGGACACTGGTTCGATCCCTGGTTGGGGAAGTTCCACATACTGCGCAGTGTGGCCAAAAAAAAAAAAAATTAAAGCAATAAACAGTTAAATAAGATGTTATTTCCTTAAAAAGAAAAAAAAAAAGAATGATGGGCCACCCTTGGGCCATCTTGCCTGTAGGATGAAGCAGTGCCTTCAGATGCCTCCTTGTGCTTCCAGGTGTGGTACCTAACCTGTTCCATCACCCCCCAACTCCCTTCCCTGTACTGTGGCAATACGGAGTTATCTAGCACCTTGATTAAAGTATAGCCCAGGGTCACCAAAGTGAGTTGCAGCCAGTCCCAGGGCTGCAGTCAGCTTGCCCTCCTTGGCATAGCACATGCCTGCATGTTGAGAAGAGCTAAAGCAAGAGTGAAAAGATGGCCAGCATGACTATTAAAATTACCAGGCCATTCTTTTGTGCTCAGGTGCAAAAGAGGAGAAGTGAAGCAAATCTGGAGCTGAATGAAATGTTTTCAGAGGATTTATTAGTTCCAAGGGAGGAGTTATGGTCATGAAGAGAATCTTTGACTATAAAAGAAAATGTGATTGGAATATAATTCTATTCAATGGTTATGGTTTCACTGAAAATGTCAAATCTTATGTAAGAACTCCAGTCACTAACCTCCCCAGATGTGACTTGCCTGGTATTGGCAGTAGTGCCATCACTATGTCAGTTCAGGTAGATTAAGTCATATAATTAGATTCAAGAATGTGCATACTCCATTTTTAAAGACAAGTAGTTTTTATTTCTTAAAAGCAAGCAGGTCTTGGGACTTCCCTGCTGGTGCAGTGGATAAGACTCTGCACTCCCAATGCAGGATACCCAGGTTCGATCCCTGGTCAAGGAATTAGATCCCACATGCATACTGCAACTAAGAGTTGACATGCCACAACTAAGACCCTGTGCGATTAATTAAATATTTTTTTAAAAAAAACAGGTCTTTATAGTTCAAGAGAATATTCCAAACTAAGGTATGTATTTTTTTTTGATATTCCACAAACAAACATTTATATAATTTGGTAAATATCTACTATGTTTCCCTTGTGTGTTAAGTCCTGTGATGGATGATTCCTGCCTTTATGGAACTTACACGGTGTGGTTTATCTGTGACACTTTGTAAGATGAAGCTGGTTAGAATGTGCCTCCCTCAACTTCTCTTTTAAGGAATAACTTCACTCAGTATCTGAGTCAATATCTGAAAGATTCAATTGTTAGGACAAACTATAAAGAGACTATTATATCTATGTATACCCCCACCACATTCCCAGAATGACTTGGGGTGGTGTATAAACAAATGGCAAACAGTACAATAATTAGAGGAGGGAATAAAAGCTCAGCAAGAAGAGAGCAGGGTATAAAACCAAACCATTAGACCTCATGCTTTAGGCTCCCGCCAGTTTGGCTCTGAGCTTCCTAGGAGCCAGAGGAAATCCGGTTGGCAAATTTGTCATTTGGCACTTGAATATAAATTTTAAATGGACAAGGTGGAGGGGGCAGGGTCATTTACATTCTAGGCTCCCTGGAACCCAAGTGAGAAGATGCTTTTTCTCCCTCATGATCTGAAGCACCTTGAAGGAAGAAGTAGAACAGAGAAGGTGTCCAGATAACGAAACAGGGGGATCTAGAGATAGTAAAGACTGAGGCATTTGACCAGGGTAGTAAGGTCAGTCAACCAGTGACCCCTGTGAGCCAAGGTCAGGGATAACACCTCAAGAGGAAAGCCATGTTGAGAACAAATAAACAGCCAGAGATGTGTGTGAAAGGCTTATTTTAATTTTGTACTCATAAGGATTGCCTTTCCAAAATTTACCTTGTGTTCATAAACTGAAAAGTTCTGATTCTGATATTTTGTTATAAAATTGTGACTTATCTGGGACTATGCAACCACGGCTAGAAAGCCCCCTGCTTGAGTTTGTCTGTACGGCAAGGGCCAATTATCTTGAGGTACCCTTCCCAGTTGCCATCTGCATTTCCAGAACAGCTGCACATCAATCTGTTTCAGAGGTAAACAGACAAAATCCAGTCAGTTCAGGTTGATGTATGTCACCATGATTTGTTTCTGGAAAACAGATCAGAATGTTGTAGTTGATGGAATGATTTTCCAGTTGGACAAATGCTCTGGCATGTTACCCCCACTACCCGGCAGAAGAGAGCCCATTGTATCATTTATAGGCTTCCTATAGTGGAGAAATATGTGGAACTTTGGGAATCATCACAGATGATTCCCAAACTGTACTCCAGTACAGTAGCCACTAGCCACATGTGGCTATTGAGCGCTTGAAATGTATCTAGTGCAAACTGACGTGCTGAGGTGTAAGAAACATCAGCTTTGGAAGAATTAATATTTTTTAAAGATGCATCTACAATCATTTGTATTATCTTTTAGATTCCACAGATATAGAAAACAAAACTTGTGGTTACCAAAGGGGAGAAGGAAGTGGGAAGGGACAAATTAAGGGTATGGGATTAACAGATACAAGTTGCTATATGTAAAATAGATAAGCAACAAAGATATACTGTATAGCACAGGAAATTATACCCATTATCTTATAGTAACCTAGAG
Source organism: Pseudorca crassidens (assembly GCF_039906515.1). Taxonomy (NCBI): domain Eukaryota; kingdom Metazoa; phylum Chordata; class Mammalia; order Artiodactyla; family Delphinidae; genus Pseudorca; species Pseudorca crassidens. Next base: position 32,609,690 of record NC_090303.1, on the reverse strand, counting down.
TGGAATAAAATCTGCAAAAATACCGAGTCACTATGTTATATACCTGGACCTAACACAATACTATAAATCAACTATACTTCAATAAAAAAGAATGTAAAATCTCAGTTTTATATTGATTACAAGTTAAATGATAATATTTTAGAAATATATTATTAAAATTATATAAATGTGACTTGCATTATATTTCTGTTGGGTAGTACTGGTCTAAAATATGAAATATTCATGGAAACATGGAGATAGTCATTCCACGATCCAATATAAACATGTTGCTGTCCTACTATACAAGGCCTGGAGGAAAAGCAAGAGTAAAATTTGCGCTTAAAATGCAGAATTTACAGGTAAGCAGCTAATTTTTCAAGGGCAGGAGGTGCAGTGTAGGGAGCCAGTGGTACTTAGAAGACTTGACATAAATTCTACATAGAAGACTTGACATAAATTCTACACTCAAGCTGCTAGCACTTCTGGAGGTTTTAAATAAAAGACTTCAGGATGGATTTATTAAACACTTGTTCCGAGAGTCGCCTGTGCAAGTACTTGTGTGTTCATTGGGATAATCAAGGGCCAGGAGACGTGATGTGCTACCTCCTCAAAATACAGTCTCCTTAGTGAAGAATTCATGTGAGGAACAGTTCTGGTTTCCCGACCTAGTTGTGTGTGTGTGTGTGTGTGTGTGTGTGTGTGTGTGTGTGTGTGTGTGTGTGTAGTAACGTAGCCTTTCAGATTTTTTCTTGGAAAAGGAAAGATTGGGGGAGGTGGCACCATAAGTACTACCAGAACTTATATACAGCACAATTTTTTTCAAAGTACCTTATGTTAAGCAAAATGTTCACAAAATTCTCTCCTTCCCTTGTTTTCACTCAACTCAGCTCTAAGAAGCAGGTCTGTGTAAAATTCCCTTTTGTAATTTCCTTACTATGAATGACTTTTGGTCATTTTTGTCTTTTAACAATAGGTGGATTTTTTCCTTTAGGTTTCACGTTTCCTTTAAGCAGTGGTTCTTAAGAGGGGGTATGGGGGAAGGAGTATTTTACCCTCCCTGGGGACACTGGGTAACGTCTGAAGACATCTTTGATTCTCACAAGTGTGTGGTTGGGGGCTGCTCCCTCCATCTAGTGGGTAGAGACCAGAGATGCTGCAGAGTGTCCTACAATGCACAGGACAGCCTCGACACCAAAGGAGTATCTAATCCAAAATGTCAACAGCGCAGAGCTTGAGAAACCCTGTCTTAGAAAATCATTCCCAACAGCACCAACCTGCTAAGGTGGTACTGAGTGTGCTACAGGCTATTCCCCAAATGTGACTCCCCCACGACCCCCAGAAAGGTTCTCTGTACTTTGAGGCCTGAGCAGCCTTCATTGCTAGCCTCATTGTTCTCACTGCTAAGTGAATTTCTATTCCACAGCATTTACAAAGAAGCAATTCATTATTTAAAGCAAAGAGCTATATGGGTTTTCTAGGCTCCCCAGAAGATAGTTTTAGTGTTGATTGATTGCTTCTAAGCAGCCAGAAACTCAAATTTTACTCATCACAAACTAGTGGTTTTCTTAATCAGAGATGGTCAAACTGGATGTCTTAGCTTGATTGCTGAGACGAAGCCTGCCCAAGGCAGCTGAGGGATCCTCAGATCCATGGCCTGACGCTAGACCCCAGAAACCACCCAAAGGTTGTTACCATGATTGAATTCAACAGATAGCTTCAGTCCTTGTGAGGGGCACACAGCCCATCAAAAGGACATTCACAAACCAGCTGTAGAACAAAAACCCAAGGAACTGAGACCAAACATCACTGACCGTGATCTAACTCTAATTTTAACACTGACCAGAAGATCCTGCCTAATTTTAGAACCCAAGGAACAATAAAAACCTGAAAACGTTGAATTGTGTTGGCAAAATTAAAACAAGCCCCTTCAAGTTGTCTGGAGTGGAATCTGAGTTGTTAATGGGCATGCCACCAGTCAGACCCCAGTCAAACTCTGGCTAGTAGCCATCGCCCCAAAGATGCATTTAAAGCAGTTGATGCTATTGCCAAAGGTGATGGTGACATAATTGCTCTCAAATGTAGCAGTGGAACAAGGTAAGCACCCAGGAGCAACTCGGGGAAATCACCGGAAACAGTGAGATGGGGCCAGTGTTAGTAAGGCTCTGAGTGGTCAGAGGTGCTGCCTACCTCTCAGGTTGAAGTACTCTTCTTCGTTGTCTTCCGAGCATGGGCATTTGTAACCTTACACTTCCTTGCGTTAAAAAAATACAGCACAGGGGCTTCCCTGGTGGCGCAGTGGTTGAAAGTCTGCCTGCCGATGCAGGGGACACGGGTTCGTGCCCCGGTCCGGGAAGATCCCACATGCCACGGAGCGGCTGCGCCCGTGAGACATGGCCGCTGAGCCTGCGCGTCCCGAGCCTGTGCTCCGCAACGGGAGAGGCCACAACAGTGAGAGGCCCGTGTACTGCAAAAAAAAAAAAAAAAAATACAGCACAAACAGGATGGAGGTGAAGACCAGCATGCCGAACACGCTGCGGGGCCAGCGTGACCAGGACGAAGTGGATGAGGTCCGTGAGGTAGTTCAGGGAACACTGCACACCGTTCACAGCCCCTCGCTCTGTTTCCAGAACGTTCTCCTGAAGAAGCTGGGTCACAGTGAGGTCAAAGGACCAAAGACCTACAGGGCAGCAGTGTGCGGGGGAGAAGAAATGGAAAGAGATGTCAGAGACCTCGGGGAGGATTCTGGCTCTCGCACTGACTGGCACGGTCACGCTGGGTAAATGAAGCTTTCGGCGGCTCAGTTTCTCAGCCGTGAAATGGGACTCTTTAGATCCCATCTCACTGGAGGATTACATGAGACGGTACTGTGAAGTGGGCAGCATCATGCCTGGCACGGTCAATAATTTGTGGTAGTATAAATTGTATTTTTGAATCACCATCGCCACCGTTATCACTAGGTAGCGATATAACTTCATTTTAGATGTATCTATGTATGTCTCCATTCCACTCCAAAAATGGTTCGGACAGAGAGCAAAGTCTTGAGCTTCACCTCCTGCTCCAGTTCCGCGTGTTTCCTCTTCCCTCCTGATCTGGCAGAGGAGGAATGAGCTTCCTCTCCCCTCCCCCACCTGTAACCACTTTAAGAGGCTACATTTGATTACACTTCAGAAGCAGCCTCAGGACCTGCCGTACAGGCACCACATAAGTCAGAAACCAGGTGCCAATGCTGTCCCTGAGGGCCAGTCCCGGGGGCTCTTGTGCCTGCTCCCAGCTTCTCCCTATAGTTGGTTTCCTTCTGGATTCTCCCTGATATCCAGCGCTGGCCCTGCAGAGGCCTGTCGTGTGCCTCTGTCCTGATCTCTGGACTGAGCTCTGAACTCAAGAATTATTTGGGTTGAATATGCCGTGTCCTCCAGTGTCTGCCTTTGCAGAGCATTGGCCAGGCCTTCTGTCCTCCTAGGCTGCCCTTGTCACCCTGCGGTAGCCCGCACCTGGGACCCTGGCCCAGGCTCCCCACTCTTCTGGGCTGTCCCAACCACCCGGCATGGCCTCGAAGCCTCAGGGTTTCGTCTGCCAAAGGACTCTGACCTGGAGCTCACCTATAAAACCCACACGCCTGGCCCCTAACAAGCAGTGCGGACAGGTCAGAGGTATTTATAAAATGCTGCAGCTGTACAATGTGCAGCTCTGGAAGTGAGGGCTGATTCTGCACTGACAGAATTATTTGTAAATTGAGGGCATACGGAGTCGCAGTTCTTAGATTTTCAAAAGCAAAGTGACTTTGGGGTAATATGTCAAATCCTGCTGTAGCCAGAGTTCTGTAACTTCCTTTCCACTAAGAATGGAAACAAGTATATACTGAGCCAATGTCTCGGGTGAGCTCTGTGTCTGGGGATCCGTGGTAGACAGCAAGGTGGCCACAGGCCACTGGTCCTGGTGAGACACACGTCATCACGGCCACCAGGCCTGACCATGCTAACCACGCTAACACAGGGACGATACTATATCCTTTGGGGGCACTGGTACTTTTATCGGGTGCAGTTTTGACCACACCACCAACCCTGGAGTGATTTGTAATTCTGCTGGGAATAAATGTGAATGGCATTCGCTGGCAGTGGGTGTGCGGGATTCAGTCAGCATCCGTGTCACTCGGCATCGTGGTTCTCGATCTCACTGTCCACACCACACTCCACGCTCACACAACAACGCTCGTGAAAGCACCACAATCACAGCCAAGATATAAAAATGATGATGATGACTGAAGATGAGAGTTAATATTCATTTTTAACAAACAGCTCCAATAGCTGTGCCTTTGATCCTCTCCTTCCACCACCCGCCACGACACTCTCCCTGATGGGTAGGTACTATCATTACTATCCCGTCTTACAGACAAGGAAACAGGGACACAGGGAGCTTAGGTAACGTGCGAACATCGTGGGCAGCCTGGCTCCACATCCTGAGCTGTCTCCCTTGTGAGTGTCAAAGGTGTTGTGGTGTGTCTGGCATCCTTATCAAGGGTCAGCAAAAAGAACTGCTATTGCCATAGAGAAAAGCCCGAAGTTTCTCTCGTACTGAATGCTTCTCCAGACTGTAGGCATTGCCAATGAGATTTCACGTTCTCTAAATGTGATGTTTCCTTTGTGTCAGGAAGAGCCAGTTGGACTTCTTTTTTTTTCCCCCCTTAGAACTAGTTTATTATCATAACACTATGTGAATTGTGTAAATCTTAAATGGCCAACCTGCTCTCTGTCGTTCATGCAATTAAAGGCTGGGAAGTACAAGCCAAATAGCCTAATAAAAGATAATTCACCTGTCACGTCCTTCACTTAAAATATTTTAGAGGTTGGGTCATCTCCAGATGAAAGAACAGGTTTTTAAATCAGCTATTTGGAATTAGGAACAGTTCCTTTCTCATACATGCACATTACATCAGAGGAAAGAGGTTCCCAAGCTAGCCCGTGGTTTTATAACCTCTGGAATTGGACTGACAAAACTCTCATTTCTCCTCTCCCCATATTCCCAAGATTCTGTGGACCAAGGGCTTCTGGGTCTCCTTGATAGAAAGCAGAAAGGTATCCCCAAACCACATGCCCCCACCCCGCTGTGGGCCCAAGGGTGAGAAGGGGAAGCTCTGAGCCCCAGGAGGGCAGGGACCTTGCAGGAGCCCAACACCTGGAGTCGGGGCTGAGGTTCACAGCAGAGGCAGGCAGGGAGATGCTGAATGAAGGGGGAAGACACAGTCGGTTCAGCCTTTGATCCTCTCCTTCCACCACCCGCCACGACACTCTCCGCTCCCTCATTTTTGCTCTGGGGATGGGGGATCCCCTGGCTCTGAGCTGTGGCCTTGAGGTTGGACTGAGGGGAGGGAGCAGGGCTTGGGCAAAGAAATGATGCTCCTGGGTGGAAACCGGATCACAGGGAGTCCATGTCTAAGAGCAAGGTCCAGACTCTTCCCAGACTGGGCATCTGCAGGTCGAATCACTCGGGGCCAATATGCTGTTAATCCCCATCAGTGTTGATACCCAATATGTTGCTGCTGAATTCATCAGGCATAAAATGACCAAAACAATTTTTTAAACACCCTAACCAAATCATATATGTCCTCACTGCCAGGTATGAATGACATTTGGTTGGTGGCAGAGTTCCAAGACCAAGTTCTCAGGGGAGACAAGCTTGCAGATGTTCAGAGTCAGGCACCCTGTCTCTGGGAAAGGATTTCCCTCCCCTCCCCCAGGCAGCTAAGGAAAGCTCTGGCGCCACCAAGCTGTCTTCTTTCCCCTCTCCCCATCCCACTTCCGCGGGGAAAGGACCCAGGTCAAAATATTCCTTCAATGTGGATGCCATTTGTAGCATTTACATGCTTGACTCCTGGAAATAACTATTTTCACTTCCCCAGATCTCCACATCTCCACATTTCGGCTTTTGCACAACTTCCCACCCCGCCTAGAGCACTCTTCCCTCTTCATGTCACCTGCTGAGCTTGCCCTTCAGGGATCTCTTAATTGTGCCTCCGACTGGAAAGGCTTCCCCGGCTCCCAAGACCAGATTTGGTATCCCTCCTATGTGTCTCCAATCCTCTGTCCTTCTCTAACATAGCTCCTGTCACTTTGTGTTGTTGGTCATTGCTATTTACTCACTCTTTGGTCTCCCATCCAAACTGTACACTCAGTGGGGCTAAGACCTTGTCTGATTAAACCACTCATGTATCCCCAGTGTCTAGGACAGTTCTTGTCACATAATGGGTTCTTAGTGAATGAATGATGAAGACTGACAAGGACACAGTGGTGAGACCATGAAATGCTTCTACGATTACTTAGCAACATCACAGGCTGCAGAATCCTGTGCCACACATGACCCACCGCTCACAATTCCTGCCAGGATCACACCCGAGAAGAGCAAGGTGATGGAGATGTAAGGGAAGTCCCAGAATTGCTCTTGAAAGAACCCAGACTAAGACAAACAGTAAATTCAGGAAGGTGGACATTGACAGGAGAGGGAAGACACGGGAGAGAGTAAAAGACAAAACTGCACATGCTTGAGATGTGGTAATGAACTCTCGGAAAGAGTGGTGGATATTTCCTCTGGTTATTTTTCTGAAGAAGCAGATATTCATGAAAAGGAAATGACAAATACCTTTCCATCTTCCAGGACAGAATAGGTAATGATTGCAAACAGATTTTTAAAGTACATAACAAGTTGTAAGAAGTATTTAGCACAAATTAAGACAAACTCCAAAAAGGACTAGAAGAGCCAAATAAGGCCATGAAGGAAGGAGAGAGGGTCAGGTATGCTAAATCCACTCTAGCCCAAGAACTGTGGGAAGGGTGAATTTGGTTATAGAAAAGAATTTATTGCCATAGCAGGGTTTTTTTGTAAAGATAACAATAACAATGAAAAAAACAGCCAACATTGCCTTAAGTTCTACTCTATGCAGAAGGAAATAGGGCTTTATGTAGACTAACTTATCTAATCGCTTCCCTAGGGCTTTATGTAGACTATCTTATCTAATCCCTTCCCTGCCATCAGTTCTGTTATTTTTATCCTTACTTTACAGATAGTGAGACACAGCGAATTTGAATAAATTAGCCACACATGGTCACACAACTAAAAGTTATAGATGGGAAGATATAGCTCGTCCTATCTATCTATCTATCTATTTACCTATCTATCCATCCATCCATCACTTAAATATGTATATCTATTCACCTATATCTATAAATACTTATATTTTATCCATACAGTGAGATCTGGTGAGCTTTAATTGCAAAACAACTTGAGAGAAAATATAATTATAAGAAGTCCAGGACCTGCACAGCAGGAGGAGAGGCATCACAGCCTGAGGGGGGCCTCGGAGTGTGGAGTTCTGGAGTTCTGGACAGTCGGTAAAAGAAGCCTACCCATCTTTCCTCAAGAAACTATACCAAACTGAATTAGAATTTCCTCATCTTAATTACAACTATCCAAAGTGATAATCTCACTTGTCCAGTTTAAGTCAGGTGTCAATACCAGGCTTACTCAATCATGCCTGACAGGAGACCATCAAGAAGGAGGATTTTTCTTGTCACTTAAGAGCACAATTTGGGGACCATGGATCAAGAATGTGGGAATAATGGGAAGCTATCTAAACTGGCCAAATTGGGAAAATCAACCCTAGCTTTCAGTACAGCATTAGACATCACAACTGCAAGACCCTCATCTCTATCTGTTTTTAGGATTCTTGAGTTTATTGATTGAGATAAAAATATGATTTCATTTTCATTTGTCTTAAACTTAGCTTTTGTTTGAAACTGACTTTACCAACTCAACTTCTGTGCTTACCTGAAATGTCTGTGATTTGCAACTTAGTTTCACATAATCAACAATAAAGCAAAATTGCTTAAAGATACAATTTTTGAAAAATTATTAGTCGACTGGCTGTATTTTTTCCATGATTGTTCTCCCATTTGGTACTGTATTACATTTCTCTTTAAAATTCTCATGCTTAAAATAAAGTAATAGGTAAAAATAACCATAAATAAAGTGAGCATCCATTTTCAGAGATATACCAATCCAAAAAAAAAAAAAAAAAAAAGAATTCCAGAAAGAGAAACTGAGGTCAGAAGCAATGCCTGGGCTGTGTTGCCCAGGCAGATGGGCAACATTGTCAATAGGCAGGTATAGCTCTTATCTTGAGAGAATGGGGTCATATTTACTGGCAGGTTTACTTTTCTGTCATCCTCATCCTGATGATAAGCAATTTCTGATTTAAAAAACACTGCTGATAGCAGGGATGGCCAATTTATCTATTGTCTTGACCAAAAAACAGCCCATATTCCCTGACATAGTTGTCTCTCTAGCTTAGCATCTTTAGGAAAGAGGCTTATGATAAAATAGGAAGGAGTATGCCCTAAGGACCATGGAATAGGTTTTGCAGGCTGTAAACTGCACGGTTCCCAGGGACTGCTACTCACAGTGGAAACTCACTTAATGGAGCCCCTGGAGTTGTGTAGTGTACAACCTGTGTAACTGTACACGGCAGACCCCCCTGCTTCCACCAATGACACCAACCATATGAACTGAATAACAAATGGCACTATTGGAGCCTTCTCACTTCTCACTGTTTGAGGCACATTTGCAGACAGAATATTAAGATTATAGTTAGACACAAGCTCTGAAAAGAAGAAATGAAGCATTGACATAAAGGAGGGGAAAAAAAAAATAGCAAGAGCTGTCTCTGAGTTTGCATTGCCTTGAATGTTCACAGCCTCCTGTCGCCTTTCTAGGAAGTGCCCCTGTTTGTCGCTGGGGTTTTACAGCCAATTGGGGAACTAGTTGAAAAACCCTGGATAGAAATAGAAACTCAACAAGAAGTGAAACCAAGCTCCATCCAAGAATGAAACCACAACCGATCACATGAGAGGCCCATGTCATCACCTGGCCCATGAACAGCGGAGCAGATTTATTGATGATCTGGTCCAGCCGCCAGACAGCTGCATTCATCCCTGTAAGTGACAGGACGGAAACACTGCAACTCAGTGCAGGAGTCTCTCCTCCTGGTGAATTTAATGTCGTGTATTTGCTAGATTTGCGAGCCCGCACTGGGTGAACGGCAGTGAAAACAGGAAAGATCCCTTTTAGTCTGACTAGAGATTAATCATAGGATTTTCAACCTGGAAAAGACCTCTGAGATCAGTTCTGTTAGAATTTGAACAATTAACCAAGGAGTAAACTGAGGGCTAGAGAGATTAGGTAACTTGGAATTATTACAACTCCTGTCTCAGCACTCTTTCTATCACATCCCACTGTCCGAACAACAATAGTATTAATAGCCATTATGACTCACACGTTGACAGGGCAGAGAGGGAAAAAACAGGGGACGAAGGACAGAAATAGTTGAATACTCTTTGCCACACGCATAGTTCTAAGCCTTCTACACATATTCATCTCACTCAACCCTCGCAACAACTCTAAGGGGTCCGTAGTATCTCCCTTTTACAAATTAAGAAACTGAGACATAAAGAAGTGAAATTAATTAAGGTCACAGGGAAGGTAAATGGTGGAGCTGAGATTCAAACCTAGGCAGTCTGACCCTAAAGCTTATTCTCTTAACTATTCCACCATCATTAAAGAACATATTTACAAGATGATTTTTAAAATTAGAATAAACCTCAGATCTGAATCTGTGCTTTATTTTAGATTTCTTTAAAATTAATTAAGAGCAAGCAGGAAGATTTTCTTTTACCCAGAGACAGGACACTTTCAACACCATGTCACCTGGCTTGTACTGACATAGCTGTTTTATTTTGGGTGTCGTTATTTAAGCCACAGTACATCCAAATAAGTGTAGTTTAGAAGAAAACATGATTATAAGGGGCTTCTACTCTTTGTAAGGAGTATATTTTAATAGAGTCCTCTGTAATAGCTTCCTTTATCTTGGCTATCAACTCTCATGAACGTTTTCTAGCCAAGAGTACCAACTGCACAAATATAGGGTAAGACAAGATCTCCTGCTTTAGTTTGGCAATTTGAATATCTCACAATGAAAATGATCCAAGTTTTATAAATGGAAGAAAAAATAAAAAGATGCCAGATTCTTCCATTTAGCTCCATTATTGAAAAAAATGATTCTACCTCTCATTACTAGTGATTAGGTGATAATCAAGTCACACTTGGGGATGAATTTTCTGGGGAAAGTAGAAGCTTATCACAGACAAAAATTAAGAAATCTTTTAATTCACTTATTTTTCAAATCTAAAATGACCAAAGAACCTCTGTAATATATTCAGAGGGATTTCTCTCCCGAAAGTATGGTCTATATATCCTTTTGATAATAACAGTCTCATCCATTTCTTACATGCTTCCCATGTGCAGATATAGTGCTAAGTGCTTTACAAATCCTGTATGTCACATAATCCTTCCCAAAAGTGAGCTGGCGGCAAGGTGGGGGGTTGTCATAATTTCTCTCATTCTACAGATGAGGAAAGTAAAGTCTAGAGAAGTTAAGTAACTTGCAGCTGGTAAGAGCCATAGCTGGCTTTAGCTGCATTCAAATGCAGGTCTCTTTGACTCCAAATACCTTCTATTAAATGCTACTTTCCTGCCTTTCTCGGAGCGCTAATTGTCTCATCAACTCTGTTCACTAAATCAGGTCTACTTCTCAGCAGATTAGAGAACATGTGATGCCCTGTTATATCCACAGCTCACCAGCCAGCTGGCCTCTGTTGTCACCTGTGAGGCTTACAATCCAGTCCTTCTGAATGGTGTTGGTCAGTGCTGTGCTGGCCAGGTTCGCCAGGGCTGCCAGGGTGATCACAGCTGTGAAGCAGACCACTGAAGGAAGGAGGGTAAACGGAGTTTGGAACCCAGGGATAGACTTTCTCAGCCCATTGTAATACATACAGTTACTTATCTGACAGTTTGAAGAGCATCTAAATGAACCCAAAGACTTTTGAGAGAAAGAGGTTCAATGCAGGTTTGAAGCCAAATGTTGTATTTATTCTCAGCGTTTTCTTCTTCCCACCCCAGTAGCACCAGATCCGGTGCTAATCTGTACCTTGCAGAGACTCTGCTGTTCTATTGCCTTCATGACTGTGAGATTTAGACTCTGACTAACAAATTAGGGGTAAGGAGAACACTGGTGAAAGATTAGCCAGATCCCAGATCAGTGAGCAGGGCCATCCAGAGATGACTCACTGAAGGGCATTCTGGTCTTGCCTGTGACATTCACTCTCACAGCACAGGGGGGAGATGGCAGACACTCACAGTGAACCAGCCTTGCCATACTTGCTCCGGCTCCCTTCTGTATGAGAACACAAGCATCAGGACCGCACAGCCGGTGGTGATAGAGGCATTCTGAGTGAAGAGCAAGACATGGCCAACTGCAAAGGGAAACAATATTTATTCTTGGTTTTAAGAGACAGGTTACAATTACATCATCGTTTAATGCAGAGTGACTGCAGTTGACCAAACCCCTGTGCCAACCAGGGTTATCATTCCCATCAGCAATCATAGGCTGAGTAGGAAGCAAAGAGCAGGCCTGTGTGCTCACTAAAGGCAAAGCCTTTACAACCAGAAGAAGAAGAAGAAAAAAAAGCTGGGTTTTGCAAGCAAATGAAAACATGCTTTGAGAGTAAGATGATATGAAAAGCAGGATATTAGATAAATCAAAGCACTTACATTTTTCTACTGATATATCACACTCTTCTTTAATTTGTGACTGAAGTTATCAACATGGCCTAAGGACCAACAGTCCAGATTTTAAATAAGTTAGCCTTTTCAGTGCTGTGCTTTCAGAGAATGCCTTGTCAAACCTCCTAGGTGAAATGAAAACAATCAGGCTGACTGGTAATCAAAAGACTTGGGAAATCCTACATTCTGCTTGGGTAAAGGAAGGTTAAAGAGATATTAGAGGGAAAAGCTAAAAATGGATTGACATTTGAACAAATAAGTCTCCAGATAGTAATTCCCAGTTTAGACAGATTACTTGGTATAAAAGTTATCTTTTACACATAGAAATTGTCTTTAATAGAAATTACATGAGTATATTATACATAGGTAATACCAGAGTATTAAAATGAAACATGTTTTTAGGAATTTAATATTAAAAATCTGTGATGGATAAATATCTAAAAACTACAATAAAATATTTTAAATATAGTACCAGAGAATGACAGAAAGCTGGATACCGCTTTTTCTAGTTTTTAAAACTTATGCCCTGTCATTATTAAGTTCATATCTGTATTTTATTTCACTAAGTAAACCAAAAAAGCTAGTGAGGTCATAATTTACCATATCATTATATATGTATTACCTTTTTTTCTTGGTTTCCTGTTGATCCAATCACCAATTAATACCCTAAATATTAATACAGATCCAGCTACCACTAAGCCAAACACTGCTGTTAGTAGAAGATTGTATCCGTATAATTTTATCAGGACCACAGATATGGCAAAGTGCCACATTCAGTCTCCCTGCAAGGCAGTAGAAGCAAAGCATGTTTTAATCATTGACCTAAAAGATGGAACAAAGTTAAAATCCAGAAAGATGCATTTCTCTCAAATGACATGTAATATGCAGAATTTAAAACCAGAATGTCCAAAGTTACACTTTTATGTAGTACAAGTATAACATTTTTTTTTTTTTTTTTTTTGCGGTAGGCGGGCCTCTCACTGTTGTGGCCTCTCCCGTTGCGGAGCACAGGCCCCGGACGCGCAGGCTCGGCGGCCATGGCTCACGGGCCCAGCCGCTCCGCGGCATGTGGGATCTTCCTGGACCGGGGCACGAACCCGTGTCCCCTGCATCGGCAGGCGGACTCTCAACCACTGCGCCACCAGGGAAGCCCATAATTTTTAATGCAATACAATTATACTTTAAAAAACTGAACAGAATGTTATTTTAAAATCTTAAAACACCAAAAAGTCAAGAAGCCCAGGAGAGAATGTCCGATGAACACTTGGAGAACATGAGAAGCCCAAGAATTAAGCCTAGGCTACCCTGAAGTATCTGCTGATTCAGAAGAAACAACTGTGAAACAGAACTGCAGTTTTAGCAGCCTCAGAAAGTCAGAAGATGGAAGTCTATGCTCACCAAAGACAAAGATAAAAATAGTTCTTACTTTAGGCTGAGCTATAACTCCACCCTTAGGGTAAGTCAGAGTAAACTACAAGTAAGCTAACCATTGCATGGACTTGTAGTCCAGCTTTACCTCATCTGATGACCCAGAAAACCTCAAGCCTTGAGCTTGAATTAAAATGGCTACTGCTCACTATGCATCTGGGAGAAGCATTAAAATCCTCTCTAAAAGAAAATACTATCATCTTAGGCTTCAAAATACTTCTACAATAATTTTATTTTTATTTATTTATTTTTTGGTATGTTTAATATTTATTATAATAATTTTAAAACACAATGCCCAGCACACAGTCAAAGATAACCAGTCATATAAGGAAATGAAACACTATGAGCAAAATCTACAATAAATAACATACAATAGAAACAGACCTATTGAGACTTCGGATATTTAAATTACCAGACACAGGCTGTAAAATAATAATGCTTACTCTATTTAAAGAAATAAATGCCAATTTTGACAATCTGAGCAGGGAATTGGAAACTGTAAAAAATGATGTGGTCAGTTTGAAAAAGAACTAAAGAGAAATTCTAGGACTGAAAAATATAGCAATAGAAATTAAAATTCAATTGATAGTTTCAATAGGAGGTTATAATTAAAGAAAAATTAGTTAACTGTAGATATGTATGAAGAAAAACCCACAATAAAACACAGAAAGACAAACTGAGGGAAACATGGTAGGAACAAAAATGAAAAAGGAGAAAAAGAAACATATAACAGGCCAGACAAATAGAAAACACAAAATAACATGGTAGATTTAGCGTAAATATATCATAAGCTACCAATAAGTATAAATAAACTAAATGTTCAAATTAGAGGATAAAGAGTGACAAATTGGATTCAAAAATACAGCTAGATGCTATTTACAAGAGACACATTAAAACAAAAGACTAAGAAAGATTGAAGAAAATGACAGATAATTAACCGAAAAGAATCCATGTCACTGAATTGATACAAAAGTAGGCTTTAAGGCAAAAAAAGATTACTGGAAATAAAGAGAATCATTTCATAATGATAAAGGCTTAATTGATCAGGAAGATATAAAAATTCCAATTTTGTATGTACCTAATAACAAGGGCTCAAAATATATGACTCAAAAATCTGTAGAGTTAAAAGAAGAAATAGATAATCATTGTGGGAGATTTTAACTCACCATCTCCCTCTTGGTAATTGATAGAATAAACAAAAAATATAAATATATAGTAAGAATATACACTTATATATATCTTATATGTTATATATGTGTGTGTGTTCTACGTAAAGGTTACATAAAAAACAGTGTACTTGACAACTTTAGAATACACTTGCTTTTTAAGCACATGAAACATTTGTACAAATCAACAAAATGACCAGATAATGGATCTTAGAGCAAATCTTATTTTCAAAATACTGAACCATACAGAGAATGTTCTCTGACCTCAAGGCAATTAAGCTAAAATCAATAAGAAAGAAAATCAGAAATTCCTCATATGTTTGTAAATTAAGAAATTCGTTTCTAAATAATCCATAGGTCAAGCTGGCAATCAGAAAGGACATTATAAAATATTTCAAACAGAGTATATCAACTTGTCAGATGCTATTGATATACTGTTTAAAGAGAAATTTGTAGTTTAAAATGCATATATTAGAAAAGAAAGGCTGAGTTTAATGAGCTAAGTATCTATATTAAAAAGTTAGAAAAGGAACAGCAAATTAAACCCAAAGAAAATAGAAGAAAAGCAATAATAAAGGTAAGAGAAGAAATCAATGAACTAGGAAAATGAACATACAATAGAAAAGCTTAATAAAGCCAAAATCTGGCTCTTTGGAAAACTAATAAAATAAACTGTGGTTTATTATGCAATGAAATACTACACAGCAATAAAAAGTAGCAACCCAGGGCTGTTTGCAAAAACATGGGATTACATACATAATGTTGAGCAAAAGAAGCAAGATAAAATAGAATATATACGGTAGAACTTCATTTATGGAAAGTTCAAACTAAACTTGAAATTAACTCAACTATATCATTTAGGGATGCCTACATCAGTGGTGAAACTATAAACAAAAGCAGGGAAGTAGGGCTTCCCTGGTGGCGCAGTGGTTGAGAATCTGCCTGCCAATGCAGGGAATATGGGTTCGAGCCCTGGTCTGGGAAGATCCCACATGCCGCGGAGCAACTGCGCCCGTGAGCCACAACTACTGAGCCTGCGCGTCTGGAGTTTGTGCTCCGCAACAGAGAGGCCGCGATAGTGAGAGGCCCGCGCACCGTGATGAAGAGTGGCCCCCACTCGCCACAACTAGAGAAAGCCCTCGCACAGAAATGAAGACCCAACACAGCCAAAAATAAAAATAAATTAATTAATTAAAAAAAAAATAACAAAAGCAAGGAAGTAAATGCCAGAAAAGTGGGGCTCCTGGCTACTTCCCTTTGTGAGGAAGGGGTATAATTGAGAAGGACCCTATGAGGGACTTCTTGGGTGCTGGCTACATCCTAGCTTTTGACTTGAGTGGTGGTTTCATGTATTCACTTTGTGTTTGTTATAATTGTTCCATATATATATGGATATATATACATGATGCACTTTCCTCTATTTGTGCTAGAGTTTGTAATTCAAAACATTTTTTAACAAAAATATACACACATTTTGCATCAGTTATTTCGAGACATTCTAATTGTCTATTACAGTTCTCTTAACCATTTAAAATATATTAATTTCATTTTGATTCATCTTACCTGTATTGATAAGGCACAGCTTACATAAATCAAAAATCTTGGACTGATGAGGTAGGTCAAAGTTGCTCCTAAAACACATATTTCCAAATGATAAACATTATGAAATAGTAAAAAAAAAAATTATATATATGTATATTTTTTTACTATTTCGTAATGTTTATCATTTGGAAATATGTGTTTATATTTCTTTAAAGCAAATTTTGCCTGTTAACTCAGAGAAAGTGAAATCCTGTTTGGCATGGGTTTGCTTTCAGACACTAGCCTGGTGCGAAATAAAAACACAGGCAACAGAAAAGCACATGGTTTTGTTCAACAAGTGAGAGGATTCTCAGGGCTTCTGCTTTGTTTTCCTTTGATTTATTTGCCATTGAGTGACCACTAGGGAAATATTTAACCATATCCCTTTTCTCGCATCTAGAGATGGAGTCAGAGAAGTAAGCAAGCCATTGCACTGAGATATGTGCTTTAAAGGAAGTAGCCCAGAGTGTGATGAAGAACATAGAAATGGCAGCCACTCAACCTGGGAAGGCAGAGCAGGGACTTCAAGGGGACGTTACCCCTCAGCAAAATCTGAGGGCCAAGAGGGAGTCACTAGGAAGGAGGTTTGAGGGTGGAGCTAGCTTTCTAGGTCAGGAGAACCATGGGTTCGAAGGTCTGGAGAAAAGAGAAAGCAAACTGCAAACAAGAAAATCCAGAGGCTGGGGTGTAAAGTACCAAGTCAGAGAGAGTAGGAAGTGGGGAGGATGAAGCAAGTGCAGGGGAGATCCCTTCTTTCCAGAAAGAATAGGAAAGAGAGGCCGATCATTAAAGCCACTGGGCTCCTCTGTGGATGCCCAGCTGCAGGGGCCTCATCTCTGCAGGGGCCTTTCAAACACACCCACTACACCTGCTGAGCTGTGGGTCTGTCTCAGCTCTTCACCCAGGAACCCTCTCCTGCTTCCCTCCTGCCCATCTTGACCATCATTCTTTATTCTCACCTTTCTGACACCCTCACCAAAATAGCACCTGATCCCCATCTGTGCCAGCTACTGACGTCCCAGTCTTTCTGGTCTCTCGCTGCAACCTCCAGTGTGTCTTCCTCATTTTAGAGAGCCCTGTTAAAGCCCTTTTCATCAGCTCCCACCACCCTCCACCTACCTGCATTGCTATAACTTCTATACAGGCTACCACCAATTTAAACAACCCTCCTCCAGAATAGCCCTGATATAGTAACAAGAATTCCTTGCTTCCTTCCTTCCGTCCTTCCTTCCTTCCTCCCTTCCTCCCTCCCTCCGTTCCATCCCTCCTTCCTGCCAGCCCTCTTTTATGTATTCACACATTCAAAACTTAATGAGCATCTACTATCTTTCAGGTATTCTGCCAGGCACTAGAGATAAAGTGGTAAAAAAATATTAGGGTTCTCACTCTTCTGTTATCCAGGGATAACAAACAACAGACAATGACTTATAACCTAGTGTGATGAGTTTCCTGTTAGACGGGGGTTGGTATCACCCAGTCACTCCACAAGCCAGTCATGGAGGAACTATGGCAGGTCACTTAGGAGGCTTTCTGGAACCCAAAGGGCAACAGAAGGCACTGAGGAAGGCTGTCAAAGTTGGACATACCATCTCCTGACACAGGAGCACCACCCAGCCACGCAGCTCAGTGCTGGAAAACTAGTGCCTTGGGTCCTTCACATGCGCAGATATCACCAACCCTGTGGCCTTTCCCCAGGTGCACCTCTACTCTTCACCACCTCAGCAATGCCTGAGGCATCAGCACTTTGCTATCCACATCACAGCCCAGCAATGGACAAATCTTCCAGTGACGGTTACTGCACTGAAGAGCAGGGTCTTTGGCTGGTAGCCCAGTCTGCTCTAGGCCGGCCCTGCTGGCCCCCAGCTACTAGCAAGAATTTGTTGCGAGCTGGCCCCTCACATCAGGAATTCTCTGGATTGTTATTCGACCTTCCATCTGGCCCAGTGAGAGGAGAGGTTCTGGCCGGGGGTACATTACTCGCCATTGGCTGATCTCCCTTCAAATACGTTATCACTAAACATAAGCGGGCCCTTAGGCTGCCCACCCTCACACTGTGTTTTTCTCGTCCATTTACTTTCCTACTTTCCTGATTTCTCTTCTCTCTTGGAACATTTCCCACCCTCACTCTGCGCTGATAGCCTGTTTGCTAAGCCACTAAAGATATAAAAGCAGTGGAAGAGGACTTCCTTCACTTCCCACCATTACACCTTCCCACCTGCCCACACCTGTGGCTCCACCTTTACCTCCTGTTTCTATGGGCGCCCAGCAAAGCCACTCCTCACCACACCTCTCTCTCCCATCCTCCAGGACATTGATCCTTTTTTTTTTTAAGTGATGTGCCCTTACTATATTTAAGTTAAAGAGAAATGTTTCAGACTTCCCTGGTGGCACGGTGGTTAAGAATCCGCCTGCCAATTTAGGGGACCCAGGTTCAATCGCTGGTCCAGGAAGATCCCACATGCCACGGAGCAGCTAAGCCCGTGTGCCACAACTACTAAGCCTGCGCTCTAGAGCCCGCGAGCCACAATTACTGAGCCCGCATGCTGCAACTACTGAAGCCTGTGCACTTAGAGCTCCACAAGAGAAGCCACTGCAGTGAGAAGCTCGCGCACCACAACCAAGAGTAGCCCCCGCTCGCCACAACTAGAGAAAGCCTGTGCACAGCAATGAAGACGCAGTGCAGCCAAAAATAAATAAATAAGAATGCAAAAAAAGAGAGAAATGTTTCATATAAAACACTGGAAAGAATCACTGAAATATTTATCCTAAGCGTTAAATCTAAGTTTGGAGGTAGAATAGTCACGTGGCTTCTATCAGCAATGGGACGTCTCCCAGGGGTCACCGCAGGGAGACAGGCAAGCCATAGGCTACAGTGCAGCCCCAATAAGATACTTGAGTCAGGGACCCTGGGTGGGGGGATGGGGTTGGTGCTGGTTGACATAGTAGAGAAAAGGGGGCTCTTGGGCCTGCTCCAAGCCAGCCCTGCCACAGAGCCCTGGTGTAGCAGTCAGTGTCACAGTCAGCCACAACCAGAAGGTACCCAGAAACAGGGGACAGCCAGCCATGATATACCTGAGCACAATGCCAGCCATTAACACCAAATGCTAAATCATCAGACAAATGTGCCATTGTGGTCTTGAGGGACATCCGGACACGCAAAGACCTTCTGGCCCAGGCCAGGCAAGGCTATGTCTGCCTCCCAAGGACACATGACTACGGCTCCCAGTGATGGTTAGGTGGCTATTATTGGTCTGGGGATTCATTTTAATCCATCTACAATGAGTGTGCAGCATTCTATCTAAAAGAAAGCCGACTTTGGGGCCAAGGGCTAGGGAAGAGGACAGGAGGGAACTCTAGTTAGGACTACTACTTGCTCTGATCAGAACTTCCATTTAAACAGCCCAGATGTCGAGATTATCTTAGATTGGCCTCACACAGGTTGGGGAGAAAGTAGAAGTTAGAACAATTGTTGAAAGCTTCTGGTTTTCTCTTTATTAAGTCTGATGACTCAGACTGAATTGGGGCTTTTTGCAATAGGCAAGCACATCCTTCTTACACAAATGAGAGAACATGTAACTCACCTATCACAAATCCTTGCAAAGAGAGGACACTAGATCAACTGTGGCTAAAAATAGGATGAGCGGTAGTATATATTCTATCCTGCTGCCTAATGTCCATCACAATGAGGACAAGCTTTAAAAGCAAACTGTATATTGAAATGTATTATAAAACTTGAAAGTGAAACAAAAGATAGATTTCAAGGCTGGTTATAGTTTCTATTTCACTGGACTAAAGAGACCCTGTCCAGGAAGACAAGAAAGTTAAAGTCTCTTTTGGGCACCATTTACTTTCCTGTTAAACAGCAACAGGATATAGTGAAGAATGAATTTTGGTTCTACTTTCATTTAAAATCATTTCTGTTACCTAGTAAAGCAGAACCATATCCTCTCTAGAGAAAAAGAGCATATGTTTAACACATGGGAAATAGCTGCCATTTCCCCTTTTTCTGTTAACAGAACGTCAGTCTTGCTCTGGGAGACAGTGCATCCCTAGCCCCAGGGGATGAATCACAACTGATGTAAGTCACTTATTGTGATGGCATTTCCCAGACCCCCTGTAGCTAGGATTGGCCTCTGACTGTTCTAGCCACTGAGGTGGAAGGAGAAGTCTCCTGGGGGCTTCTGGGAAAGATTTTGCTTTCTTTTTCTTTTTTTGCCAACATCTATTTTTTTTTTAATTATACACATACTAACAGGTGTGAGATGATGTCTCTTTGTGGGTTTTTTTTTTTTTGAAGTATAGTTGATTTACAATATTTCAGGTATACAGCAAACTGATTCAGCTACATATATATATATGTATGTATATATATATTCTTTTTCAGATTCTTTTCCATTATAGCTTATTATAAGATACTGAATATAGTTCCCTGTGCTATTCAGTAGGTCCTTGCTGTTTATCTACCTTCTATTTAGTAGTGTGTATCTGTTTATTTCAAATTCCAAATTTATCCCTCCCCCCAACCCCAAGATTTTGCTTTCTGATAAAAGAATCAAGTGCAAGAGGAGAGCTTGCTTTTGCTCTTCCTCACCCATCGCTTTGCCTTTGACTGTGGCTGTGATGCCTAGAGCTGTAGCAGCGGCCTCGCAGTCATAAACTGACACTGTCAGAAGCCAGTGGGCTGAGGGTGACAAGGCAGATGGGAAGAACCGCCGGGGCCTTGAAGGCATCACTCAATTGCTGAAACAACCCTGACTGGATAACTTGTACACTTCTTGTTTAGTAAGTAATGAAGGTTCTTTGAGATTCAGACCTTGCCAGTTGAGTTTTCTTTTGCTTGCAGCCAGAAACATTTCCAACTGATACACAGACCTCTAATGACTGGTTCAATGACTGCCCATATACCCAGTATCGAAATTTCACTATTGCTAATATGTACCATATTTGTTTTATCTCTGTGTGTATGTGTATTTTCAATATATGTTGAAATTAAGTTGTCGATATCATAACTTACCCCTTCAGCACCTATCTCCTAAAAGTAAGCACATTTCCCTTCATGACTACAAGGCTATTCTCTCTCCTAAAAATATTACTAATTCTCTGATAGTATCTGAGAGCTAGTCCATACTCAGTTTCCTTTATTATCCCTCAAACATCTTTTTGTAGTTGGCAAAAACTTCCATTTAAATGGTACAATGGGACTTGGGGTTTTGTTTTACTTTTTCTTCTTCTTTGAATCAAAAAGAAAGATCGGGACTTCCCTCGTGGCGCAGTGGTTAACAATCTGCCTGCCAATGCAGGGGACCCACATTCAAGCCCTGGTCCAGAAAGATACCACATGCCGCAGAGCAACTAAGGCCATGTGCCACAACTACTGAAGCCTGTGCACCTAGAGTCTGTGCTCCACAACAAGAAACAATGAGAAGGCCGCACACTGCAACGAAGCATAGCCCCCGCTCATCTCAACTAGAGAAAGCCCGCGTGCAGCAACGAAGACCCAACGCAGCCAAAAATAAATAATTATTTTTTTAAAAAGATTAATTTAAAAAATATATATAAAAAATAAATTAAAAAAAAAAAAAAGAAAGATTCATCACCCCCTCCTCCTGCCACGACAGAGTTTCATTCTTCAGCCCATGATGGCTTCTGAGCTCAGGAGAGCCTGGCAAGACTTGAATAAAGCTTTGGAATTAAGACTGTAACAAATCACCTCAGCCATACATCCTTCAAAAGCGTTGTAAGAATTCCCATTTGGAAGCTTATTTGGGCTTGGGTTCCTGGTTCCTCATGTTCTTATCGATCAGACTTTGAGGCAAAGGACTATGGACACGAGTGTGGAGTCAAGCTCTCTGTGCGGCAGGCTGCTCTGATTTGGGGACCTAACTTTATTCCCCCTCCCCAAATGATCCTCCACATCCCACTCCACAATTTACATGTTAACGGTGGGACAAAATGAACAGGGGATGGCATTTTTTACCCCCAGTTGTAGTAATTACAATACTAATCGTGTATTTGAACTACTCAACACCCTTTATAGTCGACACTCCTTATAAACATAATTAGGAAAAAATTCAGATGCACCCACACTCTGAGAGAGATGGGTCAACAAAGCTAATTGTTTTGTGACATGTAAATTAATGAAATCAACAGTGGTTTTTGCAGAACACTGTTGCGTAAAGGACAAATGTTGCTTGATTATCTTTGTTTATTTTTTTTAACTTCCAATTTTACTTAATTAAAACCATTATGAGAGATTGGTTCAAGATGGCAGAGTAGAAGTACGTGCACTCACTCCCTCTTGCGAGAGCACCGGAATCACAACTAATTGCTGAACAATCATCAACAGGAAGGCACTGGAACTCACCAAATAAGGTACCCTACATCCAAAGACAAAAGAGAAGCCACAATGAGATGGTAAGAGGGGCGCAATCACAATAAAATCAAATCCCATAATTGTTGGGTGGGTGATTCACAAACTGGAGAACACTTATACCACAGTAGTCCACCCACTAGAGTGAAGGTTCTGAGCCCCACATCAGGCTTCCTGGGGGAGCCTGGGGGTCCGGCAATGGGAGGAGGAATTCCTAGAGAATCAGACTTTGAAGGCTAGTGGGATTTGATTGCAGAACTTCGACAGGACTGGGGGAAACAGAGACTCCACTCTTGGAGGGCAAATGCAAAGTAGTGTGTGCATCGGGACCCAGGGGAAGGAACAGTGACTCCATAGGACACTGAACTAGACCTACCTGCTAGTGTTGGAGGGTCCCCTGCAGAGGTGAGGGGTGGCTGTGGCTCACTGTGAGGAAAAGGACACTGGCAGCAAAAGTTCTGGGAAGTACTCCTTGTTGTGAGTAACTCCCAGAGTCTGCCATTAGCCTCACCAAAGAGCCCAGGTAAGCTCCAGTGCTGGGTAGCCTCAGGTCAAACAACCAACAGGGAGGGAACCCAGCCCCACCCGTGAGCAGTCAAGCGGATTAAAGTTTTACTGAGCTCTGCCCCACCAGAGCAACACCCAGCTCTACGTACCACCAGTCCCTTGCATCAGGAAACTTGCACAAGCCTCTTAGATAGCCTCATCCACCAGAGGGCAGACGGCAGAAGCAGGAAGAACTACAGTCCTGCAACCTGTGGAACAAAAACCACATTCACAGAAAGATAGACAAGATGAAAAGGCAGAGGGCTATGTACCAGATAAAGAAACAAGGTAAAACCCCAGAAAAACAACTAAATGAAGCAGAGAGAAGCAACCTTCCAGAAAAAGAATTCAGAATAATGATAGTGAAGTTGATCCAGGACCTCAGAAAAAGAATGGAGGCAAAGATCGAGAAGATGCAAGAAATGTTTAACAAAGACCTAGAAGAATTAAGGAACAAACAAACAGAGATGAACAATACAATAACTGAAATGAAAAATACAATAGAAGGAATCAATAGCACAATAACTGGGGCAGAAGAACAGATAAGTGACCTGGAAGGCAGAATGGTGGAATTCAAGCCATGGAATAGAATAAAGAAAAAAGAATGAAAAGAAATGTAGACAGCTTAAGAGATCTCTGGAACAACATTAAACACAACAACATTCTCATTATAGGGGTCCCAGAAGGAGAAGAGAGAGAGAAAGGACCAGAGAAAATATTTGAAGAGATTAGAGTCGAAAACTTCCCTAACATGGGAAAGGAAATAGCCACCCAAGCCCAGGAAGCGCAGAGAGTCCCAGGCAGGATAAACCCAAGGAGAAACACACTGAGACACATAGTAATCAAATTGACAAAAATTAAAGACAAAGAAAAATTATTGAAAGCAACAAGGGAAAAACGACAAATAACAAACAAGGGAACTCCCATAAGGTTAACAGCTGATTTCTCAGCTGAAACTCTACAAGCCAGAAGGGAGTGGCATGATATATTTAAAGTGATGAAAGGGAAGAACCTACAACCAAGATTACTCTACCGGCAAGGATCTCATTCAGATTCGACGGAGAAATCAAAAGCTTTACAGAGAAGCGAAAGCTAAGAGAATTCAGCACCACCGAACCAGCTCTACAACAAATGCTAAAGGAACTTCTCTAAGTGGCAAACACAAGAGAAGAAAAGCATGTACAAAAAGAAACCCATAACAATTAAGAAAATGGTCATAGGAACATACATATCGATAATTACCTTAAACGTGAATGGATTAAATGCTCCAACCAAAAGATTCAGGTTCGCTGAATGGATACAAAAACAAGACCCATATATATGCTGTCTACAAGACACCCACTTCAGACCTAGGGACACATACAGACTGAAAGTGAGGGGATGGAAAAAGATATTCCATGCAAATGGAAGTCAAAAAGAAAGCTGGAGTAGCAATATTCATATCAGATAAAATAGACTTTAAAATAAAGAATGTTACAAGAGACAAGGAAGGTCACTACATAATGATCAAGCGATCAATCCAAAAAGAAGATATAACAATTATAAATATATATACACCCAACATAGGAGCACCTCAATACATAAGGCAACTGCTAACAGCTATAAAAGAGGAAATCGACAGTAACACAATAATAGTGGGGGACTTTAACACCTTACTTACACCAATGGACAGATCATCCAAAATGAAAATTAATAAGGAAACAGAAGCTTTAAATGACACAATAGACCAGCTAGATTTAATTGATATTTATAGGACATTCCATCCAAAAACAGCAGATTACACTTTCTTCTCAAGTGCACATAGACTGTTCTCCAGGGTAGATCACATCTTGGGTCACAAATCAAACTTCAGTAAATTTAAGAAAATTGAAATCATATCAAGCATCTTTTCTGACCACAATGCTATAAGATTATAAATGAATTACAGGGAAAAAAACATCACAAACACATGGAGGCTAAACAATACGTTACTAAATAACCAAGAGATCACTGAAGAAATCAAAGAGGAAATGAAAAACTACCTAGAGACAAATTACAATGAAAACATGATGATCCAAAACCTATGGGAGACAGCAAAAGCAGTTCTAAGAGGGACGTTCATAGCAACACAAGCCTACCTCAAGAAACAAGAAAAATCTCAAATAAACAATCTAAACTTACACCTAAAGGAACTAGAGAAAGAAGAACAAACAAAACCCAAAGTTAGCAGAAGGAAAGAAATCATAAAGATCAGAGCAGAAATAAATGAAATAGAAACAAAGAAAACAATAAAACTAAAAGCTGGTTCTTTGAGAAGATAAACAAAATTGATAAACCATTAGCCAGACTCATTAAGAAAAAGAGGGAGAGGACTCAAATCAATAAAATTAGAAACGAAAAAGGAGAAGTTGCAACAGACACCACAGAGTACAAACCATCCTGAGAGACTACTACAAGCAACTCTATGCCAATAAATTGGACAGCCTGGAAGAAATGGACAAATTCTTAGAAAGGTATAACCTTCCAAGACTGAGCCAGGAAGAAATAGAAAATATGAACAGACAAATCACAAGTAATGAAATTGCAACTGTGATTAAAAATCTTCCAACAAAAAAAAGTCCAGGACCAGATGGCTTCACAGGTGAATTCTATCAAACATTTAGAGAAAACCTAACACCAATCCTTCTCAAATTCTTCCAAAAGATTACAGAGGAAGGAACACTCCCAGACTCATTCTATGAGCCCACCATCACCTGATACCAAAATCAGACAAAGATACTACAAAAAAGGAAAATTACAGACCAGTATCACTGATGAATATAGATGCAAAAATCCACAAAACTACTAGCAAACAGAATCCAACAACACATTAAAAGGATCATACACGATGATCAAGTGGGATTTATCCCAGGGATGCAAGGATTCTTCAATATACGCAAATCAATCAATGTGATACACCATATTAACAAATTGAAGAAGAAAAGCCATATGATCATCTCAATAGATGCAGAAAAAGCTTTTGACAAAATTCAACACCCATTTATGATAAAAACTCTCCAGAAAGTGGGCATAGAGGGAACCTGCCTCAACATAATAAAGGCCATATATGACAAACCCACAGCAAACATCATTCTCAATGGTGAAAAACTGAAAGCATTTCCTCTAAGATCAGGAACAAGACAAGGATATCCACTCTTGCCACTATTATTCAACATAGTTTTGGAAGTCCTAGCCATGGCAATCAGAGAAGTAAAAGAAATAAAAAGAATACAAATTGGAAAAAAAGTAAAACTGTCACTGTTTGCAGATGACATGATACTATACATGGAGAAAGACACCATCAGAAAACTACTAGAGCTAATCAATGAATTTGGTAAAGTTGCAGGATACAAAATTAATGCCCAGAAACCTCTTGCATTCCTATACACTAATGATGAAAAATCTGAAAGAGAAATTAAGGAAACACTCCCATTTACCATTGCAACAAAAAGAATAAAATACCTAGGAATAAAGCTACTTAGGGAGACAAAAGACCTGTATGCAGAAAAGTATAAGACACTGATGAAAGAAATTAAAGATGATACCAACAGATGGAGAGATATACCATGTTCTTGGATTGGAAGAATCAACATTGTGAAAATGACTATACTATCCAAAGCAATCTACAGATTCAATGCAATCCCTATCAAATTACCAATGGCATTTTTTACAGAACTAGAACAAAAAAATCTTAAAATTTGTATGGAGATACAAAACACCCCAAATAGCCAAAGCAGTCTTGAAGGAAAAAAAAGGAGCTGGAGGAATCAGACTCCCTGACTTCAGACTATACTACAAAGCTACAGTAATCAAGACAATATGGTATTGGCACAAAAACAGAAATATAGATCAATGGAACAGGATAGGAAACCCAGAGATAAACCCACACACCTATGGTCAACTAATCTATGACAAAGGAGGCAAGGATATACAGTGGAGAAAAGACAGTCTCTTCAGTAAGTGGTGCTGGGAGAACTGGATAGCTACATGTAAAAGAATGAAATTAGAACACTCCCTAACACCACACACAAAAAGAAACTCAAAATGGATTCGACACCTAAATGTAAGACCGGACACTATAAAACTCTTAGAGGAAAACATAGGAAGAACACTCTTTGACATAAATCACAGCAAGATCTTTTCTGATCCACCTCCTAGAGTAATGGAAATAAAAATAAACAAATGGGACCTAATGATACTTAAAAGCTTTTGCGCAGCAAAGGAAACCATAAACAAGACGAAAAGACAACCCTCAGAATGGGAGAAAATATTTGCAAATGAATCAACTGACAAAGGATGAATCTCCAAAATATATAAACAGCTCATGCAGCTCAATATTAAAAAGATAAACAACCCAATCAAAAAATGGGCAGAAGACCTAAATAGACATTTCTCCAAAGAATACAGACAGTTGGCCAAGAAGCACATGAAAAAGCTGCTCAACATCACTAATTTTTAGAGAAATGCAAGTGAGAACTACAGTGACATATCACTTCACACCAGTTAGAATGGTCATCATGAGAAAATCTACAAACAACAAATGCTGGAGAGGGTGTGGAGAAAAGGGAACACTCTTGCACTGTTGGTGGGAATGTAAATTGATACAACCACTACAGGGAACAGTATGGAGGTTCGTTAAAAAACTAAAAATAGAATTATCATATGACCCAGCAATCCCACTACTGGGCATATACCAAGAGGAAACTGTAATTCAAATACACACATGCACCCTGATGTTCATTGCAGCACTATTTACAATAGCCAGGTCATGGAAGCAACCTAAATGCCCATCGACAGACAAATGGATAAAGAAGATGTGGTACATATATACAATGGACTATTACTCAGCCATAAAAAGGAATGAAATTGGGTCTTTTGTAGAGATGTGGATGGATCTAGAGACTGTCATACAGAGTGAAGTAAGCCAGAAAGAGAAAAACAAATATCATATACTAACGCATATATATGGAACCTAGAAAAATGGTACAGATGAACCGGTTTGCAGGGCAGAAATAGAGACACAGATGTAGAGAACAAACATATGGACACCAAGGGGGGAAAGTGGTCAGTGGAGGCGTGGTGGTGGTGATGTGATGAATTGGGAGACTGGAATTGACATATATACACTAATATGTATAAAATGGATAACTAATAAGAACCTGCTGTATATATATTTTTAAAAAGCCATTATGCTCAGAAGAACTTGACAGCTTCATATCGCTGATGTCAATGCGGCAGTATTGCCTCCGCAGGGGCAATGTGCCCCCTTTCTCAAGTAGAGCTTAGTAGAATATGTGTAACTGGAGACTTACCTAAACGACTCTTCTCTCTCTTCATCTGCCTGGTGCTTGCGGTTCTAGTCCCTTTCTCCTCATTTCCAGAATTTTCGGTATCATTTAATTCTCCCAGATTACTACATGTTGGGAGAAAACGATTTCAAATAATGAAAAATATATTTTAACTGGTCATAAAGTGGTAGAAGTCAATGTGTTTTAACTTAATTCCATTGGATTCCTCAAAAACCATTAATATTTCATTCATTTTAACTGCAGAAAGTTAATTGTATAATCTGTTAGAAGGGCCTTATTGCATATGAATAAAGTCATAGCAATTGCTTGTGAAAGTTAGAGGTTTATTATTAATGCTCAAAACCCATTATTCTGGGGGAAACATTCAGCCAGCTCTAATCAGAGACTCACAAACTTATCGCATCCAAAAAATGGTTAAAGATATGTTTTGACTAAGTTATCTGTGTCACCATTCAACCCAGGAACAATGGTGTAAGTAATTTCTCCCTCTTTAACATGTTATTTTTCCAACTTTTTCAAAAGGGCACATTTCTTAAGCTTGAAATAACTAATGCAAGTCATAAATAAAAAGTTTTGTTATGTTTTCACAAACATATCCCCAAGAAACAAACGCTTGCTTCTGCTAATTACTATTTTACCTCTAAAAGGAGTGAAAGCAAGGAATTTCTAAAATTTTAACATTCTGCTTACCGAACATAGGCAACAGGAAGGTTTGGATGCCCCCACTGGACTCCCAGAGACCGTGTAGAAAGGATGAATCACAAAGCAGTGCCGTGAACAGCTTGGGAACCACATCTGGGCTTTGCTACCATGGGCCGCTTTGTGCAGAAAGTGTCAGACATGCAAATGCTTCCTGTGGGCTGTGGAAAGAGAGGCCAGCAGTTCCTGCCACCTGTGACCTCCCAGCACAGTGTGCTCTGACAAGGCCCTTCTGGGCCGGTAGGGTGCTGCACCTTGCCTCTCCTGCCTCAGCCTGGGCAAGGACAAGAGATGTCCAAAACATCCCTGTCGTAGAAAAACCTAGGACACACGCAGGAACATTCGTTAAGATCCTTTTTTGTTTTGATTTCTTTTGTTTTGTTTTGATTTTGGGTTTTTTTGGGGGGGGGGGGTTGGCCACACCACATGGCTTACGGGATCTTAGTTCCCCGACCAGAGACGGAACCTGTGCCGCTGCAGTGGAAGTGTGGAGTCCTAACCACTGGACCGCCAAGGAATTCCATCGTTAAGATTCTTAAAGAAGAAAGTTTGATTTTGTGCTTGGAAATATATCAGAAATCACTTAGAGGCAAACAAGAGCTGGCCCTCTGCAGAGTTGAGCAGCCACCCGTCTCCAGATGCCTCCATGCTTAAAGTGCTCTCGTGGGGCTGGGGCTTTCCAGGCCTTTCCAGGCAAGGCTGCCCAGCATCTTTCTCTTTCTCCCTCCAGGTTTTGAACCAGTGATGCTCACCTGTGGTGTCTCATTCTCTCGGCAAACCGTGCTGGCTGGGCCCTGCACACATGAATCCTAGGAAAGGTTAATGGCAAGCCCAAGTTTGGGGATGGTCCTCTTGGATTGACTGACCCTCTTTCCAAGAGCGATGCCAACTTAACCAAAAAGATTCCATTTATAATGGGAATTTCAGGACTCAGTATTTTTTCTTGGGTTGAGGAGGGTGGGATCAGGGATGTCTCTTGTTCTTTGGTTCAGAATAGGTAACATTTAGTAGCAGCTGTGGCCCAGCAAAACCTCTTTTTTGTTATTTCTGTCCCAAGAACTTAGAGCAAGGTTCCCCAACCCCTGGACCATGGACCCGTACCTGTGCGCAGCCTTTTAGGAACCGGGCGGCACAGCAGGAGGTGAGCGGCGGGCCAGCGAGCGAAGCTTCACCTGCCGCTCCCCATCGCTCCCCATCGCTCGCATTACCACCTGAACCATCCCCCACCCCCCCACCCCCATCCATGGAAAACCTGTCTTCCACGAAACCGGTCCCTGGTGCCAAAAAGGTTGGGGACCTCTACCTTAGAGCACTGAGTACAAAATCCTTCAGATCCTCCTGATTCACTTCAGTAATGACCTATAATACTTCTCTCAGACAGGCTCAGATTCTTGGGACCATCTCCCTGTTTAGTCCATACATCTTGTTTGCAGTGACTGGCAGAGAGTTAGTTGAGAAATCTATGATAACAAAGCTTTTACTGTATAAATGTTCTACCAAAGAAAACCAAAAAGATATCATAAAGCATTCAATCTGACACATTCCAGATAAATTATTCAAATTTTGCTGCAAATGCTTCAGCCTAAAATAAATGGCTTTGTGTGCAGAACTGTGTATCATACCGCACATTTGTCAGAACTCCTTCCCCTTCCAAAAGTGCTGTTGCCCTGGTAACTGGGGAGCTTGGCAGAGCTAAGAGATCCTGCTGGCGGCAGGGGTAACATAAACCCCATGAGGGCAGGGTTCACGTCCGTTATATTCACCGCCCTCTCTCAGGTCCCAGATACAGGGCCAGGCACAGAGAGGGCACTCGAGACATGAGCCCACTTGCTGTATTTACAAGTGTAAGAATATGGCAATAGCATCAGGCCCTGAGCTTGTAGGGCAAAGAATGAAAAGGACAGGTCACCACTTCATCTTTCGTGTATGCACGTGTGACATCACATGGATGAAAAACGAGCAGGAGGAGTTGTTCTTTTCAAAAGGAAAATATTCACA
Source organism: Pseudorca crassidens (assembly GCF_039906515.1). Classification (NCBI taxonomy): domain Eukaryota; kingdom Metazoa; phylum Chordata; class Mammalia; order Artiodactyla; family Delphinidae; genus Pseudorca; species Pseudorca crassidens. The sequence goes on along the minus strand of NC_090303.1, from coordinate 32,578,929 downwards.
AAATATATGGAAATAGTAACAGAACTTTGAGACCATAGGTGGCTTCCCTGAGCAAGATTTGGCAGGAATCAAAAAAGCCAATTTAGCGCTCTAGGCAGAAACTTGATGGTACTTGGGAATGCGAGGAGAATTTTACGGTACCTCATCAAGTGGCATACACACACACACACACACACACACACACACACACACACACACACACACATATTACAGATGTATATATACACATGAATAAACATACATAGTATATACATAAGTATATGTTTGTGTATTTCTATCAAAGATCCCTGTGCTCTACCTCAAACTTTCCATGATGAAATGAGATACTTTGGTCATCAACAGAGAAATAATGAAATAATTCCCAAAGTTTGGGGAGAAGGGGAGGCTGGGGAGAAAACTGTTCCATATTTAGCATAAGACGACCAGCTTCCTAAAAAGTATCTTTCTCTACATAAACTACAAAAATCATTTCAAAATTTACCACTTTATGCTTTCCACAAAACTTTTTCCTTTAACAAAACTGACATATCCAAAGTCAATATTGGAAGAGAAAAGGGATTATTTACTCACCCCCAGAGGAGCAGACTTTCTCTTTTAAAAGATGTTTCTACTTGGTGGTGGTGGTTTAAGTAAGAGGAACGGGTAAGTGGGAATCATAGGGAGATGGGTTTTTACTCTCCAAAGGAGAATATTTTCCCCTCACCGTACATTGCCAGTAGAATGACGCACTTGATTTAGTGGCCCAGCGGCAACTGAACCCTTAAATTAAAGGCTCAAAGGAGTTCAAGGAAGAAGCAATGGGGAACCAGATTAGACAGAAGGTCTCTCCAAAAACATACACATTCAGTTTAGACCAGTTGTATTTTCCAACCCGAAGCCCTCTTCCTACAGACTCTGGCGGTCAGCGTCCTTCCAGGCACAGGAAATGCTGACATCTGTGCGCAAGCACATCTGCAGGAGTCACACCGCCTGGGCTCAGACCCAGGCTCCACCCACCAGCCATGTGGCTGCAGTCAGGGTCACTGATTTCTTCAAGCCTCTATTTCTCAGGTCTAACACGGGCATAACAATAGTATTTACCTCACAAAGTGGTTAGGAAGATGAAACAAGGATGACAACGCATGAAGGTTCTTAGGAGAGGGTCTGGGATGAAGTTAGTGCTCAAAAAAGCACAGCTATTGTCATTCTGATTGGCAGTATTGCATATCCAGTTATTATTATTATCAGGAACAGCAACATTGTTATACTCAAGGAGTTTGATCTCACTGAAGGTGAAAGTGTGAAATGGTGATCAATATGAGGGAGAAGGTGTAACTGAACCAAAACCTGGGTCAGCTGGCCTGCACATGCAGTAAAGTCAATCTACTGACACCAGGTTGTGGTGAAGGAAAGAGCAGTGTTAATCACAGGGCGCCAAGCAAGGAGTCCAGGTAGCAAGTGCTCAAAAAGCCCGAACTCCACCCGAAGGCTTTCAGGGAAAGTATTTTAAAGACAGGGAGAGGGAGAGGGTTGCAGGGTACGTGATCAGCTCATGGACATTCTTCTGATTGGCTGGTGGTGAGGTAATGGGGAGTCAACACCATCAACCTTCTGGTTCCAACCAGTCTTGGCTCTTTGTGCTTGTGGGCAGCGTGCAGTTAATTTCTTCCACCTGGTGGGGGTTTCAGTATCTGCAAAACAGCTCAAAGGATTTGGCTCAGAATATTATCTATAGCCTTTGAGGAGGAACTAAAGGTCCTCGACTTTGTTTAATGGCTAAATTATTATTTTATCTTGCTTGAGTGTTTTCCTTTGCTTCTGCATTTTCTCACTTCTTTAATTAAATATATTCTTTGGAACTCTGGGAAGGCCTAGGAGGCTAAAGTTTTTCTACAAACAAGAGGCAGGTAGAGGACATGTGCCAGGGGTGGGGGCGGGGGTGGGGTGGGGGTGGTGTCTGGCTGTCCCAAGGAGGCCCCATAGGGTTCTGCTGAGTTATAAAGGCAACAAGTAATTTGGGGGAAGATAAAAATTAAACCCACAAACACACTCTCACTCCTTTCCCTCTGTGCCAGACTGTCAGCCCCTACAGCTTTGAGATTAATCTAGGTATTGCCCTGAGATTAAGGTAACAAGCTGAGTTCCTCCATGCATGATCCATAGTGATAGAAACAAAGCCATCAGAGTGACACAGAGCACAACAAAAAGGTAGTTTTACTCTTTTAAACTAATTCTTAAATAATTAATGCATAAGTAGATTCTCCTCATAAAAATACAAACAATACAGATAAGGACAAACTCTCCCTTGACCACTATCCCCAATTCTACAGCCCTCCCCAGAGGTAAGCACTGTTATCAGGGTGGAATGCATCCTCAGACTTTGTCCATAGAAAATGTACACTATTCATTTTGGTTCGCATAAATGGACTCTCTGTACTATTGATATTTGGCAACTGCCGTTTTAATTCATGAGTGTCTGGAATGTTGCCATATTTGTATATATAAACAGTTCTACCTTATTCATCCTTTTCAATGTGTGTCTATTCCCAGTAACTGAGTGGATAGCTTTCACAGGGCTGACGAGATTCCATCCCTTGCCCCCTTCTGTCTTTTGCAGAAGCAGTTACCTCGTGGGAGGAAATGTCACTGGCTTGAGAGTTTGGAGATGTGTTCTTCGGTTCTACCACTTCTGACTAGAAGTAGACCTAGAGAACTCAGTTCCCTTATCTATTAAACAAGAGAACTGGATCACACAGTTCTGATACAGCTACAATAATCCATGTTTTGGGTATTGAAACAGAAAAGCTGTTCCTCAGAATGAGGAACGTTGTGGGAGTGGGCAAAAGCTGATGATTTCTAAAGACGTTCTTCCTGCAAAGAGGTGAATGCTTTCCACAAAGTTCAGCCCACTTACAAACTAGAGTCTGGTTTACCTCATTCTTTTAATGTTCGCAAACTATTCAATAGTATGTGGGCTTTATTTGAAAATCACGAGAGTCGAGATATTTTTGAGTAGCCACAGACACAGAAATCCTTCTGGTGGAATTTAGTTGAAAATATTTGCATCTGGGCTGTTTACTGGGTAGGGAATTAGGATGTTATAGGGCAGATTTGGATGAAAGCTAAAAGGGAGAGATTTCAGTGCCCTAAAAAGGTTCATTCAATTGAATGAACACCCACTGTGTCCAGTGGTGAGGACACTAAAATAAAAACCAAGACCGTTAGATTTTGTACTTCCAAAATCTTCGCCATTGTCTGTTCTCTACCCAAAAGATGTCTGTATACTGGAGTAGTTCTCTTGTTCCCAGTCCATTACCCAGGTACTTTGCTACTGGAGATTTCAGTCCATTACCCAGGTACTTTGCTACTGGAGATTTCAGACGAAACCTTGAAGAACTATTTGTCAGCATGGCTTTTTAACAAGCTTCCCTTCAACCCCACCATTAATGTTTTAATCAGTAAAAGAGAGAGAGGTGGTTGACAGTAACATTTTCATGGCTCTTATTTATTACTCTTTATTATCTTATTTGGAATATATTTTAAATTACCATTACTGACACAAAAAAGAAATATTCTTTCACCAGAAAACAGGGAACTATTATGCTGTGGATGAGCAGTGATAAAATTTGGAGTGTGTGGGGAGGTTGAATGTGAAGTTTGCCATATGGGATGAGGGGGAGGGGAAGACCCCAGCAAACCATCACCTACCTTCTTTCCTTTACAAACCATCACCTACTTTCTTTCCTTTACCCTCTGAACTGCAGTAGGTGGCAAAGACTTGGGGAGTCCATAGCATGACTGCCCACACCCCCTGTTGCTGAGCCCTCAGGAAAGCTAGGCTCTGCCCCTTTGTCCCACACCACCACATTCTGTCGGACCAGTTCACACCCCCAACCACATTCCCACTCCCTAAATGTAGTCCCAGGGCTCCAAGGTTGAGGGGCTCCAGAACTGATTTCTTATTTCCCTCCCAGGATCAGCCTTGTCTATGGAGTTAGAGATACAAGCTCAGAACATCTCAACCCCAGCTGGCTCTCCAGTTGACTAAAGAGGTCAATTCTTAGCCTCCAGTGCTTAGACTCCCTGCCTGCCTGCGTCCAACACAGTTATGGTAAAGTGGGTATTGGAAAACCCTGGTTTTCTTTCATAGAGTGTTGAACATAAATCCATGAAAGGCTAAGCAAGTCTTCCCCTCCCCCTTCCTCCAGCCTTTCTACATGAATCACAACATTTTAGACCCTACAGAAATCAGGACTAGTGGTCCTAAGAACAAATGTAAGGTAGTCCCGTTGGCTTTTTTGCAGCCCCCTTTTCCCTTGTGGTGACTTTCCTCTGTGCCTTCCCACTGCCCCTGATGCCAAGGGTCCTGATTCTAGGGCTCCCCACAGCAGGAGAACCTTCTCAGTTTCACCACTTATCACAGTGCCCCTTGCCGGGGTCCTTGTTCATGGTCTAGACCACAAAGAAAAGGATGGGGTAAACACATGCAACCTCATCTCTGAGCCCTGGAACCAGATGCCTGCCCTATACCTCCCAAGGAAGTGACTCTGTTTAAGAGGGTCCCTGGAGGCAACTATGTTTTTAAAATTTTGTTTTTAATGATAGATCTCAAGTACTATCAGGTCAAAGGAGGTTGGAGTTTTTCAAGTGATAAGTTTTTTCTGAAGCACCCCAAATCTCCCCACATTACCCTGCTAATACCATTATTCTATGAGTTTCTTTAATATCTCTTTTCATTCTCAACATTTGAGGGCTGAAATCAGGGAATGAAATTGCCATATGCCTCCAATTCAGTAAAATAGAACAGACTACAAGCTATAAGTTATCTTATATGTAAACTGAACACAAGTTAAATTATCAGTAAATTAAAATTGGATTACATGGGCACTTTGGCAAAAACACTTGGGACTTTAAAAAAGCAGACATTAAAACTACTATATCTGTGTTAGGCTGAAATTCTCAAAAATATCCCATGTAGATTGTTTATGTACACATACACTCCTTTTCTTTGTTTCTTTTTCTTTTTCTTTCTTTTTTTCATTCAACAAACTTTTATTGAATGCTTACTCTAATCTAGGACCATTCCAGGCACTGGGGATACAGCCTTGAACAAGAAAGCCCACTTCCTGCTCTCAGGTTGCTGGCATTATCTTTGAAGAGAGAGAAAGAATAGGTGATCAAGTAAACAAGATGATTTCATATGGTGATGAGTGTCTCCAGACAAATAAAGCAGGTTACTATGATGGAGTGCCTGGGCAAGGGGCCTTTTTTGTTTTTGTTTTTTGGTTTTTTAGGGATATAAAAGATTTTAATAAATGGAGAGTTATACTATTTTTGGATTATAAAATTCAATTTGTAAGCATGCCAGTTCTCCTCACATTTATAATTTTAATGGTTTGCATCCGGGACCCCTCCTTTGTACACACTCTCCACCCCTCCACTTGGGCCTAGGCAGCCAGTGCAGGACCACACTCCACAAGGAGGCATCACCTGGCAGCTCGGCCTCTGCCACTCTGCTGTGGAGGCGCCCTCCTCCCATCCCACTGGTTCCCACAGTCCCTGTCAGGCTGCTGCTCTGAGGGTCATCCTCTTTTCCAGGTGGCCCATGCATTCCTTTTCTGATGAATCATGCCATATATACTAATTTGATGTCAGAAAAAGCTTGGACTAGAATCTTGAAACTTCCCTTTTAAGTGAAAATATTTGAATTCTCAAAAACTTTGTTCTCAATTTCATTTTAGATAAAGAGATTAAAATGCACATGTATATTGTATATGGGTGCGAATTTAATAAAGTAATTTCCTTAGAATTATAATTCGTTTCCATTGTGACTAAGAGCCTTCTAGGTGTGGTGGAAAGATGAATATGTGAAATTGAACAGAAGGTCTAACATTCTTTCTTCCTCATTTTCATTCATTTGCAACCCTTTCCGGGAGCAGGCTCTGGAAAGGGTAGCTCTATTAGAGGCGTTTACATGTAAATGCTAGCTTGCCAAGATGTCTCCAGAGGTACTGGGACCAGCAAGTCAACAACAACAAGTGCTGAAACTCACCAGGTCATTCCTCTGGGAGCCCAGACCCCTGAATCCCGCAGGCACGACGGCCATCTCAAGTTAACGGCCTTTCTTCCATCCTTATCCCTACCTGTGAACTGCTTCCCCTTCCTTTTTGTCTTAATCACTATGTGAATTTCAGGCATTCTTATCATTTTCTTTGTTCTCACATAAGCCTTATTTTGCCCCCAACATTGAGGCAAACAACCCTGAAAAGTTCTGGAAGCATCATTTCCACATTGTAAGTTATCATATCATCATATTTCATCTGCTGAAATCCATTGATCACTACTTAGCTAGTCATCATGATTTAATTTTCCACCCTGCAGAGCTCTTTTGCACACTGCTATTTCTCTAAACAATAACACACAGGATATGGTGTAGGGCAAAGGTAGAACCAAACACCGGCAAGACAGAGAGGCTGTTTTTATTATTGTGATTTCCTTACGTTGAACACACTGTGATATCCAGCTAGCCGAGCTCTGCGGTTAATATTATATTCGAAATGAGAAAAGATTCCAAGTTCTTCAAAATTTGCATTCTCAAAGCCTGTCTTCTTGAATTTCTACATTTTAAAAACAATCTTCTGACAACTAAGATCGTACTTAAATCGGCTTTGCAAATTCCAGCAAGAAACTGAGTCCACATCACCTGAGGATCTATTCTGTCGACTTCCCTTGCTTCCCCCTAGCCAAAAAGATAAACCATTAAAAATTTTTATATAATTACTTTAAAACTATTTTAAGGATTCAACATACAGCTAGCTAGGCTCCCTGGGAGTTATGGTACAGAAGGAGAAAGTGACAAAAGGATACAATACCAAGAGCTGGAAGAGGAAAATTTCTCAGTTGAATATTATGCCTGTAAAGCAAAGGAACATAGCAAGCATTAGCGGGCAGACTGCAGTTCTGGTTCAGCGGTATGGTTCATGTGGCAGCACTCCTTTATAGAAGATGGTTGTCCAGAGAGTCCTGAACAAGTGTGTATTCATTTGACTAGATTATGAACAAAAGTCAAACATAAAATTTAAAATGTGATCAAAGAAAGCCTGCAGCCACTCCCCCAAGAATATGGTCAGGAAAGTAGCCAAATTTGAGAAACACTGTGCTAAATGATTTTCTTTCTCCTTTCTTTTTCTCTACTCTATGAAAACTTGACCCTTATTTGGAAGTTTGTTCTAGAATTGCAAGATGAAGTTCATTTCCTTCTGCAGTCTCTAGTGTGAATGGATAATTTATTTCCTAATTAAGAAGTACCCATAGATGACACAGTGATTTTCTCAAGATCTTAAGGAATGATATTAAATGCAAAATACACCAATTTATTCGTTTGTTCCCTGCCATTATGAATGAACAAACTAACCCTGAATTAATTTGTTCAAAATGACCCCTACAGAGCTATTTTAAGGTCCCATAGTTCAAGGTTGTATGAATTCCTTTCATATGAAAATTAAGTAGCAAGGTGAAAGCAAGTAACCATCTGGCATAACTCTGTAGCCCAGGAAGAGAAGTGGGCTTTGGAGCCAGTTTACCTGCATACTCCTGACTTGAAGTCTCTGAACATGTCTGTACCTTAGCTCTGCCTTTTGAACAATTCTCTTCGGTTATTGCATAGATTAAAAAAAAAAAAAAAATTCTACTGAGCATTTCCTGGCAGAAAGGAGAAGAAAGGCCTTTCTCATTCCCATCTCCCATCCTAAGCTTCTCTGCCATCTGTATTTTTTTTTCCTTCCCAAAGCAGAGTCTACTCTTACAGTCTGGGAGTTCAAAGTACAAATCTACCATTTGTTAGCTCGGAACATTAGGCAAATGACTTAACTTCTCGACACCACATGTATTCAACAAATATTGAGTCAGTATGTGCCAAGCCATTTCCAAAGGGGTGAGGAAGACAAAGCCCTAACTCACTTAAGCTCCCATTATTATCAAAGGAGAAATAATAAACAGATGGATAAAGAGGCATTTGATAATGTAGGTGGCACTAAGTGCTGTGTAGAAAAGTAAGGCATGGTGAAGGGAAGAGGGAGGAAGGGAAGTTATTTTAGATAGAGCCATCCGGAAGGGCTGTCTGGGGTGTGAGGTTGGATCAGAGACTAAGGAAACCATAAATAAAACAATAATAAGATACCATTTCACACGTACTAGAATGGCTGGAAGAACAAAAACAGACAACAACAAGTATTGGTAAGGAGGTAAAGAAATTGCAACCCTCATGGACTACTGGAGGGTGTATAAAAGTGCAGCCACTATGGAAAAGAGTTTGGTGATTTCTCAAAAGATTAAACATAGAGTTACCATACAACCCAAAAATACCACTCTGCTATGGTCTGAATGTTTGTGTCCTCTCCTTCCCCAATTCATATGTTGAAACTTTAATGCCCATTGTGATGGTATTAGAAGGGGGAGCCTTTGGGAGGTTATTAGGTCATGAGGGTGGAGCCCTCGTGAATGAGATTAATGTTCTTATAAAAGAGAGCCCACAGAGCTCCCCAGCCCCTTCCATCATGTGAGGACACAAAGGGAAGTCTGAGACCCTGAAGAGGGTCCTCACTGACCATGCCAGTGCACTGACCTCAGACTTTCAGCCTCCAGTACGGTAGGAAATAAATTTCTGTTTTTTACAAATTACCCAATCTGTAGTATTTTGTTATAGCAACGCAAACAGACTGACACACTCCAAGGCGTATACTCAAGAGAAATGAAAACATATGTCCACATAAAAATTTGTACCCAGATGTTCATATCAGCTTTATTTGTAATATCCCCAATCTGGAAACAACTCAAATGTCTATCAACAGGTGAATGGATAAACACATTGTGGTATATCCATGCACTGGAATACTATTTAGCTATCTTAACTACAAAAAGGACAAACTATTGATTCACACCATAACATGGATAAATCTCAAAGTAATTATGCTGATTGAAAGATGCCAGGCCAAAAAAAAAAAAAAGTATTACTTTATGATCCCATTTATATAATACTAGAAAACGGAAAAACTAATATTTAGTGACAGAAAGCAGATCATTGATTGCCTAAGAATGCAATTGGAGGGAAGAATAGGTTCTAAAGAGGCACAAGAAAATTTTAGTTTTCTTTTAAGGAAAAGAAAAAGTATGACATCATAGCAACAATATTTAAGCTTATATACGGATGGAATAATGTGAATGCAGAGGAATTGATTAAAATACGAAATATGATTTGGCTAAACCTCCTTTTTTTTTTTTGCGGTACGCAGGCCTCTCACTGCTGTGGCCTCTCCCGTTGCGGAGCCTAGGCTCCGGACGCACAGGCTCAGCCGCCATGGCTCACGGGCCCAGCCGCTCCACGGCATGTGGGATCTTCCCAGACCGGGGCACGAACCCATGTCCCCTGCATCAGCAGGCGGACTCCCAATCACGGCGTCACCAGGGAAGCCCCATAAACCTTTTAAAAAAGATAAATATCTGGACTGAAAAAAAATCCAACAAATCTGATGCTTTCAAGGAGCATCTTAAACACCAAAATACATAGAAGAGCCAAAAAAAAAAAAAAAAAAGGCAGAAAATTTTATTGTTCCAGAGGTTTCTAGTACTAAGAAATAAAAAGAAACATCAACTGGGTTCCCACTTTAGTTTGAGAAAAAACTAACTAGCAAGCCAAGAGAAAGTAAGGAAAGGGAAATAATAAAATTAAGAGTAAACATACGCTAAGGAGAAGAAAAAATAAAATTAATAACACCAATAGTTGATTCTGCAAAACAAAATTTTTAAATGAAAAAGCTATTAGCACAAATAATGGAATGGGAAAAAGAAAATACAAATTACTAGAATTAACTGATGCATAACAGATATTTGTTGAAGAACAAATGAAAAAAGAATAGAGAAAACAAATATAAAAGAGTTCAAAACAGAACTATAATTTAGATGTGTAATATACATAAAGTGAACATGGCAAAATATTAACAATTGTTAATTCTGCAAATCAACATTTCTGTTATATTTGAAATTTTTTAGTTTAAAAGCTTGGAAGAAAAATTAGGGGAGTATGATTTTCTTCTATTCTAACAAATTTTATTACGACCTAGAAGGAGACAGCTATAACAATACTAAAAATATAATATTAAAACTGATAAAACAAAAGCAAGAAAATAAATATTGATAATATAGTAAGACCAATAAGATATAAATGTAAAAATTATAGAATCCTAGAGAAAACTTAGTAATTGAAACTTTAAAAGAATTTGTCTTTGGGACCCCATAGCGCTTATTGCTGGACTGCAGAGTAAAATAGGGCATATTCATCATGCTTTCAAGAGGAAAACGGAATAATCCACATCTTAAAAGAAAATCTTTTGTATAAGTCACCATCTTTAATTTCTTCTCAAAAGAATTAAACAATACCTTTGAAGAAAATTTGCCAAAAAGGAAAAAAGTAATATAATCTCATGTCTTTATTTTATATAATTCTTTCTAATCTTTTCCCAGATGTAGATATATATTTTACATGGCATTATATATTCTGATTTTTCACATAGGATATCAAATATGTTTCATTTCTACATGTTACTTAATAAAAATTAGTTGTGGAGAATTTCTTTAACATGACTAATAATTTCACCGCCTAATAGAAGAAATTTATTCATGGGGAAATTAAACTCTAATAGAGTTTAATATACATTTATGAAGTATATGTACAAATATACATTTGTACATATGTACAAATATATGTACAAATATACATTTATACATTTATGAAGACATATACCTTGTTTCTGCCTGAGAAGACTTAAGTAAAATATTAACATGGTCACTAAGTTAGATGAAATTAAATACTAGTTAACAGTCTCCAGCCCACTCTCTTGATAAATTAATAGCAATATTTGGAAAGGTTAGTGAACAAGACTCTCATACAGTGCCTTTGTTATTATTTGATTTTGATGATGATGACGATTAATAGTAGTACTAGCAATAGCAATATCATCATCATAATCTTAATGCTGCCACTGCTTTTTCCAGAATGACATTGATACTCACTGACTCAGATCAATTAGTATTCCCATCTCCACTGACTCCTTATTCAGGAAGAGAAAGTTCACATACCAGTATAAACAAAGAAGCAGCATGGGGCAGGAATAAATCAAGAGGAGGGATGGGAGATTTTTTAATACATCAGAATCTGATACATTAACTCTGAAAGTGCAGTTGACCCTTGAACAACGTGGAGGTTGAGGCGCCAACCCCTGCTAAATTGAAAATCCAAGTATAATTTTACAGTCCACCTCATGTATCTGTGGTTCCACATCCACAGGTTCAACCAACTTCAGATCATGTAGTACTGTAGTAGATATTTATTGAAAAAAATCTTCATGTAAGTGGACCCATGTTGTTCAAGGGTCAACTGTAATTCCAAATAAACATTGAACACTATTTTAAAATCTAGAAAAAAATGTACTGGCATATTTATCTCAGCTATAGAATGATATATGACAAGATGGAGGCCATTTTCAGATACATATAAAATACAAAACTTTTGTAACTATATAAAATATTAAAAGAAAAGCAACCAAAGTGAGAAATATGTAATAAGCTATAAAAGTTTACTACCCAAATTATCAAACAATTTTAAAGGTATAAGATTAGTGCCTTATTCTACTTGATTTACAGTTAACATCGACAAACTATTTACACATGGAGACGTGCAGACATCAAATTACCAAAATGAAAAATGCACAGCCTTGCTGGCCTTATTTAATAAGATAATGGACATTCTGGGGCACTATTAAAATTTTTAAATAAAACTCAAGATTGGAAGCACTGGTTGGTGGAAGTTGGTTGGAGGGCAGGGAGAGTAATGCATAGATGTAATGCATAACTTAACAGCAGTGCAAATTTTTTTCATTGTTCAGAAAATCTGCTTAGCAATGAGCCATAAAAGAATTAATGTCTTTAAAATGGTAATTCCACTTAGGGGACTATACAAGAAATAATTTGAACCAGTATGTTCAAAGTATTGACACTACCCCAGACAAATCATTTAACTGGTCGTGGTTTTGTTGCTCTAACTATGTGTGATGGTTGCGCTAAAGCAATGGTTCTCACATTCTGCGTGCAAGTAAATCACCTGACAAAGGCTGGTTCAAGCTCCCAACAAAGAAGAAGATGTTTGGACTTCCCTGGTGGCACAGTGGTTAAGAATCCGCCTGTCAATGCAGGCGACACAGGATCAAGCCCTGGTCCCGGAAGATCCCACGTGCTGTGGAGCAACTAAGCCCGTGCACCACAACTACTAAGCCTGCCCTCTAGAGCGTGCAAGCCACAACTACTGAGCCTGCATGCTGCAACTACTGAAGCCGGCGCGCCTAGAGCCTATGCTCCGCAATGAGTAGCTCACGCACCAGAGTGAAGAGTAGCCCCCGCTTGCGGCAACTAGAGAAAGCCCATGCACAGCCATGATGACCCAACGCAGCCAAAAATGAATAAATAAATAAATAGAAAAAGATGTTTAGGCGAGGTGAGGAAATTTTCCTTTTCTCCTTACTAAGTTCAGGTAAGATATGTCAGGATTTTTTAAAATTAATTTTTATTAGAGTATAGTTGCTTTACAATGTTGTGTTAGTTTCTACTGTACAGCAAAATGAATCAGCTATGCATATACATATATCCCCTCTTTTTTGGATTTCCTTCCCATCTAGGTCACCATAGTGCATTAAGTACGGTTCCTTGTTCTACACAGTTGGATTTTAAAAAATAAACTTTTATTATGAAACACATGTTAAAAGTAACAAAAACGTATCATCACCTAGTGACATAGTCAGTGACTGGCTGAGACTGGCACATTACCTTAGTCCCTCCAGGTATCCTCAGTACAGAATCCCTCAGCCCTTCCATCTCAACCCTTGAATCTAGGAGATCTGTTGGAACAGGAAATTCCAAAACTATTTGAAAAACATTTATTGAGGGCTTTCTAGGTGTCAGACACTTCACTGAAACAAATGTTTTCCTGGAGCTACTCTAAACAGATCATCATAAGGAAATAATTGTGTGTAAAACATTCTGAAAGACATGAGGTAGATCCAGATGGACATGCCTGTTAAAATGCAGCTTTCTGTGCTCCACATGCCTTACCTATTGAACCAGAATCTCTGTTGATGAGGCTGATAAATCTGCCCAGAAAATTCTCATGCAGGCAGTCTGAGGGCTACCATTAAGATAAAAAGTGGACTTAATGGAGTTTTAAGATCTTTCTTGCTCCCAAAGTTTCTGAGTTTATAATTTTGTTTTTAATAATTTAAAACTCTAAAAATTGTAAACTTTAATAATTTAAAATAGCCTAAATGATGAAAAATAGGGAAATGAGTAAGGCATTAGTAGTGTAAAATGGAGTAGCAGAAAGGTCCATTTGACAAATTTCTTTTGGAGGATTTGGTTTTCTTAACTTTATTAGATAACAAGACCCTTGACAACCATGGTTTCCTTTTTGCTGTGACTTCCATCGTGTGCTCAATTTAAGTAGCTTTTCTTGGTTAGATATTCTGGTGAGGCACTGTTGTGAAATACATACTCCAATGCTCCAGCACACAGACAAAACTTGGCTCTTCTTTTTCTTATGATTTTGGTTTTATCACAGCCTATTGTGGTCCTCCTGGCAGTATGTGGAAGGAAGTAATGATAAAAACCACATTCCCTAAATATGCTGGTTAATTCCATGCATGTCCTTGATGTATGTCTTCTGTTAATGATTTTTATTCCTTCTTCATCTGTCACCCTATCAGTGATTCTCTATCCTGCCACTAGCCACCTTTCCAGCCTCTAAATCATTTTGTACTCCAGCCAGAATGGAATCTTCATGCCTTGGGTAGTAAAGAATTGACCTTACCCAAAGAGAGGTCTGGTTTTTGCCCTAAGCTCTTGGGAGGTGATCTCTAAGCTGTTGGAATGCCGCGCCTGATAGGAGTGTCTTTGTTTACCTGGGGGCCTTGAACCACACTGTATAGTCTAACAATGTGATTTTTGGTGGGAGCTTCAGGCAATGCATTATCAGGTTGATTTCCAGAGGGACTAGAGACTAGAAGTTAGCCGTGCAAGTGGTCAAACATATCTACAGGACTGAGCCCTAGTAAAATCACCATATACCAAGGCCAAAGTGAGCTTCCCTGGTTGGCAATACTCCATGCGTGTTGTCCCACATCATCACTGGAGAATTTAGTGCTATCCAGGACTCCACTGGGAGAGGACAACTGAAAATTCCACACATGGAATTCTCCTGGACTCTGCCCCATGCAATTCTTCTACTGTCTGAAGTTAATCCGTTTCCTCTTGCTGTAATAAACTATAACCACGAGTTGAACAGCTTCTAGTGAGTTCTGTAAGTCTCTCTAATGAATCACTGAACCTATGAGTGGTCTGGAAACTCCTTAACTTTGCATGCCTGTACCGCTCTGAACACACTGAGGTCTCTAATTCTTCCCAGCCTTTCCTCCCACACTTCCCTCTATCTAATATTCCCTTCCCCATTACCCTCATCTTCCCTACTTATCTGGCAAAATCTTGTTCTTATATTCAGAATAATTAAATGGCATCTCTTTTGTTGAGTCCTCACCACATCAATCTTTCCCACAAAATTAGTCATCCCCCACCCCATGCTCATCGTGCTCCCATAGATCGACCAGGACCCCAAGCACAAATAACCATGTCTTTCTCATCTCTGCATTACCAGTACACAGCAGAGTGCCTGGTACATAGCAGGTCTTTAGTACATGTGTATGGATTGAATGAGCTACATATGGACATGAGTATTTGAAACAGGGGGAAAAAAACAGACTAGAAAATATGCACAAATAAAGTACAACTCAGTGAAAAATACGTAAGGCCATTAATAAGCATAAGTGAGAAATGTCAAATAAAGTCTATTTAACATTTACTATTGAGGGACTTCCCTGGTAGCATAGTGGTTAAGAATCCGCTGGCCAATGCAAGGGACACAGGTTCGAGCCCTGGTCCGGGAAGATCCCACATGCCACGGAGCAACTAAGCCTGTGCATCACAACTACTGAGCCTGCACTCTAGGGCTCACGAGCCACAACTACTGAGCCCGTGTGCCACAACTACTGAAGCCTGCGTGCTTAGAGCCCATGCTCTGCAACAAGAGAAGCCACCACAATGAGAAGCCCGTGCACTGCAACAAAGAGTAGCCCCTGCTCTCTGCAACTAGAGAAAGCTTTCGCATAGCAATGAAGACCCAACACAGCCAAAAATTAATTAACTAATTTTAAAAATTTTACTATTATCGGGCTTCCCTGGTGGCGCAGTGGTTGGGAGTCCGCCTGCCGAGGCAGGGGACGTGGGTTCGTGTCCCGGTCCGGGAGGATCCCGCGTGCCGCGGAGCGGCTGGGCCCGTGAGCCATGGCCGCTGAGCCTGCGCGTCCGGAGCCGGTGCTCCGCAACGGGAGAGGCCACAGCAGTGAGAGGCCCGCGTACCACAAAAAAAAAAAAAAAAAAAAATTTTACTATTATCTTCATCGCCCTGAAAAGGCTAGTTTTCTTTTAGTATGCAAAATGAGGGTGGGACTGCTATGATAAAAATTATTTAACAAAGAAGCACATATATAATTGCAGGCTTAGGAGCTCTAAAATATGAAGTGTAAAATGTTACAAAAATGGATACATTTTCATAATTTAAATTCATAAGCAGATTTGTTTTAGCAATCAAATTACTTTGGGAAATAAAATATATCATTACATTTTCCTGTTGCTTTCCTGGACAACTAATTTTAGCTAACTTCTAGTGAGTTACTATAACAAAATATTTCGGGAATATGCTTATTCTCTCTAAAGTATGTTCACTCAGAAAATATCTGCAAAAATCCACAGAAATTATGTTGATCTCATTATTTCACGTTAGTGTTTATGTTTTATTATGTTAAAGTAGCTACTCAGGGCTTACCTGTTTAGACGTCTACATTTTGAGTACTTGGGTTTTAGTTTAACCAAAGCCTACACCTGATAAAATTTCATAGAAAGGCTAAAATAGTAACCATGTAAAGTGCTCATTTAAATGGGTTTGGGCTTCAGGAACAGAGAGGAAGAATTTCATGACCTTTTGGCTTTTTAGGATAGCATCAGGGGACAATTACTGGAACTGGATCCTAGTGGTTGCCATCAATTTGGTGGCTGCTTAGAGACTCTTAACCCTAGAAGGTATCAGGTGAACAGGGTCCTTGTAAATGAGAGCAGCAGTATGTAGATTGGTTTGTTTTGTTTTTGTTTTCCTCCTTGGCTCACTTGTTAATTTTTAATCACAACCAATTGCCCTGGTACTAGAGCTCTGACTGGTTTTGTTTTTACACCAGATAACCTTTGATAATCAGTCTTGATGTTTGGAAAGAACACTTCAGCAATGTCTTTGGCAGCAAGATAATTTGCCCCTAAAATAGGCCCTAGAGAGAAATTATGTACTGTTTTCATATCTACATTGAAGTTCAACATTTTTGAAATGTTTCTAATCCTAGTATTATATCTTTGAAGTGTATTCTAACTAAATAGCCCCAACTTAGCAAAGCAAGATATCCATCCTTTTTTCAAAAGAAAAAAACAGTGACATAAGAAAAGATAAATGTATTTAAACATTGGGTGGTGATTTTATCATAAAAGTATAGGGACTGGCTTCATAGGAGAGTACAGAACATTTATAAGTTGATGGCAATGTTGCTGGCATTTTGCCATCTAAACTTAAGCGAAGGTTCCACTTCTGGGATGGTAGCATGAGGAGTTCTGAGGACCTACTCCCCAGTATACAAGCATAGCTGGTAAAAACTATTTAAACAAACAACCAGTTAAAGTCTCTGGAAATTGCCCTAAGTGCCTAGAGCAAGTGAAGAAATATTTGTTTAAGAAAATCTACTAAAACTCAGAAAAAACAGAGAAAGTACATAGAATTTGAGTTAGGACACTCTCCCTCCCTTACACCTCCCAGATTAGCTTAACGGAAGCTCCATTCTAAGTGGATATGGCCAAGAATATGGGGGCTCCTCTTTCCTAAGTTCCCAGTCAAAGGTTAACTTATCTTACCGGGAGGACAGACCTCTAGCATTTCTCATCTCCTCCAACTCCAAGTCCAAGAGGAAAACTTCCTGGAGAGTGCAGCCAAGAGGCTGTGGCCTCCATTCCACCACTCAGCACACATCTATAGCAGAGAGACTCTACCCCAGATATGGCAAGCCAAGAACACTGGGACGCCAATTACCCTTGTTCCAGCTCACTCAAAAGGCAGTGATTCCATGCCAGGACAGGCAAGTCAAGATCACAGGTCACTGCCCCACTCAGCACTCAGAGTAATGCTTCAGAGATTTTCTTCTAGGGAGAGAAGTAATTCATATGGAAAGAGAGCTCCAAAGTTTTCCCCAAAGTAACTGACTTTATTTGAAAAAAGTGTGCAGGAAAGTTCAAGCCTAGGTGCTCTAGGAAACAACAGCTCTCTTAATTAAGAGCAATAGTTAAACCACTGGCCAGCTAGTTCATCAGAGCGAATTAAGGAAAATGATGGCTAAGAAGGGTAGCCTTGGGGTCAGGAAAAAAAATCTGGCCTCAAAAACTGCTCCTGCCTGAATTTAAGTGGATCAGACTGAAGAACGATTGATACCCAGGGCATTGTTGAGAACAATAGAGGAATTATGCAGTAACTCATGGAGCCTAACAGTTGGATGTGATATCAAGTAAGGCTGACAGCTTAACAGAGACCAGGGAAAAGACAGTCAAAGAAAGCCCTGTTAAAACCACTGTCATCCCAACGTGACCGTGTGCACGTCGAGGCAGTGCCTTCCAAGAATTGATACCACACAGTGGGAGAAAACAGACTTCACTAAAGTAATTTAGCCAAGTTTCACACACACACCCAAATAACAACAAAAATAAGCCCCAGAGGAAGGGGAAGAGAATCGGTATTCATAGTACAACGTTCAAAATTCTTCAGGATAAAAGCAAATAAACCCAGATGAAAATTTGCATGCACATGAGAAAAACAAAGAGTGTATTGCAGTAAAAATGCATGTTTCTTCTTCTTTTTTCTCTGATTTGCAAAGCAATTATATAAAACAGTATGCATGTATGTAATTGTGTTTGGCTTATCACATACAGAAATGTAATATATTTTGCAATAACAGTACAAAGGAGGTGGGTTGGATCATAGTATTGGAGTAAAGAAATGACACCAGATGGTAAATCAAACCAACAGGAACTAATGAAGAATACCAAAATGGTAAACAAAAAGTTAAAAGTAACAAATGCTACACATAGATACTTTCTCTCCTTCCTTTTCTCAGCTTCTTTAATAGACATACAATTATAAATAATAATAATTATAACAATGTATTCTTGGGTTTGTAGCATATAAAGATTTAGTATGTATAACAATAATAGTACAAAAGAAGGAGGAAGGAGGAATGAAGTCACATTTCTATATCTCAATGGAATTAAGTTGGTATAAATCTGAAACTGATTTTGATATGTTAATATGTACACAGTGAGTTCTGGAGCAACCACTCAGAAAAACTCAAAGCCTATAGTGAAAAAAATAAGTAAGTAAGTTAAAATATTATGCTGGAAATGTTCACTTAATGGAAAAGAAAGCAGCAAAGGAGGAACAGAGAAATAAAAAAAGTCATGAGACATGGAAAACAAAAAATAAAATGACAAATCCAACTATATCACTAATAACATTAATGTGAATGATTAAACAACCTAGTCAAAAGGCAGAGATTGTCAGACTGGATAAAGTACAAGATTCAACTATATATCACCTACAGGATACACACTTTAGATTCAAAGACACGAGTAGGTTAAAGGTAAAAGTATGAGAAAATGTGTATCTTGTAGATAGCAACCATAAGAAAGCTGAAGTGGCTACATTAATATCAGACAAAACAGACTTTAAAACAAAAAATACTAGAGAGACTTCCGGGAAGATGGCGGAAGTGTAAGACGCGGAGATCACCTTCCTCCCCACAGATACACCAGAAATACATCTACAGGTGGAACAACTCCTACAGAACACCTATTGAACGCTGGCAGAAGACCTCAGACCTCCCAAAAGGCAAGAAACCCCCCACGTACCTGGTTAGGGCAAAAGAAAAAAATAAACAGAGACAACAGGATAGGGACGGGTCCTGCACCAGCGGGAGGGAGCTGTGAAGGAGGAAAAGTGTCCACACATTAGGAAGCCCCTCCGCGGGCGGAGACTGCGGGTGAAGGAGGGGGGAAGCTTCGGAGCCCCGGAGGAGAGCACAGCAACAGGGGTGCGGAGGGCAAAGTGGAGAGATTCCAGCACAGAGGATCAGGGCCGACCGGCACTCACCAGCCGAGAGGCTTGTCTGCTCACCCGCCGGGGCGGGCGGGACTGGGAGCTGAGGCTCCGGCTTCAGTCGGAGCGCCGGGAGAGGACTGGGATGGCTGCGTGAACACAGCCTGCAGGGCGTTAGTGCACGGCGGCTAGCCGGGAGGGAGTCCGGGGAGAAGTCTGGACCTGCCAAAGAGGCAAGAGACTTTTTCTTCCCTCTTTATTTCCTGGTGCGCGAGGAGAGGGGATTAAGAGCGCTGCTTAAAGGAGCTCCAGAGACGGGCGCGAGCCGCGGCTAAAAGTGCGGACCCCAGAGACAGACATGAGACGCTAAGGCCGCTGCTGCCGCCACCAAGAAGCCTGTGTGCGAACACAGGTCACTATCCACACCCCCCTTCCGGGGAGCCTGTGCAGCCCGCCACTGCCAGGGTCCCGGGATCCAGGGACAACCCCCCAGGAGAACTCACGGCGCGCCTCAAGCTGGTGCAACGTTACACCGGCCTCTGCCGCCGCAGGCCCGCCCCGCACTCCGTGACCCTCCCTACCCCCCGGGCTGAGTGAGCCAGAGCCTCCGAATCAGCGGCTCCTTTAACCCCGTCCTGTCTGAGCAAAGAACAGACGCCCTCCAGCGACCTACACGCACAGGCGGGGCCAAATCCAAAGCTGAGCCCCTGGGAGCTGTGAGAACAAAGAAGAGAAAGGGGAATCTCTCCCAGCAGCCTCAGAAGCAGCGGATTAAAGCTCCACAATCAACTTGATGAACCTGCATCTGTGGAATACATGAATAGACAATGAATCATCCCAAATTAAGGAGCCGTGTGGATGAAAGGCTCTTGGTGCTGCAGCCAGGAGTTAGTGCTGTGCCTCTGAGGTGCGAGAGCCAACTTCAGGACACTGGTCCACAAGAGACCTCCCAGCTCCACATAATATCAAACGGCGAAAATCTCCCAGAGATCTCCATCTCAACGCCAGCACCCAGCTTCACTCAACGACCTGCAAGCTACAGTGCTGGACATCCTATGCCAAACAACTAGCAAGACAGGAACACAACCCCACCCATTAGCAGAGAGGCTGCCCAAAATCATAAGAAGTCGACAGACACCCCAAAACACACCACCAGACGTGGACCTGCCCACCAGAAAGACAAGATCCAGCCTCATCCACCAGAACACAGGCACTAGTACCCTCCACCAGGAAGCCTACACAACTCACTGAACCAAACTTAGCCACTGGGGACAGACACTAAAAGCAACAGGAACTATGAACCTTCAGCCTGCAAAAAGGAGACCCCAAACACAGTAAGATAAGCAAAATGAAAAGACAGAAAAACACACAGCAGATGAAGGAGCAAGATAAAAACCCACCAGACCTAACAAATGAAGAGGAAATAGGCAGTCTACCTGAAAAAGAATTCAGAATAATGATAGTAAAGATGATCCAAAATCGTGGAAATAGAATAGACAAAATGCAAGAAACATTTAACAAGGACCTAGAAGAACTAAAGATGAAACAAACAATGATGAACAACACAATAAATGAAATGAAAAATACTCTAGATGGGATCAATAGCAGAATAACTGAGGCAGAAGAACGGATAAGTGACCTGGAAGATAAAATAGTGGAAATAACTAATGCAGAGCAGAATAAAGAAAAAAGAATGAAAAGAACTGAGAACAGTCTCAGAGACCTCTGGGACAACATTAAACGCACCAACATTCGAATTTTAGGGGTTCCAGAAGAAGAAGAGAAAAAGAAAGGGACTGAGAAAATATTTGAAGAGATTATAGTTGAAAACTTCCCTAATATGGGAAATGAAACAGTTAAGTCCAGGAAGCACAGAGAGTCCCATACAGGATAAATCCAAGGAGAAATACGCCAAGACACATATTAATCAAACTGTCAAATACAAAGAAAGCATATTAAAAGCAGCAAGGGAAAAACAACAAATAACACACAAGGGAATCCCCATAAGGTTAACAGCTGATCTTTCAGCAGAAACTCTGCAAGCCAGAAGGGAGTGGCAGGACATATTTCAAGTGATGAAGGAGAAAAACCTGCAACCAAGATTACTCTACCCAGCAAGGATCTCATTCAGATTTGATGGAGAAATTAAAACCTTTACAGACAAGCAAAAGCTGAGAGAGTTCAGCACCACCAAACCAGCTCTACAACAACTGCTAAAGGAACTTCTCTAGGCAAGAAACACAAAAGAAGGAAAAGACCTACAATAACGAACCCAAAACAATTAAGAAAATGGGAATGGGAACATACATATCGATAATTACCTTAAATGTAAATGGACTAAATGCTCCCACCAAAAGACACAGATTGGCTGAATGGATACAAAAACAAGACACATATATTTGCTGTCTACAAGAAACTCACTTCAGACCTAGAGACACATACAGACTGAAAGTAAGGGGATGGAAAAAGGTATTTCATGCAAATGGAAACCAAAAGAAAGCTGGAGTAGCAATTCTTGTATCAGACAAAATAGACTTTAAAATAAAGACTATTAGAAGAGACAAAGAAGGACACTACATCATGATCAAGGGATCGATCCAAGAAGAAGATATAACAATTGTAAATATTTATGCACCCAACATAGGAGCATCTCAATACATAAGGCAAATACTAACAGCCATAAAAGGGGAAATCGACAGTAACATATTCGTAGTAGGGGACTTTAACACCCCACTTTCACCAATGGACAGATCATCCAAAATGAAAATAAATAAGGAAACACAAGCTTTAAATGATACATTAAACAAGATGGACTTAATTGATATTTATATGACATTCCATCCAAAAACAACAGAATACACATTTTTCTCAAGTGCTCATGGAACATTCTCCAGGATAGATCATATCTTGGGTCACAAATCAAGCCTTGGTAAATTTAAGAAAATTGAAATTGTATCAAGTATCTTTTCCGACCACAACGCTATGAGAATAGATAGCAATTACAGGAAAAGATCTGTAAAAAATACAAACACATGGAGGCTAAACAATACACTACTTAATAAGGAAGTGATCACTGAAGAAATCAAAGAGGAAATCAAAAACTACCTAGAAACAAATGACAATGGAGACACGACGACTCAAAATCTATGGGATGCAGCAAAAGCAGTTCTAAGAGGGAAGTTTATAGCAAAACAATCCTACCTTAAGAAACAGGAAACATCTCGAATAAACAACCTAACCTTGCACCTAAAGCAATTAGAGAAAGAAGAACAAAAGAACCCCAAAGTTAGCAGAAGGAAAGAAATCATAAAAATCAGATCAGAAATAAATGAAAAAGAAATGAAGGAAACAATAGCAAAGATCAATAAAACTAAAAGCTTGTTCTTTGAAAGGATAAACAAAATTGATAAACCATTAGCCAGACTCATCAAGAAAAAAAGGAAGAAGACTGAAATCAATAGAATTAGAAATGAAAAAGGAGAAGTAACAACTGACACTGCAGAAATACAAAAGATCATGAGAGATTACTACAAGCAACTCTATGCCAGTAAAATGGACAACCTGGAAGAAATGGACAAATTCTTAGAAAGGCACAACCTGCCAAGACTGAATCAGGAAGAAATAGAAAATATGAACAGACCAATCACAAGCACTGAAATTCAAACTGTGATTAAAAATCTTCCAACAAGCAAAAGCCCAGGACCAGATGGCTTCACAGGCGAATTCTATCAAACATTTAGAGAAGAGCTATCACCTATATTTCTCAAACTCTTCCAAAATATAGCAGAGGGAGGAACATTCCCCAGCTCATTCTACGAGGCCACCATCACCCTGATACCAAAACCAGACACGGATGTCACAAAGAAAGAAAACTACAGGCCAATATCACTGATGAACATAGATGCAAAAATCCTCAACAAAATACTGGCAAACAGAATCCAACAGCACATTAAACGGATCATACACCATGATCAAGTGGGGTTTATTCCAGGAATGCAAGGATTCTTCAATATACGCAAATCAATCAACGTGATACACCATATTAACAAATTGAAGGAGAAAAACCATATGATTATCTCAATAGATGCAGAGAAAGCTTTTGACAAAATTCAACACCCATTTATGATAAAAACCCTGCAGAAAGTAGGCATAGAGGGAACTTTCCTCAACATAATAAAGGCCATATATGACAAACCCACAGCCAACATCGTCCTCAATGGTGAAAAACTGAAAGCATTTCCACTAAGATCAGGAACAAGACAAGGTTGCCTACTCTCACCACTCTTATTCAACATAGTTTTGGAAGTTTTAGCCACAGCAATCAGAGAAGAAAAGGAAATAAAAGGAATCCAAATCAGAAAAGAAGAAGTAAAGCTGTCACTCTTTGCAGATGACATGATACTATACATAGAGAATCCTGAAGAAGCTACCAGAAAACTACTAGAGCTAATCAATGAATTTGGTAAAGTAGCAGGATACAAAATTAATGCACAGAAATCTCTGGCATTCCTATACACTAAGGATGAAAAATCTGAAAGTGAAATCAAGAAAACACTCCCATTTACCATTGCAACAAAAAGAATAAAATATCTAGGAATCAACCTACATAAGGAGACAAAAGACCTGTATGCAGAAAATTATAAGACACTGATGAAAGAAATTAAAGATGATACAAATAGATGGAGAGATATACCATGTTCTTGGATTGGAAGAATCAACATTGTGAAAATGACTCTACTACCCAAAGCAATCTACAGATTCAAGGCAATCCCTATCAAACTACCACTGGCATTTTTCACAGAACTAGAACAAAAAATTTCACAATTTGTATGGAAACACAAAAGACCCCGAATAGCCAAAGCAATCTTGAGAACGAAAAACAGAGCTGGAGGATTCAGGTTTCCTGACTTCAGACTATACTACAAAGCTACAGTAATCAAGACAGCATGGTACTGGCACAAAAACAGAAATATAGATCAATGGAACAGGATAGAAAGCCCAGAAACAAACCCACGCACATATGGTCACCTTATCTTTGATAAAGGAGGCAGGAATGTACAGTGGAGAAAGGACAGCCTCTTCCATAAGTGGTGCTGGGAAAACTGGACAGTTACATGTAAAAGTATGAGATTAGATCACTCCCTAACACCATACACAAAAATAAGCTCAAAATTTAAAGACCTAAATGTAAGGCCAGAAACTATCAAACTCTTAGAGGAAAACATAGGCAGGACACTCTATGACATAAATCACAGCAAGGTCCTTTTTGACCCACCTCCTAGAGAAATGGAAATAAAAACAAAAATAAACAAATGGGACCTAATGAAACTTAAAACCTTTTGCGCAGCAAAGAAAACCATAAACAAAACCAAAAGACAACCCTCAGAATGGGAGAAAATATTTGCAAATGAAGCAACTGACAAAGGATTAATCTCCAAAATTTATAAGCAGCTCATGCAGCTTAATAACAAAAAAACAAACAACCCAATCCAAAAATGGGCAGAAGACCTAAATAGACATTTCTCCAAAGAAGATATACAGACTGCCAACAATCACATGAAAGAATGCTCAACATCACTAATCATTAGAGAAATGCAAATCAGAACTACAATGAGATGTCATCTCACACCGCTCAGAATGGCCATCATCAAAAAATCTAGAAACAATAAATGCTGGAGAGGGTGTGGAGAAAAGGGAACCCTCTTACACTGTTGGTGGGAATGTAAATTGATACAGCCACTGTGGAGAACAGTATGGAGGTTCCTTAAA
The DNA here is from genome assembly GCF_039906515.1 of Pseudorca crassidens. Classification (NCBI taxonomy): domain Eukaryota; kingdom Metazoa; phylum Chordata; class Mammalia; order Artiodactyla; family Delphinidae; genus Pseudorca; species Pseudorca crassidens. The sequence goes on along the minus strand of NC_090303.1, from coordinate 32,553,854 downwards.
AAACTACAAACAGAACTACCATATGACCCAGCAATCCCACTACTGGGCATATACCCTGAGAAAACCATAATTCAAAAAGAGTCATGTACCAAAATGTTCATTGCAGCTCTATTTACAATAGCCCAGAGATGGAAACAACCTAAGTGTCCATCATCAGATGAATGGATAAAGAAGATGTGGCACATATATACAATGGAATATTACTCAGCCATAAAAAGAAATGAAATTGAGCTATTTGTAATGAGGTGGATAGACCTAGAGTCTGTCATACAGAGTGAAGTAAGTCAGAAAGAGAGAGACAAATACCGTATGCTAACACATATATATGGAATTTAAGAAAAAAAATGTCATGAAAAACCTAGGGGTGAAACAGAAATAAAGACACAGACTTACTAGAGAATGGACTTGAGGCTATGGGGAGGGGGAAGGGTAAACTGTGACAAAGCGAGAGAGAGGCATGGACATATATACACTACCAAACGTAAGGTAGATAGCTAGTGGGAAGCAGCCGCATAGCACAGGAAGATCAGCTCGGTGCTTTGTGACCGCCTGGAGGGGTAGGATAGGGAGGGTGGGAGGGAGGGAGATGCAAGCGGGAAGAGATATGGGAACATATGTTTATATATAACTGATTCATTTTGTTGTGAAGCTGAAACTAACATACCATTGTAAAGCAATTATACTCCAATAAAGATGTAAAAAAAAATACTAGAGATAAACAGGGACACTTTATAATAATAAGAGGATCAACCCATCAGGAAGCTATAACAATTATAAACATATATGCACATGATAACAGAACTCCCAAAATAGGTGAAGCAAAAACTAACAGAATTGAAAGAAGAAATATACAGTTCAACAATAATAGTTGAAGACTTCAACATCCCACTTTCAATAATGGATGGAACAGCTGGCAGCAGATCAACAAAAAAATAGAAGACTTACACAATACTACACTTAAATTTGACTTAACACCTATCTGTAAAATACTTCACCCAACAACAGTAGAAAATGCTTTCTTCTCAGGTGCACATGGAATAATCTCAAGGTCTTATGTTAGTGCATAAAACAAGCATAACATATTTGTTAATAACATAACAAATCCTATAGAAAGAATACTAGAGCTTTAACAAGTGGGCTTTACTCCAGGAACGCAATGTTGTTTTAACATTCAAAAATAAATTAATGTAATACACGATATTAATAGAATAAAGGACAAAAACTACATAATCATCTCATTAAATGTAGAAAAAGCATTTGACAGGGTGAAGGGGAATGGAGGAGATGTTGGTCGAAACACACATAATTTCACTTAAGCAAGATAAACAATTCCTCAAGATCTACTGTACAGCATTGTGCATACAGTTGACAGTATTGTATACTTAAAAATTCATTAATAGGGTTGATCTTATGTGAAACATTCTTATATTTTAGAAAAAGACGGAGGAAGGAAACTTTTAGAAGTGATGGTTACGTTTTTGGCATTGTATATGGTGTCAGTTTCATGAGTATACATTTAACTTCAAAATCATCAAGATGTATACATTAAATATGTACAGGAGTTTTGTATGTTAATCATACCTCAGTAAATAAATAAGAAAGAATGTCCATGTCCCCCTCAGAAAAAGATAGAAAAAGCATTCGATAAAACCCAGTACATTTTCATGATAAAAAACACTCAACAAACTATGAATATTCTCAATCTGATAAAGAGTATGTATTAAAATCCCACAACTAGCATCAAAATAATGAAATACTGAAATTCAGAATGTGACCTTATTTACAAATAGGGTCTTTGCAGATGTAGTTAGTTAAGATGTCATATTGGATCAGGGTGGGCCCTAAATCTAATGTCCTTAAAAGAAGGTCATATGGGACTTCCCTGGTGGCGCAGTGGTTGGGAATCCGCCTGCCAATGCAGAGGACACGGGTTCGAGCCCTGGTCCGGGAAGATCCTACATGCCGCAGAGCAGCTAGGCCCGTGCGCCACAACTACTGAAGCCCCCCGCACGCCTAGAGCCCGTGCTCCGCAGCAAGAGAGGCCACCGTGGTGAGAAGCCCGCATACCCCAACAAAGAGCAGCCCCTGCTCGCCGCAGCTAGAGAAAGCCCGCGTGCCCCGATGAAGACCCAACGCAGCCAAAAATAAATAAATTAATTTTTAAAAAAGGTCATATGAAGATACACAGGGAAGAAGACTATATGATGACAGAGCCAGAGATTGAAGTAATGCAGCTAGAAGACAAGAAATGCCAAGGACTGCTTAGAGCCACCAGAAGTTTGGTGGAAGCAAGGAATGAGTCTCCTCTAGAGCATTCAAAGAGAGCATGGCCCTCCCAACATCTTAATTTCAGAACTTCATCCTCCAGAACTGTGAAAGAATAAACTTCTGTTGTTTTAAGCCACACAATTTGTGATAATTTGTTAGAGTAGCCCTGAGGAACTAAAACAGATTTTGGTACCAGAAAGTGGGGTGCTGTCACAACAAATATCTAAAATTGTGGAAATGGCTTTGGAATTAAGTAATACGTAGAGGCTGGAACAGTCTTGATGTACATGATTTTAAAAAAGCCTAGATTACCCAATCAAAAAGTGGGCAGAAGACCTAAATAGACATTTCTACAAAGAAGACATACAGATGGCCAATAGGAACATGAAAAGATGTTCAACACTGCTAATTATTAGAGAAATGCATATCAAAACTACAATGAAGTATCACTTCACACCAGTCAGAATGGCCATCATCAAAAAGTCTATAAATAATAAATGCTGGAGAGGGTGTAAAGAAAAGGGAACCCTCCTACACTGTTGGTGGGGACGTAAATTGGGGCAGCCACTATGGAGAACAGTATGGCGGTTCCTTAAAAAATTAAAAATAGAATTACCACATGACCCAGCAATCCCACTCCTGGGCATATATCCAGAAAAGTCGAAAACTCTAATTCGAAAAGATACATGCATCCCAATGTTCATAGCAGGACTGTTTACAATAGCCAAGACAGGGAAGTGACCGAAGTGTCCATCAACAGAGGAATGGATAAAGAAGATGTGGTATACATATACACTGGAAATTACTCAGCCATAAAAAAGAGTGAAATAATGCCATCTGCGGCAACACAGATGGACCTAGAGATTATCATACTAAGTGAAGTAAGTCAGACAAAGATAAATATCATATGATATCACTTATATGTGGAATCCAAAAAGTGATACAAATGAACTTATTTACAAAACAGAAAGAGATTCACAGAAATAGGAAACAAATTTATATTTACCAAAGGGGAAAGCGGGGGGAGGGATAAATTAGTAATTTGGGATTAACAGATACACACTACGATATATAAAATAGATAAACAACAAGGACCTACTCTGTAGCACAGGGAACTATATTCAATATCTTGTAATAACCTATAATAGAAAAGAATCTGGAAAAGAATATATATGTGTGTATATATATATACACACATATATAAAACTGAATCACTTTGCTGTACACCTGAAACATTGTAAATCAACTATACTTCAATTTTAAAAATTATTTTTTAAAAAAGAAAAGCCTAGATTGCCATCAGAGGGAACGCAATCCTGCTGACACCTTCATTTTGAACTCCAGAACTGTAAGACAATAAATTTCTATTGTTGTAAACCATATAATTTGTGGTAATTTGTTACAGCAGCTCTATGAAATTAATACAACCTTGAATTGCTAGGATAAATTCTTGTTGATCTGCCTCATGGCTATATCCATTATCAAAAATGGGGTATTGAAGGCTTCAAGTATTATTGAGCTATCCATTTCTCCCTTCGATTCTGACAATTTTTGCTTCATATATTTTGGGGCTCTGTTGTTAGTGTGTGTTTATAATTGTTATATCTTCATGATGGATTGACCCTTCTATCATTATAAAATGCCTCTCCTTATCTCTAGTTACATTTTTTGTTTGTTTTAAAGTCTAATGATTTGATATTAGTATAACCATTCTGGCTGTCTTATGGTTGCTCTTTGCATAGTGCATCTTGGATCCTTTTATTTTTGATGTATGTGTGTCTGAATCTAAAGCATTTCTGATCTTTTTAACAAATCCAGTCTAACAATCTCTTTTTGATTGTTTAATCCATTCTCTAATCTGCTTAAATATATATACTGAGTTCTTAATTTCAGGTTTTGCATTTTTCAGTTCTAGAATTTTGAATAAAAAAGATTCTAGTTCTTATTAAATTCTCAATCTCGATTCATTAATCAGAGCTTTTTTTTTTTTTTTTTTTTTTTTCTTTTTGCGGTACGCGGGCCTCTCACTGTTGTGGCCTTTCCCGTTGCGGAGCACAGGCTCCGGACGCGCAGGCTCAGCGGCCATGGCTCATGGGCCTAGACACTCCGCGGCATGTGGGATCTTCCCGGACCGGAGCACGAACCCGTGTCCCCTGCATCGGCAGGCGGACTCTCAACCACTGTGCCACCAAGGAAGCCCAATCAGGGCTGTTTTTAAATCCATATCAGATAACACTAATAACTGGGTCATCTGTGGACCTGCTTTTAATGTCTTTTTCCTCATGGTTCTACTCTTTGGTATTCTTCATAATTTTTGACTTAATGCTAGATATTGTATATGATACACCGTGCTGTCTCTGGAATGTTATTTTCATACAGGGAGGGATCACCCTATTCCCTGGTAGGAAGATAAGAGTGGTGGCAAGCAGATCACATTAATCCAATCTATAATTCAGTGGATGTGAAACTAGGTTATAATTTTTATAAGCTTTACTTTCTCCTGTTCCAATTTTTGTTTCTTACCTACAATGATGAGATAGATAGATAGATAGATAGATAGATAGATAGATAGATAGATAGATAGTAGATAGATAGAAAAGATAGACAAATAGATATCTTTGCTTTGGCTTTCAGGTTTCTGCCTTTTTTTTTTTTTTTTTTTTTAATCTTTCAGCTCTGATCAGTCCCAGAATTCAGCAAATACTCAAGGGGAAAACCAGCAGAGTATCAGGCTCACTTCTCTGAAACTTTCTGCCTTATTGGGACCTTAGGTCTTTCAAGTGTTGGATGGCTTGATGAACCTAAGCTTTTTGTCTTTCTAGTTCCTTGGAGTTGCTATAATTTGTTTGCTTCTCTGATTCTTAGCAGAAATTCTCTTCCTGGGCCTTCTACCCAGATTTGTGTCCCAAACTGGCAAATTCTGTAAAGGAAAAAGTAGCTGCACAAGGTTTGCTCACAAGTGCTCTGGTTACCTTCTGTGTTGAGAGTCCACAAGAAAACCCTCAAATTCAGTGATTTAGTAGAACGACTCACAGGACTCAGCATACAGTCATACTCATGGCTATGATGTATTACAGCAAAACAACGCAAAGCAATATCAACCAAGGGAAAAAGTGCATGGGGTGAAATCCATAGGAAACCAGGCACAAGCTTCCAAAAATTTTCCCCTGTGGAATCACACAAGATGTGCTTAATTCCACCAGTATTGAATTGTGACAACTTATGTGATATGTTATCTGCCAGGGACACTCTTTAGAGATCTACTGCCCAGGGTTTGTATTAGAAGCTGTTCATATAGGCACCTTCTGCCTAGCATGTATCATAATTACAGATGCCCAGAGGAAAGCAGATGTTCAGCATAAACCATGTTGTTTGTATAATCAGTTTATATATAGTAAACTACCTTATCAATTAGGAAATGGTGGGAACATTCCTGTAATCCAAATTCTCAGGTGCCAGCCAACGGCCAACATTGCAAGCAGGGCTTTCTAAGGATAGTATGTCAGGCCTGCTCTGTAAACTCTTCTCTGCACACCTTCTTTCTGGGATTTTGGCTCTTGGAGTCCTGTTTGCTTAAAAGTTCTTCAATGGTTCCAAACAGAGGTTTTAAATTATTTTATCCAATGTCACTAGTTGTCCTCAGTGACGGCTGCTCTGCTGTAGTAGTGTCTGGTTATTTCTTCTCTGCAGAACATTTAATTTGAAAAATTATGGAACGTGAAACTTGAGATGTTTTTTCTTTCCTCAACAGAGTATTTGTTTGTTTGTTACCAGGCACCTAAGGGATTACTTCAATTCAATTTCAGGAATTGAGATGATTTGATGCTGCACTAAATTCCCCGTGAATTTGGAGGGGTGGGGGAGTGTACGTTCAACTCACTTTTCCTTCACTGGTGGAGCTTTTTGGGACCCCAAACCAAAGCATGGGAGTTTTCTAAGCCCCTCCCCATGAGATGGCATGCACTAGTATCCAATTTTTGTCCTCCTAGCCTTCTGGGGGTAGTAAAAGCACTGCTCATCCCCTTAAGCGCTTCTTCTAGAATCAGCCAATACCTCCAGGTAAGAAGTGGCCGCAATGCTGGGCTTGCCTCTCTAGATTTTCGTATTTTAAAAAGAATTCGTTCAGATTATCTAGATGTCCATGGAAATCCTGACGTTATTACCCAGTCTGCCATTAATGGAAGTGGAATTCCCCCTCTACCTTGCTTCTTACACTATAAAGCAAGTTCCTTAGATGCAATATTTTGAGGAAAATCATGATGGTCAATAGGGCACTTAGTGTTGCACACAGAAGCATGACAGACAGGGAAGGCAAATCTAAATCCAGATTAACAGTGTCTACTCCATGAAGAAATAGCTGCTTCTCCATGACAAAAGAGATTTGATATAATTGGTCTGCCACTAGGCAACTATTTGGTTGCCCTAGGGCATGAAATCTTAGGGTTTGTCACTCCTGCCGGCAGACTGAGCTCTTAGCAGTGGCAGTAATAAGGGTAGCCTTGACGAAAGGAGGGCCATATTGTTTGTTATTTTATACGTTTTTAAAAAAATAAATTTATTTATTTTTGGCTGCACTGGGTCTTCGTTGCTGCGCGCAGGCTTTCTCTAGTTACAGCGAGTGAGGGGTACTCTTTGTTGCGGTGTGTGGGCTTCTCATTGCGGTGGCTTCTCTTGCTGCGGAGCATAGGTTCTAGGCATGCGGGTTTCAGTAGTTGTGGCACGTGGGCTCAGTAGTTGCGGCTCACGGGCTTAGTTGCTCCGCGGCATGTGGGATCTTACCGGACCAGGGATTGAACCCGTGTCCCCTGCATTGGCAGGTGGATTCTTTTTTTTTTTTTTTAACATCTTTATTGAACTGTAATTGCTTTACAATTGTATGTTAGTTTCTGCTTTATAACAAAGTGAATCAGCTATACATATATCTCCATATCTCCTCTCTCTTGCGTCTCCCTCCCACCCTCCCTATCCCACCCCTCTAGGTGGCCACAAAACACTGAGCTGATCTCCCTGTGCTATATTGCTGGCAGGCGGGTTCTTAACCACTGCGCCACCAGGGAAGTCCCAGGAGCGCCATATTGTTGAAGTCCATGTATAGCCCTTCTGCTTCCAGTACTGCCACTTTGTTCATTAGCTGATTGAACAAGGACTGGGATATGAAAGAAAGATCTACTGACATCCTCAGAATCACCCTGACCATCTGAGTACTTAGCATCTCCTTCAAATGGGGTTTAGTATTTATGTAGAAAACAATTATTCTTACAATCTGAGCCCATTTTGAGAAGTCCAACCATATATTTAGTGCCTGAATTTTATCACTCATCCTCCAACCTTGTTACTTCCATGTCCTCTACCACCTGGCCAACTATGACTCATAAAATGGGGCAGATCTGTACCTTGGGATATCTTTACCTTCTGTGCAGAGCAGACAAGAAATACTGCTCAGATTTATTCTCACTGTAAAGAGTTCCTCTCCTAAGTGTCCTCCACCACCACTGCTGAGTGGGGTTGTAGTGCTACAGTTTACCTCTAACTACTTGCTTGTATAACACAGCTCAATTTTTTCCTGCTTGGCAAACTGTAATATTCTCTCCTATTATAAGTATAGTTCATGGGTTTGCTTGCTTGCTTGTTTTCTCCTTTCAAACATACCTTGCCTCATTAAATTCAACTTGGTGGATGTAAATGAATATTGAAATGAGATTCCACACTAGAGTAGAATTAGAATAGAAGAGGAAGTGGTGACATGTTGTTCCAGAGGGTTATATTTCAAGCAATTTGGAGAAGAAAATGTTAGTAAAAATTATATAGCACAGGGGGCAAGACAGAAGTAGAAGCATCTTGGCTAAGTGAAGAGAACACAAGTTTTAAGATAAATGCACTATAGGCCTTCACTAGGTAGTAATGGACCTGGGATACAAAAGTTAAACATACTTGTAGCTTCTATAAGCAAGAAGTGAAAATTTGTAGTGTTTAAGTCTTTCCTACTTTATTTGCTAAAGAGTCTAGATATCACTTATGTGCGCCACAGAAATATTGAAGAGAATATGATAGAAAAAGAAAGTCAAACATAAGCCCAGAAAAATCTTCATGTTATTCATTAAAGTAAAAAGAAACATGATGTATCATAATTTACTTCTCAAAAAACTTTTATGTAGATACTCGTTAAAGAACCAAAGTGGTAAAGTTTTACAACCTTCACCTTCATCTCTGTACTGATGTACATTAGAGAATCAAATGAGTTTCACAGATTTCTTTTGAATGGAAGAGGAGCAACACAGTGTTCCTACGTTGCCACTCATTTCCTGGATTGGATTTACATTCTATCTAGTAAAACAAATCTTTATTCACTATCATGTATTAGGTATTATACTAAACTCCCACAGGGCAATGGTCTAGTGCGGGAGACAGACATGTGAAAAGATAATCACAGTACAATGTGATGAGGATTATTATATTACAGCACTTTACAAGTATAAATCCAGTGTGATAAGGGTCAAGAAGCTTCAGAAGAAATCTCTGAGACCTTCTGTAGAACCCTAAGAAGTCATTAACGATGTATCAATATGCTGTATTTATAGTATTGACTTACAATTTTTGAATGCGGAGAGATAAACAGACTTGAAACTATCAAGTTTCAAACTATCAAGTTTGAAACTATCAAACTATGGCTTAGATAAAACTGTAGGCCCTCTATGTCAATATGAGATAGTTGTTCATTCCAGTAAACCTTTGCCCAGGAAAGATAAGATGGTAAACAAAACAAAACAAAACAAAAGACAAACAGGAACAATCTCTAATTTTTTGTTTGCATAAGGAAGTTCCTATAGGATGGAAACAATGACCTGTTGACCTGGGCAAACAGCTAGCTTATCAAACAACAGTTTACTTATCAAGATTCTTCAAGGTCCTTATTTGCTGTGTCCACCAATCCTAAACCATTTCTTAACTTTGCCAAATCCAATCAGTTCCCTGTCTTGACAGACATGTCTTAAACCATTTGGGCACAGGTCTCAAAACTCAACAAATAGCTAATTTTCTAGTTCTGAGAGACAGGTAAGCATATCAAGGTGGTGCACTGTCTTACTGTAGTTAACTTTTAGTACTTAATTTTGCTTTATTAGCAGGTCATCAGATGATATTTGAGAGAGTTAAACAACAGCAAAGGTTTTTTTTTTAAGGATTGCTTATTTAATTGGCATGTACTATAGAGTAGAATCATTTTTGTGTGTCAGGTCAATTTACCTTTCACCAACAGGTCTATGTTGATGATGTTAATCAATGTTAATTGGCTTTATCTTAGGGAGAGCCTCATTTAGAACACAAGATCTGGTCAAGAAATTTGTCCTTTCTGAAACAATGTTAAGTGTCCATCAATAGATGAATGGATAAAGAAAATGTGGTACACACACACACGAATATTATACAGCCACAAAAAAGAAGAAAATCTTGCCGTTTGTGATAACATGGATGGACGTTGGGGGGCATTATGCTAAGTGAAATAAGTCAGAGGCAGGGGTGGAAAGGTGAGCAAAATAGGTGAAGGGAGTCAAAAGGTACAAACTTCCAGTCATAAAATACGTAAGTCATGAGGATGTAATGTACAGCATGATCACTACAGTTAATAATACTGTATTGCTTATCTGAAAATGGCTAAGAGAGTAAATCTTAAAAGTTCTCATCACAAAAGAAAAAACATTTTGTAACTCTGTATGGTGATGGATATTAACTAGACTTACTGTGGTGATCATTTTGCAATATATGCAAATATTGAACCATTATGTTGTACATCTGAAACTAATATAACGTTATGTGTCAACTATACCTCAATTTAACAATTAATTTTAAAACACATTTGTCTTTCCTAACTACAAACCACTACCAGAGACATAAAGATAACCAATTCATTGCTGTCAGCTACTAAACCAAATGTTAAGTTTGTATAAGAATCAAATGAGAAACTTGTTAGAAATAAAGGTTTCCATGCTTCACTCAGTGATTCTGATTTAGAGGGATCAGCACAAGGCCTAGGAATCTCTATTTTAAAAAGCACCATTTTTTCCCTAATGCAGGCTGTCTTTAGATCATACTTAGAGAAATAATGCTTTCCTCCCCGCATACCAGCAAATATACATGTGCTGAACATATGTACATATATGAATATGTAAACATATATAAACACATATACACCCATATTAAATGTTCTACCCAAGTCTTATAAAAAGGGGATTGCTCTATGACATGTTTTTTTCAGGGAACATTCTATTAAATAATCTCTCTGAATCACCACATACACATCTGCGTTGTTTTCCACAGCTACATCATATTCCACTATATGTGTGCACCATAACTTATCCAGTCCTCTATTAACGGTCATTTAGATTGTTGCTTTTTTTTTTTTTTTTTTTTTTTGCTATTGCAAGCAATGCTGCAATGAATACCTTTATACCTTATGCTAAAATTTCTGTAAAATATAGAGAGTGGAATAAACATGGAAGAGCAGGATTCTGCTAGGTCAGAAGGTGTATGCACTTTAAAGTTTGATAGATCCTGCTGAACTGCTCATCAATTTAGTTGTACCAATTTAAGTCCTGCCAATGGCCTCTTAAACTAATGATTTCCCCACACCTGTACTAATACTAGTATCAATCTTTTTAATCCTTATCTATCTGACAGGTAAAAAAATAAACAAAATCTTAATTATATTTTACTATGCTTTTAATATCAGAATAACTAGCATTCAGTTTACCACTGAAACACAATTACCTAAAGCTCTACAAAACGTATCATAATTTATTTTTGGAAAAATTTTATTTTGACCTTAAAACTTAACTCTGTCACCTATAAGACAGATGGAATGAGTGAATATCAAACACATGTCTGTTATGTAGTATTCACTTAGTATCTTCTTTTACCAAGTGATAGAAAAGTGAGAGTCACAGGACCTATGTTTAAGCTCTAGCTTTCCACCCAGCAGCTAAGTGACCTTGGGCAAGTCACCTGCCCTTTTGAGAGCTTCAGTTTCCTCTTTTGTAAAATGGAAATTCTAATCATTTTATAGGACTCTTTTGAAGATTAAATGAGATCATAATTTTAACTACAAATATTAGCTATCTACCACCACAATAACAATGCAAGGGAAATTACCAAGTGACTAGAATTATTTGTAAAAGCCTTTCTTAATAATTATAAAATAATTATATGCTGGTATTACAGATTCTATGAACTGAATCAACTATTTATTGGGATTGCTAAAGTCACTAGAAGAGTTTGTATTCCATAGGGCTAACATACTGCCTACAAAATCGCTTCTCTTGTTTTCTATGATTGCTCCTCTAATAGCAGTCAGAAAATATTTCCTAAATTACTTACTTCCTTAGATGAAATGGAATTATCCAAATATATAATCAACTATACAACAGGATTTTTTTTCAAGCTTCTAAGAGGGTTTTGTTTCTAAGCACACACAGTAATCCTATTCAAGTAATGTCATGGAAATTTCCTAGAGTCAGTAAATGAAATTTTAAAATTTTACCGTAATACAATATGTTGGAGACCTTATCCTTGATTCTTTCCCCAAACTAACGTCAACCTAACTCACACATTCATTGAATGTCTCAATACCTACCATGTACAAAATCCTATGCTAGGAACTAGGGGCATATAGTCTCTGCACTCAAGAGATAAAGACCCATATGAAAGATAAAAGGGCAAAGCACTGTTATCTAAATTTGCCTGTACTTCTGGTATGACAAATAATCAGTCACTGGTACATGACCCATGGAGCTCATCTTCTTTTGGATGGATACTAATGAACTTGTCACACTTCTCATCCATAGCCATGTAAAATGTAAAGCCAGGAATGAGATGTCACTGTCCTATGGCTTACTCCCCAAAACTCTCAATGGCTCAACTCACCTAAGTCTTCCTCCTTTAATTTCTTCCTTCACATCATGACTTTTGCAAAATTTTATGACGATTTTTTAATTAGTAAAGTGATCTGGAAAAAATATTTTTTCAGTTTTTATTTCATTAAAACAAGAGGCAACACTGCTCTATAAAGTATTGCATATGGAGAACATTTACACAAATATACAAAACTTCAAAAAACTAAACTCCAGTTTATTTCCATAGCCTTAAAAAGGTAGAGAGCACATAAAAATATCCAAAGTCGTAATTTATTCTTTAGGAATGTAAACTCTAGGAACACGATTAGAAACAAGTCAATTTACCATGAAAAGATTAGTATCACTACGTGATTAGAAATAAAGATAAGAGGTACACAATAAACTCCACATAAGAGAAAATAACAGTATGTGAAATAGGACCTTCAGTTTACTAGTAGAAACTTCATATCAAGACATAAGTACTCTAGAACTCTACTATTAAAAAACACAAAAGCATCTTCTAAAACGTTCACTGGTAATCTCTGTAGGTATGCACAAGTTACAAAATACAGAAGACAACATATTTCTGTTCTCTGATGAAGAATTTAACAATATTAAATATAAATGTGAATAACTCAAAGTATTGAGTATAATTTTACTAAGCAATTAATCTAAAAGTATAAATTCATGCTAATTAAAGGACTAGAGAGTTTATTTTTTATCCAAAGATTGGGAAGACACTATTATACATTAACTTCTATCTACAATGATTAATTTAAGTACCCATCAAATTATTCTTTTTTTAAATGGCTTTTTAAAAAATATTTTTTCAGGGGCTTCCCTAGTGGCTCAGTGGTTGAGAGTCCACCTGCCGATGCAGGGGACATGGGTTTGTGCCCCAGTCCGGGAGGATCCCACATGTCACGGAGCAGCTGGGCCCGTGAGCCATGGCCGCTGAGCCTGCGTGTCCGGAGCCTGTGCTCCACAACAGGAGAGGCCACAACAGTGAGAGGCCCGCATACCGCAAAAAAAAAAAAAAAAAATTTCAGTTACCTTATTTAACAGATATATTTCCTTGATGTGCTTCCCTTTAATAAAGTGTAGACTTATTGTGCCTATAGACTCAAACGTTAAATAGCCTTACTTTAATATCTGCTGAAAATTAGGTCTCAGGGTGTATTTTTCTTTACAATTTAAAGGTTTCAACACTTTAATTTTATTCTTCCAAAACAGAAAAAATCCCTTAAAAATGGGATCATTTTTCATCCATTTTGGTTTAAAAATTTTATTTCCCTTTATTTTAACTTTTTATCTTTAAAAGTTAATAACTTTTATAATTATTATTGAATAATGTTTGCTAAGTAGTTACTTCATAATTGAAAAGAGCAATGAAATATTGCTTTTTCTAAACACACTGAAATCATTTAAGGACTGAGAATTTCTACTCTTCAAATCTACAGAGCTGCCTTTAAAAGTTCCATGGTGGTATAATAAGGGATTCCAGGGTGCTCACCTGCCCTGGGACACTCCCCTGAAGTCTTTGTCTCTCTCTCCACTTGGATTCTAAAACGGAAAAGCTGGCACCCAGCTTCACTAGAATAACCCAGGTAGTCGGATATCTGAAGAGTGAGAGGTTGGGTAATTTCAAGAATCTTTTAGAGGTTTAAAATGTGGAATGGGACTACAATGTCTGCACAGATCCTCTGAGCTATGAGGTGCGAGGCCCCAGTTTTGTGCAGAATCCTTCTTGTGGTAAAAGGTATTACTCTGGATATACACAAGGTCTGTGACCAAATGGTCACATCAGCATCTTCATAAGAAAATGACCTACAAAAGCCACTCCAACTTTCAAATTTGGAAAAGTGAGTGGGACAAGAAGAGCAGCGATAATTATCATTGTTACCACAGTTAGCATTACCCAGTATTAATAACTGCTATAAAAATTTTCAAATGTATAATCTTTATTTGAAATAGTATCAAAGGTACTACTAAAGAATTTGACTGTTACCATAACTCCACATTCTAGAAAATCAACTGGGACAAATTACTTGGAGCAAAAATTCAGAACCACTCCTTTGAGTAAGCCTTCAGGGTTTTTAAAAGAAAAAACACATGCAGATTTGTTGTGCATTGTGTAAAAGGGTGGTACCCCTTTCATACTTAAAATTGTAGGCATCTACAGCTCTGATTCCATTTTCAAATAACAGAAGAATATAAAATGTTAACATTTTTATTGTAAAAATAAATGAGATTCATTAAAAATTTAGAATTAGGGGACTTAAGTCAGTTGACACTTAAAAAAATTAATTAGCTTTAAAAACAATGAAGATTATAATGATCTAGTATCCAACATATTTGATCTAGGGTTGTGAGAACACTGAGAATTCTAAATATTAGATAAGTGATTTGTTTGCACTTTGATACTGTCTTCTCAAACTTTAATGTACATAATAATCACCTGAGATCTTATTAAAAGGCAGATTATGATTCAGTAGATCTAAGGTGGCTCTGAAATTCTGCATTTTTAACAAGATGGCAGGTAATGCCAATGTTCCTTACTGGTCCTCAGACCACAATGATTTATAATAGCAATGATCTAGAATAGTAACAAAATGAGGTTCCATTACAACAGCTGAACATTAAAATCTGATCTCTTATTTGTGCCAGCTAATGTTTCCTCAAACTTATTCTATAATGTTTCCTAAGCACCTTAACTTGCCTCCAATGCCAATCTTTTAAATTAGTTCTTAAGACTATTATTAATATTGTTAGTAGCTATGCCTAGGGGAAATTCTTTGTTAAAGAATTACAAAAAGACAATAGGAAATTCACAGTAATTGTACACAGGATTTAAATTGTAGACAGGATTTCTATTAAATTAATACTTTATCAACTTTCACTGTCTGGTTGCTTTGCTTTTTTTTGTTTTTTCCTACAATGTATGCCAATAGATCTTATTCCATTTCTATCAGTGGCACTAAAAAAATCAAATTCACTTACATTAAAAACCATATTTTATTCAGGGTTACTGAATAAAAACTAGTTCATGCTTTTTGAAGAATTGGATTTAAAACGATAGCCAAAGCAGTTATGGTCAAAACTGCATTCATAGTGAAAATGCTTTAGCAGTCTTTAAGACATAACAAATTTTTCACATATTTGAGCTCTGCATAAGCAGGTACAAGAGGAAAACTAGCATTTTCTCTGTGTGACCACAGCTAAAGACTGTGAATAAGGAAACTACTGTGTACTAACCATTAACAAGGGGACAGCTCCCTACATCTTCCTCCCCAGTCAACTTAGTCTCTCATCCTCAACCCTGCTTTCTCTCTCTTACCCTAGATTATTACTTAAGTATACTTGATTTATAAGGAACCTCAACCATAGCTGAAATGACCACCACTAGCAAACATCAAATTTTTACATCCATCTGGATGTCACCTGACTCTCTATAGCTACATACAAGTTTGTTTAGCTTCTGCCATATTGCCTTTTTATTTTTATTTTTTGTTTGGGAGCAACTACATTCATTATTCTATCATAACAAGAACATTTCAAATAGGCCTGTTCACAAAACAAGAAACACATTTAATATTTTTCATACTTAAAATTTTAAATTTAAGAACACAAACATATATAACCCTAAATTAGTTAATATATAAATGTCCTTTGTCCATATTTCACTATTTTTATTTTCTTTCAATGATATTTTATAGATGAAAAATTTACCTAATTTCCTTCATTTGTAGACAAACAATTCAATATGGTAAACACTGGTATCTTGAGAGATGGGTTGCAAAATTCAGTCATTTCCAGGAAGTCTTCAATGATGTGTGCTCTGAATTGTGGGAATCCAAGCTAAGTAGGTTTTCCGAAGTCCAGCAGCAGGGTAAGTCAGTTTTATGGCCTATTACATCTTAGGAACTGAAAGGGATCTTCACCTGCTAAATCCAGATCAAACACTTCAAAGCAACACATCTACTAGCAATCTGATTTCTGATATAAAAATGTTCCAAAGATAACAATGGAAACCCCTCTTCCCATCCCCTGGAATCATATCATATTTTAGGTTACGGAGTTACCAGGCATTTTCCAGTGCTTTATATAAACTGTTCTACTAATCTTAAAGACGATCTGGTTACAAACATTTTTAGCAGGCACTTTTCATACACGTCATTTTTGTTTTTCACATGCCTGTTTTTCAGACTGGCTCGCTAAACAGCCAGCTGTAGAATTCCTGGAGTTGTACAGCAGCCTCATCCTTGAAAACACTGTTCTCATGCAAGGAGATTCCCTTTTACACTGAAGGCCAAACACACAGCTACCAAAATAGGAGTTATTAAAGAAAAAGACTCATAACCTCTCATGAGCTGTGACCAATCTGATCAGACAACCTGCCAAAATGTATTGTCACACTGACAATCTTACGGCAACAGAAACAAATAAGAAGGTAAGAAAAGAAAAAAAAGACTCAAGCCAAGGGGAAAACACACAACCAAGAAATAACAAAACCATATTTCAACTTACTGCAACCTAGACATTATTCCCTTCATAAAGTCAAGGTAGCCTTCAGAATTTAAGGTATCAGGGCTCCTGTCAGGAACAGGGATGAAAGACGACCCTGGGAACTTTCATGAAGAAGCAAAGTCGTATTTTCTGATTCACTGGTTACGTGAGAAAACTCTTACAAATTAATCTGTAGACAAAGTAATGCTAATACTAGGAGGTCTCTGCTGACCTGTTTGATGCTTCATTGGAAGTTCAGTCCTTTCAGAAACGTAAATAAGCGTTTCTTCTTGCAGACTACAAGCAGAAAACCTATTGGTATCTGTCCCAGTCCCACAGCCAACAGCAGATGATGGGTTATATGGGACTGTGACACCACTAACTTGTTCAAAGGATTTACTGAATACGGTCGCAGCGGTCTTAGCCAAACCATGACTATTAGGTTTAGGCAGAGATTGGCTGGTTGTTAATGTAAGTCTCTTCAAGGAGAGAAGCTCGAGATTCTCACTTTGGGCTCTCTGGGTTTGTTTTCGAGCAAAGTGATCTTTGCAAGACTCCCCTGCAGTTTCTTTTTCTTTTCCTCCAGTTTTGTTTCCTCCTGACCGTCTCTGAGTCTTTCCTACACTTCCCTTGTTACTACAATTTTGACTATTGTTTGATAAACCCAACTGGCTAGTACTAGACGCAGCCCTGGAATAAAATCCCTCGTCAACTTCAGATATCTCCATCAGTTCTTCTTGACCTGTTAATTCTGTATTTCCTAAACAAAGAAATAACAAATATTAATTAACATTAAGCATTTTAAGTAATTGTTTTTTCATGATTCATACCAAATCAAGTATACTTTAAATACATTAAATTTTAGCAAAATATGTAAAGCAACAGATTATAGACCAAAATCAAAGGATAATCAAAACATTCTATAAAATATCAACAATAGTTCATTATAATTAAATAAGAGTAATTTAGAGTGTATTAAACGAAAAGCATGCCATAAACCACACCCCACTGTGTTTTTGAAAAAGTTCTCTTACTATTCATGCAAAAGATCAGAAACAATTAGGAAAAATACCACACAGTAAAACTAGAGGTAAACTCTCCCCCAGTAGCAAAGCAGTGTAAAATCAAAGACCATACCAAGGAACTTTTTAAAAAAGAGTATTAAAATATTTCAAAGATTTTTTTAAAGGTTGCACTACACATTCTAGATTATTTTACTAAGAGAAAAATATACAGACCATAAGTATCACAAGCTCAAACTTGCTAAAATTCTTTATACATTCTCCTTCATATCAAAGATGGCAAAAATACAAAGATAAAAAAGTAATTTTAGATCTCAAAACATAAGCAGAAAATTATTTTGGAAGCAATTTTCTGCCTCATTTTCATAACTTTACTCAGAGAGCAGAGCTACGACCATTCCAAAGAGCATTAAGAGTCATTGAGAAACTGTGGTACATAATTCATGCATTTTGATTAGGTGACATGCAAAATTTTTGTGACTGTGCAACTGTTGCTTAAAACATGCAGCAGTGACCCTTTGCCATGAGATACCTTGGAGTGCAGCTATAAAGTGCTCTGCTAAAACTGCACTCTGCCAGGTGAGTTTATTCCATCCTCCATCATTTTTCTTACAGATTTTTGCCTCCTGATCTCTGGCAAGCCTTTGCTCTCAGTTCTAGGATCTGTGGTTGTTTCCTGTACACCCTGTATATGCTGAGCATCAACCTCTCCTAGTGTTCTGCCTTTTTCCCCATTCCCGGTCCTCTCTCCGGCCACATTTGTGACACTAATCTCAGGAATGACAAGGATGCCCAATTCAGTAGTATCATTATTGTTGTCAGGTTGCTCTAGAATTGAAGATGATAAGACAAAATGATGGCTGAAAACAAAACAAAATAAAAATGCAAAACAAGAAAAGCGAAAAGATCCAAAACAAAAATTGAACGAGTGAATGTTAGGTGTTAAGCCAAATATTTGCACTGTAGAAATTACCATAATTCACCATACTCTGACAGCACTGGAGACAATGGGGTCATGTTCTTTAATTTCAAATGACAATGACAAAACTCAGAGCATCAATTAATGTTCTGTATTTTTTCACACACATATTTGATGTGGACTATGAAACAGAAATTTTTTTATAGTTTAAAATAGAATTTCTATTATTTTTAAGATAATATTGTGACCACTTGAACTTATGTCAAGCTTTAGGCAAATTTTCAAGGATTTATAGCCAAAACTTTAGCTCTTCTTAACATGAGGAACCAAGCCACTTAGGAATTCCCCTTGCACAATTTTTTTATTAGATTACACTGAGACTGCCTTAATAAACCATGATACTGGAAAAATGCTTATGCACTTATATCATGATTAGTAATGCTACAGGTATAGTTTTTGTTTCACACACCAATCATCTTGTATATTAGTAAATATTAATGTGGCTGTGACATAATTAAACAGTCTATTCCTTCAGACTCATACTAATTCCATAAATTTAGGCTAATTTGTAACCGTTCATTACTAAACTGGAGAAAAATAAAAATGGATTTGGAAAAACAAATTGGCTATTGGTCCTTTATTCTGAAAATGGTCATTTGGAATCGAAACAAAGGAATGAAACTCCTAACGAGTTAATACTTGTAGACATTTTATTGTGTCTCAAATCACAAAGCCATGGTTTATTTAAAGTTGTCAAGGAAATATCCATAACAGATGGGAAAAAATAACATGAATATGTCTACCATGGACCAGTAATGAAAGTGAAAGTTCAAAACACCATAAGACTATGTAAAACAGTATATACTCTTTTAAAATGTAGAACACAAATCTGTGTGAGGGACATTACCCACTATTTTCAAATATTTTTCATTTCAAGGTCTCCTGAATGGTGCTACAACATGTGAACAGGCAAAACACTGGCGGCCAGAACCATATATTCCTGTGGGCGCCCACTTTGCTGTGCATCTTTAAGTACTACGAATGCCTGGCTCTCACCCTAGACATTCTGGTTTAAATAGTATGAGGTATGACCTGGGCACTGGGATTTTTAAAACTTCCCACATGACCAATGTGCAGCAAAGTTTAGAACCACTGCTCTATTCTGATTCTTTCAAATTTTGAAAACTGAAAATGAAAGTTATTATGGATGCCCTGGGTACTCCATACCCAGCAGCAATATGCACCTCCAAAGGTCCTCAAAGCTTCATATTGCCCTGCGCTGGTAGGCCAATGCTCTGGTTAATTAATTTCCCAATTAGCTAGCGCTTCATAAACTTTTTTTTTTTTAATTGGGGTATAGTTGCTTTACAATGTTGTGTTAGTTTCTGCTGTACAACAAAGTGAATCAGCTCTATGTATACATATATTCCTTCTCTCTTGTACCTCCCCCCCACCACACACACCCCCATCCCACCCACCTAGGTCAAAACAGAGCACTGAGCGGAGCTCCCTGCACTATACATCAGGTTCCCAGTAGCTATCTGTTTTACACATGGCAGTGTGTATATGTCAATCTCAATCCCCCAGTTCATCCCATACCCTCTCCCCCACCGCACGTCCACACGTCCATTCTCTACATCTGTGTCTCTATTCCTGCCTTGCAAATAGGTTCATCTGTACCATTTTTCTAGATTCCACATATATGCATTAATATACAATATTTGTTTTTCTCTGACTTACTTCACTCTGTACGACAGACTCTAGGTCCATCCACGTCTTTTGACTGAATACACCCTAAATGAAATTTTTATTTCCTAGACAGACCAAAGCACGTTGGTGAGGTAGTATGACATTGCTACTTCTGCTTCCCTAATAGACGTTTAATGAGACTAAGAAGTTCCAAACAAGCCCATTCCCCATTGCTAATAGTTGTCTTCAATGTGAGGGCAAGTGACACAACATTGTAAAGCAACTATACTCCAACAAAAATTAATTTAAAAAAAACAAAATCAAAGTAAGGGCAAGTAAAATCTAACTGAGGTAAATGCCAGAGGCCACTGCAACTGAGAGTAAAATCAGCATGTCACTGTTGGTGACAACCAAGAATTGTCCATTTACGCTGTAGAAGCAGTTTCACAAAAGATCTATTAATGGGATCATTAGTGCAAAATCGTTATAAACTGTTGAAATTATCCAGACATAACAAAGCCAATGATTACTAAAATTTAACAAAATTTTAAAAGATAAGCATAAGTAGCCTAACAGAATAGAAAACAATCTACTACATTGATTGGCACTAAATAGTTTTCTTGAGAGTGTTCACATATATTATTCAATTATATTCTTAGAATAATGTGTTGGTGCACCTCTGAAGCAGGCAATTTGACTCCCATTCACAGACAAGGAAACTGAAGTTCAGAAAGAGTTAAAACAACTCTTGTATGGGGGATCTAAACAGTATAACATACTATAAATTCTAACTCTTCAATTCATTAAAGTCAATTTGAGTTAAATATTCTCTGATAGAGATTTTTCCATTACATTTAACTTACTTGCTTAGATGCCTGGCCATTTTCATAGAAAGCAAATAAATTACTTGGCTGAACACAGAGCAAGAGCAAATAAATCTCTAAGAAAACCTAAGTAAGTCATAACTCTCAAGGTTAATTTATTTTTTTAATTGGGTTTATTTTTTAAAAGATGTCAATGAAAATTAAAATGGTGCTGCAATGTGAAAATTTAGAATTTTGCAGGAAAAACTAGAAAATGACAAGAATATTATATAAAATAGCAATAGGCAATTGGATTGCTAATCACATTCACTGGGATAATGGTAAAGATCTGCAACCCAAGAAAAAATAACATTAATTTTTTTAAATCATGAAATTAACTGGCATGTGGAAAAACAAGATATGTTTTCCACAAGCAAAAATCTTTAATTCATTTATGTATGTTATCACTCAAAAATGGTAAAAACCACAAAACTTTTAAACTGCTTATTAAAGTAAATTCATAGAAAGAAAAACATGTAATTCTGCACAGAGCTAGAAAGAAAAGAAATATAATTCTCAGGAAAATTACAGGATAAAGAAAGATAATTACATAGCAAACATCTGTTATGTTATCTTGCTCCCTATTATTTCTCCAACTTCTTCCCCTATATAATTCTGTGACCCAATCCCCCTACACACAACTTCTTATTGGTCTTACTATTCTCTAGGCCTGGAATGCTCTTCCCCACATAGCTACGTGGCTCACCTCCTTACTTCCTTCAGGTCTTTTCTCAAAACCTTCTCAGTGAAGTCTTCCCTGATCATCCCATCAAGTTTCAATATTTCCCATATTTCATATGCCCTCTTCCCTACTTTGTTTCTTTTTCTTCTTAGCACTTCATTACTTTCTAACCTACAATTATTTATCTTGTCTACCAGATGTAAGTTCCATGAGGCCAGGGATTTTTATCTGATTACTGCTGTATACCTAGTTCCTAGGAAAGTAGATTGCATTAAGTACGTGCCTAATAAACATTTGTTTGATAAACTGAACGAATCTCCAGTTATGAGGTGAAATTATTAAAATAAATAAAGCTGAAAGACCATAAAGAAGGAATGAGAAAGGTAAGCTGGGAATGTGTTACTTGACTTGATAAAATGAAAAAATAATGTATAGCATAAAAGAATTTTTAGGGACTTCCCTGGTGGTCGAGTGGTTAAAACTCTGCACTTTCAGTGCAGGGGGTGCAGGTTCAACCCCTGGTCGGGAAACTAAGATCCTACATGACGGGTTGCGTGGCCAAAATAAAAAGAATTTTTAGATGGCAAAGAAAAGCAAAGGATTTTTGTTTTAGAAAAGTGTAGTAGCTACCTCTAAATGTAGGTTTAGTAAAATGCTTATTAACATCAGAAAGACTTTTTATTTTTAAATCTATAGTTCTTTTATTATATTATCCAGAGAATAAGAAGAGAAAGTTATTCTTTCTTTAAAAAGACCATAAAGGAGATGTTTTAAGGGAATATAAATGCATAAGAAAATAGAATCTGCTTAAAAGCCCAGAATTTAAAATTTTATGCAAAATGTGTCATGATTGTTCTATACCTATAAAAAAACAGTACTTACATTTGACTTCAAATAATTTGAAAAGTTCAAAAAAGATCCAAAGAGAAACTTCTCAGAGAATATTTTATTTGTACAACCTCTATAAATACGTAATATTCTCTCCATGTACAGATATGAGGAGAGTTAAAGAATACATTTAATAGACATTTCCAAATTGGTTCTCAAAGCCACTCAAATCATTTCTCCCTACAAAATTTCTTCTGGCTTTGAGGGAGAAAAAAAAAAAAAAAGGTGAAACAAATTGCAAATATCATTAAAACTGATCATGAAAAGTTGTGATTTCTCTCATATGTAACTTTATAATCCCAAATATCTATTCCATTATGTCACTCATGAAACTCTTTATCCTAGCTTTAGCTTCTATTTTTTCACAGCTGCCCTACTTACTAAAAGTGACAATTTAAATAAAGGAGCAATTTATTATTCACAGAATTTACACAACTCTGTACTCAGACTGATTCATAAGTCTAAAGGAATCTGGAAAAAAAAAAAAGACAATCAAGGTGAATCCAAAAAAACAACAAAAAAAGAAAGGAACCTGGTTATGACCTAAGACACTTGCAAATTCATTTGCAAAATCAATAAAATAAGCTGACATTAAAAAAAATTAATCTGTATCATACAATTTTGACATTAATTATGAAAAGTATTTTAGAGTAGACCCCAGAAGAAAGTCATACATATTCCTTTACAATTTATAAGATATATTTTAAATGTCATAAAATACCTGAACAATTTCATATTACCCAGTTTGATGTTTACAATTCATTCTATTCAATGGAAGACAAATGTTTTCTATATTCATTAAGCTATTCATTGCAGTGTTATCCATAATAGCAAAAAGTTAGAAACAAATTATTTAGCATATTAAGGAAATGGTTAAGTAAATGCTGGAATATAAACTCAATGTGGTGTTATGTAGCCATTAAAATAATGGGACTTACTAGAAGAACTTGGGAAAATGTTTGACAGTGTTAACTCAACAAAAGCACAGTATGTAAAAAAAAATTAATTAGAGCGTAACTATGAAAAATACATATACGTATGGAAAAAAAACTGTAAAATGGTAATTGTTTAAGTACCGGGATTATAAGTGAATATTCCTCTACCCAGTTTACTATCATGTTGTTGCACTGTTTTTCAATAAAATAAGGAAAAAAGAAGCAAATTGCTCAGTCTATATTATAAATTTATCATTTATCCACTTATTCATGCATTCAACTATTTCTTGAGCACCTATTACGTGCTAGACGTTGTTTTAGACTCTGGGGATACAATGGCCAACCAGACAGACAAAGACACTGCCCTCACAGAACTTACATTGTAGTATGGGAATTAAGTAAACAAGGGAATTTTAGATAGTGGAAAATGCAAAGAAGAAAAGAATAATGGGAAAGAGTAAGCAGGGTAGTGGGGAGAAAGTCTACTTTAGATGGGTGGTCTGGGAAGACCTCTTTGAGGAAAGGATATTTGAACTGAGATCTGAATGATGAAAAAGCACTGGCTACACAACAATGTGGAGGAAGAGAGTTCAAGCTGGCACTTATTAATAATTCAAATCTCAGCTCAAATATCCCCAATTCCTAGTACAAAGACCCTAAGGCAGAAATGGCTTAGAACGTTGAAGGGTTAAAAGGAAAGGTGAGAGTGGTCTTCAAATGAGGTCACAGTGGTAGGTAGGTAAGACATCACCAGGGCCACCTATGCCATAGTACAGAGCTCAGACTTTGCTCTGATTGCAATGGGCAGCCATTGACAAGTACACAGATAAATTATTTGGGTACTTTATTAGCATTCTTTATCAACAGAAGTCACATCTGTATAACACAAAATATTGAGCACGAAGTGTGTCCTGGGTTAGAAAGAACAGCACTGTAACAGTCCACAGCCTGGGCCAGTAATTTGCAAGGCAGATTAGAGTGAAGTAAAGCTGCCATAGAAACACAGAATAAGGTCCTGGCAGTTAAGGGGCTGCACTCTGAGCAAGAACATGAATTACTAAGATTTAGTAATATTAATCCTGAAGCCAGAAGCAGAATTTCCAGGTAAGAAAAGAGCAGCCTGGGTCACAAAGAAAAAACACAGTCTGGACAAGAACAATTTATTTACGGACACACTGGTTAGGAAATATTACCAGATTCCTTAAGTAAGAACAGGCAAGTCTTTAACTTGTGTATATAGTAAATGACACAATGCCCCTTATTGAGGTAAATTCAATTACTTGCAATAACTTTTCATCTTTATTAATCTCAAGTATAAAAAAAAATCTCTTTGAGAACTGCCAACACTGCTGCTGGATCAGGTGAATCCTCCATGATTAAAGATCCTCATGACCAGAGTCCAAAAACTGGTAAGCAACATCTACTAAAAAACTATCTATAAAAGCTTATTTCTTCCTCCGTGCGCATTGTACAACAAATGCTCCTTAAAAGGTTGGGGGAAGGGTAAAGCTCAATAATAAATAACAATAAATAATAAGTTCCTTAACTACAGCCAGAATTATATAAGGCATCCTTAGTAAAAAAAAAAAAAAAAAAATGTAGAACACAGTCATTTACAAACAACCGTTTTTGCCTCATAAAACAAATAATTTTAACTATCTTGCTTCTCTGTAGAGAAAATTACTTTATTTTATCTAGAAATAAACTAAGATTTTTTGTTTGCTTCTAAAGTTGGCCAGAATTCTTAAGACTACTGTCGTCCTCTTTAAGCCTTATGTTCACATGTGTCAATTGTATTTTAGCTCTCTGGTCAATATGTCCTTTTTCTTTGTGTCACCCAATATTTTCTAATATATTATTTTGTCTTCCATGAGTAAAAGGTCAATATCAAAAATGTCAGTTAAAATTCATGCAATGCTAAGTTTGGTCAGAAGGAAATGCTTATTTTTGGTTCTAATGTTTTATCATCTATATTGGGAAAAGAAAATTTGTTCCTCAAACAGCATTTTAGAATCTAAAAATAATGGAGCTTCTCAAAATGATTTTTTCTAAATTTCTTTAAAAAGTTTAAACAACTTTTAAAATAAAAACATAAGCATTATAAATTTCTAATTGTACACGTAGAATTCCAATAGCCAATTCTTTAAAGTTTGCTACTTTTGAGTTTAAAATTACCATTTCTTCATTTTTCAAAATGCTTTTATAACTATCAGCAATTTTGTTTTTCCTCAAATGCTTTACTTATAAAGTCATAAAATCTGATTAACAAAATAAATGTTCCGTGTCAAGATTTATGGCATTTACCTTCTGCAGTATCTAGAAAGACTAGCTTAAATGTTTTGAAATATTTACAAATAATCTTTTTTTTAATATTTAACTAAAATATACCTCATAATTATTCCAATTTGCTCAACAGTTAGAAAGTTATTAATGTCCTATTTATCAATATATTATATGATAGAAATTATTAACATTTTCTAAATCAATATCCATTTTTTTAAATAATCAGTTTTAAATAAACTATTTTCCAACATGAATTGCATCTTTTTATTGTTCCATTTCTTATCTCATCTAATAAGTTAGTCCTAGATCACTGGGCAAACTGAAACAAGTCACATTTTTTGTCATTTTTTAAAAATATAATCACAGGTATCTTTGAATTTTATTATAATCGTTTAAATTTATTTAACTACCTTGGCATCCTTTAAATAGGAACTTAATGCTGAAAATGCAATAAACAGCTGTAACAACATGAAACTTCACTTTCTTTAGATTCACTCTATGTAAACTATATTTTGTTTCATTTTTCACTTAAACATTCCATATAATTAATTAAATACTCTAAAATTCTCAGGGTACTGATTTGGTATTACTAAGTTAGAAGACTTAAAAATATATATAGTACTTATTTTCCATTCTTTTTCACTGCTTAAAACTCTGTACTCTTGGATCTCCTAAGTCAAAATAATGATATGCAATATTATAAAAATAAACCATTTAACATATTCCAGGACCAAAAGCAGGGCAAAATTCAAAGAATCTAGATTACAAATATTGCTTTTATTGTTACACCTACCTGTTGCAAACAGTTGTAACCGTACATAAACGAGAATATAAGTTCAATCTATTCTATTTACCTGTCAATTTGGGATTGAGACAACAAGTATTAAAACAACTTTCTAAAAAATCCTGACTGTAATGGTGTTATACATGTCAGATAATAAAGTACTATACCTCAGGGTTTTAGAAATTACAAAAAAATCATTAAACTGATCATTACTATTATATCACATATGTATACTTTTTTGTTTGATATTACACTCAAACTAAACATGTTTGTCTCAAATTGAGGAAAGCCAATGAAAGGGTTGATCAATCACAGGATGATCTGAATAGCAAGCTGGCTAAAAAAAGCTTATCAAGAATACAATTATTGAGCAGTTAATAAAACAAAGTAAATAGTTTTAAATTAATAAAAGTCAGCCTTTACAGAGTGCTTTAATGCATACCAAAATGCTTTTCACTGACTTGTCTCATTATCTCACAAATACACAAGTGGAAAAAAGGTGGGCAGTAATAAAGAATTAGGATTTCACTAGATAAGACTTTTATCAGATAACTAGTTGGCAAAAATTATAAGCACTCATTATTTGCAACAATAACTTAATTAGAGGACTTTCATGGAACGGGTATTTCAACAACCATTTTAAAAGAAAGGAGGAAAGTTGTTACATTGTTCCAAGTATAGATAATTTTTTAAAAAGTGGAAGAGTGAGTCATAATGGTGGCGGTGGTAAGGAAAGAGACAAAGAAAAAAAATAGCAATTAAATTTGCTCTGGGAGAGGAGAAGGAATGGAAAAGTACAAGGAAATAAATAAGTATAGATTGTATAATAGAATCTTGTAGAGAATCATTCAGGGATTTAAGAAAAAGGGCTCTCATAGCTGAAATGGTAGATAATGAAAATAGCTTTAGAAGCAACATTTAAGAATAACTATAGAACAGAAGCATAATTATAAAGAAATACCTTCTGTTTTCCTTTTAGTTCTGTTTATTTTTTAAACGTAATAAATATTTAAGAAAATAAAACTGCATTTTTATTATTAATTTAAAAAATTGATTATTTCACTGTTTTATCTTATTTTTCTTATTGGAATTTTGATTCTTGTGACGGTCATAATCTACTCACATTCTTCTCTTACCTTACTTAATGCTTTTTAAAATCTTTATTCAATTATTATCTTTCTCTAATTGCATTTTACTTTCAAATTATGACTTCTAAATAGCCCTCAATCTGTAGGTGGCTCAAAAATCTAGGTTTAAAAAATACACACTAAGTGAAACACAATATGCTTAAAATAATTAACAAATCTATATAAACAAATCTATATAAATATATATAAAGCTATTAATTCTGAAACTATGACCCTTGAAAGTCAAAAGCAGCAACTCTACATTGTAATTTTACTTTCCAAACATATGTATTGACATGGAATTATGAATTCATTAAACCTTTCTCAAAAATTTATACACAAAGTTTAAAAAGTCTGAAAACACAACATTAAGTTAAGCCATGCCAGTACAATATTAAAATAATTAAGTGAAAAGTGGGGAAAATCAGACAAACACACTAGTTCTCAAACATGTCTCTCCAAAACAATACTTCAGCTGAAACCAACCTTTCTTTAAAAATCACCCTATTTAGTCACTGTCTGATCAGAATTAAAATTACAGGGCCTTGCGAAATCTCCCTGGCTTGGGATGTTGATAAGTCAGGGCGGATAAAGCATGCTGACAGAGGGCAGTGGTCAGAGGGTATATGGGAACTCTGTACTTTCCACTCAATTTTGTTGTGAGCCTAAAACTGCTCTTAAAAATAAAGTCTAATAATAATAATAATTTAAAAATTGAACCATCCAAAATATAATTCTAGAAATTTGGGTTGTTATTTAACAATAATAAGATGATGGCAAGGGATATATGTTCTGAAATGTGTGGAAATGCTAAAGCTAAAGTAATTTTTTACCTTCCAAAAGGACATTTTCCATTAAAATATAAACTATAGATAAATTCTTAACTTTAAGAAAAGAATGGCAGATCTGTGAAGCTTCAGAGAATCCTGAAATATTGATACATTCTAAAAGAGCTCAGAAAAAAATTTTTGAATGCAAATGATTAAAACTGTTCCAAATTAATTTTCGAAAGACTAAACCATGAATTGGTTTTGGCTGTAAAGACAAAGAGATTTTTTCTGTTACAAATAATAAAAAGAATACATGTGATTAACTGCTCCAATTTAATGTATTTGTTTGCGTGTGCAATTTTTGGTGACTCAGATGTGCAAACACACTAATGGCTTAATTATCTATATTCCTTAATGAAAAAGGGAGATGGAAAGAAAAAAAGAAAGTTCTGCTTGGCTGCTTCTGTGGGACAACCTCATTTACTCCTGCCCCTCTTCTCCCCAGTTAGGATGGAAAATGGAGAAAAAAGGAGAGAGGCAATAAATAAAGACATAAATATGGAAGCAACCTAAATGTCCATCGACAAATGAATGAACAAGGAAAATGTGGTATATATACAATGGAATATTATTTATCCATAAAAGAAGGAACTCCTGTCACTTGTAGCAACATGGATGGACCTTGAGGGCATTATGCTAAGAAATAAGTCAGACAGAGAAAGACAAATACCATATGAGATTCCTTATATGTGGAATCTAAAAAAACTCCTAGATACAGAGATCAGAGGTGGGAAGTGGGAGTGGGTGAAATGAGTGAAAGTGATTAACAGGTACAAACTTCCAGTTATAAAAACATAAGTCTTGGGGATGTAATGTACAGCATGGTGACTATAGTTAATAATAAGACTGTATGGTGTATTTGAAAGTTGCTTAGAGAGAAGATCTTACAAGTTTTCATCATGAGGGGAAAAAAAGGGTAACTATGTGTGGAAATGCATGTTAACTAGACTTATTGTGATCACATTTCACAATATATCCATATATTGAATCATTATGTTGTAGACCTGAAACTAATGTTATATGTCAATTATATCTCAATTTTTTAAAAGACACAAATAAAAGAAAAAAGAGAAGAAAAAGGGAAGAGATCCAAGAAAAGAAAAAAAAAAGGGCCAATTGCTTTCTTCTTTCCCAGCACTAGCAATAACAAAGAAAAAGACAAGGAGTAAAAAAAAAAAGAGTATTCCTTAAAGTTCATGTTTCTTGTCCCTTCTCCTTCCCCAACCCTCATCATCACTGCCTTAAAGTTGCATATTCCATATTCCTACCGTATGATACAGTTCAGGGTCTGGGAAGAAATCCCTCCTCCTGGGAGGGTTGGTGTGGGAAGGGAATGGTAGGGATAGAGGTGGAACACGAAACACATTTAGCATTCCATGAAACAAAGAAACTCTAAATGTGTTTTCACACAGTCATAAACTAAGCTTACATGCTACAGTGCTGTGCTTCAGAAACATTATAAGATCATAAGGTTTTTGTGGATCACCCTGGAATCCACATGCCCTTTAACATAGTTTCTGCAAAAATTAATGTATAAATAAAATTGTTATAATATATATATATAATTCACATGTGAATGTAATATAATAAACATAATTTATATAAACAAATATAATTTAAAAATCCATTTACAACTTGAGAATGATCTATATATTTAAAAACTATAGTAAAGATACCTATCTTCCCCACAAGAAGCCAGTGTCAGCTAGAGCCCAGGACAATGATAAGGTGTTCAAATAGGAATCAGGACCATGGAGATGAAAAACAGAAAAGCTTTCAATTCAGCAAAACAGGGTAACAATGAAAAATACTGCTCTAGGAAGGAAAGCCAAGACTACTCTAAAAAGGGAGAATGCAACCTACCTGTAGAGATAAATAAGGACCCTGGACTAGGAATATTTTAGAGTCCACTGGATAAAGAGAATTCACACTGCAGAAGAGTGGTAAACAAGACTTAGCTACATTCTACATGCGCCTGACTTGCTTTTCGCAATTCGTTCTCTTTAAATCCTCATCCTTGACTTTTTTTTTATCATAAACAGGAGTTGCCCAAGTGTTAAGAGTTGTTAAGATTGAATAAGTGTAGGGAGACAGGTGACAAGTAAGGTTAAGGCTGTAGCCTTAAGACACTGTGCCAACCCTTCAAGTGGTAGCCAATATAAAATCTGGAAGATATGTAAGAATCTAGTATATACAATATATTGAAGTAGTCTTTTCTTGCTTTGGTAATTTACTGCTATACAATATTTCTGGAAAATTATTTCTATTTTATTGCACAGTACACATCTTATTCCATTAAATGCACTTATGGACACATACACAAATCTTCTTTCACACATACATATGTGCAAATACAATTAAACTTCAATATTTCACATTTTTAACTGCAGGACCTATATTTTTCCCCTAGTTCCCAATATGTCCACCTAAATAGAAAGAAGGGTAAGTGAAAAAGGAATTAAAATTCATTCTTGCATTTCCTGTAGTGGTAATTTTGGAGCAATTATGGCCACAACAGACGCATACGATCTGGGTCATTGCCTCTGTGTATATTTTCACTTGCTAATGCTTAAACAGAAAACTGATCTCTAGGGGAACATGGTGATATCTAATTAAATGACTTTCTACCTGTAATCTAATCCCAAACTGTAGCATAATTTTCACTGAAGAAACTGATGTATGTTTAGACGCTGACTATATGTCTTAAACAGTAGCATAATTTGCCTTGATAATGGCAAATATTTACCACCTCTTTTGTGCCTTCCTAAAGGACTTTCGAGAATTGGTCACATTACTTTAAAAAAGGAAAAGATTGAAAATGATCATTGGTTAAGCTGGAAAATTTCATCATCATTTTTTTTTGGACATACTGTCTCCTAGATTCCCTGAGTAGAAACAATGGCAGCTGTTCTCATCATCAACTTTCTATTTCGTAGTGAATAATCTCACTCTTCTCACTTTTGCATTTTCACTATAGATATCATAGAGACAACTGGAACTATCAAATATACCAAAAGGAGCTACCATTTTCATTGCAGTTTGTAGCAAGGAGAAAACAGACAATCGATTTTGTTTTACTCCAATATATATGTTTGCTTGGAGCAAAGAAATGGCTTTTTGCTTCCCATTCTATGGTTAACTTCTAGGAAAGTGATA
This sequence comes from Pseudorca crassidens, assembly GCF_039906515.1. NCBI lineage: Eukaryota > Metazoa > Chordata > Mammalia > Artiodactyla > Delphinidae > Pseudorca > Pseudorca crassidens. The sequence goes on along the minus strand of NC_090303.1, from coordinate 32,522,018 downwards.
GTAATCTCCTTACACTGATCCTTGCCGACTACAACAACTTCTAGGTAGGAGGCGAGTTATAAAAAGAATAAGAAATTAAATAAAAAATAATAAGTTATAAGAGAACGGAGAGAGATGGAAAGCATTAAGAAGGTCATGGTAAATAAAATTCACTTCCAGTAGAATTTTTAAATAATAAAATGAAGCAGTCAAGAAGGGATACTAAAACAAACAATCTTACAAGAAAATTAACTTCTAGAAAATACAAATGCCTAGAGTTGTATCAATACCATGGGATTCTTTACCAAGATGTCCAGAAGAAAATGTTAAAGTCCCTATTGGTTGTTCCATTTCAATATGCAAGTTTACCTGCTAAAAAGTTGAAAAATCAGAAACATTAAGGAATATTTGCAAATAGTTGTGAATAGAAACCCAAAATGTATTAATAATTGAAAAATGCATTTCCTACTGTCCTACTGTGTTGAAATAAAATTTAAGAGCCAATACAATGTTTAAATAAATTTTCATCCGTATATGTAACACAAGGGGCTCTGTATTCTTATTGCCTGCCATTCATGGATAAGAAATGAAAAGTTAAAGGTGATCCAACAGCTCTTTATTCCATGCCACTATGATATTATTTACCAAATTTAGAAGTTACAGCACCTTAAGTACAGAGAAGAAGGGGACAGCAATAACAATCCTCTAATTTGAGGAGTGTTTTATTTCTTACCATGTCTTTTCCACCTATGACCTCTTATTGACATGCTGGTTACTGCATTTCTCGATATTCTAGAGGAAGTTGGTGTGATTTCAACTTGAATACACCTTGTACCCTCCTTACTAGATTTCATGGCACCATGAGGCAATGAAGCCTGTATTGCATTGGCAACCTAAAAAGGAAAAATATAGTTCAAGATTGGCATTAAACAGATGTATTATTATACCCTTAGATAAAACAAGATGTTAAATTCTTTTTTCAATTTGTTTATTGAAGTAGAGCTGATTGACAATGTTGTGCCAACCTCTGCTGTGCAGCAAACTCGCTCAGTTATCCACAGACAGATACATTCTTTATTTATAGTCTCTTCCATTATGGTTTATCCCAGGATATTGAGTATAGTTCCCTGTGTAAGACATTAGGACCATGTTGTTTATCCCAAGATGCTAAATTTTAACAGATTTTTAAAAAGAATAATTCCTTCAAGATCTTTCATAAGATCCTCTAAAATGAGGAGTAAGAACGCAGAAGGAAACATGGTTAAAAATATATGTGATGAAATTTAAAATTCCAAAATACTAAACTATATTTCCAAATGCCTAATGCTAATTAATAAATGCAGCTTGAGCATGTTAATGAGAATATTCTTAGAAGTGAAAATGACTATTCATATCAGGCTAAGACATTAGCCTAATGAAATTTTCAAATTATATATACCTTTTTCGAGTAACAAATTTTTCCACTATAACAGGAACATGAATCACTGAGTACTGATAATGTATTAATGCACTACAAATGGCTACTTCTCAATTTATAGTTCTAAATTGAGAAATTTTAAATTACAAAATTTACATAAATAAGTGAGACACCTACCAGCAGTGGCTCTGGATATAATTCTAGCTGGGCTCTGTATATAATATCATCCAATGCTTTTTGAGCTAGATCCCATTCTCCATTATAACTATAAAATTAAATGAAGTATAATTACTTTAAATTAATTCTATATAACTGAACAAGATATAATGAGAAATTGTTTATCTTTAATAAATAATAGATCGTATTAGCACATTGCTTAGCATTCCACCCTCATTAAATATATATTTCTAAATCTTTGAATTCCTTTCAACTGTATCTGAAAGCCTATTAATAGCAAAGAAAATTTTACAGATGTAATTTCTTCTCTAAAGAACATGTCTATTTATAGAACAGATAGCCAAAAAGCTAGGCAATCTCAAAGCACTTTACGCTTTCAAAACAAGTCAGAGCATAATAAATTATATACCTTAGAATAATGTTCAGAACACTGTATGGTCAAACTACTCTGTAACTCCCATGGTTTTTAACGAAAATCTACAACTACTGTGGCTTGCAGCATCCTAAGTAGTTACTTCTTTGCATTCACATAGTCATTTAGAAGTGTACGTGACATATGCTGCAAATATCACAGAGATATTGGGAAAAAAGTGCATGTGTATATTAGTTTTCAAAGATATGGCCAAACTCTTCCTAAAAATTGGCTAAATGATGGAACGGACAGAGAAATAACCACTTGCTCATCTGACAACAAAATAAAGAAGTGTGAATTACATCAAGCGTGCAAGTGAGGCCTAAAAAATGGAAGCAGCATTGCTCTCACCCTAAAAACAAGATAAAGCCAGGTAATCTACAAAATCATAACTTCTCATGAATCCAACAAGGAGCTAAGGTCACAGGGCAACCAAGTAGCCCGAAACCCAATGGCAGCCAGGTGCCCCTGAAGAGAGTGAGGCCACAATGCAGGTGGGTAAAAAGAATTCAGCTAAACTTTTCAACAAATTTCTAAAAGCCAGGTGTGGGCCAGTACAAAAACTCTGGAAGCAGATACAAGGGGACGTCACACCCACTCATAAGCTCTTCTCCACAAACCACCTTTAGGCACTCATAAGAAAAACTAAGCACAGGGCGGGGGACCAGAGAAAGCTGCTCTTGGTAGTGCAGGCCTGAAGGAGAAGAGTGGCCACCAGAGCAGGAAAGACACCAGACAGATCCAGCCAGACACTTTCAGTGGAACAAAAGTTTAAAGCCTTTGGGGAAAGAGCAGAAAAACCCTTTCACCCCGAGGGCGGAGGTGAAGACCAACTCACTCTCGCTGCGAGGGAGAGAAAAAGAAAAAAAGCCTCTGCATGTAGGGGAGGATCAGGAAATCATCCTATGCTGAGAAGAAGGAAGGCCAGAGGTCTCCTACCACTGGAGGAGGGGCAGGACCACTGAGGAACTCCCACCCAGATAAGCAGGGACATAGGGCCTGCTTAGAACTGAGGCTAGACGAGGACAACAGAAAACACCACTTCTCCTCCCTCCCACCCCCAACCAGGCTAGTACACATCTAGAAACATGGAGCAGCACTCTACTGCTGGAGGAGGGGCAAGAACACGGAGAGAGACCCTCTCTGAGGTACAGACATACCCGGAAAGCTAAAAGCTGAGGACGGAGCAAGAGTATTGAGGAAAAACTCTCCAGCAATAAGTAGCAGGTAACATAAAAGGAATTTGGAGTAGGTGGTGCAATATAGGTAATCATAGCAGCAATGAATCCAGTCCCAGCTCACTCCTGCCTACAAAAACTCTACTAGCATCCTAGAAAAGAGGCATATCCATTTCCAGGCATAAATAATATTTATCTCAATCTTTACTGTCCTACCCATGAACAAAATAATGATCAATCAAGTACTACAAAGCACACAAAAAGCAAGAAGAAAACAACCCACTATCAAGAGACAAAAACCAACTGAACCAAATTCAGAGATGACTCAGATGTTGTACTTACTTGGGAAATTAAAATAACTGAGATTAATATATTAAATGCTCTAGTGGAAAAGAGGGACAACACGTATGAACTGATGGGTAGTTTAGTAGAGAGATAGAAACTATAAAAAAAGCCAAATGAAAAGGCTAGAAATAAACACAGTAACAGAGATGAAGAACCCCCTCAGTGGGCTCATTAGTAGACTCAACATAGTCAAGGAAAGAATCAATGAACATGAAGATAGATCAACAGACCTTAATCAGAAACACAAAGCAAAAAGGAGAGAAAATAAAATAGATCAGAGCATCTAAGAGCTGTGGGACAATACTAATGGTCTAACACAGGGGTCAAGAAACTTTTTTTTAAAGAGCCAGATAGTAAATATTTTGGGCTCGTGGGCCATACAGTCTCCACTGCAACTAGTCAACTCTGTCACTGTAGCACAAAAGCAACCACAGACAATACATAAACAAACAGATATCACTGCTTTTCAATAAAACTTTTTAAAAACCAGGGAGCATGCCAGATTTGGCCCAAAGATCATAAATTCTGCCTTCAGTTAAGAAGCTTATAATCTACGGGGGAAAATTAAGGTATCAAGTGAATATAATATAAAGTATAGTAAGATATGTGCAGTAAGAGAAGTACAAAGTAGTAAAAGGGTGCAAAGAAAAATACTAATATCTCAAGTATCAAGTAAGACTGAGCATCAATATTAGAAATTAATAGCAAATTCATAATAAACTTTGATGAAAGAGGCTCTAAGATGTTTCTCAAGAATTAAAATTTCTGGAAATGGAAAAGGGATATTCATTAGGGAAAAATTGCTACTTGGAAATTACAGCAAAAAAAAAATTGAGTAATGAAGAAAGAAACTGTAAGTGTATTTAGGTGTCACTAATTTTCATTCTGTCCCTGAATTAAAGAAAGACGATGAAGTGTTTTAGTTGGTTACAAATTCTTTAGAATATTAAAAGATATGTTTTAAATAATAAAACTATTATCAAGATATTGATTCATATTTTTTTCACAAAAATATGCTGATTGTTTATTGAGATTATAATATAGCAACAATAAAATAACAGACTATAATTTTCCAAAGAGATCAAAGATTAACTTTGTATATGAAATAAACTTACAAGGCAAAATAAATTCCTGTTAACATTTGCACCATGAATCCTGAAGAAACCGGTACCCTGCTACTTATACCTTTGTATTTTCTTACATGTTGTCGAGGATATCCACAAACACAGATTCTAGAAAGACCAAAATAAATATATTTGTAAAATTAGTAAAAATTAAGGTAATTTATTTTTTAACATTTATAAGCCAACAATGTACGAGGTATGCTCTCATAACAAACCAAACAGCAATGAAACAAAGAATCTTTCAAAACAGAACGTTTGTCTGTAACATTTTACTGAGTAAGTTAGACTGGGAAAAAATGTAGAAAGCTGGGGGTATGTTAATATAAAGTAAGTGAACCAGATTATCAGAGTTGGTTCACTAATTTTGATCAATCATTATTACTGACCAAATTATTAATGATTTTTGGTTACCATAAAACATGAAGCTCAGCACTATTCATCATGAATAGATCAGTGGTATGATCCTCTATTCCCGATAAAGTTCTTGACACAAACTGCAGGCTCCAAAAAAGTATTCTAAAATTAGACGCAAACTTCATACAGTATATCTTAATAAATTTCAGATAGATTGAAAATTTTTATGTTAAAATACCATAAGAGGGGACTTCCCTGGTGGCACAGTGGTTAAGAATCCGCCTGCCAATGCAGGGGACGTGGGTTTGATCCCTGGTCCAGGAAGATCCCACATGCTGCGGAGCAACTAAGCCCATGTGCCACAACTACTGAGCCTGCGCTCTAGAGCGCATGATCCACAACTACTGAGCCCGCGTGCCACAACCACTGAAGCCCGCGCGCCTGGAGCCCGTGCTCTGCAATGAGAAGCCCACGCACTGCAACAAAGTGTAGCCCCCGCTCGCCACAACTAGAGAAAGCCCACGTGCAGCAACGAAGACCCAATGCAGCCAAAAAAAACCCAAAAAAAGTAACATACTATCATCAGGGAGTGAAAAGGAAAGAATAAGAGGAATGTATAATTATCCCCACATTTATTGGGGGGGTTGGATAGCTGGCTGGCTGGTAGTGCCACTAAATCAATTAGGACAAGTAACACATACTGTTTTGGAAGGTGCTAAGTTTCAGATATGTTTATTTTTAGGTATACAATATAGGTATCAGTTTTGTCTGTCATGTCCTCTGTCCCACCCCCAACGTCTTCCATTAATAGTACCTCTATCCCTCTTACCTTTAGGAAGTAGTCACCCCCTATAAAATTAAGTATAACCATGTGATTATGGTGAGGCTGACAATAAAACTGCCTGTGACAAGAGATCGCTACTCTGAGATCTATTTTTCCCTTCTTCCTTTTAATAACATATATAAAGGCACACTCCCCTCCACACTCCCCAACCAATTTTAACTAGAACTATGGCCACCTGCTAGAGACCATATTTCCTAGGCTTCCTTGCATCTAAGTGTGACCATGTGACTAGTTCTGGACAGTGGTCTGTTAACTGAAGTCGTATGACTTCTAGGCTGTACCCTTAAAAGGCAGCTGCTTGCCTTCCACTCTCTCTTTCTCCCTGCTTTCAGGATACAAGGCAGATGTAATAGTAGTGATTCATCACCATACAGACAAGAGTAAGACCATAGGGAATGGTAGAATCCCAAGAAAGAAGGAGCCTGAATACTTTAGAAACAGAGCCAATCTGCCCTCAGATCATCTATCAGCTTGGACTTTTATGTGAAAGAAAAATAACCACTTTATTTAAGTTACCATTATTTCTGTTAAAACAGCCAAACCAAAATTTAACCTGATACAGTACTCTTCCAATAATGCTACTATGCAACTTGGCCCTATAGGGGTTTGTATAAGCTTCAGATGGCACAATCGAAACTTTTGCTGGATTGTTTTTCATAGTGAACCTGGGAGAGATGCTCTTTTTCCTGCGTTCACTAAAGGAAGACAATGTAAGCTTTTAGCTGCCTGTGGTCACTGCTCTTACCACATAGAAGAAGCCTATCTTCAGTAAAAAAAAAAAAGTACAATGCCAACAGATGAAAATGAGGTAAGAGAGAGAGAGGAGAGAATAGCCTGATAACAGTTGAGCCTCTGCATCTAGTTGACCCTGAGGCCAGTTCCATCCCTGCTCTTCCCAAGTACTAACAGCCAAAAATTTTCCCTTTGATATTAGGTAGTTTTACGTAGGTATCAGTCAGTTGCAAGAGAAAGAGTTCTAACTCTTACAAGGTATCTATGGGACATCTTGATGAAGATGTTTACTGAACTGGATACACAGGTTTAGAAATCAGGAAAGAAGTATAGGATTTAAGAAAGAGAATATGGTCAGAAAAATAAGTTATTGCTGTTATTACACAACTTTTAAAAAACAACATTGCCATAGCTCTAGGATGGTCAATCAACTTTTAAATTTACTTTAGGTAAGAACTAGAGAGATAGTTCTCTCAATTCACAAAAGAAATAGGATTCCAGGTTCTCTTGTTTTCTCTACTAACTACCTATAAGGAAATAAGCAGTTATCTGTTAGAGGCTGTATTTACTTCTTTATTCAGAAGTGCAAAGGGTTAGTGTCTTAGTCCGTCTGGGCTGTTATAACAAAATACAACAGACGGAGTAGTTTATAAACAACAAAAATTTATTTCTCATAGTTCTAGAGGCTGGAATCACAAGATCAGGGTATCAGCATGGTCGGGCGAGGGCCCTCTTCAAGGCTGGAGAGTTCTTGTTATATCTTCACATGGCAGAAGGGGAGAGAGAGATCTGGCTAAGAACACTAATCCCATTCTCAAAGGCCCCACCTCCTAATACTATCACATTGCGCATTAAGATTTCAACATAAGAATCTGGGGATGGGGGGAACACAAACATTCAGATCACAGCAGTTAGGGGGTTTTGTTTGTTTGTTTTTTAGCAGTTAGTTTTTAATAACTACTAAAACTTTACCCAAACTGTAGCAAGTGACTTCAGGAATTTTTCATTTATCAATGAAAAATTTTTAAAAAATAAAAACTGAATTATTTCCTTTAATCATAATTTTACTTAATGGATCACAAATCTGAAGTGGAAGAGATCATCTATCATTCGTTCATTGAACAAATAGTTACTAAGTTTTTACTGTATGCCAGGCATTTCTCTTCAACTCTAAGGAGACAGCAGTGAAAAAAACACCAAAGTTCCTGACCTCATGATATTCCAGCAGTTGACAGGCTATACCAAGTGAACAAACAAGGTAATAACAGTGTTGTAAGTGCTAAAAGGAAATAAACTGGGGTGGGAAGGTGCTACTATAGAAAAGATGATAATGGAAGATCTCTCCAAGGAGGTAACATTGAGCTGAGACCCAAAATAATCTAGTGCTAGCCAGCTGCAGCATAACTCATAATGGCAACTCTTTACCCTCTTTTCTCCAGTCCTTTTTTTTTTTTTAAATAATTAATTTTTGGCTGCTTTGGTTCTTCGTTGCTGTGCGCGGCTTTCTCTAGTTGCGGTGAGCGGGGGCTACTCTTCGTTGCGGTGCACGGGCTTCTCATTGTGGTGGTTTCTCTTGTTGTGGAGCACGGGCTCTAGGCGCACGGGCTTCAGTAGTTGCGGCACGTGGGCTCAGTAGTTATGGCTCGTGGGCTCTAGAGCACAGGCTCAGTAGTTGTGGTGCACGGGCTTAGTTGCTCCGCGGCATGTGGGATCTTCCTGGACCAGGGATTGAACCCGTGTCCCCTGCACTGGCAGGCAGATTCTTAACCACTGCGCCACCAGGGAAGCCCTCTCCTGTCCTTGCTTTTAATATTTAAGAATTCTGATTTACTCATCAGTACTCTGAATGCTCTCTTCAAAGATATTCTTTTCACATAGATCCTTCACTGAATTTACATAAAACGCAGAACAAAGCAAAAACAATCAACAAAGCTACATGTCACATGAATGCCTGACTCCTCTGTTCATCAGAGGGTATCCTGAAGTTGCCTGACTTCCCTTTACAAATCCAAAGCATAAGGACTCGACCTTACGAAGAGCAGCTGAGTGGCCTAACCTCCACTGCTATATTAAACTTACTCTGCAGTCACATATAGGTATCTCCCAAATTCACAAACCATGATAAAATAAAATTCCTTTTAGAAGGCATATTTGTCAATACACTTCTGGAAGAAGTTCTAAGTATCAATTTGTAAGTGACGGAAACTACTGCCATGATTCTCATTCTCTGTTGAGAGATACTATCTCTTTCTTAGACTGAGAGAAAACCTGTGAGATTGTTCTCAATATACTGAATTACAAACCACAAAATGATTAGAAAGCCCAATTCCAGTGGGGCTGACTGGAGAGAGTATTTATTTAGAACTTAAAGTAGAAAAGTAAATAGATTAACTACTATCATTAGATCATCAGACCAGTGAGTAGAAACTAGCTAGAAAAAAAGGGAAACAATGATTTTTCTATTTTTTAACTTGAGAAATATTTAAAATTTGGTCCAGTTCTATTTCGTATCCATCTGGATAAAATACATAGACTATGAAATAAAACTAACCAATTTCAAAACCTCTTCCTTTTCTGCTCTGCTTTTTAAATAGTGAGGAGAGGGGAGGTGAGGAGAAGGCCAGGAGAGCAGAAAAAGTGGGGGAATAAGGGAGAAAAGAGAAAATGGAAGAAATTCCTACACAGTAATGAGCACTTTTCTGTTCTTATGCTTCTGCTCTTTGAAATTAGGAGCCTAATAAAGGCTGCATCTTCTATCACTTTCCTCAAGAGAATACCATATACAAAAATAGTGCTCAAGTTGCTGGAGAAGAGATTATCTCAGATGGGTTGTAAAGGAAGGATGGAGAAGATTTACAATGGTGGAAAGGTGTACAAAGTAAATAATAAGCAATGAAAAGTCAACTGTAGGTTCTTTCAACAAGGAATTTCCTAGTATAAGATATGCTCTAGAACAGCTGGCAACTGCAAACAGGTGGGAAAAAAGAAAGAGCGGCTGTGTATCTAGAGTGAACATGTGTGTTCATCATTGGGGTGCTAGCTGTCATTTATTGAATGATAACAAAGTGACATACACTGTGCTAAGAGCTTGTTCTCTCTCTCTCTCTCTCTCTCTCTCTCTCTCATTTTATCAGGCAGGAAAATTAATCCACAAGATGGTTTATTTGCACAAAGCTGTCCCTAATAGACAGAAAACAAGAAGAAATCTGTTCAGTGGTCAGGAAGGCTGATTTAGGAATCAAGAGTGGGTCAGTGTTTCATTACAGGTTCACAGGAACAAATACACTGATCAAGAATCCCTAGCAGTACATATTCAAGTCAGTCACCGAGGTGACTCACCAAGTGAACAAAATCAGGACAGTCCCTTAGACAATGGGGGAAAATTTAATTTACAGCTTAGTACAGTTTCATCTTTAATATTTATATTCTACATCAAAAGGCAAGATAAGCCATTTCTTAAACACAATTGTATTAAAAGAGATGCTCAAAAAAGAAAAAAAAAGAAAAAACTATTTCCCCAAATTTAGAGGACTTAGGAATATACTAATAAAACTTATTTGTAGTATTGTTGGGTATGTTGCTTTTAGGAGGGCCATATGTAATATTTAGTACTAGCAGAAAATAAAAACTTGTTGACTAAAACTCAGTCTACCTCTTGCCTCCTTTCAGATCTCTCTTCTAGTGGTCCATGCACATATGCAGGAGGAAAACACAGGCTATCAAGCTGGCCATCAGTCTGCTTACAGTTAACTGAAGCAAAGCTTATAGTTAACTGAACAGATTTTTGACCAGCAGAATAGATTTGTATGTATGCGTGGAGGGTGGGAAGTGTCCAGGATTGTTTTAATTCCACGATTCATTACAATCAGAAGGTTAAAAAAAGAACAGAACACATTTGTCACTGAACCTAGCTCAGGTATTCCACGAAATTTTTCTGGTTGTATTTATGTGTCCTTCCTCCCAGATAACCCAGTCTATCATTTTGGTATAATTATCATCAAAAACCAAACTAATCAGCAATCTGAAACAACTGCCACATGGCCAAAACAACTTGATTAGCCATAACACAGTGTGATCACTTTATTTTATTCTTCAGGAAAACCTGCACCAGGACTAAGATCATGAGGAATCTCTTGTACTTTAACTATCATAATCATTTATAACTTACTTATCACCATAGTTCTATAACTAATTTTCCTTCCATAGCTCTGGACTAGGCTTTGCTTGATTAGATACTAGTGCTTTCTAGTTCTTTGCCATACATCTTTAAAGTGTACACCTTAATTAGAATATTTGATAAATGATTAAGGGAATCCAGAGTTAAGAGAAATAAATAACTAGATTTTAAACTATTGAGAATACAGTAATAGGGAATCTAAAACAAAAACAAAAGCAAACTAAAAAAGATGGAAACAATGAATTTGATGGAGTTCCTATTACATCATGTTCTGTGGCTTAAGAGTTAGCATTATTAAATAGTTTAAGTCTTTTGAATTACATAGATCTCTTTCCTCCCTCATTTTCTTATAGCTAGTGAGTATACAAGAGTTTTTCTTGTGGCATAGAATTAATGTAATATGTTTCTACTAAAACCTTCCTCGGCCAAAATCCTATAGCTAGTTTTCAAGTAATCGGTGTTTCTATTTGTTTTCAAAACCAGCTCTTACTTGTGTTCTTAAAGGATAATCTAAGTCCCTGGTTAGTTAAATTGATATATTAGCAATTTTCTACCCAGAACATAAAAGTAATTATACTGAAGATAGTGCATTCGAGTTACACAGGACAGAAACCAGTGACACATGTTCTTTCCTAACTTTGCCATCAGTCATTTCAGGAAAACATCAACAGTGGTCCTTATTTAGGAAGTTGTGTTAGAACATTTGTATGTATTAGAACGTTAGAGCTTCAAGCATATTAGAATATTCCTGGGTCCTACCATCTAAAATACTGCTTTAAAGTAGTGTGTTTTAAGCTCTACAGGTGAAAAGTTCCTGCATCTAACTACTCCTTAAGCCAATGTTTCTGAAGTGTTGGTTCTTACACTCATTTGAGTGCATAACAACATTTTCACTGGACCATAATGAAATGAGAAACAAGGAATGCTAAACATCTCACTTTTGGCTTATAAACTGTTGTCCTTCCCTTCCATTCTACCCCTTTTGGGTGTTAAAATACTCTCCCCTTTCATTAAATAATGTTGATGGTAGATATTTATAATACAATGACTTGACAGAAGACAAAGTCGGCAACACCATGTAAATACCCACTTCAGCTTTCTTGAAATTTTACAGATCTGTGAAATTCAAAAACTCTGGGTACCTCTAAATTTAAAATATTTAAAACAAGAAACATATTAGAAAGAGTAAGTGAGAGAGATGGCACACTGGTACCATCTTCTAAGGTGCAGCAAATGTACTTGTGCTCCAATTCAGGAAATATCTGAATGACTCTCCACTTCTCTATCTTCTCTAATAAGCCCCCTGCCTTGTTACCTCCCTCTCCCTCTCCCTGGTCCTATGTGGTTTTCTATCTTATTCAATAGAATCAATTTAGGTTTTTTGTTTGTTTTGTTTTGACTTCATTTCTAAGTATTGCTCTATGCACCCTCCCTCTTACTAACTTTCCAAAGCTACATTTTCTAAATAAGTTTCCCAAATCTAAATTATTTTACAAGTTCCTTAATTCTATATTTTCCCTTATTTACTTGAATTACCAAAGGCATTTTCTCTGCCTTGTTTTTTTTGTTTTCTTTTGTTTTTGTTTTTTTAAAAAAAGGTAACAGGGACTTCCCTGGTGGTCCAGAGGTTAGGACTCCTCGTTTTCACTGCTGAGGGTGCAGGTTCAGTCCCTGGTTGGGGAACTAAGATCCCGCAAGCCATGCAGTGCGGACAAAAAAAAAAAAAGTAACATCTTCAACACAGAAAATGTAGAGAATGACAGAAAAATCACACAGGAAAAGAATTAAAATAAACTATAATTCCACCAAGTAGATATAACTATTGTTAATATTCTGGTCATCTTCAGTCAACGCTGGAATCACACCATATATACTATCATTAAGTACTCTTTTAAATCAGAATTCTTAAATATTTGCATAGTATACACAAGGATTACCATAATTTACTTAACCAAGCTCTTGGCTAAATTTTTTTTAACACGAAAAGTTTAAAAACCAGTATCTCTTACTTCCTTCTTGGTACCAAATTAGAGCACAAAGAAAATAACTACCTAGATAGATAGATAGATAGATAAACAGACAGATAAAAAAGCAAACAAAACAGAAGCCAACCACATGCCAAAAACTGAAAGGTCATAATAGTTCCATTCTTTTAATTATACAGTATGATCCTTTTCTAATTAAATATTCTATTGAAATGTTATTCAGCTTTACCCGCTTCACTGTGTTTTTTGTGACTTCATTGTGTTTTTAGGGAGCTTTCTGTATGTCAACTACGTGGAGCTTTATATTAACCTATTTAGTGTTTCAAGCAAATGATTAAACAAAACAAAAATAACTTAGATATGTAACAAACTAGCAATCCTAGATTCACATATTTCAATACTAAAAACATTTGAATTTTAATTTACCTTGAACAAATTTGACACAGTGATTGAAGAGAAACACTGGGCATATAAGTTAGGGCAGCATTGTAACACAACAAAAGGAATGTCAACACTTCAAACCTAAAGATAAACCAAAAGAATATTTACAAATGTTGAGAATTCTTAGAAGTCAACTGTAATTAAGCAAGCATTGGGGAGGGATATTATGTTACAAAACAGACCTGTACAATATAATCACACCAATAAGAATACAAAACTGAAAGAAAAAAGTAACAGTCATATGAAAATTATCTTAAAAATTCAATGTTCCAGATGACATCTGAAGCAAAGTGTAAGTGACAAATCGGGAAGATGTGTTTTTCTCTTGTATAAAATGACTCAACATTTTAAAAATTGTTACATACAACTTATTAAACATTATTTATAAATCTACTGAAATAATTTCTTAAAAAATTAGCATGGTACAATAGCAGGTTATGTCTCCACAGTATACCTATTCTGTGCTGTCAGCATCTCCCTTTGGGGGTGAGGTCCGCTGTACACAACTTTTGACAAGCCATGCTGGGATAGGGCGCTCTCGGTCAGAGCCATGGACCCAATGCTGGAAGGCTAAAGAAAAGACATGTGAATAAAGAAAAAACCATTCTGTTGAAGATGTGGTATTTAGAATATATACACCAGTAAGAATGACTGCCATGAACATCATACATCTTGGAAATATTCAGACTGCCTACTAAGTATTCTGCTCAAAGATTTAACAAATAATTAAAAACAAACTACAAATAGAAATACAAAATAGTTTAACTTTAAAAATTCTACCCCAGAAATACATAATTGCCACACATAAAAAATCTAATCTTATCTGTCAGGAGAAGGGGAGAACATTTCAAAATGAACACTTTTAATAGATCTTTTAAAATCAGGTTTTAGTTTAATGATTTTGATTGCCCATTTTTACTTTGGGAATAGCCAATACTTTGTGTGGTGTTTTATACTTTTTAAGGCACTAATAAACTGATAAAATTTTTTGTCTCAATAACCAGACCCTAATTTATAGCAACTTCAAATCTTAGGACCAATAAACTTACTTTGATAAAAATGTCACTTACCTCATGATATACAGATGGTTTGGATAAAGATGGAATCGTAAAACTCAATACTTTGCTATGTCCCTGTTTGTCAACTATTTCCTACAAAAATGAAAGAAAATATCTTACAATATTTATTTTTTACACATAAATTTAAAAGCTGAATTTAAACTGTTAGTCTAAAAAAAAAAAAGACCTGAGAAGAAAGGAATTTTAAATTCAGCTAAAATCTTAAACTATGATAATCGATTATTCATAAATACTAGGAGTTAACCTTCTCCTTAAAATGTAAGTAACATAGTTTTAAGGATGAAATACAGACGCAGTGTGGTAATAATCATTGATTTTTTCTCATGTAAGAAGTTCTACTTTCTAAATCAATTAACATAGTTATGAAATACATTATGAAATGACCCTTAAATTTTTTTTTACACTTTAAAAAGTACAAACCTTAAGTATGTATCTAGAATATTGTACTATTTAATATACAAACACTATTAGTAATGCAAACTATATATTTTAAATGAATGGTGTGAAGTCTGGAGACAGTCCAGATTTTACAGAATTATCACTGGTAGATATTAGACTAGATCTTTTCTCCCAAACTGTCTGTGAAGGTCACAATAGACAATTTATAGACAGTGGATTTTAAGTTTAAAAAATTGAAAACTCAACACTGGTATTTTCAGATACCTCCATAAAATCATTTAAATGGACTGATTCTTAGTCTCCAATCAATCAAAAAATGTATATTTACATAATTGTATGTATGCCCATATAGTCTTCAACCTCCAGAAAGTTATTTTTGGGAGAATGAGCTACGAGTCATTTGATGTATTAAAAATAAATATTAGCTTTACTAAAATGAAAAATAGTTGCCAATATGCATTCATTTTTGTTGAAAGGGTTATATGCTTGGCTTTTGTCAGAAAACATTTTAACTATATTAAATACAAACCAAATTGTAAACCCCTAGGAGAAGAGCTTCAATGCATCCACTGCTATGCACATTTCTGCTGGCTGAGACGGCAAGGTAGCACCAAATCAGTTCTGGAAGAAACTGCAGTGTAAATCGAAGCAACTGCTCCTCTCCGCTGCGATAGAATTCAAAGAGCTGGTGACAGACAGGTTCTAGCAACTGCAAGAAAGACAAAATATTCATTCACGGACTGGACTGTATTTGAATGACACTGATGTATTAAATATAAAAGGTTTTCCCTGATTGGTAATTACTGAAATATACAAATGTTTCCATTTTTTGGAAACACAAAACTATTCACAGCTAAGCTATTTAGTAATGAACTCTAGTGGAAGGCCAAACTGCAAACTAAGTGTATACTGAAGCACTTTATAAACTCTAAAACATTCTGTAACTCGAAGGTAGTATTGTTATTAAAACCGTATCTTTTAAAATTCCTAAAATAGATAGGTTGTGAGAAGTTCCTTCCTGAATGTCCTTGCTTCCAGATAAAACATGTCAATATAAATGATTGGCTACAGGGTTGGAGAAATTGAAATGGGAGTCCTAGGGAGTTACTGTCTCATTGCCCTCCTGAGTTATAACTAGGCAGCATGGGACAGCAATGACCAGTATGTGGAGGGAGAAGCTGAATAATATAAAGCCCTTAGGTCTAGTTTCTTACTGTAACCATGGTTAATTCCCCTGGATGATCTAAACGTTGCTATCATTTTATTTTAAACTTGATTTGGACTTACTGATAGCCTTTTTTTCCCCCCACCACACTCCCCCAGCTACCCAGT
The DNA here is from genome assembly GCF_039906515.1 of Pseudorca crassidens. Taxonomy (NCBI): domain Eukaryota; kingdom Metazoa; phylum Chordata; class Mammalia; order Artiodactyla; family Delphinidae; genus Pseudorca; species Pseudorca crassidens. The sequence goes on along the minus strand of NC_090303.1, from coordinate 32,506,043 downwards.
TAACAGAGCTGACTGTATCTTTATAACAGACATTTTTTTAAAAAATCAGAAAGTCAAGATAAGAGACTCTTATAGGTAAGTATTATCTTAAAGCATATATAATCACACACGTCATTAACGAATATGTCAGGGCTACTTTTCAAACAAGCAGGCTACTATTATATTTTAAGCGAATGGGAGTTCATTCACTTCACTAACTTAGGCAATAGATTGACGTCAATTTACGAAACAGATTTTCTACTGCCAATAATTGGAATGAACAGGAACTAAAGTGGATGTTTTGATTTCAAAAAAGTTCAATATGTAAAGCAAACCGGGTATAATTAAAGTCAGTATTACAGAAAAAGTTATACTTTAATAAATATTGACTAAATCAAACTGGTCTTTCCTATTGAAAAACTATCTTCTGACAGTTAAGGAACATTTTTCCACTCTCAGAATGGTCATCAGAGTGCAACAGGTGTCCACTGTGGCATGGCAAAGGCAAAAGGAAACTGCAGGGTCAGAGGCAAAGTAACCCCATTCACAGATAGCAAGGAAAGTTTTTAGGGTAGGAATTTGGAAGAATGGAGAGGGGGATGGTGGAAGAAAGACTGGTAGGGGAATGTTTAGATTTCAGGATGGAGTTTTAAAATTTCTTTGTGGACCAGGGTCGATAATCTTGTACTGTGGTGTAATATCGGTCTTCTCTAAATACCACGGAAAGCTTTGATTAAATCAATTAATATAGTCTAAAAATTATCTGCAAGCTTGTGAAACTTTATGCTGAAAATTTATTCAATAGGCTGCATGAACACATAATCAATTTTAATCAAAACACTCCAAAAGGCCTTTTAAACTGGTTTAAAATCTAAAATTAAATGGAGTTTTGGTTTATGAAAGCAGAACCAAATGAAGACAGATTCAAAAGGGATGCAGAAGTTATATATTGCAATGAGATTAGATGAAATTATGCATATCAAAACACTAGAGGTAAATACCAGTATCTGTGCAGGATTTTACAGCTTGCAAAGTACGTTCACATATATGAACCCATTTAATTCCCACAATATTATATGGTACAATGTCATTACCCTCATGTATACTTTCTACATAAGGAAATTGAGACAAAGAAGCTATCAACTGAAATCAAAAACATCACACAGCCCATGTCTGACTGAAGGCAAGGCTTTCTAACTCCTTTATAAACATACCTGAAAAATGTCAGAAAAGAATAAAACAATATACAATGTGGGAAACACAAGCAGTGTCTGACTTATCTAACCTGAATATATATATATATATATATATATATATATATATATATTTTTTTTTCGATATGCGGCCTCTCACTGTTGCGGCCTCTCCCACTGCAAAGCACAGGCTGCGGACGCGCAGGCTCAGCGGCCATGGCTCACGGGCCCAGCCGCTCCGCGGCACGTGGGATCCTCCCGGACTGGGGCACGAACCCGCGTCCCCTGCATTGGCAGGCGGACTCTCAACCACTGTGCCACCAGGGAAGCCCTAACCTGAATATATTTGAGACAAGCAATGGAGCATTAGAACATGCTGTATTCCTAGTGTCTTGCTTGAACTTTTGAATTATTTTCTCATGAAAACATTGTTATACTCGGTGGGTAGGTTTCATAATACTGTTAAGAGAGAACTGCACCTCAAGTATATTTTGATGTGCTAAATGGCCTTTTTATGGTCTAAACATCATGTACCTTCTTTCCATTCTAAAATACATTCTGAATTCTGAAACAACTGAGTTACAAATGAACTTTTACAACAATCTATTCATAAGTAAGAAGCTGTATCTTAAGAGAGAATTTTAATGGTAACAGAAATGTATCATAAAAATGCCTTTAAATGACTAAAGCAGGGATAGAAGATGGAAAAGAGCTAAGTTTGGGTAAATTCACAAGAGAATCTTCCAAACTTTTTTTGAATTGAACAGTTACTGAGAATACAGGTAGGAAACAGATACAGAAAAGTTGGAGGGCACTACTCTTCATGTGCCAGTAGCCAATGAACTGACCTCCTCTCACTCTGGGATTGCTATGCCTAGAAGATTTTATGCGGTTTTTTCAAAAAAAACAGCTGGTTTCATAACAGACTTGAGCATTGTTAGCCTCTAATCCTATGCCTATCTTAGTCAATTAAAAGCACTGGTTAAGGAAATTTCATTGTATCCATAAACTGCCTCTTTACAGTTTCTTGAGCCTGCCACACATACCTGCCTCAGGGCCTTTGCACTTACTATTCCCTCTCTGGAAAGCTCTTGCCCCAGTTTAGTTTTCTTCCTCTAATTCATTCAGACCTTAATTCAACCATCACCTCCTCAGTCCCAACACATACTTCCCCTACTCTGCTTTATTTATCTTCACAGTTTTATCACTGACATTTTATTATACATTTAGGTATTTGTTTAATGTTTCTTTCACCTACCAGAATACAAGTTCTAATCTATAAGAAAAAGAATTTGTTCTGTTTTGTTCACTGCTACATTTCTAAGTGATTTCTGGCACACTATATGTCTTCAATAAATATTTATCAAATGAATTTAACTGAATAATGAAAAAGTACTACTTGTAAAATCCAAATACCAAATTTCCCAGACTTCAAATAACCGCAGAATCAACGTTCCAAATTTCAAAAATGCCAAAAGACAATGACGGCAACTTTTTGGGAATATCTCCACTTTAAGACACAAAATGTTCTAAAGAGCAAAAGGAAGGTTATGATGTTAAAGTAGACACTGCTATATTTTAGAAGCACTTCTAAGTACATTTTTAAAGACTGAGTTGTCTTTTTAAGAATACAGAATACACACTGTCTTTACCACATTCATCAGGCTAAAAACATAAAACAAACTTACATGCAAAACCTCCTAAACCAGTGCTTCTGAAAGTGTGGTCCATGGACTGAAGACCGTCTACAAACTGTTACCAGTCCTCAACAATATAAATACAGAAATTGAGAGGAAATATTTAAAAACTTTTATAGCAACTTGATATGGCTGCAATAACCAAGAGGGTGATCAGCAGACTTATTGAACAGAGTATGGATCAGTTAGGGGTTATCAAATTTATGTGGCACCTCGCATGTGATGTGAGTTGCATACTTGTCATACACATTAGGTACACATATTGGTCTGTGAGAGACTGGAAAAAAAATATTAAACTGGTACTTCACCACAAATAGTTTGAGATATACTGCTCTGAGCCATCAGAGCTCACTGTCATCTGAATGAAAGAAATGTTATGAACCAAACTAGTCTACCAGAAATTTACCTCTATCCAAAGCAGCCTGGTTAAAACACACTTCATTAGAGAAATAGTTTTTAAGTCTTTCAAAATACTGATCAGTAAATGATAAATAAGACTTAATTTGTTAAAAAAATAATAATAAAGCACACAGCTATACTTGATCCATTTGGTAAAATAATTCTCAAATAAACATGGAAAACTGTAAGACAGCTTCTACCCAAATACTTCAAAAACTAAAACCCTTCAAGAAAACAAGCTACTATACAAATTAAGTAGCTTTGGGAAGGAGGAAGGTTGCTCTATTTAGTTATTCCAGTTAAAGTTTTTGTCTTGTCAATATAAACCCTAGTCTTTTTTTCAGCACCTAAAATTCATAATCTTTATAATCTTCTCTATGGAATAATCAGTAGAAGCTGGGTTATTCTAGACACCCTCCAAAAGAGGTTACCTACTCAAATAACAAAAGACTCTAGTTTTGATAGTTTCATCCCAAAGGCATATAGGTCCACATAGGACTAGACGTCAGGGTGTAAGTTGTTTTACCCCTAGATAATAGGACTAGTGGTCTTAGAGCCTATCGTTTCACCTACCAAACTCAAGTATAAAAAGAATGCATACCTCATACTCCTCCTCTCTACTCCACCTCTTTCCATTCCCACTGACACTGCCCTAGTTCAGGTTCTCAACAGCCCTCCTACACTGTTGTCATAGCCTCCTAGTCTTCTTGCTTTCATTTTTTCCATTCTCCAATCTGTCCTCCACATAGCCACCTTCCTAAAACAATCAACTGGTCAAGTCATCAGCACAAAAAAAGTCTAACCTGCTTATGATGGAATTCTAGGCCCGCCATGGTTACAACCTAAACCTACCTTTCCAGCTTCAGTTCCCAACAGTCTTTCATCTCTTGTTAACTACTGCATTAGCCTATTTGCTTTTATCTGAATGCCAAGCCTTTTGATTTTCCTCACTATTTCCAATCCTTACCTATTATATTTCTACTATGAATGGTGGGATTTATAAGCACCAGAATCTGGAGTATAGATCATTTTGTCACCTTCAAAGTAAACTTGCTATCTAAAAAAGAAAAGGAAATGCGGGGTGGGGTGGAGGGGCACGCAGAGAAAAGAAGAAAGGACTGGGAAAAACACCAGCAGGACCAAACTACTTGCTACTCTTCAAATTCCGCATATTTTCTCAGGCCTCCATATACTATCCCTACAGCTTGGAATGTCCTTTTACTTTCCACACCTGGAAAACATGTGCAAATCCATCTAGACTCAGTTAGGCATTGCCTTGAAAGCATGTATTTACACATTTCCTCCCTTTCCTCTTACGGGATAAAGACCATGTGCTACTCATCTTTGATTTTCTGTTGGCTAGCACTGCAGCTGGCTCATAATGGGCACACAAATATTTGCTGAATGAATAAATGAATGCAGTGACCCAGACTTTCCAAGGCTATCTCCAGCAAGATAGATATATAGATAGATAGACAGACAGATACCTACATACATAATGCATAGGTAGATGAGCAGGAACATGTTCAGAGGTGGCTTTGGAATATGGTAATAATTCTATTTCTTGGTCTGGGTGATGGTACACTGGAGCTCATTTTATTATAATTTTTTTTATTCTGCCATTTTTCTGCACATAAAGTATTCTTCTCTTATCCCTCTATCCACTTCTCAAAAGTAATCAGCTAAACACTCCAGAATATATATTACAATTCTTTAAACTATACTTTTCTCACCCTTTTTAATATATGTGTTATTTTTCACAGTAACAAATTAAAAAATCAATCAAATGAATACTACTAGCACAATAAACTGTTAGAGTACTTACCTCACTTTGTGGCTCCTGGATAACTTTATAGAGAGATGAAACTAAAGAACTCTTGTCTTTCAAATTTGTAGCATAATTTGGTAAAGATGTTTCTGGTAGTGTCTAAACAAATTTTAAAAAATACATTTTATTTTTATGAAATGTCCAGAACAGACAAATCCAAATACAGAAAGCAGACTAGTTGTTGCCAGAGATTGGGGGACAGGGAATTGGGAGAAGGAAGAATTCTTTTGGAGGTGATGGAAATGTCCTAGGATTAGATGCTTGTGTTAGTGGCACAACATTGTAAAACCACTAAAAACCACTGTATTTTCATCTTAAAATAGTGAATTTTTCATTATGTGAATTATATCTCAACAAAAAAATTGTAAAAATAAAATAAAAGATATATTTAATCCTCAACATCAACAGGGACATAAGTTAACATTCAGCACTTCATCTTTGATCACAGTTTGGGGTTAGAAATAAGAATACAAATCATTTGTAAAGCCAGAGATACATTTTTTGTAGCATTATACAGGTTATCAATCTTATTAGCAGTATTTTATCCTGTTTCTTAATAAACATGTTATATAAGGATCTAATGTTTCAAACCTTAAAGCCACAGCTCATCTATCAAAGTAACTCCTGAGTTACATGTTGTGACTGTTAAGTAAGACTGTTCTACTTTACAGAATTGGGGGGAAATTTTTTACTTCTCAGAACTGGAGAAAAAGATAGTCATACTACCAACAAACTAGTGTTCTTAATTCCATTTAAAATAGCAGCAACTAATCACAGAGCCACCCTTTCAGAAAGGACACTATGACCAGAGAGGAATGGGAAGAGATAAAACTCCAGTAGTAAGTCAGACGGTTTAGGATAAAAGTAGTAGGGAAATCTGAAGAAAAACAAAAAAATAAAAACCCACTTCATCATAACAAATGATAAAAACCTATCCTTCTAGAGTATACCCCTTCCTTAACAACTTCTGTCTCCCAAGTCATTATTTTTTCCCATGAAAATTATTTCTATCAATCAACCAATTAATCAACAATGTTAATCCTGCAGTAGATATAATGTCTCAAGATATTGCTAACAGTCATGCCAAGATATACACTATTTCTTACATGTCCCACATCCTAGTATTTCATGATTTAAAATGGGTTATGGTTAGTGTATATAGGTGGGTGTGTGCATAAATAGACACAGAAAATTAAACAGCATTAATTTTTATAATAAGGACATTTGGTTCATTTTTACCCTACTGTGAACTCCTTGAGGGCAAGAACTATCTTATCTCTCCATCCACAGCATACAGCACAAAGCCTCGTACTCAAATCTTTGCTGAAGACATTTATATAGATGAACAAAATAAGAAATAAATACTGTCACTGTTTACTCTTCAGTAGATTCTTTAAAAATAGGTCACATTTCACCTTAGGATATATGAGTGAATAGCTTCTTTTTTTAATTTATTAAGATAGTTTTGTTTACCAGAATGGTAAGTAAATGTGAACTATCTGGGAACCTTCCACAATTCTTCCAGGGTTGGGGGAGACGGAAGCTGGGAGTTTCACTGCAGCTGCTTACACAAAGAGGAGATTAGGGCTTTCTTCAGTATTTCAAAAGCATGTAGCAAAAGATCTCCAGGCAACATTCCATTTCCGTTATTTGATCAAGAGTAAACCTAATATTGATGGAATTTATATAAAAGGGAATAATAGTCAAATAAACAACAGATTTCCAATCACCTGAATGATAACAAACCTAAGTATACATGTAAAACACATTCATATATGTGTGTGTATGTGCACATGTGCATACGCGTGTCTAAACATAAAATTTTAAACCCAGTGAATTGAAAAATAAATCTTAAAAAATGATTAGTGAATTGAAACATTATTACATACACTATCTAGGCTAAAACTGGAAGAGTCATTAAAAATGTGAACTACAATTTTCAGTTTATGTACCAATTAACCCTCATGAGGTAAAATATCTTTTGTGAAACAGCCAAAAGCAAAAGGACAGCTCTTTTCTGAAAAGACAAGTTCTAGAAAATATCCTGGGCCTAGGCTACTACTGCTAAATGAGAGGAAGGATCTCCCAAAAATTAGGGTAGTGAACTATTATATTTTATCACAATTCTGTCATTATTTCATTTTGTGAATGTGGGAAAAGTTACTTTTGTCTATAGAAGGAGAGAAAATACAATTGCTGTGTTTATGAACAGTGCTTTGAAAACCTTAAGATCTAAAAGAGCCTATGGATTTAAATACTATGACAGCAAACCTTTAAATTTTCTTACACTGTACTAGTTCAAAGGTACTTGCCTTCTTAAATACCAGCTAAGCTTTCTCACTTTTCAGAAGGCAGAACTGGAGACAAAAGAAGTTATAACGGGACATTATGGTAGGAAATTAGTCTTGGCAAAATTTGAAGAAGACAGATGCTTCATACTAAAGTATCATTTGGCAGATGGCTTTTATAAAATATAAGGAAGTGATATGGGTTGGGTGGAAGAGAATTAATGAAGATGGACAGATGGGTGGAGAACCAATAAATAAAACAATTCTGACCAACAACATTACACATAAGACTAGATTTTGAGTCACATATTGCGATTCAGTGACTACCAGAAAATCAAAAATTTGGCGGATAAATCTATATATAACATTAAGAAAAACACAATACAATCTGAAAAAGATAATATTTTACAAATAAATATTTGTAAAGACAGAGATTGAACTAACTATTCATGAAACCTTAAAATAATGAAGTCTGAGTCTAATTCTCTTTGTTGGTATACTAAGAGAATATTAATGAGGGCCCATAGCTAGAGTAAATACTAGTTTTTCCAAAGGCAAAGAAGAAAAAAGAAATAAAAATTGCCCAAAGCAAACTGCATTGTCTTTGTGCATTTGAGAGAATGTTGAGTGACGTTATGAGGTTGGGAGTTCAGACTGTACCCATGGAACAGTGCACAGCTAAAATCATCTTCAAAGACCACCTATTTCAGGTTTTCTGGTGAGGATACTGAGACCCAAAGAAGTTATGTGATTTGTCCAACATCGTAAAACCACCTAGAGGAAAAATTATGATTAGACCAAAGGGTGTCTGACTTCTCAGCCCCATGTACTCTGTACCACTTACTTTATTAATCATGATGACCTTGGCCTTATTAGCACGACGGTTATTAGATTAAACAACCAAGCAGAGGCATAGATAGATGACAGATAGATAGATAGATAGGTAGATAGATAGAAGATCCCTAAACTTTATTTCTTAAATATTTTCACCAAAATACATAATTAACATCACAAATCATTTCAAAAGACAATATATTCAATTATAAAAGTATACTTGGGAGATTTGTTCTCATGCACTTTCCTATCTTCTATCGCTTTTACTATGCTGCTGATTTTGTCTGGTAACCTTAATCTCTTCATCAAATATAAACAGAGCTGAATTCAACACACATTAACACAATTCAAAATAATTTTCAGAAATGCCTACCAAATTAACCAAGGAATAGGAAATATCTTCCCTTATACTTGACAATAATTTAAATCATTTGTTATGTCAAATTGATTGAAAATTGGGTAAATTTAATTTTGGCGCGTTAGGGGAAAGTTAAATAACCTTTTATTTCATGGGGCCCAGGATCTTACTCCCCTCCTCTCAAGGAAAAGTTTCCTTCGCAGGAAGGGAAAGAAATAAACAAAAAGATGGGAAGGGAAGAGAATTAGTCATGATTTTCAGTTATTTGCCTTAATAGTTGATCCTCCCCTAAGCCTCACATCCTTTATCGAGCCCTCTTGACACAACTCCCATAGTAAAGAACGGCTAACTGGCTCTAATTGCTTTTGCAAATTTTACTTCATCATTAATATAAGGATGCCCTAGAAGTAGTATTCAACTGTTAAACTTGACAATTTTAATCAACTTGCCAAAAAAAAAAAATCATGGTAATGAACCATATTAAACACTCTTGAAGCAGGAAAAAAGCTTAAAAACACAAAGACAACATATGTAAGAAAAAAAGGCACACACCAGATTTAATCAAACTATTAAAATATGTATACTATATACAGTGCCCTTTTATAAGTGCATGTATAACTACATCACTTTATGATGAGTTACGGGATCCATAGAAAGATATTCAATTCATGACTATAAAAGCTGAGAAAATGAAAACCTTTGTCATTCATCAGGATGAGAAAACGACAGGTAAGGCCAGCTACAAAATTAACAGGAAACATTGCTTCTCTCAAGGACATACTGCATCTAAAAAGTGTCATAACCTCCATTTTTGAATGACTACTGTATTCTTACTTAGTGAGAAGCCTTGTAATCTAAAATCATAGATATCAAGAACTTTGTCATTTAAACATATATCGGTTAAGAATGAAACATCCCACTCTTGGCAGGAGGATCTAAGTCACCTAGACACAGAGAAGCAGGCTTCAGATAAGCGGTTTCTGAACCGAACATTCCACACAGATGTTAACTTTGTAGTTCCCAAGACAACATGACCCTGGGTCCACTTCACAGTCCAGGTCAGATTTTAACCCCATTATACATAGCTCTGCTTTGTTTTGAGTCTATCAAAATACTGTTTCGTTTAAATTTCACCTTTTCTGAAAATCCTATAACAATTTTATTTTTTCCTTTGTTTGGTGAGATGCCTACAGGGTACCTATTGTATAGTCTGCCTCACTGAAACAAGCCAATAAGTCTGACTTTTGTCCGAGGCCTTGGGCTAACTTGGCTGGACAAAAAATGACAATTTCAGCCCAAACCCTTCCTTCCTGTGGTTCATGATCAGGAAGCTCACATAATTATGTGTAACAACAAGACCCAGGGGACAAAAAGAAGTTAGTTAACTGGTTAAAGGAACACTATTTTAACTATCATAAAGAAGAGTTCATGAGACAAGAAAACAGAGTTTTATTTTTCTTCATCAACTAACCAAGAGTTATATACCGCTTATATAGGCACTGGGTTAGCCAACTAGAGAAAGATGCACTGATAGAAAGTTGGGCAAATATCTTCCCATCTCCTCCTCATCGTTGATCTGCCCACTCCCAGTGCCCCCCAAATTGAGAGAAACATTTCAACAGTGAATCTTTCATGCTGGTTGGAGAGAATGACATCAACTTTCAGAGACTTTAACCATTCTTTGTGGTGTTGCCATAAAAGGGAGAAAACAAACTAAACTACTTGGTGAAAAAAGGAGTCAATTTCCTAGGAAAGATTACTATGTGTAAATAATCCCCTAATAAGATTTTTTGGAACATTGTTTTGCTTCCACAGATATTTAGCTTTTTAGCCATTAAAAAAAAAAAAGTCACTGGAATTTAAACCACAGACACAACTTCTCTGGAATATAACTATTATATTAAAACAGTAAATATTACCTTAAACTCTGACAACCATTCCTCCACAACCCCTTTCTCTGAAGTGAACATCTTTCCACATCTGTTCTAAACCTTCAACCTGAAAATTAACATAGAAAAATGTTAAAATTTTGAATATATTTTCTTTATAGTCAGATTACCAAGAATAGAAGTAATCCTATAAAATTTAGCTACTTTGTTACTTGTGAAATTAAAGCAGTTTCAAACATAAATTACTGGGTTCATTTCAAAACCAATGTGCACAAACAAGCATTAAAATGCAACAATTTGGGCTTCCCTGGTGGCGCAGTGGTTGAGAGTCCACCTGCCGATGCAGGGGACACAGGTTCGTGCCCTGGTCCGGGAAGATCCCACATGCCGCGGAGCGGCTAGGCCCGTGAGCCATGGCCACTGAGCCTGCGCGTCCAGAGCTTGTGCTCCACAACGGGAGAGGTCACAACAGTGAGGGGCCCGCGTACCACAAAAAAAAAAAAAAAAAAGCAACAATTTTGACAAAAGTATAAATATCATAACATGATGAAATTGGCTCTGCAATTTTTCATTCAGCTTTTAGTAATACCAGCTGCAAAACATACTGGACATTTTCCCCTAGTTTCAATTAAATAATTCAAAGTAGATAATGCATCTTAAGAAAACTGTAGAGGGACTTCCCTCATGCTGCAGTGGTTAAGAATCTGCTTGCCAATGCAGGGGACACGGGTTCGATCCCTGACCCAGGAAGATCACACATACCGCGGAGCGACTAAGCCCTTGTGCCACAACTACTGCGTGCCCCAACTACTGAAGCCCCCGCGCCTAGAGCGCGTGCTCCGCAATGAGAGAGCCATCGCAATGAGAAGCCCGCGCACCGCAAGGAAGAGTAGCCCCCACTCGCCGCAACCAGAGAAAGCCTGCACACAGCAGCGAAGACCCAACACAGCCAAAAATAAATAAGTTAATACATAAATTCATTAAAAAAAAGAAAACTGCGAAAAACATTTTAAAACTGAAAATATAAAAAGACGTGCATCCAAAACTAACTTTATAGAAAGCATTAATTTAATCTGCTTATATTTCAGTTCTTTACTACAGTAACAATCTATCTAGGCAAGCCACTTGGTTCCCTGAAAGCTTAATAGTCATAAAACAGAAGTAAAAGTGGTAATATCCAAGATAATGACCTTAGTCTTAACAATAGTTATTCATAAGATTGGAATTTACTTAAGTATAAATAAGAAAAAAGGAAGCTAAAGGAAATGCAAAACAAATTTATCTCAAGCAAAACTTCTGTCAAAGTACAATGTAGTTTTCTTCACCCATCCATCTATAGGAGAATGAACTTAAAAACTGTTTCTTGAGGGGAAACTTTATTAGCTCTAGCTGAATTTCCTAACCTCCTAAGTCAGGCACAAACCCTGCATTAGCCTTCTTAATTTTAATCAGCATTATCATGTAGTAGAAACCGGGACAGAATTGACAGAAACTGAATCCTGATTCTATTCTTACTTATAGTATAACCTTGGGCAGGTTATTTGCCTTACTTTTTTCATTCACGAAATAGGGCTAACCACAGTACCTACTTTCAATGGATTATTGTGAGAATTAAATGAAAAAATGTAAATAAAAGCACTTATTACAGTACCTTGCAATAAAAGTGTTATTACTATGAAATATTATTATCAAAGAATATCAACTTGTATAGCCTCTACTCAGCTGTCTATCAAAGTATACAGATACTTCATAATGAACAACACAGGTTCTTGCAAAGAATACATTCTAATGTTTCTGTTGTCTAATTTCCATTTAAAAAAATGGTTAAGAAAAAAATATATATTCACTAATTCATTTATTCATACATGAAGAATTACTTGAGAGATATGCATTTTATTTTTTCAGGATAAAAAATAGCCCTTTTTGGGCTTCCCTGGTCACACAGTGGTTGAGAGTCCGCCTGCCGATGCAGGGGATACGGGTTCGAGCCCTGGTCCAGGAAGATCCCACATGCCAAGGAGCAATAAGCCCGTGCACCACAACTACTGAGCCTGCAGTCTAAAGCCCGCGAGCCACAACTACAGAGCCCACGTGCCACAACTACTGAAGCCTGTGAGCCTAGAGCCCATGCTCCGCAACAAAGAGAAGCCACTGCAATGAAAAGTAGCCCCCGCTTGCTGCAACTAGAGAAAACCCACGTGCAGCAACAAAGATCCAACACAGCCGAAAATAAATTAATTTTAAATATATATATATATCTTACAGAAATGTGAATATATGTCTCTGAAAGATATGTTCAGGAACATTCACAGCAGCAGTTTTTGTAAACAGTCAAAAACTAGAAAGAGACCAAGTGTCCATCAAGAGTAGGATGGATAAATTATAGTATATCATACATGGAGTTCTACACAACGACAATAAGCAAACTATAACTACATCAATGTCACAATATTGGGAAAAGGAAGGCAAACAAGAGTACTGCTATACAATTGCATTTATATAAACTTCCAGAACAGGCAAAATTAATCAATTTTGTTAAAAATCAGAAGAGTGGTTGCTCTTGAGGCAGTTAATTCTTGGGTTCTGGTAATATTATGTTTCTTGATCTAAGTGCTGGTTACACAGGTGTGTTCATCTAGTGAAAATTCATCAAGCTGAACACTTATGTTTTGTGCAGTTTTCTGTGTATATACTATATATACATTAGTAACACCAGACAGCTCCAGGCCTCTTATCATTCACTTGATAGAGATCAAATGGAAGCCCTCAATTGCATAACTGAGTTCACATGAATACTCAGTAAAATTGTCCCTCTCCATACTTCTTTGCCTTCCTCTGCAGAGCTCAAAAGGGAGACCTCAAAACAGCACCCCCCAGGAACTTTCACAGCCTCACCACCACTACCTGCCTCCACCAGGACTAAAGTCATTTTCCCTTCCCCGCTGTTGATGTCAGGAACCACAAGAAACTACAGCTCCCAGGTTACACTCAGCCCTTGCACACTGATCTTCGTAACTCTTTGCAGGCCCTCTATTTTACCTTCATCTCCTATTCCATCCTAATACTGGAAGGAGGTTCTCTTTTACTGTGCCTTCTGGAATTGACAATCTGTTACCAGCAAAATCCTCTATATCTTCAACAGTTCTCTCACTATCACTTTCTTCTTGTTCTAACAAGAAGCCTGACTCTTCTCTGAAGACACTGCTTTCCCTGCAATCTTCTCAAAGAGGACTGCTTTTCCTCTCATAGCCCTGGAAGAAACCACTGGCCCTAGAGGTAATATTACCATTTCAGATCATTCTCCCTCTCTCCCCTCGAACCATCCACCCAACGCTGTTCCGAAACTCATGAAGCTGTCATCTATCATTCAATTCCTCCCTTTCATTTCTAGATGATTTTAGCTCTGGCTCACTGTCATGTTTTGAAACTACTCTTCCTTCTCACTCCCTGAACTCTGAATTCCTAAAAATCTCCTACAACAATACTGTCTTCTTCCCGGCCTCAGCAACTCAATCCTATTATCATGAACTAGACCAAACATTTACACTTTTAAATATTGAGCCAACCTGGAAGAACACCCAATGGTCAAAGTTGGAACAATTTGAGCAACAGAACAAATAACGTAGTAGTGAATTATTACCCAAAGTATAAAATAAATATACATGAGTCCATATTGATATAAATAAAATGACTAAACAAATAAATAAATGTTAGAGAATAAGAGACAAATCTTTTTTTCAGAAGAATTCCAAATAATATATATAGGTATTTCCCCCTCTAGGAGGAGTTTAGTCTCTGCCGCCTCCCCAGTGAGAATGGGCTGGACATAGTGATTTCCTTCCTAAGAAGAGAGTATGGAAAGAGGAAAACAGTAACTTTATAGTGGAGAAATCTGATAAACACTGCCTTGATCAAGGTTAACATCACCCATGATGTCATGTGAATATCATGTACCCTTGATATGATGAGAAGGGCACCTTACCTCTAAAAAGCCATAAACCCAGTATAATCATGATACAAACATTAGAAGAAACTCAATTTGAGGAATGTTTTACAAAATATCTGACCTATATTCCTCAAAACTAAAAGGTCATGAAAAATTAAAAATGCTGAGACTCGCAGACCAGAGAGACTAAGGTGACATAACAACTAAATGCAATATGGTCTCCTGGATTGGATCCTAGAAAAGAAAAGAGATAGTAATAAAAAAAAAAGTCTGAAATTTAGTTAATAGCAAAGTAATAGTAATGACAAATGTACAATGGTAATATAAGATGACATTAGGAGAAACTGAAACTGGGTTTGGGGTATACAGGAATTCTTTGTACTATCTTTGAAAATTTTCTATAAATCTAAAATTGTTTAAAACATTATTGAGGCTCTGATGTATTTCTGTTCTAGGATCTAATCCAATTGACATTTACTGTATTCAAAAACAAAACAAAATTTAAAAGCACAAGAACACATGAGCACATATTTCATTAGTCATCACTTATCATGTAGCCACAGTCTACTCATATTTTCATTATTATGAAAATAGTTTTGAGCTTGCAGACACCATGAAAGGGTCTTCAGGACCCCGAGAGGTCTCAAGATGATACTTGGAGAACCATTACCCTAGTCCTTGTCATTACCCACTCTGATTGTTCCTCTTATCTTTTCGGCACACACTTTTATGTACTCAGACCCCAAAACGTTTTGACCATACATGAATCTAATGTCACCTTCCAACCTTCTCCTTTCTCTCCTTACCCATTTCAAATTCTTTAGTCAATTATAATCACCATTTTAAATATGCTCCCTCAACTCCTTTGCTCTTACTAGTTTTACTCCTTTAGCAAAAATATAATTTTGGTAAAATCCAACTCTCCACCTAGTCCATGTGAGCACCCATGCAGCTGAACAAGGTGGAGAAAACAACTAAAACAACACCTAAAACTTATGACCAGGAACCTGACTCGAGCTCTTACTGCTGCCTGGTAATCATGCAGTGTCCTCCTCCCCATAGTCCATTCACTTTGCTACTGTCCTATTTAATTGTTTCGTGCATTCTACCTGATCCTCAAAACCCCAAAACCATCTCCCCATTCCTACTCTCAGCTGATGATTTTAATTCCTACTTCACTGACCAATCAGAAGAGAACTTCCACAAACTCCCAAATGTCTACCAATCTTAAAGCATCTGTATCTTTATACTCCATCTTCCCTTCTGTTAACTATAAATGAACTGTCCATGATCCTATCTGCGGTCAATCCTTTGAATTACACACCACAACCAACCTTTCTTGTCTACCTAAAGAAATTGCTCCAACGAGCCTCCTTCTCTCCCTAATTAAATTTCTCCCTCTCTACTAACTCACTCCCCCTAAAAAACTCTCAACCTTATTTCCTCTTCAGCTATTTCCACATTTCTCTGCTTTTGTTTTATACTCAAACTTCTCAAAAGAGTTGTATGCTTGTTTTTAATTCCTACCTCCCCTCACATTTTTTTTTTAGTTTTTAGAAATCAACTTTGAGGTATAATTTATACACAATAAAATGTACACATTTTAAGTGTACAGTTCTACACATACATCTATGCATATATCATTTTTTATGTTTTTTCCCTGTAATTCATTTCTAATCTCATAGCATTGTGGTCAGAAAAGATGCTTGATATGATTTCAGTTTTCTTAAATTTACTGAGGCTTGATTTGTGACCCAAGATGTGATCTATCCTGGAGAATGTTCCCTGCGCACTTGAGAAGAAAGTGTAATCTACTGTTTTTGGATGGAATGTCCTATAAATATCAATTAAATCTAGCTGGTCTATTGTGTCATTTAAAGCTTCTGTTTCCTTATTTATTTTCATTTTGGATGATCTGTCCATTGGTGTAAGTGAGGTGTTAAAGTCCCCCACTATTATTGTGTTACTGTCGATTTCCTCTTTTATAGCTGTTAGCAGTTGCCCTATGTATTGAGGTGCTCCTATGTTGGGTTCATATATATTTATAATTGTTATATCTTCTTCTTGGATTGATCCCTTGATCATTATGCAGTGTCCTTCCTCGTCTCTTGTAACATTCTTTATTTTAAAGTCTATTTTATCTGATATGAGTATTGCTACTCCAGCTTTCTTTTGATTTCCATTTGCATGGAATATCTTTTTCCATCCCCTCACTTTCATTCTGTATGTGTCCCTAGGTCTGAAGTGGGTCACTTGTAGACAGCATGTACATGGGTCTTGTTTTTGTATCCATTCAGCCAGCCTGTGTCTTTTGGTTGGAGCATTTAATCCATTCACGTTTAAGGTAATTATCAATATGTATGTTCCTATGACCATTTTCTTAATTGTTTTGGGTTTGTTTTTGTAGGTCCTTTTCTTCCCTTGTGCTTCCCACTAAGAGAAGTTCCTTTAGCATTTGTTGTAGAGCTGGTTTGGTAGTGCTGAATTCTCTTAGCTTTTGTCTGTAAAGCTTTTGATTTCTCCGCCTAATCTGAATGAGATCATTGCCAGGTACAGTAATCTTGGTCGTAGGTTCTTCCCTTTCAACACTTTAAGTAGATCATGCCACTCCCTTCTGGTTTGTAGAGTTTCTGCTGAGAAATCAGCTGTTAACCTTATGGGAGTTCCCTTGTATGTTATTTGTCGTTTTTCCCTTGCTGCTTTCAATAGTTTTTCTTTGTCTTTAATTTTTGCCAATTTGATTACTATGTGTCTCAGCGTGTTTCTCCTTGGGTTTATCCTGTATGGGACTCTCTGCGCTTCCTGGACTTGGGTGGCTATTTCCTTTCCCATGTTAGGGAAGTTTTCGACTATAATCTCTTCAAATATTTTCTCTGGTCCTTTCTCTCTCTCTTCTCCTTCTGGGACCCCTATAATGCAAATGTTCTTGTGTTTAATGTTGTCCCAGAGGTCTCTTAGGCTGTCTTCATTTCTTTTCATTCTTTTTCCTTTATTCTTTTCCACAGCAGTGAATTCCACCATTCTGTCTTCCAGGTCACTTATCCATTCTTCTGCCTCAATTATTCTGCTATTGATTCCTTCTAGTGTAGTTTTCATTTCAGTTATCATATTGTTCACTTCTGTTTGTTTGTTCTTTAATTCTTCTAGGTCTTTGTTAAACATTTCTTGCATCTTCTCGATCTTTGCCTCCATTCTTTTTCTGAGGTCCTGGATCATCTTCATTATCATTATTCTGAATTCTTTTTCTGGAAGGTTGCCTATCTCCACTTCATTTAGTTGTTTTTCTGGGGGTTTATCTTGTTCCTTCATCTGGTACATAGCCCTCTGCCTTTTCATCTTGTCTCTCTTTCTGTGGATGTGGTTTTTGTTCCACAGGCTGCAGGATTGTAGTTCTTCTTGCTTCTGCTGTCTGCCCTCTGGTGGATGAGGCTATCTAAGAGGCTTGTGCAAGTTTCCTGATGGGAGGGACTGGTGGTGGGTAGAGCTGGGTGTTGCTCTGGTGGGCAGAGCTCAGTGAAACTTTAATCCGCTTAACTGCTCATGGGTGGGGCTGGGTTCCCTCCCTGTTGTTTGTTTGGCCTGAGGCAACCCAACACTGGAGCCTACCTGGGCTCTTTGGTGAGCCTAATGGCGGACTCTGGGAGGGCTCACAGCAAGGAGTACTTCCCAGAACTTCGGCTGCCAGTGTCTTTGTCCCCACAGTTAGCCACAGCCACCTCCCACCTCTGCAGGAGACCCTCCAACACTAGCAGGTAGGTCTGGTTCAGTGTCCTATGGGGTCACTGCTCCTTCCCCTGGGTCCCGAGGTGCACACTACTTTGTGTGTGCCCTCCAAGAGTGGAATCTCTGTTTCCCCCAGTCCTGTCGACATCCTGCAATCAAATCCCACTAGGCTTCAAAGTCTGAT
This sequence comes from Pseudorca crassidens, assembly GCF_039906515.1. Classification (NCBI taxonomy): domain Eukaryota; kingdom Metazoa; phylum Chordata; class Mammalia; order Artiodactyla; family Delphinidae; genus Pseudorca; species Pseudorca crassidens. The sequence goes on along the minus strand of NC_090303.1, from coordinate 32,487,725 downwards.
TCTTTAGGAATTCCTCCTCCCGTTGCTGAACCCCCAGGTTGGGAAGCCTGACGTGGGTCTCAGAACCTTCACTCCAGTGGGTGGACTTCTGTGGTGTAAGTGTTCTCCACTCTGTGAGTCACCAACCCAGCAATTATGGGATTTGATTTTACTGTGATTGCACCCCTCCTACCATCTCATTGTGGCTTCTCCTTTGTCTTTGGATGTGGGGTATCATTTCTGGTGAGTTCCAACGTCCTCCTGTCGATGACTGTCCAGCAGCTAGTTGTGATTCTGGTGTTCTCGCAAGAGGGAGTGAGAGCACATACTTCTACTTCACCATCTTGGTTCCTTAATGGTATTTTTTAAATAACAGAAGGGTTTAATTTTGATGAAGTCCAATTTACCATTTTTTCTTTCATGATTAGTATTTTCTGTGCCCCATTTAAGAAATGATTGCCTACCCAAAGAATTCAATTTCTCTAATAGCTGTAGAGCTATTAAAATTCTTCTATTTCTTTTTATGTCAGCTTCAGTGAGTTGGTCAGCAATACTTTGTGTGTGTTGCTGCAGTTCACTTCAGGAGAAGTGTGTCCCATGTGATCGCTATGAGGGAGGACTTTGAAAGCTTGTGCCTGGTTTCCTCCTGACTCTACCTGATGCATCTTTTTCCTTTACTGATTCAGCTTTACATGCTTTCAGTGTAATAAAGCATTGTGAGTGTAACTGCCTGAATCCTATGAGCTCTTCTAGTGAATCATCTAACGTATGCATGCCATGAGGTATCTGAAATAAGCTTATATGAAGCCTAAATCTTCTTATATGAAGCTTTCTCTTCATTTTTGGTTTTCAGCAGCCTATGATAAATCTAGGTGTGTTTTTCTTTGAATTTATCCTGCTTAGGGTTAGTTGAGTTTCTTATATCAGTAAATCAAGTCTCACAGAAAGAGCTCATATTACGCTTGGAGTCAGCTAAATCCAAAAACTTTTCTCATACAAACTGCTTCCAAACCAGGTTACTCCTATCTTGTACTTATTATCTAATCTATTCTTTAAAATCTAAGTTACAATTTCGCCTTTTTAAATTGACTCACAATAGATACATAAACATTTGCTCAGTGAATGAAAAAGTTAGCAAACCTTTGAACCTTTGCTAGCTTGGGCCCTGAATTCCATTCTGTGTGTTTAATATAACATTTACCTTGTTAATTAGCCCTCCATGGTAGCTGACATCATAGCATGCAATAAAAGTGATCCTGAAAGCAAGGAATTTTGTACTAGAGAAAAAGTAAGGAATCAGAGCTAGAGATATGTTGTAAAACTATCCATGAATAAGCAATAATGTAGAAAGACACCAGCCACTGTGGAGAGCAGATCTGAAATGAAAATTAGGACATTTCTAATTTTTAAACGTAAATTTATTTTCCCGTATATAAAGTAATGTAGTATATTATCTGCCACAAGTGTAATCTGAAAGCACCTTCCAACAGTGGGATTAAGATCACTTCAAAGATATTCATGTCTTTTGATAACATTCTATACCATTCTTCATTAAAGCTTCGATTTCAGTAACTTTCATAATACTTGATTACACAAGGGCTTCTTAACCCTAAGGGGCAAATTCTTTTCCATTATAACTTACTCTCTGCACTAAACTGAGGTGACAAAGAGACTAATTTATAAAGAGATTTCTTATCTAGTTGTTGTTGTAAGTTAAAAAAGGAAAATAATTACAGTACTGAATTATAAACATGAATGAAAATTCAAATCATTAGTTAACTTATCATTAGTTGTGTTTTCTTTAAGAACAGTAATATACTCAAGCATTTTAGTTGTCTTTACATGGAGTCAAAAATCTTCAGTACAATGTAGAAATATTTTTAATTACATGTGTAATTTCACAGAAATATTAAACTATACCATAAAATTACAAAAAGTGAAAATTTCAACTGGCATTCATGTAATTTTAAATTACCAAGTCAAGCCAGTTCAAAACAAATCTAAATATGGTAAAACTTAAAAATTCCCTCAGATGACAAGTTTTTATAAATTTCAAAAAAGGAAAAGTATCTTAAGAAAAATAGAAAATGTACAAAGATTAAAAATGGGACCTGAAATATTAATGCATTATATGAGAAAGAGGTTAATGGAATTTTATAAAATGTAGCATAAGTAGCTAGAGAAATAGAAGATGAAAAACCAATAGTGTGTGTCAGTTTACAGAAGTTTTTCTTTGTCCTTACCACACACTGTGACCCTGTAAAAAAATTTTCTTTCCATTAGACCTGGGTTCCATGGTGAATAAGTTATGACTATAGGTACCACTAAAGACTAGGGAGGACAAGAAGCAAAATGACCACAAAATTGAAACCGTGATTTAAAACCTTTTTCTCTCCACCAGCGCTCAGCAAGAGACTCTCTACAGTTGCTGTCCCACCCCCACATTTCATATCTAATATGTAATCTGTTAACATTTATGGCAAAGTCTTGATTACATAACTTTAAAGCTTTATAAACCTAATTAGATCTCTCAAGCAATATTCAACATATACTCTCACATTAAAAAAACCTTTATTCTTCTCATAGGCAAAAGGAACAAAATTAAAATAGGTATTTCCTGCTGTGTATCTAACTTCCTATTTTTCTCAAATATATCTTGGAACAGAGTACTTAAAATTATATTAGAAAGCTCTCTAGGATTCTATGCAGTATTTCACAAGCAGAGTTAGTAATGTGTGAAATTAATTTTTTATATTTTCAGTATGTCATAAAACCTTTCTAAATCTAATGTCTTTTTCTTCAGTCCCCCACATTATATTTTAATTTTAACCCTAATAATGATTCCTGAATTCCTCAAGCTTTCCAGAAAGCATATCATAAAAATGTTGTCACAAAAAACATATAACTTATAAATGTTTTACTCTTATCCAATTAAGGAAGAACATAAAAAGAAATAAATGTACTTATAACTTTCACTGTGAAACTCTAAAAAAAATTTTCACTATTATTTCACATCATCCCTTGCATCATGAAGTATTAACTATAAATCACTTCTGAATCTTTTAAAACCATTTGCTTTATATGTCATGAAAATCAAGTTTCTATAAATCTAAAGAACAAACAAATTTCTATAAATGGATTGTGACACATCACAGTTTTAAACTTCTGTCCTACAAAATGGGGCCATTGCAGTAAATTAAGTGCCACCAGAAGATTACCAAGATTCCTAGCTGAATTTCAGGAAAACAGAGCAGAAGGAAATGTTCAGATTATGTTACAGAATAAAATTAATTTAATCTTAGTGATTTTACTGCTTAGAAAATGACCACTCAACTGGAGAGCCCTATGAAACAGGAGGGTACCTGTGCTGGTACTTGAAAAGAAGTGCTACTGATTGCCTCATTGCCTACTTGAGTCCTCAAATGAATAAAGTTTCCTCTCAGGGCACAGGGAGAAGGAATATAATTTATAGGTCAGTAGAAGAGGTGTGAGAAATCTTTCCAAAGACCCATAACTTAGGCCTATTTTCCCCATAAGTCACAAACAAGTGTCTGGTTATTAAAAATAGAGCAGAGATTTTTACTATGTGAAATGTTTTTTGCATTCAATATCTTTTGCCTACCCCAAGGACAAATAAAATCATGTTGGGATACCAATGTATTACGGCAACCAGGCCAGTGTGTTTCTTTTGGAAAAGGGAGGACAATTAGAAGAAAGGTAGCAATCCCTCTTCTCATTTCTCATTTCTATCTTTCTATTCTTTTCAAATCCTCCAGGACTTCAGAAGAACCTTTTGTCCAGGGAAAGGATATCTGATTTGAATTTAAATAATACAAGTGAGGAAAAAAACACTTTGATATCTGGACTAGCCCCACGTGCTGCTTTCACCAAAAGAATGCAGTGAACACAATGCTGTGAAACTTCGGAGGCCAGGCCTTAGGAAATCTGCAGCTTCCACTTTCATGTGTTTAGAATCCTAACACCATACTGTAAGAAGCCCACACCATCATGAAAGGTTGCATGGAAAAGAACTGAGGGCCCTGCTGAGCTACCAGCTAAGAGTCAGTACCAAGTACCAGCCACAAGACTGAGCCATTTTGGATATTCCAACCAAGCCAAGCCTCCAGATGACTGTAGCTTCAGCTGACAACATGAAGTAGAAGATCTGCCATGCTAAATCTAGTCAGCCTCAGATTTGTGAGAGATCAAAAATATTTGCTGTTTGAAGCCACTAAGTTTGGGGATGGTTTGTTAGGCATCAACAGAAAACCATAACACCTATCTTAATCAAACATGTAGGACATAACTTTTTAGTGCAAGGCAGTGTGCTAACTCCTATCAGAGAATATTAGATTTTTCAAGACATGATCCCTGCCATCAAGGAATTACATTTTTCTCTGAAAACTTGTAGTTAAACCTATTATTAATAGAATATAATCTATGAATGTCTAATAAATGTGTTTACATTCTGCTGATATATATTTTTTTTGCCTGATCCTACTGTTAATAATGGCAGACATTGTGATACGGTTGGCTAGAATTCAAAGTCTGGAGAAGTCCATAGCCACAAAGCAAAACAAAACTCACTGACTAATAATCATCCTATCTTAAATGCTATGTTTAATCAATGGAGCCAACTTATCACAGTAACCTTCACAGTTCTCACTATATTATATAAAAGTTGCTTTTAATAGCACAGGGAGATCAGCTTGTGCTTTGTGACCACCTAGAGGGGTGGGATAGAGGGTGGGAGACGCAAGAGGGAGGGGATATGGGGATGTATGTATACATATAGCTGATTCACTTTGTTATATAGCAGCAACTAACACAACAATGTAAACAATTATACTCCAATAAAGATGTTTAAAAAAAAAAGTTGTTTTTATTCATTAGGTATAAACAATCTTAGTTTGTACATATCCTGAGGCCAGCACCTCAGAATTTTCCTGAGATGTCAAATGCTTTCATTTAAATTTTCAGTTTAAAAAAATGAAGTTTCACCTTGATATTCTTCTTTAGAGTATAGATCTTTGCAATTTTGAAACTAATTAAAAATTTTAATTTAAATGATACAATAAGGGATTCAGGTTTGATAAAATAATTAATAACCCTTATTATTGGAAACCTCAATATAAAATAGGCTACTGAGAGAAAACATACAATTTCCAAACTTCTTTAAGATTATGATAGATTTTTCATCTGTCCAGGATTTTATAAGTAATATCTCATGAAAATTGATAATCTAGAAAACTCTTAAAATCCCTGCTCATCCTACATCCATATATAAAAATTAATTATTCAAAAGAAAGTTTAGTAAACTGTTACAACAATGTACCATCTTAATGTTACAGAAAGGGATATATGCAGAAGACCACAAAAGCCGTATGTCCAATTCCCACATCTCAAAGCATAGGATGAATATAGGTTGCTTTCATAGTGTTGATGTTCCATTCTTCATTTGCTGAATGCCTTTCTAACTTACTCATCCTGCCTATGTTCCATTATGGTTATTCTAGTCCTAATTATCACGATCTTTCTGCTCCAGACACACACTCTCCTCTGCACCAAATCTGCATTTCTCAATTTCCCAAATCTAAATTCTTCAAATAAATCTGATTGTACCAGTTCCTTATTTTGATCATGACAACAACTCAACTAGCCACCCTGGAAATTGGCCAGCCTGAAGACTACCCATCCTTTGGACAGATATCTCCCCTTGGTCCTACAGTTGAAATCAAAGATACAGACGAATATAGATGCAGGTTTATTTCAAAGGGGCTTTGCATGAGCAGGAATGGTAAACATATCTAGTATCTACTATAGATATAATATCCCAGGAGAAATCTAACAAGCTGAATACAAGGACACAACATTTCAATCAGGGAAACCTAAATTTTTTTTTTACTTTCCTTTGTAATCAAGTCTCACAGAAAGAGATATTATGCTTGCAGTCAGCTAAACCCCAAGACTTTTTTCATACAAACTGCTTCCAAACTAGGTCACCCCTATCTTATACTTATCCAATCAATTCTTAAAAATCTAAGTTACAATTTAGTCTTTTTAAACTGACTCACACTTAATAGATACATAAACATTTGCTCAGTGAATGAAAAAGTGAGCAAACCTTTGAACCTTTGCTAGCTTGGGCCCTGAATTCCATTCTGTGTGTTTAGTATAACATTTACCTTGTTAATTAGCCCTCCATGGTAGCTGACATCGTAGCATGCAATAAAAGTGATCCTGAAAGCAAGAAATTTGGACTAGAGAAAAGTAAGGAAACAAAGCTAGAGATGTGTCGTAATCTATCCATGTATAAGCAATTATTAGTGCAATGACAATAAATGACTTTCCCCAAAGTGGACACAGTTAATGTACAGGAGGCCCCAAACTAAGTAAATATCCATGATAATAATCCATTTTCAATGTTTATTTTTTTAACATCTTTATTGGAGTATAACTGCTTTACAATGTTGTGTTAGTTTCTGCTGTATAACAAAGTGAATTAGCTATACGTATACATATATCCCCATATCTCCTCCCTCTTGCGTCTCCCTCCCACCCTCCCTATCCCACCCCTCTAGGTGGTCACAAAGCACTGAGCTGATCTCCCTGTGCTATGCAACTGCTTCCCACTAGCTATCTATTTTACATTTGGTAGTGTATATATGTCAGTGCCACTTTCTCACTTCGTCCCAGCTTACCCTTCCCCCTCCCTGTGTCCTCAAGTCCATTCTCTACGTCTGCGTCTTTATTCCTGTCCTGCCCCTAGGTTCTTCAGAACCATTTTTTTTTTTAGATTCCATACATATGTGTTAGCATACGGTATTTGTTTTTCTCTTTCTGACTTACTTCACTCTGTATGACAGACTCCAGGTCCATCTACCTCACTACAAATAACTCAATTTCGTTTCTTTTTATGGCTGAGTAATATTCCATTGTATATATGTGCCACATCTTCTTTATCCATTCATCTGTCAATGGACACGTAGGCTGCTTCCATGTCCTGGCTATTGTAAATAGTGCTGCAATGCACATTCTGGTACACGTCTCTTTCTGAATTACGGTTTTCTCAGGGTATATGTCCAGTAGTGGTATTGCTGGGCATTTTCAATGTTTAGAATGAAGAACGAATAGGGGCCTATGCTGAGGAAGGTCCCAGATCAACCAATGAAATAGAAATCTTGGAAATAGATAACAGGAGAAATATAAAGGAAAAAATTAATAAAAGTATACAAGAATTACAACAATGAATCTTATGACTGTCCAGGAAGACAACACAGAAAGCAAAATATTAGTTCCAACAGAATGAAAGCATTAAAAGTCAGGGCTTTCATTGGGATCTAATAGGGAAAAAAAAAAGCAATGCTATAGGCAGTATATTTACAGTTATGACAGTAAGAAGAAAAAATTACTTTGCTTGTTGTCAATGAAGACAATACCATTAAAATTGAAATTTTCCAGTCTTTCTCATCAACACACTAAGGTATAAATTATTTATAACATGAAGATTTACCTCCGTTGCCTCACTCTGCCCTCATACTTATATTCCAATATGCAAACTATTATGTGTTATCAACATAATTTAAGGAAAATCTTTATCTTATAAGAATGATTAATGTGGCTCTTTGAGTGGATTCATACCTACTTTTGTTATTGGCTTTAACCAGAGAAAATGACCTCGAAATCAAAGTACTTTTCAGTTTGTTTTAAACCAACAACCTATTTTAAGCATTGCTTGATTTAGAAATCATACTAACAAGATGCTAAAAGTGATAGCTGGCATTATAAGACTGCAATGAAAAGACTTTTTTATGCACTAGAACATTCTTTTTTTTGGGGGGGGTGGGGGGCGCACTGCTTGGCTTGTGGGATCTTAGTTCCCCGACCAGGAACTGAACCTCTTGAACCCGGGCCCTCAACAGTGAGAGCTCGGAGTCCTAACCACTGGACCACCAGGGAATTCCATGCACTAGAACATTCTTAATTGTTCACAAATATAAATGCAAGCTTTCTTAAAAAATAAAGCCCTCTGTTTAAGAACTTCCATTTGCTTGCCAGAGGATTTCTTATATGTATAATTAAGTAGCTGGTTTCAATTTGTTAATCAAATAAAGTACAAATTATTTTGGAAGATTAAGAAGTGTTTACTCTTCATTTTAGAAAGGTCTAGATTAACTATTTTTAAAATTACAAATCACCAGAAAAGAGAATAGTAAGAACTTCACCACCAGTGTACATAATTTTAAAGCTTAAAATTGTATTGTAATTATAGGCCAAGTTCAGTCCAGATATTAGAAGCATAAATATATACAGTCAAGTATTTAACAAATATTTGTTGAGTAAAGGAATAAATTTCATTCTTCATAATGCCTGTCAAATTTGCCATCTGCTCTCCATCTCTATAGCTACACCCTCAGTCTGGGTCTTTATTGCCTCTGCAGGCTCAGTTCACACAGCCTTCCTGCTTCTGTTTCTTCTCCAGGACACCATATACATTACTGCCAAACTAATCTTCCTGAAACACTGATTTTCTCCTGAAACATACTATGACACTTTTCCACATCATACCTATCAGATCTTCTACCTCAAGCTCCCCTTATAATACAGCCATAATTTACCTATCTAAATTTTACTTACTGCTATTCTCCAAAATGCATCATGCCACTCCAACCTCCAAGTCTGTATGCTTTTCTTCTCTACTATATCTTCCTTTTACTCCTGTTTTTTACCACCTACCCAGGAAAAACTCAGAGCCTAGGCTGCTACCTAAGTATATGGGTAGCAAGGAAAACTGTCAGGAGAGAACTATGGCACTGCATCTATAAGCCACAACAGCATCGCCTGATTGATTGGTTTAAAGGTTGATTGATTGACCTTGACTTAGAAAATATTACTAGAATTTTACAAGAATTCTAAAGAGTCGACTAAGTTAAGTTATGCATTTCTTTAAAAACAGAAGTATCAGAAATTGAGTTATTTCAAATTTAATATTGGGTATAAATCTACAAGAGCAATTATTAGCTGAAATAAGATTTTCCAAAATGTTTGTAGCGTCTTTTATAAAATATAATTACAGTATATACTGAATGATTCAAGTATTACTTCAGTAAATCAAAGTCCATGAAACCATGATAACTAAGACACAAATTGTAAAGTTTATGTTGACAGATTATAAAAGTTTCAAACTACAAAAATTACCTCAATACCATTCATTGACATGATTATTGTATAAGTAATAAGTAAATAGTATAGTGATCAGTACTGCTTTTTACATATTCACTAGACCAGGACCTCAAGTTGATACAAATTAGTTACACATCCCCTGTCTAGTTCATACAATTTACCCAGACTGTAGGGCAGGCAGGGTCAGAGTCGGAACAAAAAAGAACAAGACTAGGTAAAAACAGACATAGGATGAGAATCGATCATGTGTATAACTCACTTAATATTTTTATACATGCAAAAAATCAATATTACTATAGATTCAAATTGCAACGTTAATAATTCAACAAGCCCTTGAGTGCCTACTGAGTATAATACAAAGTGTTTCTATTACTTTGAAAAGAACAGTAAAATATGATCTGTGTCCACAGGAGGCTGTAATCCAGATGACAAAGGAAGGGAGAAGCATAGCTGAGGGGGAAAATGAATCAAGACGGCACCCTATATTTTCTACAGGAATAATTACAAGTACTAGAATCATGATAAAATTAGGCAAAATACACAAAATCAACAATGTAGAGTGTAAAACACGGTTCTGCTTATTACAAAACTATAAAAAATATACAAAATTTCCTTTAAGAAAACAAACCAAAAAAGTATAAACACTTTCATAGAACATTAATCTCCCATCTCCACTAATATTTTTCTTTACTGGAGTTTTCTTTCATTGCTACACTTAAATCTTTTCCACATAATTAAAAGAAATGTTCATTCATCTCACTGTTGCTATCTCACTCTTCAAAGGAAAGCACTGTTGTACTATTTTGTATTATTTCAAATTTTTTTCTATGCATATACCATCAATATATAATCAGCAGTTCTCAAAACTCCTTACTCTTAAAAATTATTGAGAACCCCAAAGAGGTCTTGTTTATGGTGGATATATTTACTGACATTTCAATCATATTTGAAATTTTTAATGATAAAATTTTAAATTTTATTACAATAATAAACCTATTATATATCAACATATTTTTAATAATCCCTAAACAAAAAAATTATTGAGAAGAGTGGTTCTGTTTCACATTTTTGCAAATTTCTTTAATGTCTTGGCTTAATAGAACATAATTGAATCTTTATAACTGCTTCTGCATTCCAACTGATATGATATGATGGTCAATTTGTGTTTTGATTTCCCCTCTCCCCCCTAAAATGCAATCACTCTACACAGAGACTTGATCTTTTTCCATCTACTATAGCCTGGACATTTTTCTTCATGTGAGGTAGACTATTACTATTATATTTATGGCCTTCAACAAACAACCCTTCCCACCATTTACACCTTTGTGTAGTCCTCTCCCACACTGATGCTGGGCTCGGCAATGTGACCTGTTTTGACCAGTGGCCTTTACCAAACGTGATGCCAGCAGAGGCTTAATAGAAGTTTGCATCTCAGGCATGTCCTCTTGAAATACCCTTTTAGAAGGTAGCCACCATGCTGTAAAAGCTCAGGGATAGACAGGTGAATGAGAAGCCATGTGAAGAAAGGCCTTGGAGGATGAGAGGCCATCTTGGGGATTTCAGACACAGCCAAGCTCCCACATGAATGCAGCTGCACAGTGATTTCAGCTAGACTGCTTTTAGCCATGCAAAGGCAAAACTGCCAGCTGAACCCAGTCAACCCATAAAATCATGAGAAAAATACATCTTTGTTATTTTTAAGCCACTTGGTTTTGGGGTAATTTGTTACACAGTAACAGATAACTAAAACACTGTAGGACACATTCAGAGAAATCAGGTTTTTGTGGGGAAAAAAAAACCTGACTATTACAATTTTAACTAAATCTATTAAGTTACAGGTATTTCCCTTTTTTGAAATTTTTCCAGCCCTTTAAAACGTTTTTTTCCAATTTTTCTATTTGAACAATGCTGTGACAAATTTTCTTGTATTTCTGCAAGTACTTCTATAGGACAGACTCAAGAAAGAGCATTGCTGGGTCTAAGGTTACTTGTGCATTTTGTTATCTAATAGGGTTTAATTTATACTGCTATTATAAATGAGCTCTTTTTATTACACTTTACGTTTTTTCTTTTTAATTGTAACTGCTTATTTCAAGTATTTAGGAAAGCCATTGTTTTCCTATGCATTTGGTTTATTTCATTTCTAATAATCCTACTGAAATATTTATCCAAAGTTCCAATAGTTCTTCAGTCTATTATCTGAAATACTCTAGACAGACAATCATATTAATTATAAATAACTGTCCCACATGACAGTTAATTTTTTTATTCTACCTCAACGTTAATCCCCAATTTAATTTTACCTATACGAATTTTGCCATTCAGTAGGCAAATCATATTTTACATTTCAAACATTTCAAACGTGCAAGTATTAAAGTTTGCTGCTATGGATACGATATGAAGAGATGTTGGCAATGCAGGTGAAATGAAAAAAGTTTCATAAAATGTTATTTTATGAAAAGATTATGAAATGTTATTTTATGAAAAGATTCCTTAAGGAGGAATCTTTTCATAAAATAAAATCTTTTCATAAAATAAAATCTTTTAAGGAAAAGATTCCTTAAAATTGAAAAGATTCCTTAAGGAGGAATCTTTTCATAAAATAAAATCTTTTCATAAAATAAAATCTTTTAAGGAAAAGATTCCTTAAAATTCCTGTGCAATTTTAAAATGAATTTTTTTTTAACTTTCCATTTCTGATATTTCATTGTTAGTGTAAAGAAATGCAACAGATTTCTGTATGTTAAAAATGATCTCTATTTGAGGATAGATTTTATTATTTTTTATTTAAGTTAGGCTACAAACATCAGAATGTGACAAAGTAATCTAAATTAAGTATGTTAAAAAAAAAAAGAAACCCAAACCTCAACTTCTTAACCATGTACAGAATTTGAACTTGTCAAGGAATTATTTTTAACCAGATTTCTCAAAGCTTCTGTAGTTTTGTCAGTGACTATTTCTATAATGAATTTGATATCAGGGACTTGATCAGGAACATAGCTCCTATTCCTATAACTTATTTGCAAGGCTGGTTGTATGACAGTTGGTACTAAGGCTGAAAAAAAGTCAAATCTAACAGGCAAGTTATTTCAATGACAAATCTTTCATATAACCAGCTGTTTACAGTCATTTTCCTCATTTATTTTGTTACTTTTAAAAGGCACATATACAGGCTAAATACAAGATCACTCTCCTAGGTAGTTACAGAAATTCTACTAGAATCCCAAACTCCTGGCTCCTTCCAACTATACATCATATTGTTATTGTAGAGTACAAATAACTGGGGAAAATAAAAAGATCACTATCCTTATTAATTCACTAAACCAGGTAAACACAGTATAAATAGTTTAGGCAGTGCTTCCTAAACTATTGTTAGAACTGTTCTACGACTTCCCTGGTGGTGCAGTGGTTAAGAATCCACCTGCCAGTGCAGGGGACACAGGTTCGATCCCTGGTCCAGGAAGATCCCACATGCAGTGGAGCCACTAAGCCCGTGCACCACAACTACTGAAGCCCGTGCACCACAACTACTAAAGCCCGTGCACCTAGAGCCCATGCTCTGCAACAAAAGGCACCACAATGAGAAGCCCACGCACCTCAATGACGAGTAGCCCCCGCACACCGCAACTAGAGAAAGCTGCGCGCAGCAACGAAGACCCAACACAGCCAAAAAAAAAAAAACCAAACAAACAAAAACAAACCGTTCTAAAAGATATTAACAGTTGTACCAAAGAAGAAAAGGCTTTCCCTATTAAAATTTAACTATTCAAGAAAGTTAGAGTTTTCTTTCTTTTTAATCAAAGGACTCGTCAGAGCCTTTTTTTTTTTTTTTTTTTTTTTTTGCGACACACGGACCTCTCACTGTTGTGGCCTCTCCCGTTGAGGAGCACAGGCTCCGGACGCGCAGGCTCGGCGGCCATGGCTCACGGGCCCAGCTGCTCCGCTCCGCATGTGGGATCTTCCCGGACCGGGGCACGAACCCGTGTCCCCTACATCGGCAGGTGGACTCTCAACCACTGCGCCACCAGGGAAGCCCCTCGTCAGAGCCTTTTAATATGCTATATCTGTGTTAATGAGTCTCCAAGAAAGCTATTTAGAATGAAATATTTTCCCAAGTGTATTTGCCCATTAGATCCTTTATGGTCCAGACACAACTGGCATCACTGGGAATACAGTCTAGAAAACAGTGCGAGTCAAATGTGTCAACAATAGACGTCCAGGGATGATATTGTTATAACGATTAACATTTCTCAAGCACTTATGTGTCTGGCACTTTGTTAAGTGCTTTATGGGAATTTTCATTTAATCCTCACAGACTTCCTAAATGGTAAATTAATATAATCTCCATTTCACAAAAAAAAGGAAGCTGAAGCTTAAAGAAATAACTTGTCCAATGTCACACACTAGCAAGTAAGTGAGTTAGATTTAGAATCCAAGCAGCCCAACTCTAGAGTCCCCATTCTCAATCACTCTTCATGCTATCAACAATCCCTACCCCCAGCACACAACAGTTCAAAGTTTATAGCATACTGTTTCATGAATAATTTACTCTTTTAGTCTTTCCTTCTTAATATTTTCATTCTAAACAGAAAACTAGAATATTTTCATCTCAAAATAAATTGGTAGGGGAAAATAAATTACATGGGTGATTCTGTTTGGCAGCCAGGTTGAGAACTACAGGGCCATAGTAAAACATGGTAGGGTAACAGAGCAAAAGTCTTCAATTTACAATGAGATCCAGCTCTGCCACTTGTTAGCAAGTGACTTTGAGAAAATTCTTGGTTTCAGTATTTTTCTCAACAACTGGAATGAAGGAAAAGAAAGGGGATGAGAAAGTGTATCACTGGTATTTACCACAGTAACTACAGGCTGTTAACAAGGGTGCTCTAGACTGTGTGGATGTGACTGAAGCTTAAATGCCAAAATTAGGTTAAAATTCCTACTTGCCCATAAATTGGAGGGTTTTGCTGTTTGTTTTGTTTTGCTTTATGGCAAACAATTTTTTTTTTAACTCCAGGACTGAGAGCTTTATTCAGTTTGCTAGTTAATCTAAGTTTACCCTATTCTCAGTACTCTGGTAAACTACTTCCAAATGATGATAGAGCAAGTGTTCTTGTTTTGTACACGTCCAAAATCTTCTCTTTCAACTAAGTGTCACAAAACACTATAAAAGACACAATGCTCTGCCCTGTTGACTACAACACAGGCAAAGTAATGTTGATGAGATTATGCGCAAGCAATTAGTTCAAATTAACGTCACAATAACTATTTTATTCAGTCTTCCTCTTCCATCTCCATACTTTGAAAAAGCAACCAGGTTTCGCGGCAGCTCTTGAACACTTAAACACAAATAACTCATAAACACTTCCTCCGTGCCAAGCCAAACAAATTCAGTTGAACTAGAGAATGAGCTAGCTGCTTGCCATTGACTGTATGGGTAGGAAGGTGAAAGGAGACAAATAGTTATTGTTTATTTTTATTTATTTATTTATTTATTTGAGACGTATAGTTATTACTTTCTCCCTTAAGCCACACAAATGTCTCTTTCCCATGTCTTGCCTGGGGGAAGAGTAAAAAGTTCTAAGGTTTTGACATAGAGGGTAACAAATTGTTCCTTGGAGATAGGCAAATTAAGGGTATCAAATTTTGCTACAGCCAAGCATACAAGCCAGCTGTATTAGTTTATTAGGGTTGCTGTAACAGAGTACCACAGAATGGGTGGCTTAAACAATAGACATTATTTTCTCACAGTTCCAGAGGTTAGAAGTCTAATAATCAAGGTGTCGGCAGGGTTGATTCCTGCTGAGAGCCGTTAAGGAAAGGTTCTGTTCCAGGCCTTTCTCCTTGGTTTGCAGCCATTTTCTCCTTGTGCCTTCACATTATCTTCCATCTGTAAAGTCATATCCAAATTTCCTCTTCTTAAAAGGACACCAGTCATGCTGGATTAGAAGCTACCCTAATTACTTCATTTTAACTTAATTTGTACCTCTATAAAGACCCTATCTCCAAATATGGTTACATTCTGAGGTACTGGGGATTAGGAACGGGGTGGGGGAACAGACACAACTCAGTCCATGAACGCCATCAAAGCTGCATGCAATTAACTAGGATTGCAGCGATTAACCTCTCTTCTCTTGTACTAGAGGCGCTTAAATATCATCCATTTAGTTATGAACTATTAAATGTCTTCTATGTCCTAGGTGATAGATTTACAAAAATGAGTATGACACAGTCGCTGACTTGAGGGATTCACAGTCTATTAGGGGAAACAAGTAAACCTAAAATACAGCAGAAGTGAGTGTCCTTTAATCCCTTTTGAAACAAATCAAGGCAAATCAGGGTATAAGCAAATAAAAACAAATGCTATGAGGAAAATGAGGAGGAATGTTGAAGAAAGTCCAATGTAAATATTATCTTGCAATCATTTTGCTATCATTCACGTCTCTTTCCTCTCTTTCCCCAAAATGATAGCATATAGAAATACACTTTTTAAAGCACAGCTCTATTTTAATTCCTTTAAAGTTTTTTGCATTCTTAAGCGGCAGTTTTCCCTTCTCTAATGTTGGAGACAAAAGAAGAGAGAAATGTTAGGAGAACCAAATTCCAAGTGACTCATGGGTTGGGTTGATGTCTTAGGGTGAGTCACTGCCCTTTCAAAACTTGGAATGAGATGCTCAACCATTAATGACATCTGCCAACAGAAGTTCAGATGTTCAATTAGAAAATGTGCAGACAAAGGGAGGGTACAATGAAAAAATGCAAGTAAACAGTTAATGGTGGTAATGTAATAGAGCCAAAATAATACAGCCATAATAATAAAAGCAACATAATAATAAAAGAGCCATAATAACAAAAGCAGCAAATCTTAACTACACTACAAAATTCTATTTGGTTTGTCTCAATCAGAAACTCAGTGGATCTCATTAACACAGTTGTTTTTCTTGTTTAAAAAATTATAGTAACCAAAGATGAAATAAATAGTTCCATATGATCATGTTTTTTGTTTTGTTTTGTTTTTTTATTTATTTATTTTTGGCTGCACTGGATCTTTGTTGCTGCGCGTGGGCTTGCGGAGAGCAGGGGCTACTCTCTGTTGTGGTGCGCAGGTTTCTCATTATGGTGGCTTCTCTTGCTGTGCAGCAAGGACTCTAGGCGTGCGGGCTTCAGTAATTGCAGCACATGGGCTCAGTAGTTGTAGCTCACGGGCTGTAGAGAGCAGGTTCAGTAGCTATGGCGCATGGGCTTAGTTGCTCCGCGGCATGTGGGAATCTTCCCAGACCAGGAATCGAACCCACGTCCCCTGCATCGGCAGGCGGACTCTCAACCACTGTGCCACCAGGGAAGCCCTGGCAGGCAGATTCTTAACCACTGCGCCACCAGGGAGGTCCCAGTATGATCATGTTGATTCATACTAACTGGGGTCACAGTCAATTTGTTTTAGCAGAGGCTCAATTATAAAATTACCTTTTAAATAAAGTTTTGTTTTGTTTTTTTTGGCTGCGTTGGGTCTTCGTTGCTGTGCGCAGGCTTTCTCTAGTTGTGGCAAACAGGGGCTACTCTTCGTTGCGGTGCTTGGGCTTCTCATTGTGGTGGCTTCTCTTGCTGTGGAGCACAGGCTCTAGGCGCGCAGGCTTCAGTAGTTGTGGCTTACAGGCTCTAGAGCTCAGGCTCAGTAGTTGTGGTGCATGGGCTTAGTTGCTCCACAGCATGTGGGATCTTCCCGGACCAGGGATCGAACCTGTGTCCCCTGCATTGGCAGGCGGATTCTTAACCACTGTGCCACCAGGGAAATCCTCTAAATAAAGTTTTTAATAATATTAAGCCTTATACTAGTATAGCAAAATGTAACTTAGATGTTGCTTTGCAGCTGAATGTGAAACTAAAATTAGTACAGCAAAAATTTCTATGTTGGTTCCTCTCAAAGTACTTGAAAGTCCTGTGAGGATGTTTAATCCCTAAAGTAGTTTAAGTATTTCTTTTCAGTTATGCATTCCTTCCAAAGAAAGGGTTTATAACAGAAAATTAAACATCTGTTTGGACTCTGTCACCAATAACCTATTCCTGACTGATGGAATCCAAATTCAATAAATCACATTATACTACATTAAACTCTGAAGCTTTATAATCTGGTGTCATGAAAAATATCTGCCCTGATTACCATCTTGTGACAAGCTCAGTATGATTTCCATGAAGAAGCTAAACTTTCTGAGGTGCTACCGAAAATTGTATAACATACTTGTAGCTCTCACAGTGAAAAGAACAATTCATACACTGCCTTTTTTTTTTTTTCTTTCTCCCTTTGGTTGCGCCACACAACTTGTGGGATCTTCGTTCCCCGACCAGAGACTGAACCTGCACCCTCGGCAGTGACAGAGTTGTGTCTTAACCTCTGGAATGCCAGGGAATTCCCATA
This sequence comes from Pseudorca crassidens, assembly GCF_039906515.1. Classification (NCBI taxonomy): domain Eukaryota; kingdom Metazoa; phylum Chordata; class Mammalia; order Artiodactyla; family Delphinidae; genus Pseudorca; species Pseudorca crassidens. The sequence continues at coordinate 32,470,150 of NC_090303.1, read as the reverse complement.
TCCTGACTTTTCTAGACATCATCTTTCTTGGATTGTACTTCCTTTCCCCTCAACCAATCATTATCATGGATAAAAAGAACATTTCATCTCTAGATAAAATTTAAGTATTATACATATGGTAGAGGAGCTTATTGAAAGGAATCCTTTTATAAAACATTTTAAATAGAAAATATAGTTAACACAAATTACAGCAAACATAACTAAAATTTCTCTTCCACTCCTTTCTATAAGGAAAGGAATCATACCTTATATTCCTTTTACAACCACTCCTTCCCCAAGTGTTTTTTTTTAATTAATTTGATAGGAATATAGTTGCTTTACAATGTTCCCAAGTGTTTTAACACAGCTCAATAAACAGAAGAAGAAGCATGGCATAATGAAGAGTCAAAAAAAACCATGCCCACTTTCCAGCAAATTACTTAAACTTTCTCACTTTCGTCCACTGTGAAAAGTAGGTGATAACATCTGTATTACAGGAATGTTCTAGGGATTAAAAATAATACAACTAAAGCACTGCCACACCACAGATGCTCAATGATAGTTCAAATTATCACTAACAAAATATTTTCAATTGGACAATTTGCACTTCATTCAGTTGGACAAAATGCTTTTCAGGATCTGTGGGGAGGGGGTGGGGGGAGGGATAGAACAGGGAGAGAAGCTTCATTAGCTTCTAATGCCCTCCAGTTACTTTCATCCTTATTTATTCTTCACTGATTAGCTTTCTGATTTAGTAGCCTTATCTACTGCCACTGCCTCCAATTATTCACCACCAATTTATTCCTTAACCCCCTTTACAGTATACATTTGGTTCTCATCATATACTCTCCATGACCTCAAAAATGACAATTCTATTGGTTCTCTCTCAATACTCATTCCTTCTCTTTAACCTTGCCACAAGCATCTTCCTTTCTGAAACTCTACTGAGAAGACTTCACTGACTTCAATATTCTGCTTCTATCACCCATGTAACCCATTCTTCTGATTTTCCATACTTCTCTAACAGTCTATTCGATTTGCACATTTCTACCTTTCATACTTAGTTGATGCATCTCCCCCCACCCATTTCTAAAATACTTTCACCTTCCTCTACATTCCTTTATCCAGACCCACTCAAAGTTTCATAATTTCCCAAAACAGTCTCTCCCTCTTCTCAACTACTAAAGTGTGTACTGCTTTGAGGACTGTGTGGTCACTCCGTCCACCACAATAATATCTATGGATTAACAAATCAACAGGAACTTTGACATTTAGATCCAAAGAGCATGTTATGTGCCAGGTCAGACTGGCAGCTTTTTCTGCCCCCCATTAGTGGAGGTGGGGAGTACAGTCTGTGTATGTTGATTAGAACCAATACCCTAATTGAATTAATTAAATGTTACTTACATCTAAAGGGGGAAGAAAATAACAGAGGAGTTCAAAAAGATAGAAACAGAGTTTACAATTGCTTGCCCAACTTAAGCACTTTTAAGGCTTACATTATTCTCTTTAATTTCCAAGCCTGTAAGTTCCTCTACAGAAGAGGATGTATATCTTCCAATACCTGAAACCTCAAATAATTTTCATGGCACAGTTTAAGAGCTCACATATAATGTTTTCACTAGGTCTAGTGCAAATAATTGAATGAATGCTTATGCATTTATATGAGAAAGCAACTAATGTTCATCCTCTAATCAAAAGACTCTTTGTTTCAGAAAGCACACACCAAACAAATATCATTTAACATTTACTACTAAAAGGCTACCCTGATGCAAGCTTCAACAGTGACAAATGTTTAAACTAGAATGGAAAAGTACTATTTCCAAAGCTCCTTGATGTGTTGCGCTTAATATTCCTTACAAGGTAAAACAGGATTCAGGAATGCAAGTTGATCTTGAACACCTGACAAATTAAAACATGAATTATATAAAGTGCATTAAATAACTATCATCCCATTCCCATTCCAGTATCTTCTGTCATAACCATACTGGGCTGTATTTGTTAAAACAGCTGAAGATACGATTGCAAAACAGAACAAACCAGTAATAATTAAGATAGGGTTACCAAAAACTGAAATTAATTGGACAAAGAGGAAAACACTTAATAAGACACTCAAATAAAATAATTAAGTTTACTTCTCAGTAAGAGAGAATAAGGAAAGAGTCCTGATTAGGAAAAAATTAGGGTACTGATTAAAAATCATGAATCATGGCATCAGATAGGAATTGAGTTTAAACTCTCTCTACCACTAACTAGCTGTTGCTCTTGTACAAGTATCTTAATCTCTCTGAGTCTCAGTTTCTTTATCTGTAGAATAAGGATAATAATACTTATCTTGCAAAGCTGTGCACAGTTAAATGAAATTAATTATGCAAAGTACTTAGAAAGTAGCAGGTATTAAAATCTCAACAAGTTGTATTTAATCCAAAAAGACCTAGACATTTTTATAGCTAAACTATTTCAGACCATCAAAGAAGAGATTGCCAGAGCTTATAAAAAGATGGAACACTTCTCTCTCTATCTCTCTCTCTCTCTCTATTTTACAAAGCTAGCATATTCAGAAACCAAAACCTCAAAAAGGTACTACAAAAAGAACATTAGAGATCTTACAGAGCAACCAAATGTAGCTTTAAAGAGGTATGCTATTATCAAGTTGCCTTTATTCCAAAGAGACAAAATTGGTGAAATCCACTAGGAAATCTTCTAATATAATTCATCAACCAATAGGTAAAAGAAGAAAAACCATATAATTATCTCAATATACATTATGAGAGTATGTGATCAAATTTAATATATTTTTCCAATTTAACCTCAACTCCGGAAAAGGGGAATAGAAGACTATTTCCTTAACATACTAAAAAAAATTGTCAAAAAGAATACACAACTGTGAAACCGTAAAGGCAGTCATTCAAATGAGAAATGAGCCAAAGATGCTCACTATTCACTACTATAATTTAACAGTCTTCTAGACATTCTGATCAGTGTAATTTTTTTAAAAAGAAAGTGTTAAATAAGGGCAAGAAAACAAAATTATCATCATTTACAAAGGCTATAACTGCCTTATTAGAAAATCCAATAAAAAACTATTAGAATTAAGAATTTTGTAAAATAACCAGTTAGAAAACAGTATACACAAGTCACCAACTTTTCTATGTTCCACAAGAAAGATGCAATCCTCTTTAAAATACATTGAAAAACTACTCCACTCACAATAGCAACAACAAGCTTTAAAATACCAAAAATCAACTTTAAAAATAGGCAGAACCACATGAAAACTACAAAACACTGAGTCATAAAAGATGACTTGAAGAAATGATGAAAATATTGTAAAGATATCACAGCTATCTCTAAAAAATTAGTTTAGAAATTCCAATTGGGTTCTTTCAGGGTCTTAATAAATTGAATTAGAGGCAATCTGAAAAAAAAATATGAGAAACGCTGAAAATGTTTTGAAAAAGATAATAGGAATTCACACAACCTTATAGTAAGATACATTAAAAAGTTATTAATAATTAGAACTGTTTGGAGTTACTGGAGCAAAAAATATAGCCCAATGAAGCAGAATAGAAAACCTAGAAAAAAAATCATGAATTGGCATATTAAAAAGACAGCATTTAAAACCTCTGGGGAAAGATAATTATTCAGTAAATAGTATTAAAATAATTGACTTGCCACTCTACCTCAAAATACATTCCAAATAGATTAAAGATGTAAATGTTTCTTAAAACTCTGAAAGTAATATAAGGAAATAGAGGTAATTACTTATATAATTTGGGAATGCAAGAAGGCTTTCCTAAGCAGGCAGATGCCATAAAAGAAAAATTTGACAGATTTAACTACACTAAATGTTAAAAATTTGTTTAAAAAGAAAAAATTCACACCAAAAACAAAATTAGGATGCAAATGACAAACTGGAGAAATTATTTTCATTGTAATTTGACCAACGTCTAATAGTTTTATACACAAAGAGCTCTCATAACTCCGTTTTTAAAAGTCTCCATATCATATCTTTATATCATAATAAACAAAGTACAGTAATAGATAATTCACAAAAAATACAAATATTTTAAATAACTAATAACCAATGAAACAAAAAAATTTATAGAAGATACAACTCTTCATATCAAAATGGCAGATTTTTAATATGGAGAGGTTGCTGGCATTCTCAAGCACAATTAACAAAAATGAATATTAATTAAAACTTTCTGGAAGGCAGTCTATTAATATCAAAAATAATTAAAATATGATACCTTTTGATTTCAGAATTTGTCTTAAGTAAATAAAGATATGGGCAATGATTAATCCATCAAGAAGCTAACTGCTACATGATTCATTCAAAATTATTGGAAAGAGTTTAAATTTTTAACAATTGAAATGCTGGTTAAATAATAATGGTAAATCCATATGCTGGAATATTAGCCACACATTTAAAATGATGTTATGTTGTAAAAAAAATAATGTTTTATTGACTCGGGTAAGTATTCATTCAATTATGTAAAAGTAAGCTAGAAACAGAACAGCATGAACAACAACAACAGAAAAAGAGTATTTACAACATGGGGGCGTTTTTTGTTAAAAAAAAAAAAGAGTAAATCCCATTAAAAAGGACCTATAAGGATATTTACCAAAGTATTAATAATGATTATCAATGGGTGAAGGTATTATGTTATTTTTCATTTATGCTTTCCTAAATTTTCCAAATTTCCTACAATTATTATGTATTACATTAGTAATTAAGAAAATACAGAATGTTTACAATATTGCTTTGAATATAGTAAAAATAGTATCCAAAATCATGTTAACATTGATAGTCCCACTCTTTTAGGCTGCACCAAAACTAGGGATGCCTACCCTCTCTAGGTCTGATCATACTTTTATACTTTAATCACAATGAAAGAAATTTTCAGAACTCTAGGAAATAATCAGACAAAAATTTTCACCCCACCTTTATTTATGCTCAAGTGCAATGTCAAATAATATTTAGATATTAACCATTTGCTTTCAGCCCCCTGCCAAAGGTAAGAAACAACAGTGAAGAACAAACCCTGGACCTCAGAACCAGTGGGGCTCAGCTTTTGCCTACATCCAAAACCTGAGCCAGAAATTTAAAAAAAAAGAAAAAGAAAAAGTGGAATGGGGGAGTGGGGTAGGATGGGGGGGTAGAATTACCTTTCTCAGGATACAAAGTGTGGGCCTTTTTTTTTTTTTTTTTAATATTTATTTATTTGGTTGCACCAGGTCTTAGTTGTGGCGGGTAGGCTCCTTAGCTGAGGCTCACCAGCTCCTTAGTTGCAGCACGTGGGCTCCTTAGTTGTGGCATGAGAACTCTGAGTTGCGGCATGCATGTGGGATCTAGTTCCCTGACCAGGGATCAAACCCGGGCCCCCTGCATTGCGAGTGTGAAGTCTTACCCACTGTGCCACCAGGGAAGTCCCAAAGTGTGGGCCTTTGACAACTTCTAATCACAGCTCTTCTCTGTCTCATTTGGGACGCAGAAGAAGGATTTTCTTCTCCAATGTATTTAAAAGGCATATGTCCAAAGGGCAAGCAAGCAAGATTTCTTCTGAACAAAAATACTTTAAACAGGAGATTTGTAAATGTTAAATGTTCTCTTTCCACAGTGCAGATATGCAGCCTAACTCTGAGAGGGCCAAAAAGATTCTAGTAGTACTTGGCTCTTAACAATAAGCAATAGTCAAACTGTTAATTCCATCTGCTCCCCTCCAAAAAAATGACAAAGCATTACATGGTGGTGCCAGGGGTCTCAGGTTGCATTTAAGGGGTTTTTCTGAGGGGCATTCATTTTAATAATATTAAGATGCTAATTGTTTTTGAGTACTTCAGAGAACTAATCTTGATATTACGTGATGACAACTTTGATGCTGATAACAACAACAACAAAAAATACTATCTTTAATATCATATTCTTTGTTAGAGATGTTGCTTCCAGAATTGTCTTCCTTTCTTACCAGTCAAAGCTCTAAATTCCATCGACTTCTATCTCCTCAGGGACTTAGTTCCAATAGATATCTTTCCTAATCTCTTCTCACTTTCCTTATGCATATAAAAAAATCAAGCATAATATCTCTTCAACCCACATCCCTCCGCAGCAGTTTCAACTATGGCTATAGAATTATCTAGGGAGCTTTAAAATATCTATGCAACTAATCTATAGTAACAAAAAGTGTATCAGTGGTTTCAGGGGATGAGAGAGAGAGATTACAAAGGGGCACTAGGAAACTTTTGGAGGTGATTTTGATTGTGGTGATGGTTTAATGAGTATAAACACATGTTAAACACTGAACTGCACACTTTAACTATGTGTAGTTTATTATTTGCCAATTATACTTCAATAAAGCTATTGAAATAAATACGGATGTCTGCGTCCTGTCCCACTCCCCAAATTGGTACAAGAGCTCCCCCTTGAAATCGGGATTCTTAAAAGCTCCCCCAGAAGATTGTAAATGTGTAGGTAAGATTGAGAACCACTGCTTTATAGCTGTCATTCTCTCCCTTCCTCAGTTTTTAAAATGCCTCAGGCAAGCATGTCTACTTTATCATCATCCATTCCTTCTCAATCTTCTGAAGACTAGTTTCTGAACCACCACTCAGCTACATCTGTACTTGTCAAAGTCACCTATGGACTCCTGACAAATTTACTGTTCCCTGAAGTCTCTCCTTATTTGACACCTCTTTAAAGAATTTGAAATTGTTGACCCATTCCCTCTCTATTTGAAAATTTCTCCTCCCTTGGCATCCCTCTTGACGTTCTTCCTACCTTTCTAACTACTACTCTTCTCTCTTTCACACTATGCTTCCACCTATCTGCTTTTTATTTGTCTGTTCACTGACTGCTGCTTTCATTATGCTTAAGACTCCCAATCTGAGTCATTCCAACATACCCAAGTCAACGCAGCTTCTTCAATTCAACCTCCACTCTTCCCTCTATTCCTGATTTCCTTTACAAGTTTCACATCCTAGATCCAAACATCTATCTACAGCTTCACCTGAACATTCCACAGCTTTCTCAAATTCAAAAATATCCAAAATAGAATTTATCATCTTCCCTCCATCTATGTGTTCCTCATTTCCAATCAATGGAACCAAATCAAATCCTCAGTCTTGATTCCTCCTCCTTTCTTTCCCGAGGTGACAGCATCTATCAAATTCTACCTCACTCTGCCAGAGTGAGGATCCAAAACACAGATCCATTAAGCGGTTTCTTACCCATCATTTTCAACGCAACCCCCTTAGCCAAGGATACAAGGCCCTGGTCTGGCCCTCTACCACTCTCGCTGTTCTCATCTTCCACCATTTCCCCATCTCACCCCTGCATTCAAGTTACATCAACATTGCTGACTTCGTAATTGTCACTGACAATGACTTCTCTAAACTACCAGGGTTTCTCATGCCTCCTTGCTTTCTCACTGACTATATTTATATTCTCTTCTTGGAAAGTTATTCACTTACATCCTGCACTTGGCAAAATTATGTCACACTTTAAAACTCTACTGTGTGCCCCCGACTTTATATACATCCAAGCTGAGTTAGCCATCTCCTACTCTGTTCCCTTACTATACTAGGCATATCTCTATTCACACTTAACAGAGGGTATTATAATTGTTACTTTACTTATCTGTCTTGTATATTACACAGTAAATTCCTTGATGACAAGAGTTATGATATTCATTTCTGTATCCCTAGCACCTATTCAGCCTGGAATAGTGCAAATTTTATGTTTGACATAATTTCCATTATTTACAAAATGTAAACTTGATACCCCCCAAAATGGTCTTGATACTAATATTTTTTAAAGAGTTCTTAATATTCATTATAAAATAAATATCAGGCAACAGGATCCTGAGTAAAATAGTTGACTACGAGATATATTTAAACTCTGACTGTCAAAACAACACCACTCTAAAAATGCAACCAAGAGCAGATTTCATAAAATAGGAATACAACAAAGAAAGGAAGCATAGCAGGGGTAACACACTGACCTAGCCAATGCCTCATCTGGCTATCCACATCCTGTTAATGCTGATAACTAAGAGGATTTATAATCCCTCTATGGTTATAACTATAGTAAATCAAAAAAGGATAAATACACCAAATCCAGAGTTTATTTTCTAAAACAGGTGATGATTTTCTCCCTTGCCACTTTGTTGAAATGAATTATTAGAATAACTGACTGACTTTGAAGCTACTATTGGCCAACCAAGCATATCCTACAGATTTTTTTCTTCCTTTCTTGCCTGCACTTCAAAAATATGGTACTTTGGACTTAAAATGTATTAACCTAAAGAAAAAAATGCTTAGAAATTGGGGTCCGGCGGCGGGGCGGTGATCTACGGATGTTAGGAGAATATTCTTATGGAAAACAAGCCTCCCAGGACTATCACATTGACTCAAGGTTAGACCAATATTTATGATTTTATGCAGATAAGATTTTAAAAGCTGAAAATTTCAAACTGTAAAATGATACACGAACCAAAGAGGTGTCATACCTGCCCCCCAAACTACTGGGTGACCCAAAGGACAAATAATTTGCCAAAGGACAGCCTGGCCCGACTGCCGGTAGTACGTCTCTGAGATAAGTAGAAGCTGCCAGCGGAATAAACTCCCCCTACCTGAAGAGCCGAGCGGCTGCCAGGCGTGTGATAGTGTATTTATCAGAGAACCGATTCTGCAGAGTACGAAAGCACCAGGGCAAAATTAAAAATTATCAGGACTGTCTAAACTCTGAGGGTACAACGCACACATGTGCACACCGAAGGGCGGATACCCAGTTTTGCCAAAGCGTGCAAACTTCGACGGGTCTTTCAATGCAACAATTTTCAGACAAAACCCTGACGATTCTCGAGTATGTCAGAATCATCCTAAGGAGAGGGCTAACTCTTAGTAAGAAGAGGGCAAGGGCTGAAGAAGAGATCTCCGGTGTAAATAACCAAGGAAGGAATCGTGGCTGCTTTGTGAATCTGTCCGACCTGGGGGCGGGGAGGGGGGAACCGAGGCGAATGCAGCTTTCAAAGACGAGGGGAGCGACAGTGACCGTTTTGGCCATTAGACTGAACGGATAGCGGCAGCCTCGCTGAAGTGGCAAGCCGGAGTAGGAGGGGTGGGAGGGGTAGGAGAGGTCAGGCCGGAGCATCAGCCGCGGCGGGGGTGGCGGGGTCCCACCCCAGGCCAACCCCGCCGAGGGGCGGCGGGTCGGGCCGAGGCGGCTACACCCCGGTCACGCCCGGAGGTCGGAGGGCTCCTGGCCGGGGAAGGAGAAAGACCCGAGTCCGCGCGCACAAAGCTGCCGCCGCCGCCCAGGCAGCAGGCGGGCTGCGCCCAACTTCTGGGCGAGAAGCCGCCGGCCGCAGCCCACCATCCGGTCCCGCTCCCCAGACCTCCGGACGCCCCAGGCGCCCAGCACCGTCTCGCGCCCAACCGCGGCGCCTCGCGCGGGAGCCGTTACCTCCAACGAAGCCGCCGCTCCGAGGACAAAGTCCCGGTGCCCTCCCCGCCGCCGCCTCGCCCCGGCTCCTCCCTGACAAAAAAGTTATCGGTCGCCGGCCGCCCTGGGGGCCCGGCGCGGTTCGCTCGGCCGGACTCACCAGAGCGGCTCTCCAAGCTCCACCTCCAGAATCTCGACTTGTCTGGCTCGCAGCGACAGCGACGGCGGCTGCTCTGCTTTCTCCCAAGTAGCACCACCTGCCCACCTTCTTCCTAGCAGAACGGGTCCCCGCGAGCCATCTTCCCCCTCCGCTCACTGACTGACAACCCACCCCCGAGAGCCGCCACTGCCGCCAGCTACCCTGACGGGCAACACCAGGGACCCGTCCCCAGGCAGCCAACCGCCACCGCCCCACGCCAGCTCGGCCTATCGCCGCCCGCCGGGCGGGACCAGAGCAACTTCTCCACCAGTGAGAATCTTCCTTTGCTAGGCCTGGGGCGGAGCCATGAGGTGGGAGGGAGGGCTACTTGGTGGGCGAGGTCTGAGCAATAGGCGTGGTCGGGGCACCCAAGGGGAGATGATTGACTGTTAAGATTGCGGCAACAACTAGGCGATAGTGATCAGAGAAGGTCTCTTGGACTCAGCCATTAGGATTTACAGCCCTCCCAGAAGAAAATAAGCCTTTCGGAATGCTGTTGACCGTAATCACAGAAGAGAAACTAATTGATATCTTAATTTCTTGGTCAGGAGGATTTACTTCCCAGTAATTCGAGTCACCAGAATTTATCAAAATTTTATCAAATCCTCGGAGGGGAGAAAAAAATGTACGTTTTGCAAAATGGTAATAAAAACTCTTCTCACCTTATATCATTGCTTTTGGCCTTAGTCGGGAAAAAGTCAAACAATTCCACAATATCCGTTCCATGAGCTGTTTCGTTTTGTTTTGTTTTTCTTCATCTTCCCTCCCTACTCTTCTCCCAAATACGCACTAAATATTTTATGTAACGACTGGAACCTGAGCACATCTGAACTATTTCCTACATATAGTTCCTCTGTTTCGACCTTGTTGATTCCTCCTACCACATCCCTCGCAAGTCCAATCAGAATTGATTAGAAGAAAAATGAACCTTCAACCTGGAAGACAGGAAGCCACTTTAGTTTTATAAGAAAGGGGAAGGACTTCTCCTAAAGCCCCAAGATCTTTTCAAACATAGCACACACATAAATAACAAGCAAAAAGTAACAAAATATATTACTTGATATTGAAAGGGAATCAAGCAAACAACTTCAGGTAATCATTAGGGTAGATCTATAGAACAATCAGGATCCCCCATCCAAGAGCATAGACTGATTTATAAGTAAATAATAACAAAATATGGTGATAAGGGCAACAGAGCTAGGTTCAATGAGCCAGAGGAACACAGAAGAAGAAATTATTGTGTTTAGGAGAGTCAGGGAACTTCACAAGGAAGGTGATATTTGAGTTGGATCTTAAAATGTAGATGGGAGTTTGCCAGAGAGGGAAGTCAAAGGGCATTTCAGGAAGCGGGAACAGCAAGTTCAAAGGCGTGAAGTGTGAAAGGGCACTGATTGGCTGCAGAACACTGAGAAAGTTGGTGGGGCTGAAAGGCATGTAGCAGCCAAAAATTAAGCTAGAGCAAAACACTGAGATGAGATTATAAAGGCCATATGAACTACACTAAGGTATGTAGATGAGCACTGTCCAACAGCACTTTCTTCAAGGATGAAAATGTTCTATATTTGCGTTGTCCAATATGATAGCCACTAGCCACAAGTGGCTATCCAGCGCTTGAAATATGGCATAGTGGAGGAACTCAATTTTTTTTTTGAATTTTAATAGCTCCCATATTGGACAGCTCAGGTTTAGATGTTATTCTACAGGCAATGAGGGACTCATAGAAGCTTTTAATCATGTGGATAATCTTAAAGACAGTGTAGAGAGTGCCTGTTCTGTTTGATGAGAATCTTGACAGATCAGACCAGGGTACTGGTGGAGGACTGCAGGATAACTTAGGTCAGCTGGGCCAGAGCCTGGCCAGGGGAAGTGTTTACCTGAAGGAATAGAAACAGGAAGATCCAGAGAGTGTGTTGTACTCTAACATCTCAAAAAATGCAAGCAGTCAAAACCCAAGAAATTGAATTCTGACATCAAGTCCTGACAGAATAGGGAGTAGGAGAGTGAGGTGTCAGAGAGGGAAAGAAAGCCAAAAGGTCAGCTGATCATAAAATAGGGAGAGAGCAAGGGTGAGCAGAGGAGTACACACACAATCAGTTTTACTGACAATTAGCCATGTGGGCCACTGATGTGTTGGCCTGATTTAAAGAGCCAGAGATTCTGTTGGCAAGAAGGTCCACTAGGACCAGGGCATGACCCCAGCAGACATGAAGGGCCAAACCACACCTTCGGAAATGGGAGAAAGGGACAAATACTTATTGACTTCCTGCACTACACAGGGCACTCAGCTTGTCAAGGATACAAAAGCATGCCAGAAGCTCACAGTATGGGTCCCTGGGTAACAGGTGAAAAGTAAAGCAAAGTTTAATCATTTATCACAACAATAGAAGAGATAACACAAAGCAGTACATGATTGATTCATTGTTCAGATGATTTTCTAGGCAATAACTGCTGTGTGAGTTCAGAAGAGAGAGCAAGCCCTTCAGTCAAGGATGGTCAGGGAAGGCATCATGGGAGAGGTAAAAACTGAGCCAAGTCTTGAAAAATGGGCAGAAATTTGAATCCGAAAAAAAAACACGTGAGAAGGAAACTCTTCGTATGCCTGGGAAAGAAACAGAAGAGGGGGGCTTCCCTGGTGGCGCACTGGTTGAGAGTCCACCTGCCGATGCAGGGGACATAGGTTCGTGCCCTGGTCCGGGAAGATCCCACATGCCGCGGGGCGACTGGGCCCGTGAGCCATGGCCGCTGAGCCTGCGAGTCTGGAGCCTGTGCTCCGCAATGGGAGAGGCCACAGCAGTGAGAGGCCTGCGTACCACAAAAAAAAAAAAAAAAGAAAGAAAGAAACAGAAGAGGGGAAGTATAAGCAATGTACAGAGGACATGGGGAGCCATATGAGCTGGCCAGACCCTGCCAAGCTAGGTTGGAGATGGATAATAGAGTGCCTTAAAAGCAAACTCAAATGTTCAGGTTCTGTCTGCTTGCCAGTAGCTTCCTGTCTGTTCCTTAGAGTTACTTGGGATGACTTTCAAAAATATAAATGCCGAAAGCATACCCACGTCAAATAAATCAGAAAATTGGGGGATGGATATAGGGTTTATTTCACAAGCTTCCCAAGTGAACCTAACATACACTCAGGGTTGAGACCAGGGGAATGACATCGTAACATTTTACTAATGCTAAATCAAGACCGTACATAGGATGGATTGAGTGGGAGAGACTGAAGGCTGTCTATTTATATTCATATATTTGTTTCCTTTCTGCAAGAAGACAGAAAGCAATTTATTGCCTGACCACTTCCTGTTTTGAAGTGGTGAGACGATATAGAAGGCAATTTAAGTCATCTTTCCTCTAAGTCAGAGTAAAACCAAAACACAAATTTATGTTCGCGGTCCACCCTCCTTTCTATCACAATTTGTGCATATAAAAGTATTTTCCAATAATAACAGCCTGCAGTTAACAGTTACACATAACCATTTGTGTCTGAGCAGCAAAGCACCAGGAAAATGCCTGACAACATTGTTTCAAAAGGGAAATGCTTTTAACCTACTTTATGAAAGTCAGCATACTCCAGACCTTAACTACCCAACTTTGCCAGTCTCCAATATCTGTATGCATAATTCTACATTAACTACTAAAATGCATTTACCTTCTTGCAAATAAGTTGAACATATTAAAGCGTGAACATTTTCCCTATGATATTAAATTTCAGAAACCTAAGAAACATTTAACTCAAATATATTTCTATTAAATTAACCGTAAAACAGCTAGGTAACATGACTATTTTCTTCCAGGTTTATTGAGAAAAAATTGACATATAGCATTGTGTAAGTTTAAGGTGTACAATTTGACAATTTGATATACAGACTGTGAAATAATTACCACAGTAAGATTAGTTAACACATCCATCACTTCACATGGTTAACTTTTTTCTTTCTTTCTTTCCTTTTTTTTTGGCTATTGTTGTGAGAATGTCTAGGATCTACTCTCTTAGCAACTTTCAAGTATACAATACAGTATTGTTAACTGCAGTCAGCACGCCATACATTATATCCCCAGAACTTATTCATTTTATAGCTGGAAATCTGTACCAACATCTCCCTATGTCCCTCCACCTGCAACCCTTGGCAACCACCAATATATTCTTTGTTTCTATGTACCATGACTATTTTAAATGGCACAGTCAGGAGAATTTTATCTTGAAAAAAACATGAAGAATACGTTACTTTAGTGGCAAGGATGTTAAAACGTACTTTAAAAAAAAAAAATTAAAACTAAAAGAGTGTGTCTAAGAGGTCATTCTGTCTTGCTGTGCCAGATTCTCCTTCTAAGAGAGCCACTCCAGCCAGTGCCCACAGCAGAGGCAATAGCCATGATCTGTGCCATACAACCCCCTTCCTAGAACCATATAGGCCAAGGGAAGCCAGGCCTAATGATGTGAACACTCCATCCAAACAGGGATGGTGGTAATTACCTAAACCCATTCTCTTTCAAGAATGTGAACTGGAAATGGGAAGAGAAAATCCCTCACGTGGTGGGTGCAGAAGCTAAAAAGTCAGGCAATAGAAGGAAGCCCTGAGAAGCCCCAAGAGGGGCAAGTTATGAGGAAACTGAAGCCATTAGGCAGTGAACAGAGATAAAAAGTAGAGGACAAAGTAACTGGTAACAAAGGACAGAGTAGAATGAGTCACCGTAATAAAGATGGGGATCAACGAAATCCTGCTGTTGAGGGGACAATGAAATAATCCATCTCCTACAGCTGCACTGAATCACACCAGTTTCCAGTGTTTGCATTCAACATCTGTGAGATCTAACTGCAATTGTTTCCAGAGTCCTATAAGATTCCCATCTGCATCACCTAAGATATTCTAAGTAAATTGTTGTACCTTTCATGCCTGTATGAAACAATAAGTAGACTCCCAGAATCAAGCACCAAGTGAAAGAAGCTGGATCAATTGCATTTTGCAAAGTGAATTTTATCCTTCAAGGTTGGTTCCGGGTTTTTCTAGGAATAACATCCTAGAAAGAAGACAACGTTCTCTATATCTTAAAAAAAAAATTCATAAGTTAAAATTTCAATATCCTTATAACAGATGTTTTAAGGGAAAAAAACTTATTTCTCTTAACTTTTAACAGCAGAGCCAATCTTGTTCATATTTATAAAAAGCCATATAGATAGGGGTGGAAAGCCTAATGACTAACTGCTACCCTCATTAGAAAAGAAAAATAGCCACACATATCTTCTAAGACATTTTATTAACCAGTGTTTTCTAGAAGAATTATTGTTGGGAGAGTCTTGTTTTGCACGTTTTATAAATCATGTTTTTGAAAAATATTTTATGACATGGGAAAAAGATGAAAAATGGGTACAAAACTGTATACATGGGACTTCCCTGGTGGCACAGTGATTAAGAATCTTCCTGCCAATGCAGGGGACACAGGTTCAAGCCCCGGTCCAGGGAGATCCCACATGCAGCAGAGCAACTAAGGCCGTGTGCCACAACAAGAGAAGCCACCGCAATGAGAAGCCCGTGCACTGCAATGAAGAATAGCCCCCGCTCGCCGCAACTAGAGAAAGCCCGTGCAGCAACGAAGACCCAACACAGCCAAAAATAAAATACATTAAAAAAAAAATACATTTTTTTTAAAAAGCAGTAATCTTAAAAAAAAAAAAAAAAGAGAGAGAGAGAGAGGCAGGGAGAGGCACACCCGCAAAGAGTTTTGCCAACCCATTCACTCTGGTTTGTTACTCTTGGGTTAAGAGAGTCCAATGTATGAATAATACTATTTTTCAATTTTGTTCTCATCTACTTAGTCACCATCACCACACCCTGATATTTATGCAAAAAAGAAAAAAGTTCCAGTGAGCAAATTCAACATCATCACCAATGTTCAGTAAGGACAAGCCCGTCACCCATTTCCTCCATCACCATGTTGAAATGACTCAGTCCTCCATTAAGCTGGTCTTTCTTGATACCCATTATGTCAGCAGAACCAAGGAACACCTTCTGTAGACTTCTCTGTTTACCTGAGGCAAGTTCTCTGCACAGGCATGGGACACATGTCCAGGCTCAGCTCCCCTGTGTCCTTTAAAGGGTGTCATTTCCCAAAAAACCACTACCTCTATGGGCTGAACCATGGTACTAATCTTTAAAGTCATTCTCGAAGATTTTTTTCAAATTTGAATTACACCAGGAAGAAAAGAAGTCACATTGGTCATCAAAAAATTAGCAGAGATCGAGAATTCCCTGGCGGTCCAGTGGTTAGGACTCTGCTTGCTCACTGTCAGTGGTCTGGGTTCCATCCCTGGTCAGGGAACTAAGATCCCAAAAGCCTCAGAGCTCCGTCAAAAAAAAAAAAGAATCAGCAGAGATTAATTGATCATATTTCTAAGACAGAGCAGGCCTTTAGGAAAGACAATGGGGAGGACGGATGCAAGGAATGTAGATATTTGAGCCTGGGACAGTAACTAGGGAGCTCTTTCCCTCTGGAGACCATGGGCAGTAAGATGCTATGGGGATCTGAGAAGAATCAGGGGGACCCTTGAAGGAAATAAGATATGCTGAAGGGGTCAAGGAGGGGCAGGCTATTTTGACTTGGACCAGTCCTGCCAGCTCTGCAATTGTAATTTTGTTTTAACAGAGGTGTAACGTACATATAGAAAAAGAGAGAAAACAAAAATACGATGACCTCAGTGGATTGTCACAGGTGAACACTGCAACCACTGATCCATGTCAAGAAAAAAAAATTGACAACAATTCATAAGCTCCCTTGGGCCTGCTGCCAATCACCACTTGCTCCTTCCTTCCCAAAGATAACCTCTGTTTTGACTCCTATTGCTCTAATGTAGCTATACTTATGAAATTTGATGTAAGTGGAATCATACAGAATATATACTCTTGAGTCACTGTTTCCTCTACATATTGTTTGCATTCCATCCATGTTTCTTGTACTTATAGTTTATTCATTCTCATTGTTATATGGTATTCTACTACATGAATATGTTACAATGTATCTGACAATACTACAGCTGATGGACATTTGGGTAGTTGTCAGAGGAAGACTATTACAAACAATGCTGCTGTGAGCATTCTTGTACTACATGGCTCTCAGTGTACATGTATGTGTACTTTTGTGGTATATATCCAGGAGTGGAATTTCTGGTTTTAGGGTCAGCTTATGCTCTCCTTTACATGATACTGTCAAGTCATTTTCCTAAGTAATTGTATCATTTACGTAGCTATCAGTGGAATATGAGAGTTCCAGTTGCTCCACATCCTTGTCAATATTTGTATTACCAGCCCTCTTAATTCTAGCTATTCTAGTGGATAGGTAATGGTATCTCACTGTGGTTTTAATTTGCATTTTCCAGATGACTAATGCAGACCTTTCCACGTTCAGCAATTTTAAAGCATCTCTGCCTGTCTGTTTCATTGCAAATCACTGCTAAGTCACATTTTGATTCAGACTCAATAGTCTTTTTTTAATTGAAATATATTTGACATATAACGTAAATTTAAGGTGCATAACATGTTCATTTGATACATTTTTATATTATAATATGATTGCCATCGTAGCTATAGTTAGCACTTCTATTATGTTGCATAACTATCATTTCTTTTTTGTGGTTGGAATAATTAAGATCTAGACTTAGCAAGTTGGATGATTATAATACAATATTATTGTCTATATTCACCATACTGTGCATCAGATCTCCAGGACCTATTTGCCTATTAGTTGCAAGATCAACAATCATTCATTAAATCCCTGCTGTGAATCTGAGACTACATGTGTTAGTTGCTTCCAATTACATGGCCTGAAGATGGTGGTGAGAGATTTTTCTGGACTAGGTGATTTCTGGTCAGACCTGTTGGTTTAGCTCCAGTATATTTTCACTGACATTGCAGGGAGGACACTACTGGGAGAAGAATATGCCAGCAGGGCAGGGAAAGAGGAAAGGAGTTGAGTATAAAGAGTGAAAACCAGCTGCATTTCCAAACTTTACAGCTTGAAAATAGTTGGTGACAGTTTCCACAAGGAAAATAATTTAACCTGTCAGCCATAAAATAGGACGATTATTAATACTGATACAGATAATACTAATCCTTGTAAGCAAGGGCAAAGTGACCTTCGACAGGTGTTTGACGGTATTGTGAAATAAAAATCTCCTAGACAGATCTTTCTTGGAATGACTCATAGCACAGCTTCTCTAAAAATGTGGGTAAACCTCTGGGAACATGAGGTTCTTTGAAGGCCAAAGAAAAGTTTACTTGGCCTCAAATCCCACCTGGCAGTTTTTTCCAGAGCTGGCAATAGGGGCTGATGAGACGCTCTTTTCTGTTCTAGAAAAAGAGGTTGCAAATTATCTTCCTCTGCACCTCAATCAAGAGGTGGTGCTAGATGACCTTCCCCCCTGCTACCTGTCACAGGTTGACTGGAGTGTATGAATATTCCACCATAGGGTCTAGTTGTCAGACTGAGGTGCTGTGACTGTGCAGACAGTGGAGAGGAATGTGGGGAGAGTATTTGGGAAGGGTAACACCTTAACGGGCTACTTAACAACCTCGACCAGTTAGACACACCTTTGTTTAGCATATCTGCTGAAGTCTCACTGAAAAGGAAACCCTAAAGGACAGTAGGCCTTGACTGAGGAGAGGGCCAAGACAGTCTGAACTCTGGGCACGTTCAAGGGGTTAGGAAGACCAGCTCCTGCCTAAGGCGGGAACTAGCTCTTGGTGACCGGGAGTGAAGGGGAGGAAGAAACCTGGGAAGGAGTGAGCATAAGGCAACTGAAGGCAAAGGTCAACCATTTCCCAATTTTCCCTAAGGCTGACCCTGAAGTATTGAAACCTAAGTGACCTGAATTCCCTGCAGTGAACCTAATAACAGATCCAGCATTTTGGCCACCTTAATTACCCATTCAGATCTCCCCAGAACACACCCGTGGTGCATTTGGAAGGACAAGTTGACCTCTCCTGGTGAGTCAGGTCTTTCTTGTCCACCCAGCTTGCCCAAAGGGCTGTAGTTGAGCTTTCATATAATCACGTTTTCATTTCTACGCAACTCACACCTTATTCAGAAAAACAGTCTACTGTTGGTGGCATATGTCTGCCCAGAGGTGAAATCTTCATCTCCCTTTTCCTTGTCTAGAAGACACAGGAGAACTGAGAAACTGACTTTTGAGGGAGAAGTAAGACAATGAATAAACCCAGAGGGTCTAAAAGATGAAGAGTGGCCGCGTGGAAAAGACACATTGTGGAACTAGAAGGCAGGATTGGGCTGACACCTCACATTGACCTTGTGTGACTTTAAACAAGCTCTGTGGATCTCAGTTTTCTCATCTGTAAGATGAGTGGAGTAAAATGTTCTGAGCTGAAAGTAAAATGTTCGTTTATTTGACAGACTGGAGTTTTGCTCAAAGTTTTTACCCAGAAGGTAGATTGTGGAGAGAGAGGCCTAATTATTCTCCATTTTCTCCCCAGAGCCTTGTGTGCTCTGGCTCCAGAGAGGCTCTCACTTACTCACATTGCATCTCCTGGGCTCTTTTGCTCTCTGGTTCTATCTGAGTTTGGCTAGTAGGAGATACCTGTAGGAGAACTGAGAACTGAATGAGAGAAAGAGAGAGATTTCTTTCCTGCTTCCTTCCTGCTTTGATGTGCTGCGTCCATAAGTCCAGCTTTTATGGGATGGCCCTTCCTACAGCTGGTAACACCTTTACTCTCTTTGCCCCCTCAGACCTACTATCGGTAATAGCTTCCCACTATCGACAGTCCCTGGGTACCTTAACATCTTTGCTGTCTCCCTTGACCTTGCCCTCATCTCTGTAAATAGTCCCTTTACTAAAACCTCTTCCACTGAACTATTTTGAGTGGAGAATTCAGTTTCCTACCAGGATCCTGGTTAATACAAAAATTTTCTCTTCAAAGAGAAAACTATGAATTACAGAACTTCCTGAGTCCCCCCTCTCCCCACCTGATGCTAGCTATTACTCTTTTTCCCATTTCCAGAGAATGATGAGGTCTGATGGGTGTATTTACTTGGAGGAGGGAAAGGAACACAGAGTTAAGAGGTCTCCTTCTTTTTATTACTTACACTATTGTTTTCCTTTTTTTATTGAACGGTGGTTGGTTTACAATACTGTGTTAGTTTCAGGTGTACAGCAAAGTGATTCAGTTATACTTACATATATATATTCTTTTTCAGATTCTTTTCCATTATAGGTTATTACTAACACTATTGTTTTTCAGGTGGACTTCATCAGTGCAGCAACTCACAACAAAGTGCAGGTACACACTTCACATGAAAGAAATCCAGGTTGGGAAATGGTTAAGTTATTTGGCTAACACAAATGCCGAATTACATGATCCAAGCTCCAAAGACCATTTCCTCCCTCTCCACACCTCCTCCAACAAGAATTATTGGACTTGGCTTTGAAACACGACGAGGTTAAGCAGGCGGTTTCCAAGTTTTCCCTTTCACTTTGCATCCAGGATAAACATAATCCATGACTTTGATTTTTACACATTTTCATTTCAGTCAGGAGTTGGCAGTTTTTCAGCAGGGCTGCACCAAGTTTCATCTGTTTACTGAAATTTACATTTTTTACCCTTTCTGGTTATAACCTTTCTGCCTATGTCCTCTTCTTCCCTCCTTCCCCAGTCGTTGTGGATCAAGGACACTATATCATCCAGGGATGAAGGGATTTGAGAGGCTAAATGTTATAGACATATCCAATTTGACTAGAAGTTTCCGTGAGGTCTGAAAACTAGACATGTTGAAGACACGTAAGATTGTCAGGGAGGTGGGGAGTTTGCAGCTGTGGAGAACAAAACCCGGAGCTTTTAGAGCATTAGAGAGATTTGAAGTAAAAGGAGGAAATGAAAAAGCTTTTAAAAGCAAAAATAGTTTGGATAAGTCTCTCCTGAAGTGTGTGCCGTGGAGCCCTAACACTGTACCTCCTGTGCAGGGTGCAAGTTGGGGGGAGATTATGATCAAATACGTTTGGGAAATAATACAAAATGTGGCACCTCCTTGGAGAGCCCCAAAGCCTACTAAAGGTACTGAGAACTCGTGTAGTAAAGAATTCTGTTTAATGGTTGAGTCACCAAGTTTCCCCGCAAAATTCTTAGTCATGGAACTTTTAAAATAACATCTATTTTCATTCTCTTGTGGAAATATCAAGGAACAAACTTTGAAAAACATAGTCTGTCATATTGGGAGGAGAAACTCAGGGAATAAAAACAGAAGAACCTGGGCTTCTCTGGTGGCGCAGTGG
Source organism: Pseudorca crassidens (assembly GCF_039906515.1). Classification (NCBI taxonomy): domain Eukaryota; kingdom Metazoa; phylum Chordata; class Mammalia; order Artiodactyla; family Delphinidae; genus Pseudorca; species Pseudorca crassidens. The sequence goes on along the minus strand of NC_090303.1, from coordinate 32,449,261 downwards.
TTGAGAGTCTGCCTGCCAATGTAGGGGACACGGGTTCGTGCCCCGGTCCGGGAAGATCCCACATGCCGCGGAGCGGTTGGGCCCGTGAGCCATGGCCGCTGAGCCTGCGCGTCCGGAGCCTGTGCTCTGCAATGGGAGAGGCCACAACAGTGAGGGGTCCGCGTACCGCAAAAAAAAAACCCAGAAAAACCTGATTTGTATCTTCTCTATCTCTTTCTTACTTCCTGGGCAATAGGGCTCTCGCACTAGGATTCAAAGTCAGACTGCTGCTCTTTTCCATCCTGATGAATATTCTAGCTGAAAACGGTCTATATAGTATATAAGACCAGACTGGCAAATGTTAAGTGTTCTGCAAATGTCTGTTGAATGAATTTATGATTGAATAAAATGAGTTAGTCCCTGTAAACCATGCACAATGCCTGACACAAAATAAATAGCAACAAATGCTATTATTACTATTCATCATGATCTCTGGTTTAGAGGAAACAGAAAAACTCAAAACTTGTTACTGTCCCCCCCTTCAAAATAACTTAAAGACTTCGATGGGCTCTGTCATCAGGTAACATACATTTTCTGAAGGAGAACCAAATGATTAAGCCACAATAAAATGACCTTTCACACAGAGAAGTCTTACATGGAAATATATCAGAATCACGGACAAAAAATTCTGTTTGCTTAGAGACACAGACAACGAATGGCATGTTTCTACAAGGAAGAAATGAACTGGGTAAAATAAATATATACATACATACATACATATATATATTATATTCCAATTCTGTGATGCCAGAAGGAAGAGCTAATTTGTTGAGAGTTTTGTTTTTATTTTTAATATCCTTCCATAGTTGCCATTACTTACAATAACAACATAAGACATGAAGGAGGTGAAGTAACTTATTTCACTTCTGCTCCTACCTCGACTTATAAACAGAATGGAGGCTCTAACAAACTGCAATTGTTAAGATTATGTGGATCAGCTTCCTTAGAAGGAATTTATCTTGTCTAAGAATCTCAAGCATTTCCTGAGTTAGTAATGTACCAGAGTTTGTTTTTCGCTGACAACTATTAACTAATCACCTCAAATCTTTTGAAAGAGAACTGTCTTTCCTGCCCACAGTATATCACGAAAACATTAAGAATAGGGTTGTGCTTTTATTGAGCACTTTCTGTGATTTTAAACCATAGAAATAGATTTGTATTTATATATGTATTATCTCATTAATGAAAGAGAAAGTTGTCAGTTATTTGGAAGAGAAAAAGCTCCAATAAATAAAAATATTCCTTATTTCAAATGCATTTATTTTCATTTTATTGAGTTTTAGGAATTTATGTAACATTAAGGGTTACAGTTCAGCATGGCCAAAGTAAAAGAAGCTCTGGTTTGAAGTTGCTTCAGTAAGGAAATTTGCATAACCTCACATACCAGGAGGTACAGCGGAAGATCAAGTCTCTGGCTGGAGTGATTCAGTGTCTCAATGATTTCATCAAAGGCTTGGGCCCTGTCCCTCCCTCTGCTCTGCCCTCTGCCCCACTGGCTGCTTACTGAGGCTGGTTCTCTCCTCATGATAAAATGGGTACCAGCAACAAATAATCATTCATTATTCATCTACAACAGGAGACAGTAAATCTTCCAACCAACGAATATGCGCCTTTGCCTTTAGTCTCATTGCGTCAAGTTATTACACTTGTCCATTCCCAGAACAGAGGAATGACATTGATTGCCCTAAACCAATGATTCTCAAAGTACAGTCCCCGGATCAGCGGCTTATGCTGCTGGGAACCTGAAAACCTATTGGAAATGCAAATTCTCAGGCCTCACTCTCGCTCTACTGAATCAGAAATGTTGGGGTTAGGGTCCAGCAATCTGAGTTGTAACAAATATGCCATGTATTCTGAAGTTTGAGGATCACTGCTTTAGACTAAACAGAATCTACTCCTGGTGCGGGGGGAAGGGGTGGAGACCTGGACCAAACTAGGGTTGTGTTAGGAGGAGGAAGTTATGCCTGTTGAACTACTAACAGTGTCCACGTCCTGGATTTCTCAAAAACAACACTGGTTTCAAATATTCTGTTCCATGGGGTTTGCAAAATACGGTCCGCATTAAGATGACTATCTCAAAAGCTCTCTCGAAATCCTCTGGTGAATGTACTGTGTCCTGAAAAGACAGTGAGAATATATCAAGAATCAAAAGATCTAAGGTCTAAGTCTAGCTGTGTCACTGTTCAAGCCAATGTCCTTGAGAAATTCACTTAGACTCTCTAAACCCCAGCTTTTACTCCTGTAAGGGTGTTGAAACAGAGAGTCTTTAAATTCTTGAAAACAAAAACAATTGTAGCCAGCATTTACTGAGCACTTACTCTACGTCATACATGGCCAAGGATTTTATTTAGCATCCTATCATTGAATACTTAGAATAGTCCCTATGAATGATGGCTGGATGGATGGATAGATGGGCAGGCCGGTGGGTGGAGAATAGCCCCTATGAAGCATGTAACTTGCCCCAACTCAGTTGGCTGCTGAGTGAAGAATCTGAGATTCAGGTCTATCTGACCCACGGTCCATTTGCTAAGCCACTATCCCACATATAGTGGCCCACTCTCCCTAACCTCCATCAAACTAACTCTTTGTGATTCTGCAGTTCATTTGGTTTCTTATGGTTTAACTCATTATGCTTTTTAGGAAACATGCTTTTTAGTATAATGAAAAGAATGTGAGCTTTTAAATTCAAGCTATATTGGAATCTTGGCTTCACCACTCTCTTGATCTATGACTTTAGGAAAGTTATTTAACTTCTCTGAAACTTTAATTTTCATTCTGTAATATAACATTTTGCATAGCATTTGTAAGGATTAAAGGAGATAATACATCTAAAGTGCTTGGCACAGTGCCTGGACTATAATAGATATTCAATAAATGTTCATTTCCTCCCCTGCCTATTGCCTCATGGGAAATGTTATTTGCTGAATGAGTAGGAAATACTTTAGAACATTTATTTATTCATGTTCCCCAATATTTCCATTCATAAGTGCCCTTATTAAGTTGTACCAGGAATGGAAAAATTCTGCCTGTGCCTTCTTGGCTAAAACCTTTCTAGGTATAAGAACCCAGAGGGAAGACCACGTCCAGGAAAAGAACAGTCCTAGACTTTCTATCAGTTCCCCCATATTCACACTCTCCTAACAATCTCTTCCCAGAGTTTTTTCAAGTGGGCTATGTGGGTCTACATTTGAACTTGAAAGATTATTTCCAAATTTGAGAGGTAGTCCTCTTCACCTGTGTTAATCTCAAAATAGAACAGTCTGTGTGGGGTAAGGAGTCCACGCTGTCCTTTCACAGGCCTCCCTGTAATGGACCCACGTGGGTGCTGGGTAACAGCACCCACACACAGAGTTTGGGGTAAGTTATTTGGCTCATGACAAGAAAGGCCATGGCTCCCAAGGAAAGACTACTCCCTTTGAAGCAGCTACATCAAGGAAAGAAGAATTTTACTCTCCGAGCTCCGAAGGGTGTGTGTAGTTAATAATTCATGATGCACTCCCATAGGGTTTAAATAATTGTTTAATTGACAAATTTTTTGTGGCTCTATCATCACACCATTTTTAATGGTGAAAAGTCATACAATTAGAAAACGTAGCCCATTCAAATACTTGAAAAATAAGACGTTCTGATGTTTGCTTAAAATTTTAATGTTACTGTTAATGGTGGGCTGTTTAATTTTGCTGTCTTGAAGAATAACAAACTTTTGGATTTTTTTTTTTTTTTTTTTTTTTTGGCTGCACTGCATGCGGCTTGTGGGATCTTAGTTCCCTGACCAGGGATTGAACCCGGGCTCTCGGCAGTGAGAGCATGGAGTCCTAACCACTGGACCACAAGGTAATTCCCAATAATAACAAACTTTTGGAATAAATTGACAATAAATGGCTTCTGAAGTTATTTAATGCTTATACTTTCTTGCAACATGATTTAAGTAGAGTGGACAAGTATGGCCTGTGTTTTCCAAGGCCATGACCAATACCCCTTATAGTTACATTTTGAAGCAAGTGTTTGACATCAGATAATCATCCAGAAAATAACTCTCTAAAATTTCCTTTATTGTAACCAGGAGGCAGTAATAGATCATGAAGATGAATGTATGTTATCCCTCTGGTTGATATAGAAAACACAAAATGATAAAAGCTGTTTTATGGCCTCTCTTAACACAATGCTAGGAAATCCTATGGTGGTTTATCTTGCATCTTCATGAGCAGAAAAGAACATAAAATTGAAAAAATATCCAAAACTGTCATTAATGGTAGTCATTCTTAATAATTCTACTCTATAATTATACCAGGTTTCCTTATAAAATTTTTATATATAACACACATTTATTTTACATATATGCATATTTCTATAGTACATAAGTGCTTTAAAGTTACATAAAGGATACAAGTTTTTAATTATTAGACACCAGAGCTGGGTTAACAAACAAGCATCTTGAGACTCTATGGGGTAAAACCAGGCACTATTATTTTTTTTTAAACCCCCCCAGGTGACGACAATGTGCAAGCAGAGTTAAGAAACACCACCCAAAATATTCTACCAACCACACATGAACATGAACACATACATTTTCTTAACTTCACTGAGAACATCTACTACTAGCAATATAGTCTCATAGAACAGACAAGTTCAAGGGCATGCCTGCTCCCTTTCCCCATTATCCTTCATTAACTTCTCCCTGAGCAAAATATCCAAGAGATTGGTTTGTCTGTTTGTGTGTGTGTGTGTGTGTGTGTGTGTGTGTGTGTGTGTGTATAGTAGCATCAGTAGTAGAAGAAGTAGCAAAGTTCTTTGTTCTTTTTCCAAATGATTTTTCCTGCAGACTCAGCAAAGAAGACTGAATAAAGCACAATGTACAGAACAAAAGTGGAATGCCTCAAGAACCTTCTGCCCTCCTGCCCCTTTCTCCATCATCATCAGTACCCCAGGGGTCCCCAGAGCACCATTCTAAAATCTGCCTCTCAGACCCTAGAGAACTTGGCTATCTCACTTAGCGGCTGCTGGAAGAAGACTCATCTCTAGTGTGACAGGAAGGGCCCCAGGACAATCTGCTGAATTGTACAATAAGCAACTCCACCCAGGCAGTCCTGGATCAACCTCTGCTTGCCCTTGGCCATGCTATGAAACACCAATAACTGGATATTTAGAAGGTTGTTCTCCTCCAGTTCCTGGTATGAATAGTTCTAGGCAGGGCCCTTACTCATGGTGGTGAAATGAAGCAAATAATACCGTGTGCTCCCCTCCCGGCTCTCCCCCTTCCTCCAAATCAGAGAACATCCCAAGGGACCCAAAAAGAGGACTGCCAGTCATGAAAAGTAAATATATAGCCTAAAAGGGGTGTGTAGAGTTAGGAAAGGCAGTTTTGCCCACTCTATTTTGATGATTTGGGGAAGTAGTAGTGGGCAGTGGCATATGGGTTTGGTCTTTGTTAAAAACAAAATAAAACAAAATACAGAAAGCCTCGTTGACAGCATATTCTCTCTCTGGCCACCTCTGAGTCTCTACCACTAGTCTTTGTATCCACTGAGCCCCTGTCCAGGGCCTGGGACCTGGACTTATCTTTTTGATTCATCACACAAAAGAGAGCTTGGTTGAAGACGCTACCTGAAATTTATAGGGTGCAAAAATGTTTTGTGCCTGCCGATAACCCAGTGGTTAATGTTAAAACCAACGCTTAGAGAAGTTAGCCAACTTGGCCAAGGTCACAGAGTGGTGGAGATGGGATTCCACTCCATGTCTGCCTGATTCCAAAGCCCACAGTCTTTCTACTACATTTGCTTGTCCTTGAGGAAAGGGGTTTTGATTGGAGGATGAGGTAAAAGATGGGTAATTTTAGACACCAGGTGAAATTGGGTTCAGACCAGGACTAAGTAAGTGCTTTATTAGGGGTCTCTAGGAAGACACAGGAAACATAGGCCCACAAGGGAGTTGGGGAAGAAAGACAAAGAAAGGGAGGGCACTAGAGACAAACATCACCTAATCCAAACACTTGAACACTGTGAAGCAAATCCTGATACCCGGGCATTACTAGATGTGTAGAAACTAAATCTGTACAGCTCTTAAATTTTTTATTGTGTGACATTTTAATCTGATAGAAGATATACATTCAAATTCTGTACTAATTTAATTCTTCATCTTGTTTCTGGGGCAGTTAACAAAGGAATACAAGATACTCTGATTTGTCCTAGGCAGTCAAACATTGTGAAACTTTTTACATTGGTTAAGGTGCCAAAGTGATGATTCATTTCACACAGATCACCAATGGGATTGACTTCCAATCATGTCTATCTTGGTCTATACCAGAAACAGGTAAAGGGGGTCAAAAGGTACAAACTTCCAGTTATAAAATAAGCAAGTCCTGGGGATGTAATATACAGCATGGTGACTATTGTTGATAATACTGTATTGTATATTTGAAAGTTGCTAAGAAAGTAGATATCAAAAGTTCTCATCACAAGAAACAAAAATTTTAACCATATGTAGTGACGGGTGTTAACTAGACTTATTGTGGTGATCACTTTGCAATATATACAAATATAAAACCATTGTACACCTGAAGCTAATATAATTGCTATATGTCAGTTATATCGCAATACAAAGAAGAGAGAGAGAGAGAGAGCGACCCACAGGTCACTCACCGACTCGGTAGTTCATTTACAATTTGCCATGAGGTTCCTCCTAGCTCCCATGTATGTGGATGTGATGATAGCTTGGCCAAAATGAGGTGGTATTTTGTCTAGTTTAAACAATGTACCTCAAGTAAAATTTAGCTCCAATCATCCTAATTCAAACAACCAACTGTTAAAAAGCAATATATAAGACAATCAGGGAAATATGAACACTGTATATTTGATGATGTTAAGGAATTTATTGCCTACTTCTTTTGGTGTAATAATGATATTGTGGTTAGTTTTCATTGTTGCTGTTGTTTTAGAATATTTCTCTTTTAAAGCTACATATAAAAATATTTACAGAAGAAATGATATGATTCCTGGGATTTGCTACAAAACAATTCAGTGGTAGAGGGAGGGAGTGTAGGAAAAGTAGATGGGTAAAGATGAAACAAGATTGGCTATAAATTAATAATTGGAGAAGCTGGGTGAAGAGTAAATGGAAGTTCATTATACTATCCCCTATCCTTTTGTTTATGTTTAAAATTTTCCATTAAAAAGTTTTGCTTTTCTATATATAGACCTAATCAGTGTGACATAATGGAAATTTCAAAGGATTTGGAGCCAGGTAAATGCAAATACTGCAAATACTGGTTCTTTTCACTAACAAGTTAGTGGAAAGATTGTTAAACTCATGGAGCTTCTTTTTCATCTTTAAAATAATTAATTTGTACCTTATAAGAATATTGAGAATTAAAAGAAATAATATCTCTAATGCACCTCACAGTGCCTGACACACAGTAGACACTCAGCAACTATTGTTATAATTGTACAAGATATTGAAGACGTAGGCATTTCAAAGAAACTTGGAACATGTTTTAAGATTTCAATGGAAATCTCAAAGTAGAATGAAGTGAACTAACAAAACAAAAGGTGGTACCCTTTCACAGAGAGCCAGAGATCAGAACTTCTCCTAGGCAAGGAGACAATTATCCAAAGCACAAAAGGAAACAACTTTCCATTTATCTCATTTCTAAGGTAACCATTGTATCACTAGTAAAATAGTCCAGGAATAAATTGGACATGATTTATAGGTCTTAAATTCCATTCTGCTTCAGTATTTGAATGAGAAGGGGCAAAGAAAAATGTCCTTGCCTGGGAATACGGGAATAGGATCCAGAATTTTTTTTATTGACATCTTTCTCTAGTTTAAATTTGTACTTAAATTTAATTTATTTAATTATGTGTATTTACTTATGTGTATTCAACTCACATAGATCTCCTATGTGAAAAAATGATTCTCATTAGACAATTATGTTTATAACTTGCTCCTTCTTCTATAACAACCCAGTTAATGGCTTCAGCATTCAGCTACTCAAACCAGAACACTGGTAGATATACTCAATTCCCTTTTCTCCCTCACCACTTCTCTTCCCACACACTTTCAAGTGATTCCCAAGTCCATCAGTTTTATCTCTCAGATGCCTTAGGCCAAGTCCTCAGCATCCCACAATTAATTTCTGTGGCAATTGTAAAACTGTTTTCTTTATCTCTAGTTTCTTCTTTATTCAAATTATATTGCAAAATACTGCAAAGTGGCATTTTAGCACTCAAATCTGATCATTTCATTACTCTGGGTAAAATATTTCAGTAGCTCTCAACTGTCTACAGAAGACGTTCAAATGCCTTAGCTTGGCAATGACCCTTGTCCACGTCTCTAACCACATCAGCTCTTCATCTAGACATTCAAATGCACCCTATCCCTTGCTCTCTAGCCTTATTAAATGACTTGCCATTTTCTCCAAGTACCATGTTCTCTTCAGCTGCTGTGTTTTTGCACATGCTATTCCCTCTGCCTTGCAATATATTCGTTCTGTCTCTTTGACAAACCTTGCTCATACTTCAACTCTCAGCTTACATATTCTTTTGGTTGTTTACTCTTTCACCGCCAGTTGCTCACAGCCACCATGTTGAGTTAGACCCTCTATTCTCTGAGCAACTTGCACATGCATGCACATATTCCTATTTAAAAATCTTACACTAGTAAGTTGTGTGTGTGTGCCCGTGAGCTCCTAGAGAACAGAAATCTCGGCTTATTTATCTTTAACTCCTTAAAGGTTACCTAGTATCTGGCACAAAGTAGGTGCTCAGGAATATGTGGAATAAGTGAAGGGAACAAATTAAGCAAGAGAAAAGATTAAAAACGCAGTACAATGAATAACTGCTCTTCAATCTTTCAAAAATATAATACCTATCTTTCCTAGAATACATCTTACCCCCTTAAGTCTTAGTTCATTAGATTGTTCTTTCTGTCTAGAATGCTTTTCTCTTCAATTTTATCCTTGGCTCATCCTTCAAGAAGCTACTTAAGAGGTGACATCATTATCTCTACTAGGCTTGTCCTGAGCCCCTAGGGAGAGTTACCAACCTCCTCCCTTGTATGGTCATAAGTCTCTTATGTGAAAAATAGATTCTTGTACTTTATAGTACATACCAGAGCCCCTTGATGTTTGTAAGGTATATGTCCTGAGACCTCACAGATCCAAAAGTTTGACTATGGAAATGTTTATATGGGTTTCTGGATTTCTTCTAAATTAAATTTCTAGCTTGCTGCACTCTAGAGCCTGCAAGCCACAACTACTGAGCCCACTTGCCACAACTACTGAAGCCCACACGCCTAGAGCCCGTGCTCCACAACAAGAGAAGCCACTGCAGTGAGAACCCCGTGCACCGCAACAAAGAGTAGCCCGCACTCGCTGCAACTAGAGAAAGCCCTTGTGCAGCAACGAAGACCCAGTGCAGCCATAAATAAATAAATAAATAAGAATTGGTGTTCAGTTTCTAGCTTGAATCCTGGATTTCCTCCCAGCACAAGACAGTCAGCTTTTTGACTTTCACTCAAAATCGTTCTTTCACTTGATGGCCATTTTGAAAAGTCATATTTATTGGAATATGATTTACGGAGAGTAAAATTCACTTTTTTTTTTTTGGCCACTCCCTGCAGCTGAAAGAACAGAGTCCTAACCACTGGACCAGCAGGAAATACCCAAAATTCACCTTTTCAGATGTATGATTTTATGAATTCTGACAAATACATCCAGGCACATAACCACCACCACAATTTTAGATAGTGTACATTTCTACCACCCCAAAAAGTTCCCTGGTGCCCCTTTGTGATCGCTCCCCAGCCTACAGCTGTGCCTATGGTTTTAACTTTTCCAGAGTGTCATATAGATGGAAACAAATAGCATGTGGCCTTATAAGTTTGGCTTCTTTAGGTTAGCATAACGCATTTGAGATCTGTCCCTTGTGTTGCTGAGTAGTATTCCATAGTATGGAATTCCACTGTATGGAATGTATCACAGTACGTGTGTACACATCGTGGATGTTCTATAGTTTACTCATCCCTTCTCATGTAATGAACATCTGTGTTGTTTGCATTTCTTTTGGTAGTTATGAATAAGGCTTCTATAAACATTTATGTCTTTTGTAAACATATATTTTTATTTCTTTTGGGTAAAAACCTAGAAGATGAGTTAGGTCATGTAGTAAGCACATGTTTAACTTCATAAAAAACTGCCACGCTGTTTTTTCCAAGTGGCTGCACCATTTTTCATCTTACCTGCAACGTATGAGAGTTCCGGTGGCGCAGCATCCTCGCTGACACTAAGAGACATGTAATGATATCTCATTGTGGTTTTAATTTGCATTTCCCTAATGGCTAATGATCTTTTCAGTGTTTATTAGCCCTCTGTATCTCTTGTTGTATGAAATGTCTGTTCAAATGTTTTGTCCATTTTTTTTTTAATGAGATTGTCTGCTTGTAAATTATTGAGTTGTCAGGGTTCTTTACACATTAATGAAATCAGTCTTTTATTAGATAGTGTTTTGTAAATATTTATTTCCAGTCTGTGGCTTCTCTTTCATTCTCTCAACATTGTTTCTTTGTTTTTTTTCTGTTTTTTTTCATTTTTATTTTTGGCTGCATTTGGTCTTCATTGTTGCGTGGACTTTTCTCTAGTTGCAGTGAGCGGGGCCTACTCTTTGTTGCGGTGCCTGGGCTTCTCAGTGTGATGGCTTCTCTTGTCGCAGAGCATGAGCTCTAGATGCGCGGGCTTCAGTAGTTGTGGCGCATGGGCTTAGATGCTCCGTGGCATGTGAAATCTTCCCGGAACAGGACTCAAACCCATGTCCCCTGCATTGGCAGGTGGATTCTTAACCACTGTGCCACCAGGAGAGTCCTTAACATTGCTTTTTGAAGACTCGTTGTTTTTAATTTTGATCAAGCCCAATTTATCAGCATTTTCTTTTCTGGTTTGCATTTTTTGGATGCTCTTTACAAAACTTTTGCCTAACCCACGTTCACAAAGATTTTCACCAATTTTCTTCTAGAAATGTTATACTTTAGGTTTTACACTTAGGTCTGTGATCTATTTTGAGTTAATTTTTTTTTTTTTTTTTTTGTGGTACGCGGGCCTCTCACTGTTGTGGCCTCTCCCGTTGGGGAGCACAGGCTCCGGACGCGTAGGCTCAGCAGCCATGGCTCACGGGCCCAGCCGCTCCGCAGCATGTGGGATCCTCCCGGACTGGGGCACGAACCCATGTCCCCTGCATCGGCAGGTGGACTCTCAACCACTGTGCTACCAGGGAAGCCCTTGAGTTAAATTTTTAATACTGTGTGAGGTATAAGTCAAGGTTCACATTTTTGCACATATACGTCCAGCATCTATTGTTGCAACAGCACATATTGAAAGTCTATCCTTTCTCCATTGCATGTTTGCACGTTCTCTTCAGCATGTTTGCCAAAAATCAATTGACCATATATGAGTTGTTTTATGCCTGGATTCTATTTGAGGAGTTGGCCAACTTTTTCTGTAAAGGGAAGGATAAGAAAGATTTTAGGCTCAAAGGCCCTACAGTCTCTGCTGTAACTAATCAACTCTGGCATTACAGCATAGTAGCAGCTGTAATAGACAATATGTAAATAAATAAGCCTGGCTATTTTTTTGTATCAACAAAACTTAATTTACAAAACGGACAGCAGGCCAGATTAGGCTTTTAGGTTGTAGTTTGACAACACTTGCTCTAGTCTGTTTCAGTGTTTTGTGTCTATCCTTTTGCAAGTACCACCCTGTCTTGATTACTCTTGCAAGTTTTGAAATCAGGTAGTACTGTGATTCTTCCAACTTTTATCTTTTTTTCAAAATTGTTTAACCATTCGTTTAGCCATTCTTCTGCAGAATTGACTATACTTTTTGCTTTCCTATTTAAGTTTAGGATATGCTTGCCAGTTTCTAGAAAAGAAAAAAATCTGCTGGAATTTTTATTAGGATCACACTGAATCTATAACAATTAGGGAATAATAGGAATTTTAACAATATTGAGTCTTCCAATCCATGAACTCAGATACTTCATTCTTTAGAGATATATATTTTATAGTTCTCAGCATACAAAACTTACACATATTTTGTTAGGTTTATACATAAGTATTTAATGGTTTTAGTCCTATTGTGCAGTGATATTTTTTATTTCACCTTCCAACTTTTGCATATATATATATATATATATATATATAAATGATTTTTGTGTATTGAGCATGTATCCTGCAAACTTGCTAAATTCCCGTATTAATTACAGTAGCTATTTTGTTAATTCTTTGAGATTTCTTATATAGACAGTGATGTCACCTGTAAATACAAACAGTTTTATTTCTTCCTCTTCAATTTCTTTGCATTTTTTTTCTTTCTTTATTGCACTGGCTACAACCTCCAGTAAGATGGTGAATAGCAATGGTAAGACTATACAATCCTCCCTTGTTCCTGATCACAGGGAAAAGCATTCGGTCTTTCACCATTAAGTATAATGTTAGCTCTAAGCTTTTCATAGATGTCCTTTATTAAGTTGAGGAAGTTTCTTTCGATTTCTAGTATTCTTAGAGTTTATATCATGAATGGATATTGAATTTTGTTTAATGCTTTTTCTGCATCCATTGAGATGATCATATAATGTTTCTTCTTTAGTCTATTGATATGGTGAATTACATTGATTTTGTTTCAATATTATGCCAGCTTGCCATCCTGAGATGAAGTCCCTTGACCATGATGTACTATCCTTTTCATATATTGTTGGATTTGATTTGACAATACTCTGTTGGAAATTTGGGGGTCTATGTTTATGCATCTTTTCTTTTCTTATAATGGTTTTGTCTGGTTTCAGTATCAGGATAATGCTGGCCTCATCAAATGAGTTTCCTGGGACTTTCCTGGTGGCGCAGTGCTTAAGACTCCATTCTCCCAATGCAGGGGGCCCGGATTCAATCCCTGGCCAGGAAACTAGATCCCACATGCATGCCGCAACTAAGAGTTCGCATGCCACAACTAAGACCCAACACAACCAAATAAATAAATAAATATTTTTTAAAACATAATGAGTTTCTTATGTCAACCCTCTCAGTACAATTTTCACCCACTTACTTGATGAACAAAAGAGCCACTTCAAAATGACTCCCTATATGAAAAATAGTGTGCATCAACAAAGCCTCCTTAGGATATGGATGACAAGCAGTAAGGTAGACATACTCATTGGTTCAGTAACTGAATCCAGAACCCCAGCCCCTTAGTATTAAAGAAAAAACTCTAAGCCTTGGCACAGTTATATATTAGTGTACCTCATTGGTCTCTTCCTGGCTTGGGACTAGCCAAAAAACACATGTTAATTCCAACTGAGTCTTCATCTATGCAATTGCTACCCTAATTTTTGTTTTAAAAAAAACAAAAAACAAAGGAAAATCCAAATTCTCTCTCACTAGAATATAATCTCCTTATGGACAGGGCATATAATTTATTTATTTTTGTATTTCCAATACTAGTACAAGGCTTGGAAATTCTTGGGCATAAGCATAATTTATTTAATGAATGAATGAGCACTTTAAAAAGCTACACTTTGTACAGCTTTTCCTTGTACAAAATTCTTATTTCCTAACAGAATAATACTCTCTGAAACAACATATGTCATAAACTCTAAAATTTAAATCTTTCACTGCTACTGTATTCACTGTATTCAATTTGTCTTTGGGTTTTACAGGAGAAAAGCAAGATGGTATTAAGTATAAGTAATGGTAATTGTTGCTTGTTTAAATGGAAGCCTTGATAAACCTCAAGATCATGTTGAAAGCTTAATAGTCTCAAGTTGCAAGCTACATTATATATTAGGACTTATAACGTTACTGGTTATGTATATTCTTTTTGCAGAAATATTTTTTACTTAGGCTTCAAAATCTCCTTTAACTTTCAAAATAACCACAATTTTATACTTATGGTGGCTCTATGTCTTTGTCAATAAGAGGAAAAAAATCTACATGATGCCTTTTTAACATGTATGTGCATCATGCATCAAGGGGTAAAAAAGGCATTTCTGAATTCCTTGTCTTTGGGGTAGCTGATCAGTTAGCTGGCCTACACTACAATGACATCTACTGGCACAAGCAGGACTGAGCATCCAGAGGTAATTGTGAATGTGACACAGCAGTCTTTGAGTCTTCCTTTATGATTACTGCCTGATAATATGAGTTGCATCAGCCTGAATTTCTTAAGAACAGAGGTCATGTGTTTTGTTTTGTTTTGTTTTTTAATATTTATTTATTTCGCTGTGCCCGGTCTTAGATGTGGCACGCGGGATCTTCCTTGCAGCATGAGGGATCTTTTAGTTGCAGCACGCATGCGGGATCTAGTTCCCTGACCAGGGATTAAATCCGGGCCCCCTGCATTGGGAGCGTAGAGCCTTAACCACTGGACCACCAGGGAAGTCCCAGAGATCACGTGTTTTTGAGCTTTGACTCTGTGGTGCCTAATACTATGCTTGTCACATTAAAGATGTTCTACAAATGTATTGGACGATCATGAACGCAATTGCCTGTAGTCTAACCTTTTAAAAAGCATAGGACTTTCCTGGTGATGCAGTTGTTAAGAATCCGCCTGCCAATGCGGGGGACACGGGTTCCAGCCCTGTTCGGGGAAGATCCCACATGCCGTGGCAACTAAGCCAGTGTGCCACAACTGCTGAGTCTGCACTCTAGAGCCGCAAGCCACAACTACTGAAGCCCGCATGCCTAGAGCCCGTGCTATGCAACAAGAGAAGCCACCGCAGTGAGAAGCCTGTGCACCGCAACGAAGAGTAGCCCCCACTCGCTGCAACTAGAGAAAACCCGCGTGCAGCAACAAAGACCCAACATAGACAAAAATAAATATATTTAAAAAGCATGGAATATGATAATATTGTAACAGTGATTTACATTTTCTAAAAAATGATAAAATACTCTAAAATGATGGCTCTCCATCTTTGTGATTGAGAAATCTCTTCCAGAAAAATCACACACAATTTTACACACCATTTCACAAAGGGCCTAAATCCCATCTCTCAACTCCAGGTTAAGAACCCCAGATCAGGAGGGAGCAATATGTTTTGAGACATTTCAAAATGCATGTGGACAAATTAAAACAACAATGAGATATCATTCTATACCTATTAGAAAGGCTAAAATCCAAAACATTGGCAACACCAAATGCTAGCAAATATGTGAAGCAACATGAATTCTCATCCATTGTTGGTAGGAATGTAAAATGTTACAGTCACTCTGGAGGACAGTTTTGCAGTTCCTTATAAAACTAAACATACCTTTATGTATGAACAAGCACTCATGCTCCTCGGTATTTACCCAACTGGGTTAAAAACTTATGTTCACACAAAAATCTGCATACAAATTTTTAGAACAAATTGATTCATAACTGCCAAAAGCAACAAAGATGTCCTTTAGTAAGTGAATGGATAAACAAATTGTTGTAATCCATGCAATGAAATATTATTTAGCAATAAACATAAATAAACTGTTAAGTCACGCAAAGACTTAGATGAACCTTAAGAAGGAAGAAATTTTCCTCTACTCTTCTAGGTTCTTCTGGCTGGTCTAAGAATTAAATTGACATGAGACAGATTAATAGGAGAGAATTATACAAAAGTTTAATAACA
Source organism: Pseudorca crassidens (assembly GCF_039906515.1). Classification (NCBI taxonomy): domain Eukaryota; kingdom Metazoa; phylum Chordata; class Mammalia; order Artiodactyla; family Delphinidae; genus Pseudorca; species Pseudorca crassidens. The sequence goes on along the minus strand of NC_090303.1, from coordinate 32,433,587 downwards.
TGTGTACATGGGAGAGACCCAGGAAAACTGAGTAACCCACCAAAATGGCTGAAACCCTCACCTTAAATGCCCTCTTCAGCTAAAGACAAAAGAGGATGTTTAAAGTAGTAGTTTGGGACTTCAAAGCAGAGGAAGGCAATTCACATGAAGTTGGAAAAGCAAATGTTTGGTAAACAAATGTTTTCTGGGCCACTCAAAGGCAATGGGACACACAGTGGACTCTGATCCCCAGGCCCTGCCAAGTCTCCCCTACCACACCTACCCCATATTCTTTCCATATATCCCTGGTGACAGCTCTATTCTGGGAACAGGGCCTTTAAATGCTTGAGGCAGCTAAGAGAAAGGTCAAAGTTTCTTCCTGAGTCTTTCAGGCCTTGATTGTTCTCAGTTCAAAATAAACCACAAGCCAAAGAGACATTTTGGGATGGCCAATTTTGCTCTCCTACAAATGCATACGGCTAAGTGAAAGAAACCGGTGTGAAGAGGCTACATACTGTACAATGCCAACTATATGACATTCTGGAAAAGATAAAACTATGGAGATAGAAAAAGTTCAGTGGTTGCCAGGGGTCAGGGGGAGGAAAGGAATAAATAGATGGAGAACAGGGATCTTTGGGACAGTGAAACTATTCTGTATGATACGGTAATGGTGGATACGACATACCTTATACATTTGTTTAAACCCAGAGAATGGACAACACAGAGAGTGAACCCTATTGTAAACTAAGTACTTTAGTCAATAATAATGGATCAGTATAGGCTCAATTGCAACACGTGTACTACACTAATGCAAGATGTTAATAATAGGAGAAACTCTGGGGCGGGGGTGGGGGAGGCAGTGGAGGAAGTGGGTCGGAACTCTGTACTTCCTAATCAATTTTTCTATAAACCTAAAATTACTCTAAAAAAGAGTCTATTCATTTAAAAAATGAAAAGAAATAAACTTCTATCATATTGATATATTATAGGATCTATTTGTTATGGTACAAAAAATGCATGTGGTCTTATAAGGAATGAATTGAACAAGTTTACCTTCTAATGTTATTCTCTGCTACAATTTTAAATGTCACATAATCTATGCCAGGAGTTTATTTCATAAGGGCTCATGTAATCAAGTCTCTCTAACAGAAGGCTACTTTGCGGTTATAAACCCTACAGAGAAAAAGACTTTTTACTTAATTCTTGGGTTGATGAAATTAAATACTTCATTTGGTGTGCTTTTCATTTTGATGTCCCTTAGGGCTGAGAATTGCCTTTCTCAGAAAGCACTATAAATCGTCTGTGAATGGCTGGTGTGATAGAGGGAAGAAGGACGAGTTTATTATAGCTTCTGCCGAGAGCTCTAGGCACATCTAGCAAGCGGGTGCCAAGAAATGTTTATTGGTGTGGTAGGGAGTTCTACTCCCTGGATCCTGGTGAAAAACTGAAAATTGCTTTTGGTCTGTCAGTTGCATCGTAAAAAGTCTTCCGCTTAAAAATTGATTACCATTTTATCTCAGAAAGCAGAATGGCAGTCCAGCAAATCATGATTCCCATAAGTACTCATCTGAACCCCTGGTGCTTACCAAAGTGGAAATACTTTTAGCCCATCTCCATAAAGTTTAAAGGTAGGTGGACATTTGGGCCATAGCTTGAGCAATTTCAGGACAGCAGTTTGTCTTCTGGCCTGAGTTATATGGAGTTTGGGTCTCTCATAATAAAAAATTTTACAAAATAACAACTTCACCACAGGGCAGGCTTAACCTTAGGTAACAGAAAAAAGAATAATTGTAAGATAAAATTATAGCTATAACTGTTCATATTATTCAGGCTAAAAGATATTTTGGTGTGACTAAATGTGCTTGGCTTATGTCCAGGGAAAAGACCCTGCCCCAAATGAAGACATAAAACCAAAGGAAGTGAATCTCTACAGCCCCACTGGAGTCCTACCTTCCTCTTAGCTTGCTTGGGGTGTAAACTGGTACATATACTGAAGTCTAGTACACCGGGGCCAATGTAAGCTTTTTGATGGAAAGTAGACCACGTGAGACGGGAGGAGCCTTAGAGAGTCTCCGACTCTTAACATCTCTACCCACCCAGACTCTTGTTAGAAATTCATGTATCTAATTTTGTAAGTTGCAGTTCTTTCTGGTCACTTACTGTAAACTGCAGTTATACAGGTCACTAACACCCTTGAGTGAATTCATTTGTCAGATTTCACTCTTATGTAGCATCTGGCCCAAAACAGGGCTCTAAAGAAACCATATACTCTAAAAAAATCTATTTAAGATAGGGAGGAGGAATGATTTTGGAAGAAGAAAGTATTGGGACAGTTGGGGAACTGCCCAAAACTGTAGCACTAGCAGCACTTCTGCTTAAAGATATTTATTACAAGCAGCAACAGCAACTAGGCACATATGTTTGCCTCCTACTCAGTATCCAGATTCCTTTGCTGAGAGATTCAGAGGATGAAATACCTAGTGGATAACTGTTACCACCTTTACTAACATTTCCCCCTCCTTTCAGTACTAAATGTTTCACTTGTGAAAATCCTTTAGCCAGACATTAATTGAGATAATATACTGAGGTCTACTTATCTTTAAGGTAGAGGAATCTGAGCCGGTATACTCAAAGCAGCATCAACCTGATTTTAATAAGTCACTTGTTATCAATCAGACCTATCAAAATAGGAAGAAATGATTGTAGGCGAAGGGGTAATGTTGTAGTGCTAAAACAGGTCATATTCTTAAAACCTGTTTGTTAATGCAAGCCATACATTAGGTACACAAAGTCTAACATTTTGGTCCGGGTCACACGGTAGCTAAGTAGCTGAGTCAGGATTTAAACCCAAGCTCATCTGACTCACATTATTTCCCCTATTATTTCAACATCCTGTCAATGACATAAAATTTCAGCCACTGTTTTAAGTGCTTTATGTCCATTAACTCATTTAATCTTCCCTGTAGTTCTATGCAGTAGGGACTATTATTATCTCTATTTATACATGAAGACCTGGAGACAGTGACAGCAGAAATAATCTGTCCCGGGCTATGCAGCTAGAAAATGGTAAAGCTTAGGTTTGACCCCAGATAACCTTGACAATACAATAATGTTTCTCTAAAACTCTAACTTGAGGTTTGTCTTCTTACAAATGAACTTTGAAATCCTCCCGCATGGTGATCAGTTTCAGCCTTTAGAAGACATCTCTCTTCCCACTCCCTTTCCACACCCTTGTTCTTCATCTGTAGCAGGTGAGGTCATGAGCTCAGTGAGAGCAGCACACCACAGACATTCAGCAGTCTTGCTCTGAATCAGTGGACAGGATTCAAAGCTTAACTCTCAGCTGTGTAAAATTGGGCAAGTCCCATAACCTCCCCCTTAGTTCTCTTGCGTATAAAATAGGGATATTCAACCCTATCTCATGTCATTGTTATGAGGATTAAAAAGGTATGTGTGGGGACTTCCCGGGGGGCGCAGTGGTTAAAAATCTCCCTGCCAGTGCGGGGGACACGGGTTCAAGCCCTGGTTGGGGAAGATCCCACATGCCGCGGAGCAGCTAAGCCCGTGCACCACAACTACTGAGCCTGAGTGCCACAACTAGTGAAGCCTGTGCGCCTAGAGCCCATGCTCCACAACAAGAGAAGCCACCGCAGCGAGAAGCCCGAGCACCGCAATGAGGAGTAGCCCCTGCTCGCCGCAACTAGAGAAAGCCCGCACCCAGCAACGAAGACCCAACACAGCCAAAAATAAAATATTAAATAAATAATTTTTTAAAAAAATATATGTGTGGCTCTTTTCATGCCTAGCGCAGCCATGGCTCGTGGTCCCAAGAAGCAACTGAAGCGCGTAGCAGCTCCAGAGCATTGGATGCTGGATAAACTGACTGGTGTGTTTGTTCCTTGTCCATCTAGAGGACCCCACAAGCTGAGGGGACGTCTCCCCCTAATCATTTTCCTAAGGAACAGACTTAAGTATGCCCTAACAGGAGATGAAGTAAAGAAGATCTGCATGCAGCATTTCATTTAGATTGATGACAATATCCACACTGATATAACCTACCCTACTGGTTTTATATATGTCATCAGCGTTGACAAGACTGGAGAGAATTTTCATCTGACCTATGAAACCAAGGGTCATTTTGCTGTTCATCATATTACACCAGAGGAGGCCAAATATAAGTTGTGCAAAGTGAGAAAGATCTTTGTGGGGACAAAAGGAATCCCTCATCTGGTGACCCACTATGCTCACACCATCCGCTACCCTGGTCCCCTCATCAAGATGAATGACACTATTCAAATTGATTTGGAGACTGGCAAGATTACTTACTTCATCAAACCTGACACTGGGCAACAAACCATGGATCTCTCTTCCCCGTGGAAACTGTATCCACCTTACCATTGCTGAGGAGAGAGGCAAGAGACTGGCGGCCAAACAGAGCAGTGGATAAAATGATCTCTAAGTGACATGACTTGTACTTAAAGGTAACACTACATTAAAAAAGAAATGTATGTGTGTATGCACCCCAGTGTTCACAGCAGCACTATTTATAATAGCCAAGACATGGAAGCAACCTAAGTAAGTATCCATCAATAGATGAATGGATAAAGAAGACGTGGTACATATATACAATGCAATACTACTCAGCCATAAGAAAGAATGAAATGATGCCATTTGCAGCAACACAGATGGACCTAGAAAATATCATAATACTAAGTGAAATTATTCAGACAGAGAAGACAAATACCATATGATGTCACTTATATGTGGAATCTAAAAAATAATACAAATGAATTTATTTACAAAACAGAAATAGTCTCACAGACATAGAAAACAAACTTATGGTTACCAAGGGGGAAAGGGCAGGGGGGAGGAGTATGGGATTAACAGAAACACACAACTATATATAAAACAGATAAGCAACAAGGATTTACTGAATAGCACAGAGAACTGTATTCAATATCTTATAATAATCTAAATGGAAAATAACCTGAAAAAAATATATATGTATAACTAAATCACTTTGCTGTATATCTGAAACTAACACAGTATTGTAAATCAACTCTACTTCAATTTAAAAAAAAAAAGAAAAAAATATATGCGTGTATAAATATTCTCAGCCCAGTGGTTGGCACCATTCAATAAATGGTAGCTATTGTTATTATTAACCATTACTATTATGATTATATTACTGTGTTACTGTTATACCAGGACCACAAATTGATGATGAGAGTGCTTGCCATTTTCAGTTACATAGTTGTGTGCTGTTTCCAAAGGGAGGTAGTCACATTTCCAGTCCTGGGAAAGATGACTCGTATTGTTCTTTCTTCAAAAATATTTGAAGCAAAGTAGTAAGAATTTGGAACAATAATATGCTTTATGGAAAACACCATGTACCAAAGAATGATGGTTATTTATCACAAGTGTAAAGTCAGAAGCTTGAACCTAACTTTTTGCATTAAGCCACCTGGAAGGGAAGACAGAGAGGCGGTAGTTATTAAGGAGTGTCCCCTCCAACCCATAAGAAGCAGTGACTCAGCACAGTGACCCTGCCCATGCAGGTCCATTGTTATGAGGCTTTCACTGTTATAAGTCTTTGGCATAGAACCCTGTAGCAGACACTGTGGATCCAACTACATTTCTTCCTTTCTCCATCACTACTAGAATGCCAAACTCGTTCAAGCATCAGGCAGCAAAATGCTCCGGGAAGGTCAATTCTGCCTCTGGGAATAAATCATAATTGGCTTAAGCCAGTCCTGGTAATCTCATTTCCCTTTATTTCATTGGCTTAAGTATAAAACTGTGATACATTGGGGGTCAATTAATTATAAGGGGAAATCAGCTGAAGGTTATTTTTTAAATTCCCTGTTGAAAGAGAGTCATATGAGAAGAAAATCCTTTCCTATTGCTGATATTGTCTGATGAGGGCATAATGTTTACAATGGTAGCAATTATTTTGTGACCATGAGGAGAAAAACAATGAAATTGCAGTCTAGCTGACCAAGAGCTCAAGCAGCATTAAACATTCTGGAACTTCTTACATCTAGACATCTTTTTATGTAAGATAATAGACTCCCATTGTTTAGCCATGTTTAGGCAGATATTCTGTTACTTGCAACCAAAAGCCTCCTAATTAATTCAAACCATAATTCACTTGGTTCTAAACTAAACTAAACTAAACTAAAATGTGTGAAGTTAGGCGAGTTCCTAAAGCTCTCTGTAAAAGGGATATATTACGGGAAAATAAGCAGTACACAATTCAACTTGGCTTATAGTAAATATCCCAAACATCCCTCGTACATTAGGATGAAAAAAGAATGAAAAGAAGACAAGTTTTAGGATGAGACAGGTATGGACTTGCATCTTGGCGCTGCCACTTAACAGCAGTGTGATCTTAAACAAATTATTTAACATCTCTGAGCCTCACTTTTGAAATTTGTCAAGTGGGAAGAACAATATTTACCTGATAGCATTTGTGATAAGGATCATATAGAAACACATAGAAAGCTTTGTCTTAGTCTCTCTTTTGACTATGCAGATCCTGACATATAGGAGGGCCTTAATTTGGTGATTGTATAATTTGTTGTTTAAACTGACACTGATCCACACAACCAAGACATATGGTCATCTTAGGCTTAATAGGTGCCTTAATAAATGCACCAATTTAGGGATATCTTATTTAAATTACTCATTTCAAATCTTGACCATACCCAACATCCAAGTCCTCAGCAGGACTTACCTTCTCTCCCAAATGTGGCAGACAGAATCTCTAGGATGCCCTCATGAACCCTAATTCCCATCATTCATGCCCTTGTATAATTCCCTCCTGTTGAGTGTGGACAAGACCTGTGATATGTTTCTAATCAATAGAATGAGGCCAAGGTGATGGGATGTCACTTCTGTGTTTATGTTACCTTATATAAGACCCTGGCTTGCTAGCACCTCCCTCTAGAGACTTTGCTTGCTGTCTTGATGAAGTAAGCAGCCGTATCGTGAGGTCCACAGGCAAGGAACTGTGGGAAGCTTCTATGGACTGTATGGTCTCTAGGAGTTGAGGGCAGCTTCTAGATGTAGCAAGAAGCTGGGACCCTCAGTCCTACCACTAAAAGGAAATGAATTCTGTTAACAATCTAATTGAGCTTGGAAGCAGTTCTTCCCCCACCCAATCCTCCAGATAAGACCACGTCTTGTTTGTGGTTGCGTGAGACCCTAATCAGAGGACCCAGCTAAGCTGTACCCAAACTCCTGACCCACAGAAATTGTGAGACAATAAATGTTGTATTTTTATTTTAAGCTGCTAAGTTTGTAGTGATTTTAAGCTGCTAAGTTTGTAGTGATTTTCTACACAGCAATAGACAATACACCAACTATCTAGCACGGTGTTCTTCCAAGACAAGATGGTTCTCTCCTGAGAGAAATTTTGCTTAAAACCTGTTATAATATTAAAATAATAACAATTTCCCTACATTATGATATGCAAATTGAGAAACAGGCTCAGAAGGATTTACTGACTATATTAAGAGGGGTAATTAAGGAGAATTTAATAAAGGGTCTGTTTATAATAAAGCTGTGGCCAGGTCTTAGGAAAAGCAACAGAGCCAGAATCAGTGGGAAAGTTTTACCATCATGTCTGAAGGAGAAAGAAGCAGTTACTAAAACCAGGGGTGCTGTATGGGAAGCGATCTGGGTAGGTGGGAGCTAGAGGACTAAATACCCTGACCTCACTCTCCTCCTTCATACTCCAGCCAGCGCACTACTTTTGCTGAATTCAACCAAAGCCAGAAGGAAAGAGGCCCCACTGATGCAGTTCATCCAGGCTAGCCTCCCAGGGCAAGGAGCAAGGTGGAAGAGAGTGGAAAGTAAATCTGTAGGGGACATTCAAAGATATCTGGTACAGGGGCTTACCCAAGATCTCACAGGGAGTTGGTGACAGACATGGGACCAGGACCTATGCCTCTGACCTCCAGACCTATCTTCTCTGGCCCGAAGTAGGTCAGAGACAATGGGGATGATGGGGTGTCCAGAGGAAGAAAAATTTGCCATTTGTAGAAGGTTTTCCTTCTCCTAAGTAGTGTCTGGTACACAGTACATCTTCAATACAATTTTACCAAATGAAGAATATAAGTGATTAATGAAAGAAGTTTGACCAGCTCACCTTCTACAGGGATTCAGCCAGGCATGCTCACAGACCCCTCTGTCCTCCATAGGCATGAGCTTCCCTAACACCATTCCACCCACCCTGAGTGAGCCAAGCACCTTTGGGTGAAGCCAGGTCACTAAGTCCCAGGCTACTTCAGTTCTCTCTCTCCACCTGGCAGTACTTGACAGATGACCCCAGCATCTACCAAACCATGTTTTCCTCAGGTATCATATGGCCCTAAAACAACCTTCTGGTCACCAGAAATACAGAAGAACGTTAAGGGCTCCAGCCAGATCCTCTTCTACATAAATTCTATATAAGTTGTGTGTCCAGACACTGGTGAGCAGGAAGAACACTGGACTAGAAGTAGGCTGAGCTGGGTCCCAGTGCCCTCTCTGTCTGTAGTTTATACATTCGTTTATTCATTCAACAAACCGCTATTGAGAACCTCTCCTGTATCAAGCACTGTGCCATGTGCTGGAATTAGAATTTTTTTTTTTTTTTTTTTGGCGGTACGCGGGCCTCTCACTGCCATGGCCTCTCTTGTTGCGGAGCACAGGCTCCGGACGCGCAGGCCCAGCGGCCGTGGCTCACGGGCCCAGCCTCTCCGCGGCATGTGGGATCTTCCTGGACTGGGGCACGAACCTGTGTCCCCTGCATCAGCAGGCAGGCTCTCAACCACTGCGCCACCAGGGAAGCCCTACAATGATTTTTAAGACCCCATATCTACCTTCAAGGAGTTTATACTAACCAGCTGGTCAATTCGGGACAACTCACCTGACTTTAGCTTTCTCATCTGAAAAATATGGATAATAACACCCACTATACTTCACTTCCTTTTTAATAGCATCGGTTTATAGATGGATTTCACATAGTTGTTAGGGAGCAAAATAAAATGACTTATAGGAAAGTGTTCTGAAGAGAAGATTAAATTCTATGCAAACACACTCTTCCATGCAGAGAATTAAAAGACGTCCCTTTCCGGGACTTCCCTTGTGGTCCAGTGGTAAAGAATCCACCCTGAAATGCAGGGTAAGCGGGTTTGATCCCTAGTCGGGGAATTAAGATCCCACATGCCGCGGGGCAACTAAGCCTGCGTGCCGCAACTGCTGAACCCACATGCCTCAACGAGAGAGCCCACCTGCTGCAAACTACAGAGCCCATGCGCTCTGGAGCCCGTGCACCATGAGAGAGAAAACCCGTATGCCACAACTAGACAGAAGCCCGCGTGCCACAATGAAGAGCCCTCATTCCACGACAAAGATCCCGTGTGTTGCAACTAAGAGCTGACACAGCCAAAAATAAAAAATTAAATAATAAAATAAACAAACAAAAACAAAATGCTTAAAAAAAAAAAAGACGGTCCTTTCCTTTGAGCACCTGCCTAAATGGGAAACATTCTTTGACTTGAGATAAAAGGCAAAAAATTTATACCTATATTACCATTATCATTACTATTATTATTATCATTATTCTTTATTCTTTCCTATCCCCAGATTATCATTATCATTCCCAAATACCAGCAGCTTAGAGTTGAATTATTTTTTGTTTGTTTTAAACATATGACCACTCCAGAGTATATCCAGAAAAAATAAAAACACTAATTCTAAAAGATACATGCACCCCAATGTTCATAGCAGCACTATTTACAATAGCCAAGACATGGAAGCAATCCAAGCGCCCATCAACAGACGAATGGATAAAGAAGATGTGGTGTATATATACAATGGAGTATTACTCAACCATGAAAAAGAATTTCTGCCATTTGCAGCAACATGGATGGACCTAGAGAATATTATGCTTAGTGAAATGTCAAAGACAAATACTATATGATACATGGAATCTAGAAAATAATACAAATGAATGTATATGCAGAACAGAAACAGATGCACAGATATAGAAAACCAACTTGTGGTACCAAAGGGGAGAGGGAAGAGGGGAGGGACAAATTAGGAGTATGGGATTAACAGATATAAACTACTATGTATAAAATAGATAAGGGACAAAGATATATAGTATAGCACAAGGAATATTATATATTTGTGTTACATATTCTCTATATAAGGAGGGTGTTTAGTGGTTCACTATATCACACCCCCTTTAATATACATAAGTATCTCAACCCTTTCTGTAGTTTGTTTTAGAAAAAAATATATAAAAATTTAAAATTATAACCAGTGTATTGAATAATCCAGACTCCACAGGGTGCAAGCAAAAAACTGTCGTTTTTTCTCCCCACTTCCCTTGCAAATCCTCTCTGATTGTTCTTTTCTGTCCCTTGGATGAAACCTTTGGCAGATTGCATAGCTTTTCTTGCCATTCTTGGTAATAAAAGAATGTTCTCCTGTTTTCAGGTCTTAAATAATCCAGTTCAGTGAAACATCAAAACTCTAAACTCTCATGCGATTGAAAACATCTCTCCTCCCTCCTTTCTGCTCAAATGAAATCAAGACCTGCAGGGGTGATGCCTCAGTTTCTTCTCTCTGTCTCATGTTATCCTTCCCCCCGCCTGCTGGCTGCAGTTCAGAAGCCTTTATAGGTTTGGAGCAGGGGTGAAGGAGAAGCATAACGGGAAGGAACAGTCCTTGATGAGTACAGTTTTAATCTGGGTGTGCCCGTTTCCAAATGCATCCTCTTTCCTTCTGGGGAACCATTTTGGGTTCTCTGGTGAAGCCCCACCCTAACCCCCTCTGTAACCTCCCGCCTCTGGGATCAGCTGTCTCCACTTCCTTTGATGTAGGTGATGCCTCCTTAAGGGACACGGACTCTGCTTCCGCATCTGAAGGTTCATCTGTAGCTTCTTCCCGCTGTGGTTCCCTCACCCTTATCAGAAGGCCCTCTTGGGCATGGCCAATTTCAAGACAACAACCCATGCCCCGGTTTAATCTGCAGGGTCCACTCTAGCCCAGGAGAAATATGCTTGTGTTCTTCACCTGCTGAACACTTTCTACCCTGTCAAGTCCAGGTGCAACCCCTCAACTTCAGACTTTTCAGGTGTGCGTTCAGTGTCAAGCTCTGTGTCCCCCCAACTCCAGGGATGTATGTCAAGTTCTCCAAGTGGTTCCATTGAAGCCTATTGCACCTGGCTTCAGATGAAGCTTCAGTCTCTCCCTTCCACATCCCTCCTTCTTGGAGGCAAGAAGAAGAAATGCACAGCACCCTGCCCTCCTCCCAAGTCTCTTTCAAACTTGAAAGCCCCCTATTTTCTCAGATAGTCTGGAAGTGGGTCATGGGCGATGGCAGCAGGATGGGGCCATCCTGAGGTAGCCTCACCTCTTCTTTAGAGTGTGAGAGTTATTAGTACTTTTGTATTATTTTGGGACTTTGAAACTGAAGGAATTTAGAACAAGCCTCCCCAAAATGTGCCAGTTTGGTCAATGGATTATTTTGAGTTGAAGACAACAGAGGCTCGAAAGACTTAGGAAGAGCTTTTCTCCTCCCCCTCAACTGCCTAAAAGAATTTATTTTTTAAATTAATTTTTATTGGAGTATAGTTCCATTACAATGTTGTATTAGTTTCTACTGTACAGTAAAATGAATCAGCTATACATACACATACATCCCTTCTTTTTTGGATTTCCTTCCCATTTAGGTCACCACACTGCATTAAGTAGAGTTCCCTGTGCTAGGCAGTATGTTCTCATTAGTTGCTTATTTTATATATAGTATCGATAGTGTATATGTGTCAATCCCAATTTCCCAGTTCCTCCCACCTTTCCCCCTTGTCCCCACTGGTACCCACACATTTGTTCTCTACATCTGTGTCTCTATTTCTGCTTTGCAAATAAGATCATCTATACTATTTTTCTAGATTCCACACATATGCGTTAATATATGATATTTGTTTTTCTCTTTCTGACTTACTTCACTCTGTATGACACTGTCTAGGTCCATCCATGTCTCTACACATGACCCAATTTCGTTCCTTTTTATGGCTGAATAATATTCCATTGTATATATGTACTGCATCTTCTTTATCCATTCATCTGTCGATGGGCATTTAGGTTGTTTCCATGTCCTGGCTATTGTAAATAGAGCTGCAATGAACATTGGGGTGCATGTGTCTTTTTGAATTATGGTTTTCTCTGGGTATATGCCCAGTAGTGGGATTGCTGGGTCATATGGTAGTTCTATTTGTAGTTTTTTAAGGAACCTCCATACTGTTCTCCATAGTGACTGTATCAATTTTCATTCCCACCAACAGTGCAAGAGGGTTCCCTTTTCTCTACACCCTCTCCAGCAGTTATTGTTTGTAGATTTTTTGATGATGGCCATTCTAACTGGTGTGAGGTGATACCTCATTGTAGTTTTGATTTGCATTTATCTAATAATTAGTGATGTTGAGCATTTTTTCATGTGTTTGTTGGCCATCTGTATGTTTTCTTTGAAAAAATGTCTATTTAGGTTTTCTGCCCATTTTTGGATTGGGTTGTTTGTTTTTTTGATACTGCGCTGCATGAGCTTCTTGTATATTTTGGAGATTAATCCTTTGTCACTTGCTTCATTTGCAAATATTTTCTCGCATTCTAAGGGTTGTCTTTTCATCTTGTTAATGGTTTCCTTTGCTGTGCAAAAACTTTTAAGTTTAATTAGGTACCATTTATTTATTTTTGTTTTTATTTCCATTTCTCTAGGAGGTAGGTCAAAAGAGATCTTGCTGTGATTTATGTCAAAGAGTGTTCTGCCTATGTTTTCCTCTAAGAGTTTTATAGTGTCTGGCCTTACATTTAGATCTTTAATCCATAGATAAAGGGCCTAGTCCAGGAAGAATGATATCACCAGAGACAACTACAGAGAATATGGGCTAAGTGTGATAGGCTGGGGGGAACTGGGCAGGGTCTGTTTATTCAAAGTCCTCTCTGTCTCCCACTGTCTCTGCATGGCAAGGCAAATATTTGTTTACCAAACACTTGCTCTTGCCATCTTCTTGCGAATTGTTTTCCTTCCCTTAGAAGCCCCAGGACCCTACCCGCTTCTTCTTAGCTCAGAAAGGCATCTAAGCCTCAATTGTCTGTCAGGAGCATCTCATTGATTTTGTGGGGCTCCTATACACATGTAATTAAATTTGTTTATCTCCTATTAATCTCTCTTATGGTAACTTAACTAATAGAGCAGCCAGAAGAACCTAGAGGGCTAGAGGAAAAGTTTTCTCCCTTACAAAGCTTCTGCTGAAACTTTGAGATAACAGGAAAAGTTCATTTAATATCCAATTCCCAAGGTATATTATAATATTAAATAAACCTTAAAAATGAATATTTTCTCTCAGAGATTCTTAAATACTCCCTCCAGGGGCAGTGCTCATCCCCCATGTACCTGAGGAAGATCACTGTTTGTTTTTGGTTTTGTTTTAGCTGTGCCAAGGCATGTGGTATCTTAGTTTCCCGACCAGGGATAGAACCCCTGCGCTCTGCACTGAAGCGCAGAGTCTTAACCACTGGACTGCCAGGGAAGTCCAGACCACTGTTTTATACATAAAAAATATTAAATCTTCTTGAGCTTTTTCTTGGAGCCCCAGGCATCTTTGAATCCACCCAAATTTGGTACCTGGGATCAAGGATCTGTAAGGACCTCTACCCAGATATAATATGTAACTTCGGTGAGTTGTAACTGGTGGTTGCATTTGACAAGGTTTACAGCAAAAACTGAAAACGCTGAGACTCTTCGGCTATGCTACAGTTACAGTCCCCTAGGTCATTAGAACTGGAAAGGCTCTGTCTGTCTAAGGGGTCAGTAAGACCTGAGCTTCGAGACATCATTTCAGGCACTTGTTTGCTTTCCTTATGGTCAGGAGCAGCCTGGGGTTGGAATGCTCATATAAGGCCACGAAGCAGAGTCAAAATGACTGTACCCTGGAGACCTGAACATACAACTTTAGCCTCACTGGCCTCATTCTCATGGCAACTGAGCTCACATTGCAGAGAGAGCAGTGAGTAATACAGTAGCTGTCCCTAGGATGCTGTTTCTCCCTTTGCCGAGAATGGTTCTAAAATATTTGCAGCTCTCCTCTTGACTAGATCATCAATCTAAGAGTCTGGATTTTCCCATAAAGTCTATATCAATATGATTCTGAGTTTTAAAAGGATTTTAAAGGCCCAAGGAGATATATAAAGGAGAAAATATTCTACCAAGAAGGCTGTAACTCTCAGAGTACCACTCCACAGGACACGAGGCTATCAAAGTGTTTTGTTACCAAGGTATCTCTGCTAACCCCAGCTGCCAGCCCAGTAATAGAATAGACACAGTAGATGTGGCATTTCCTCATTGGAGGAATCATTTCCCAGATCTTAACAAGTCCTGATGGATTTGGGAATTGGTTTGAAATCTCCTCTAGGAGTTTCTACAAAACTCTACTCTGGAGAGGAGCATGTATGAAGTGGTTTCTATTTCTTAAAAGCCCTGAACAGTAGGAGCAGCATTAATTCCGTGAGTTACGGCTCTTATTAGAGCAGTGCTCTTAATCCTCCCAGGTGGTTGTCCACCAGGAGAAGAGGTGGTATCTCCTTCTGAGACGCTGAATGCCACAGTGCAGCAACTCATTGTCCTAAGGTTGTACATCCCTTAGTCTGGCCACAGAGAGGGGGCACAGGATTCATGACAATGCAAGTGAGACTTCTTTTTTTTTTTTTTTTTTTTTTTGCGGTACGCGGGCCTCTCACTGTTGTGGCCTCTCCCATTACGGAGCGCAGGCTCCGGACGTGCAGGCTCAGTGGCCATGGCTCATGGGCCCAGCTGCTCCGCGGCATGTGGGATCCTCCTGGACCGGGGCACGATCCCGTGTCCCCTGCATCAGCAGGCGGATTCTCAACCACTGCGCCACCAGGGAAGCCCAAGTGAGACTTGTTTTGATCAGAGGTTAAGGGTGGGTGATAAATGAAAATGATTTCTATTGCCTAGCCTGTAATGATAAGTAATTGGGAGATGATTAATCTATTTTTCTTTCCTATTCTTAGATAAGTCTCATCACTCCTGGCTGCCCCCCCAACCCCCAAAACACACACACACACACACACACACACACACACACACAAAATTAATGGCTGTTTACAAGTGAATGTCAACCTCAGGTCATGTATGCCCTAAACTGTGCTCCACCATGTTGCCTATGAAGATAGTAGACCTAAGAGTGGAAGCAAATCTGATTGTCTGAAGTATTGTTCAACTTGAGCCCTGACAAGTACAGAGTGTCAGTGCAACGGCAGCTGAACTTTGAAAAATTCACGTTTTTCTCTTTTTCTTTTCCTAGTCTTGACCTTCTCTTTAAAGAGTTAAAGCACCCATCTTTGGGGAAGGGTGGTAATTAGGAATGAAAGAAACAACAGGCAGCTTCTGACATGTAAACTAGGATTTTACAATGAGAAACAGTCAAGGGGAAGGAGATTTATTTTCTACATCTCTCTGGCTCCCACTTAACATGTTAGGAGCTAGACTTGGCAAACAAAATCATAGAGCTTTTCCTCTTTCACTTAAACACTATGCCAAGAAACTTCCTACTCTGTAGGTGTGTAGAAAGAGGATGGATAGAGAAGAAGTAAAAGAAAACCTTCCTCTGTGGTCTCTGGGATGGTGAGAAGGAAAAGAGGGATCAGAGGAAGGGAAAGTGAGCAATGAGAAACTCATGCTCCAAGGTGCTCTTCTTGTCCTTGCGGGATTCCGGGAGACTTACGCTGAGTGGCTTCACTTCACCATGTGATGCCCTAGTATGATTAGAAGACTGCAGTGCTGAGGTCCCTCCCTGAGAGAAAGAGAGAGAGAATGAGAGAGAGAACTTAATTTGCACTCCGAAGCCTACCTTGGTACCCATGTAACACGGACACAGAATTGGCAGCCAGAAGCTTGCCATGGGACCTGTTGTGGCAATGGAAGAGATGATCCCACTGTGTTTTCAGGATGGACAGCCTGGCCGGGGGCTGGATGGGGGAGAGAACCAGAGGGTCTGCAGCCAGAGAGAGTTGAACGAGGGCCAAGCAAACAAGGAAGGCATGACCAAGCTCTGATTAAAGCAGGAAAAAATAGACAACTTTAGGAGCAAGTGAAGTCTGTAGCCAAAACTTGGATGAACTGACCAGTGCACAATCAAAAGCCAGGACAGGACAAGTCCATACGGACCCCCTCTCCCAACCCCATACCATAAGAATACAAGAAACTATATGCTTCCCCATGTATTCTCAGATAGGAGGGCAGTGAGAAGTGAAAATGTGGGAAATCTCAGAACCTGAGAAATATTTGATGAGGTGGTTTAAATTACTGGATCAGAATACGTTGAAACCAGATCAAATCAAGTTAGTTTTGTTTTGTTTTTTCTTTCCCACTACCTACCAGGTCATAAGACCAGATCAGCTATAGACAAAATAAAGAAACTAATTTTTTTCTAAATTTCTGTTATCATCAGTAATTTTGCAATCCTGCTACAAAAACACTGAGATCAAATAATAAGTTCAGGGCTTCCCTGGTGGCACAGTGGTTGAGAGTCCGTCTGCCAATGCAGGGGACACAGGTTCGTGCCCCGATCCGGGAAGATCCCATATGCCGTGGAGCGGCTGGGCCCGTGAGCCATGGCCGCTGAGCCTGCGCGTCCAGAGCCTGTGCTCCGCAACGGGAGAGGCCACAGCAGTGAGAAGCCCGCGCACCGCAAAAAAAAAATAATAATAATAATAAGTTCATATCATACTGCATTTGACCCCACAAAAATAGTCTTTAATTCCTCAGAACTTTGTTACTGATAAAGGTTTTTCTTTATGAGAGGCTTTTGTGCATGAAGAATGATCACTACTATTTGTGCTTTGGTTATTATCCAATATTTTAATCTCGTAGATGTATTAAATGGGGTAGACTACATTATTTGCCCACAATTCTTCCTTCCCTCCCCTCTTCGCCATGGTTCACTGCAGGCAGACCATTCTTCCTTACCTCTTTGATGTTGGCCTTGGCCATGTGACATGCTTTAGACAATGGAATATGGGTAGAAAAGAGAGCCTGTCAGTTTTGAGCCAAGGTATTAAGGTAGTTACCTGTTTCTACTCTTCTCTTGCACTTCTGCCATCTAGCTTGAAAAGATCCTTGAGTAGCCACTGGTCCCACAATAGAAACACATGGAACATACCTAAACTCAACACACAACCTGAAAGAGATCCTCACCAGCCCCCAGCTACAGGCCGTGAACATGAAATAAGCGATTTGGGTGTTACACTTTACACATCAATATTGCAGAAGAGACCTGACTGACGCATTAAGCAATTGGCATTTCTTTAAATAGTGAACAATCAACATTATCCTAAATATTCATACAACATTCATACTGCTGATAAATCAAATCACAGATTTACAAGTCAAATTTCTCAGATATTCAAACATTGATTATAAGCTTATTTAATTATACTCTCTAGATAATGACTTAGGGACTTCCCTGGCAGTCCAGTGGTTCAGACTCCCCGCTTCCAAGGCAGGGGGCGCAGGTGCGATCCCTGGTCAGGAAACTAAAATCCCACGTGTCACACAGCCAAAACATTTAAAAATGAAAATTAAATTAAATAAATAATGACTTTAAATCACAAATTAACATAGGTTCTTATAAATGTTTTAAACAACTTATAATAAAGACAAAACACACACACACAATATTATGCTGATAGTAGCACTAAATGGTTTGGGTAGACAAATGACTCCTTCTCAATTGGATTTGGAATCCAATCACACAGTTCTACCCCAAACCACTGGTTACTCTATTAAACCTCTATTATAGTGAATACTCACTCTTACTTTTAATTAATTGCCTTTCTTATAGATTTTAATTTTTTGACACATGGTTTCTCTCTACAAAATGATATGTTCTTTCATGTTTTCTATGTCTGGCAGTATATAACCAAATAGCTTACCACTCTGACTTAATAGTCTAACCTGAGGGTTTAATTGACGACTTCTGTTTCATGAGTACCTCATTATAATTAGCAGAATATCTAGATCAGGGTTTTGTAAACTTTAAGGTACATGCAAATCACCTGCGAATCTTGTTAAACTACAGACTTTGATTCAGTAGGTTTGGAATAGGACCTGAGATTCTGCATTTCTAACAAGCTCCCAAGTGATGCTGATGCTACTGGTCTTTGAAACATACTTCGCATAACAAAGATATAGAGATGTCTTCTCCTGGGTGGTTAAGGATTATGTCTGTGTAGCCAATTCTCTTCTTTGGGATAACTGGCTCTTTTATTTTCTTGGAATACATTACCTTCTTGCACGGTATTGTATGTGCTGAATAGTTGTCATACCCCCATTCTGTTGGTTACTTCATGTGGCTGCTGGTGTTGAAGAGTTTCTTGGAACAATATCTACTTCTTCTGTTGTTCCCTGTGTATATTCTTTCCTGTATACAGACATAAAAATAAGGACATTTAAGGGCTTCCCTGGTGGCGCAGTGGTTGAGAGTCCGCCTGCCGATGCAGGGGACACGGGTTCATGCCCCAGTCTGGGAAGATCCCACATGCCACGGAGCGGCTGGGCCTGTGAGCCATGGCCGCTGAGTCTGTGCGTCCGGAGCCTGTGCTCCGCAACGAGAAAGGCCACAAAAGTGAGAGGCCCGCGTACCGCAAAAAACAAACAAACAAAAAAAAGGACATTTATATACTTCATAAACAGACTGTGAGGAAAAATTGTGAAAGACTTTGAAATCAGAAAAAAAAAAGTATTAACTCTCCTGTTTAGCACAGTTTTCCACAGTTCATTGGTGGGGTTCAGGACACACTACCACAAAATATGGCAACTTGGCATATTGAATATATTAAGCTGAAGAAATTTGAGAGATGGTGTGTGCAGGAAGGACTTTCTGACCTTACTCTGAAGCAGTTTATGAAACCCTTATGTGAGAAGCGCCCTCCCTGTACTTGGAGGAAAAGAACATCCTTATCTCCAAGACTCTGAGAGGAATCTGAACAGGACTTGCTGTTTACCCCAGTTTTCTATACTTAGCTCATATCCCTTTTTTGCCCTATCACATTTTTCCGGCACTCTCTACGCTTCATCAAACCTAGCATTAAAACACTCAGGTATGGGACTTCCCTGGTGGCACAGTGGTTGGGAATCCGCTTGCCAATGCAGGGGACACGCATTCGAGCCCTGGTCCGGGAAGATCCCACATGCCCTGGAACAACTAAGCCCGTGCGCCACGACTACCAAGCCTGTGCTCTAGAGCCCGCGAGTCACAACTACTGAGCCCGTGTGCCACACTACTGAAGGCCGCTTGCCTAGAGCCCGTGCTCTGCAACGAGAAGCCACCACCATGAGAAGCCTGCGCTCCACAACGAAGAGTAGCCCCCGCTCGCCACAACTAGAGAAAGCCCGTGCGCAGAAATGAAGACTTAATGCAGCCAAAAAATTAATTAATTAATAAATTAGAAAAAAAACAAGCACTCAGGTGTAACCACTTCAGATCTTCATTTTCTTATGAAATATCTTGTGTCACGTAGAACTTATATTAAACAAATTCATACGCTTTTCTCTTGTGAATCTTTCTTGTTCTTGTCCCAGCCAAGAACTTAGAAAGGTAGAAGAAAACCATATTTTTCCTCCACTGTAAACTATTTTACAACTCTGTAAGCTGTAGTGAACTAATAATAGTACAAAGGATTTTTGTCTATAGAAATGCAAATTAACAATCGAATGTAGTTTATTATTGCCTGTGGATATACGCATTTTCATCTATTTCTAAATTTCTTTGGGCATTCCTTATTGCCTCTCTATATACGTGTTTTTTTAATTTTCCTTTGACCAAGTAGTAACATAGGGCTGGTACCCTCATTAATTAATGAGTCACATGGATTTATTTTATGTCTACATAAGAATGTCATATAGAAATAATGCCCACTTTTAAAAATTATCCTTTAGCAAGACATAGAAATTGAAAAGAAAAAAACTACTTACTGTCTTATTCACTATTTAATATCATTAATAAGTAAAAATTAAACAAATCTATTCATCTTCACCATTCTTTTGTCTTATATCCACCTTTTTTCTTACATTTTATTATTTTAACTTTTTTCTTTTGAGTATTATTGTGAACTTAAAAAATAAAAATAATCATTTGATTCTTAATTTTTTGAAATTTAGAATATGGGAACGCCTTTAATTTACACCTATGCCCTTTCAGCACTGACTGTAATGTTTTTTTAAAGAATCTTTGTCTTCTGTCAATAGACGGATATTTCCTGACCCGTTTCCATTTTTTTCCTGTCATCTGGGAAACTGCTACAGTCCAAGGAGTCCAGGCTCCTTTTGGTGGAGAAAAGTATCAAAGACCCAAATATGGGCATTATAAGTACACATGAGAGTTGGTGGTGAGTGAATGCTACTGCTATTGAGGCATTGGAGAAGTCACAGAGTTGGAAAATATAAGTCTTTTTGGAGTCTTGAGTTCATACTCATTTTCCCAAGTATATTAAATTGCTATGTCCTAGTTTTCTCATAGGCTGGGGTTTTACTGACCTCTGAGAATTTTTCCCATGCTTCTGCTAAAGAAAACATGGTAAACCCATAGAAAAACACAGAGACATAGGTTTCCAGATACAAAGGAGAATGCTTGGGGGACAGCTGCAAAACAAAGCTTTCTACCTTAATTCTAACTTATTTCCTTTCCCTAATCTTGTATGGAGAGCTATTTACATATGACAAGAGGAGGGAAGAGAGTTGGAAACCACAAAGATTTGGGAAAATCACTTAGGGACATAATGAGGACAAGATATGAACCATGAACAAGAACTCAACTATTCTGTCTTAAACAATCTCCATTCCTCTGGGTTCGAACTAGATTCCCAAATTGGATGAAGTAAAATATTCATCTTAACCTCCCCCTTGGTAGCGACAGAGAGTCAGTGTTCTCCAAGAGCTCTGTAACTGTGGCTTATGATCCCCTGGAGCTTTCTCTAAAGCAGGAAATACAATTTTTTTTCCACTGTGAGGTTTTTCACTTTGGCTATGAAAACCAAGTACCACTTGATTCTAAAGAGTTTTCCTCTTACCAGCTAATTCCCCACTGAGTTTCCTCCCCTTAGTTGCACTTTTCATCAGAACAAACTGCATCTTGCCCCACCCAGAGAACTGGAACCATGACTAATGTCAGATTCTTGGATCTAAGCATTGAATACAGCCACATCTGAGTCAGAGGGCTCAGGCATCTTCTCAGTTCCCATGTGAGGCAGCCAGAGGGTGGAGAGAGAGTACAGCTCCTGTCTCCATGGATTGGCTGGGCTTTAGCACGGAGCTCATGTGACTTGGGGCCAACCTCTCTCTTAAAATCTAGACTGTTTCTCAAAGACAAGCAAATCAAAATTTAAGTGCCCCCCATTCACACAAACATACACACACACACACACATACTCAAAGAATGAAATGTTGTTGTATTACAATAAGATTCTTCCTAAAACTGTATCACAGATTACCAGGTAAAGAATAGACTTCAATGATTTGTAAGCACTTTGTGGGAATACTGTAGGGTCTGTCAACTAATATTATACTTCCATCTTGAAAATGACTTCCTCTCTGCTTGTCTGAAGGAAGCAGCAGTTAATGTTGCGTACGAAGCAACAAAGTGCTCTGTTCATTTCCAATCACTGAGAAGTTAATATTACCCCAAAAGAAGAGAAGTTATCCTTTAAAAATCACAAATGAGGGACTTCCCTGGTGGTCCAATGGGTAAGGCTCCACGTTCCCAATGCAGGGGGCGCCGGTTCGATCCCCGGTCTGGGAACTAGATCCCGCATGCCACAACTAAGAGCAGGCACAGCCTAAATAAATAAATAAATAGTTTAAAAATAAATAAAATTGATCACTTAATCATTCAAAAAAATCACAAATGAACCAAATTTGGGGACACATTTAAGTTACTATCTCTTTGAATCATTTGTAAGAGACAAAATTCGGGGTACCTAGCCTCACAAATGGAGGAGGGTGAAGTAATGTATAAAAGATTTTCCATAATCCATGATTATGGATGATTTTCCATAATCAAAGTAATGTATAAAGGATTTTCCAAACCTCATGAGGGTGAGGTTAACAGGAGACCTTATTGCCTTACTTTCTGAAAAGATGCTGAAATTTGAACAGGCAATTCACAAACTCCATTTATCCAATTTTATCACATTACAGTACTAGGTAAAGTTTATAGACAAGAAGTATTTATAGTCTAGTTACATTTGTATATGCTTACTTCATTTACTGAATGTCTACTATGTGCCAGGCCCTGTGTTAGGACTGATACAAAGGTAAGGAGGAAAAACAAATCCCTGCCACCAGAATTTCTTTTGGTCCTGATTTTATAAGCAGTTCTTTGACTCTTGCATTTAAAAGAAGCAGCATTGGTTGTGAAGGCAGCTAGAAAGGAACAGTCATTTTGCCTAAGTATTGAACTCAGTGGGAAATTAACTGGTGGGTAATAGACATTTCTGAGCAGCCAAAACCAATTTCCCACATTCCAAATACTGAAAGTCATAAGTTGAATCCCTAGACATGCCTCCTGGAGCCTTTATTCCTATTTTATACACAATTTTAGCCATGGTGGTACAGGAAAATACTGGCTCCCTTACAGTATTCTAGTAGCTTTGTTTTCAAAGTATGTTTGACCAACAGCCCACAATTCATAAAAGGGCAAATGGTGCCACAGCCCTATAAAGCTGGAGGTTACCCTGAGGGGTTTGATAAGGTGTTACGATTTTATAGCCTTCAGAGAAAGTAACCCAGAAGATGTTATGGTTTTATTGCCCTGTAGCATGTTATCCAGTTTTGTATCTCAATTAGCCACAATTTTTTGTGTGTGAACAGTATACACATCTATGTGTTTGTGAAAGCATTCAAGGAAACCAACTCTTTTGTCTAATTGCCTAATTCCTGATTCCCTCACTAATAAAAAGTAGATACATTCGAACAAATACACTTGTTCAAGAGTTTTGTTTTTAAAGCTCTGTATTGTTCCACACATTATCTGAGATACTTACCTGCCCTTCAAATACTGACATAAATTCACAGGTATCTCATCTATCTTGCATTCTTCTTAGCTCCTACCCTGTCTACAGAAAGAGGCAGCCCTCTAAACATTCATTCCAGAGTATGTTTTATTGATAGTTTTTATGGCTTTGTGGTTGGGACCAAGAGAGGTGTATTCTTAGCTCACAGCAGCTCCCCAGACCTCTCCTTCCCAGCCTCTCATCAGCTGACTGCACCATGAATGACCTGACCTGGACTTTTTAGGTACATCAATGTAACCATGTGACTATAATAAAATACCAAAGCTCTGTGCCAAGAGAAATGTACCCGGGTCGTTTTCTTAAAGAACTTTGCAGTATGTGTAACTCCTATATATTTGCTGTTTCTGTTACTCCTTATTTGTTTCCCTAAAATAAATGGTAAAACTTAGAATAAGAAGAGCCTTTGTTGAGGGATTATGAGAATAAATTTTTCCTTTTTTATTTCTGTTCAAATATCTCTCATCCCCTATATATAAGCACTGTTAGCAATTTGGTTTATAATTTGGTTTCCAGACAGTTTTTCTATGTATTTTCAATGTGTTCTGCTATCTTTCCATATCAAAGCCTGTCTTTTTGAATCATTTCCTCACAATTCTGAAAGATTTTCCCAAAAGACTTTGAATGTTGGTACAGCAATGGAATACTTGGAAATTGTGCTCAACCTATTTGGGGATTTAGAAAATTGCTTGTAATTTTTCTGTTTTGTCTATTGTTGGAAAGACTTGTGGCGTATGGGGAAAGGTAGGTAGAAATGTGCAGAAGATGATAGACAAGAAGCTTAGAGGGCTTCCCTGGTGGTGCAGGGGTTAAGAATCCGCCTGCCAATGTAGGGGACACGGGTTCACGGGTTCAATCCCTGGCCTGGGAAGATCCCACATGCCATGGAGGAACTAAGCCTGTGAGCCACAACGACTGAGCCTGCGCTCTAGAGCCCGCGAGGCAAAACGACTGAGCCCACATGCCTAGAGCCCGTGCTCTGCAACAAGAGAAGCCACCACAATGAGAAGCCCGCGCACCGCAATGAAGAGTAGCCCCCGCTTGCTGCAACTAGAGAAAGCCTGCGTGCAGCAACGAAGACCCAACACGGCCAAAAATAAATTAATTAATTAAAAAAAAAAAAAGGGTGGTCTTAGGCATGGGAAATGTGACTGGAGGTAGGGAAAAGGTGAGGTAATCGGTGTTCTGCAGAGGCGTATCTGCATTACATACCTCTTCATGGGATACATGTTCAAAAATGGTGCAGTTTTTAGTCTTCTGATGTCAAAAGGTCATTTACGGAACACCTGGGCAGGCCCAGTTTGGGGGTCAGTGGTCCCAACCACTCTTGGCCAGTTTGAACTGGGCGAGAGTCAACTCCAGGTCCCTGGGAAACAACTTAAGCCCACCTGTTACTATAGTGACCCATACATCAGAGGTGTTATCTGTAAGGGTGGTTAAGGAGTCCTGTAATATATTATCTAGGCTATGTGAAGCTTGGAGGGTAGGCAATTAAAGAAAAACAACAACTAAAGCAGGTTAATTAGTAAAGGCAGGTTACAAACAGAGGGGGGTTTAATAAGCTGTTCCCTTATCTGCTGTTCTGTAAGACACACTCAAGGATTTCTAAGACGCCAGCTTCCGTTAACCCTGTAGTTTCAATCCCGCATGATAACAAATTGTGCATTTCTCCTTTGTACAAGGAGGAACAACCATAGCCTGGGCTAGGACCTGGGGTGGAATTAGAGCCACCGCTGTTTGGGTTGGCAGGGGTCAGCAGACAGCAATCCTGAGGTTCAGTGCCAGCAACAGCAGTGACAGTGCAGATGGTCACTGGGCAACAGCAGCATGGCCTGGTCAGGGCATGCCTTCAGACTGCTCAGGTTTCAGAAGGCAGTGTACCAGGCACCTTAGTCAACATTGCATCAGCAGCAAATTCTGGAGTTTCAGCATCAGGGCTGCTCTGTGGAATCCTCTGGCCTCACGGGGACACACTGGGTTTTGGGTTTGCAAAGAAAAATAGCTAGAAGGATGAACATTTGGACATGAACCAGCTTCTTGGATATACAGTACTTGGGGAGGAAAACTCAAAAAATACTGGACTTCCTGCAGTCATGCATGCCATACTAAACTGCATTAAAAAAGGAAGCATGGCCTGTGAGGATCATATGAGGACATGCTCTTCCACATCACTCTGAATACTTCTTTTTTGCCTCTGCTGGATCCTTTTCCTCCACGAGTTCTAAATCAGTATTCTACTTTCCTTCATTTGTATTCTTTTATTGGCGTCCTCATCCTGAGTCTTCAATGACTTACTGGATATTTTACACATATATTATCTCACAGTTTACCTAAAACCCACTTTAACAAAGAATGCTTGTAAGTGAAATTCAGCCTCTGTACCCTGGTACCGAACTGAATCTCAGAGACAGAGTTTTGGGTGAAGTAGAAAAGAATAGCTCTATTGCTTTGCCAGGCAAAGGGGGCCACGGCGGACTAATGCCCTCAAAACTATGTGTCCACCAGGAGGAGGTAATGAGGAGGTTTTTTTGTTGTTTTTTGTTTTTTTCTGCGGTACGCGGGCCTCTCACTGTTGTGGGCTCTCCCGTTGCGGTGCACAGGCTCCGGACGCACAGGCTCAGCAGCCATGGCTCACGGGCCCAGCCGCTCCGCGGCAGGTGGGATCTTCCTGGACCGGGGCACGAACCCGCGTCCCCTGCATCGGCAGGCAGACGCTCAACCACTGCGCCACCAGGGAAGCCCTGGGAGTTTTATACTAATGGTTCAAAGCAGATGGCATGATCAGCTCATGGACAGTTTTCTGATTGGTTGGTGGTGAGGTAATTGGGAGTCAGTATCATCAACCTTCTGTTTCCAACCAGTATGGGGTCTACATGCTTGTGGGCATCACACAGTTAACTTCTTCCACCTGGTAGGGGTTTCAGTATCTGCAAAACAGCTCAAAGATACTGTTATGTATATTCCTTGAGAGGCAGAATCAGGACCCTGCCCCAAGGCTGCATTATTGTTTCTTGACTGCTCCCCTCTTGTTTCTGCATTCCCTCCCTTCCTTGATTAGCAACTGTTTGAACCTGCCCTTTGGAACTCAGGGAAGGCCATGGAGGCTGAATGAAGCCTATTTCCTACAAACAAGAAACGGGGGACACAGAAAGACTTTTGTGCCTAGAAATCCCATAGGGTCCTGGTTAGTTCCATGCTTACAAATCAATAAGAAAAAAATATCCAAAAGAAAAATGAACAAAGGACATAGACAATATAGAAAATGCATGAAACAAAAAACGTAAAGGACCAATAAACATGAAAAAATATTCAATCTCATTAGGAATTTTTAAAATAACACAAAAAATCATTTTTTGCCTGTCATATTTATAAAGGTCTCTAAAACCTAGGGTTCCACTGTCATAATCTGGATCTAAAGCTCTTTTTAAAGTGGTGATCACAATGCCTCCAAGCTTGCAGTCAGTTTCCTTTTCCACTTGGGACTCTTCCCTCCAGGTGAATGATCCCTCCATTCATTAGTTATCTTTACAAAAGGGACAAAGGAGGTCTTCTGACATTTAGAAAAGCTAAGAAACCTCAAAAGGTACCCTACTACAGCAAAGTAGACCTAATCAAGGTTCAAGCAATAGGTACAACAAGTCTTCTCCGAACACTTAATATGCAAATATATTTGAGATTTTCTCTGAGAATGACATGTTAACTTATTTCGCCAAGTTGTATTCCCAGGGATACTATTTCAGGAGAGGAGAGAGGAGAGGGGGAGGGTTCACAGCACTAGTATTCTGAAGAACACGTTTGGGGAAATGCTGGATTAAATAATAATAGTTAATATTATTAGCTCAATAAAGTAATACTGTTTGTCTTGCTCTGGCACCAACCTAAGCATTTTTGTAAACCTTATAACAGTTCCATGGAAGGTTCTATTTTTACAGGTAAGGAGACTGAGACACAAGAGAAGTTAAGCAATTTGCCTAAAATTGAACAACTAGAGGGTGGCGAGTTTGACTTTGCATCCAGGCGAAGCCTAGTGCCTAAGCTCTGTGCTATATAACCTCCATGGTCTCTTTAAGCTCTGAATCCTAAGGCTCTTCCGTGCCGCTTGGTGTTCTATATTCTGCAATACGTGAAAGGACTGTTCCAACATCAGGTAGAAAGGATACTGCTCCTTGATTCCTTTGCCGTGTTACAGAATAGCATTCCATCTCATCACCAACATTTCTGCCTTTGAATCATGGATCCTTAGCGTCTGCCAAGGCCTTAGAGTAAAAAGACAGATTTCCACTTCATTTCAATTAAAAAATGTTTAAATACACTCACTCTTCAGTATCCTAGGTCGTTTAATAAAGTAAATGAAAATTTCCTCATTTCTAATTCCATTAGGAACAAATGGTTTCCATTGCCAGGGTCCACTCTAAAACTCTCAAATTAGAGTTTACTCTTGAACAACAGGGGTCTGAACTGCACAGTTCCACTTACACATGGATTTTTTTCATTAAATATATGTAGTACTACACGATCCATGGTTGGTTGAATCACCTGATGCAGAAATATGGATATAGAGGGCTCATTATGGGACTTTGAGCATTCATGGATTTTGGTATCCCCGACAGGTCCCGGAACCAACCCCCCCGCAAATACCCAGCGATGACTGTATTGGCTAATTAAAATAGAAGATCTGAGAACCTTTAGATGAAAAGAAAAGGTGCACAAAAACATAAATGTCTTATTTTTTTGTAGAAATGTAGGCTTATATGTCACTTGCTCTTTCATCTGAGCTATACTATATTGTTTTGTTCTCATCAAGAGAAAGCATAATGCTTTGATAGTGTCAATTATTTTACTTAAAACGTTTCTATGTATTCCTATTTAGACCTAGGTAGCAAATTAAAGGGATATGTATGTTTTCAAAATGTAAAATAATGTACAATTTCAAATAATCTTGTATATTATCATATACTAGAAAGAATAAATTATTATAGTTACAAAAAGCATGCTCCTGAGTTCTGTGACTAAGTTCCGTGTTCCTGTAGAACACTTGGGGGAAGCCTAACTGAAGATTTCTGGACCTGACGCTTGATCTTAGTCTCAACATTGAGGAGTAAAACAGCCTAAGCAAGTAGGCATTCTACATCAAGGAGACATCAATGGGGATTGTGTGTTCTTGCCGTATGAATCCCAAGCAAATAAATCTTGTACTCCATGCAATAAACCTTTAACTTTCAGTATGTGATAGTCTTTCCTCATTTCATAAATATTTATTGAGCGCCTGCAATATGCCAGTCTCTGATACAGCAGTTAAGAAAACACCAACCCTGCTCCTACGGAGCTTACATTAATGGGAGACCCTTTAATGTGTTCTGCCACCCAATTATCCAAAAAAGATAATCTCGCCACGTAATCCAATTGTGTAAAATCTGTCTTGGGCAAAGGGAACGGCACGTGCATCCTCGAACCACCTTGAAATGAAAACTCAGCCTGTGCGTGAAGAACGCAGGTCGCCAAGCGCAAGACGGCGCCGTCGCCTAGCGCCGCTCTGAACGGCGCGCCGCTGTGACGCGTAGGCTTCGCCCCCTGCTGCCTTCATAGCGCCTCCGCCCCCTTGAGCGAAGTGCGCAGACTCCTCCTCCGGGCTCTGCTTCGGCAGGAGAAGCAGCCGAGTTGAAGGCATCGCCGCCCCGCGTGCTTCTGCGGGTGGCTGCCGGGCCTTGTCCTACCGCAGTGGCCGCGCCGCGCTGTTAGGGAGCAGGGCGCTGCAGTCGCGGTCCCGGCCTCGGTGTTTGGTAAACAGAAGCCCCAGCGTGCCGGGAGCGTGCAACCCCTCGCCCGGCCCGGCGAGCCCCGGGCGTGAACCGCGTTGACGGAGGATGGCAGCCTCCGGGGTGGAGAAGAGCAGCAAGAAGAAGACCGAGAAAAAACTTGCTGCTCGAGAGGAAGCTAAACTGTTGGCGGGCTTCATGGGCGTCATGAATAACATGCGGAAACAGGTACCGCCTCTGTGGGAGTGACCGACGGCGTCGGGGAGGTGGTCCGGGACTCGGGCCCCTGTCAGCCGCGGCTGAAACCCGCGCCCTGGGGATCGCGACCCTCTTCTTCCTCTGTCCTTGCCCTTCCTTGCATTTTCGCACGCCAGCGAAGCCGCTGTCGGTGGAGGGTCGCGTTAAACTGTTCTCGAGCAAAAGTGCCTCGTCGTCCGCCGATGCTGTGGCTCCTGACTCCTATGGGGCCCCGTGGGCCGGCGTTCGGCGTCGGGTATCGGTTGTATAACAGCTGTGCCCTAGTTATCTCTTTGTGAGGCGAGGAGCCCTCCATTGGCCAGCCGTTTTAAGGTGTCGTGAGATGTCGGGCGAAGAACCCCACTGGCACAGCCCAAACCGAAGCCCCCCAAGGAAGGGAGAAGCATTGCTGGCCTGACATCAGCTCCTCTAAAATAAGGATCCCCGCCCCCCTTCTGTGTTACCAGGGTGGAGCTAGTAGAAGACAAATCCTCCTGTACGTGTTAATTTAGAGCAGAAACAGTCGTGGATAAATACCGTGCCGCCTTTTAAGGGCACCGTGCGCCTCTGTTAAGAGGAGTTCTTTGTTCTTTGATGTGTGGCGTATTAGTGAAAGTCTTCAGCACGTCGGCGAAAGGTGGGTTATGAAAAGAATGGGTTTTAACGCCAGAGTATGTAGACTAGAGAATCTATTTGTTTTTAAATTCCATAGCATCTTATACCAGTAGGTGTAGAAAAGTCACTTGGTTATTTTCTCGTCCTGGAAGCTTTATTTCTAGAAATATGCATCCAGGAAGATTTGTGGGAATGTTTGTTTTGTGACCGTGTTTTTCATGACAAAAGCAGGACATGAGTATAAGTAACTGCAAAACCTAGTTTGCTCATCGGGTGGTGCTGAAACCACACAACCCAGATTGGGACTGGAACCTACAGGCAGGGACTCGAACACACCGTCTTTTAATTGAGATCACACACGTGGTCTCAGGACTTTAATGAAGCTCAGGTGCTTTTTTTGTTTGGGGTTTTTTTTTTTGGCTGCGCAGTGTGGCTTGTGGGATCTTAGTTCCCCGACCAGGGATTGAACCTGCGCCCTCGGCAGTGAAAGTGCAGAGTCCTAACCGCTGGGCCGCCAGGGAGTTCCCAAAGCTCATGTAGTTTATGTCTCATGGCAGAAGAAATTCAGTGAAAAACAAGGTGATAGGTAGGAAGTGGATTTATTTATAGAGATACACATTCCATAGACAGAATGCAGTCTGTCTCAAAAGGCGAGAACGGCCTTGGGAGAAACACACTCCACAGATGGGTGCGGGCCATCTCAGAAGGCAAGAGGCCCCAAGATGTGGGGTGGTTTGTTTTTATGGGCTGCGTAATTTCATAGACTAATGAGTGGGAGGATTATTCCAACTATTTCGAGGGGAAGAGGCGGAGATTTCCAGGAACAGGGCCACCACCCATTTTTTGGCCTTTTATGGTTAACCTCAGAGCAGTCAGGGCACTGGTGGGTGTGTCATTCAGCATATGCTAATACATTGCAGTGAGCGTGTAATGAGGAAGAAGGTGCACTGGGAGTCAGATCTTTCCACCATTTTGGACCTAGTTGGTTCTAACCAGTTTTTGTCATGTTCTATGGCTGTGTCATTCTTTTAAAGGTTGTGCCCTGCCCCCTTTCCTCCTGTTTCAGTTCTGATGGGTCTATGGACAACAGTAGAGGAATTTAAGTGTTTTATGAAGATATTAACTTTGGTTTCTTTAAGCAAACTCTGCTGGGGTCTTGTCTTTGTTCATCAGCTCCTGACATTGTGCATGGATGCAGTAGATATTTGTGGGAGTGCCTTTATATCTTGCCTGGTCTTTGGGTTGAAGTAGCTGTGAATGCCTGAATTCAATATTTTACGTAACTTTCATGTATCTATTTCCATGTATACCTTCATGTTCCTTTTCTGTGAACCTTTCTTACATTTAGGACACCACTGACTTTGCATTGCTGGTGCATTTAACTAGTGCCTGCCTCTGAGAGGTAATTGCACCGCAGTTCACCAGTGCCCACATTTGTTTCCAACAACCCTCCCACTCCCCCAAATATGTGTTTTCATACACAGACTATAGCATTGTAAAGCATTGCCTCATTTCCTGCGTAGTTGGGGTGCAACTGGGTCGCAGCATCAGATGTTGAGGAGGAGGGGATTGTCTGAGACTGTATGTTTAGCTTTTGGGGTTTAAAAATTGATTCATATCCATTTCTTAGACTTAGCTTTAAACAATATTAGCATCTACTTATTTACTGTTAAAACAGAAATAAAGTTACTGAAATACCAGGTTTCTGTTACTGAGTAGGAAGGGGAAAATGGATGCTGGGTGAGACATCAGGAATTTCTTCGACAGTGGTTAACTGGCCTTAATCTGCCAGTTTCTCCTTTTGTCATTGGCTTTGCTTGTTATTCAGACCGTTCTCCAGTAACACTTTTACCAACTTCTTGGAATCCTGCATCTTTTGTAAGATGGGCAGCTTCACTTTGCAGTTGATTTACATTATACACGTATTGTTCTGTTTAACATAACACAGAAGAGGCGCACCAGGAATGACTGACAAGGGCAGTTGATGGGAAGTGGCAGAAATAGAAGCTGCTCTGAGCCAGAGGAGGAATGTTTGAGTGAGGACCAGTTTTAAAAGTGTTCTTCTATGGTGAATACTTTTGTGTTATTACTATTTTTGCTTTCCCTTATGATCTCGTTACTTTGGGGACCAAGATAATGAGTGCCTGGATGACAAGGGCCCCCAGAAACATCCCTATACAAATTTAAGAACACTGTGAAATTAGAATTCCTGAATCCCAATTCCTGCTCTATCATTAATTAGTTTTGTGATATTAGAAAAAGATATAGGTCATTTCACGTCTCTGTAGCATTGCAGCCAGTCTCTACGTCGTGGTGAAAGGGGGCTCTGCTGAGCCCGCAGCCTCAGCTTCCCGTGGAGCCTTTTCCTCCATTATCCTTTCAGCCATTTCCAGCCTTTTGTTTTTAAGTAAACTTTACAATGAAGTATAGGATTCACGAAAAGGATCCAGATCATAAATGTGCAGCTCAAAGAATTATTGCAAAACGAACGCACCCCCTCCAAGTAAAAGAACTTGGCTAGTACACCAGAAAGTCTCCACTTAATGCCCTTCCCAATTGCTACCCCCTCAAAGGTAATTTCTAATTTCTACTACCATAGATTTTTTGTCCTGTTTTTGAACTTGTATACATGGAATCATACAGTATATACTTGCGTGTCTCGCTTTCTTAAAGCTAGCATTTATTTTTGAATTTTTGAATTTTATTTATTTTTTTATACAGCAGGTTCTTATTAGTCATCCATTTTATACATATGACTGTATAGATGTCAATCCCAATCTCCCAATTCGTCCCAACACCACCACCACCCCCCCGCCACTTTCCTGCCTTGATGTCCAAGTCTAGAAACTGTCATAGAGTGAAGTAAATCAGAAAGAGAAAAACAAATATCGTATATTAACGCATATATGTGGAACCTGGAAAAATGGTACAGATGAACCGGTTTGCAGGGCAGAAATAGAGACACAGATGTAGAGAACAAACTTATGGACACTAAAGCTAGCATTTTGTTTGTGAGATTTATCTATATTGTTGTGTGTTGTTCTAGTCCATCTTCATTGTATGTAATATCCCATTGTATGAATACACCACAATTGATCCATTCTATCGTGTACTATTAAAAGTAGTACTACTTTGAATATTTTTGTACATTTTGTACATGACTTTTGATGTGTACATGTATGCATTTCTGCATTTTTGTTGGGAAATACCTAAGCGTGGAGCTGTTGAGTCATAGGTTAGGCTACATTCAGCTTTAATAGATCCTGTGGTACAGTTTCCAAAGTTGTGCCGGTTCATACTTTGGCTTTTGCATCTTTGCTAACACTTGATATTGTCAGTCTTTATAACAGCCATTCTAGTGGACGTATAGTGGCATCTTATTTAATTTGGTTGAGCACCTTTTCATTCATTTTTCCAACTTTTTTTTAGATTAATGTTATTATCTGTTACACTAGAAAGGGGCTTTAAAAAGCAGGGCAGGGTCACAGTCACTCTTGCAGGTACCCAGTGCTGTTGCTTTTGTGTTAATGAAGTCCAGAAGACCCTTAACAATTGAGAGATGTTTTGAGAACTTTCTGAGTACCACTGCAGTTCACAGTTTCCTCAGGTTAAATGAATTAAAACATAATTAGAATTTAAAAGCTTATGTTAAAGCCCCATTGAGAGTTAAGTGAGAGAACCACAAATCTGATTTGAGGATTGGATGCTGGGCAGTCACCTGGGCTCACTTACTAACTAAAATGACTCAGCTTCTGTGTACTCACCTCTCCAAGACTGTCAATTACTACATGTCATTAATCTTTAGGGTCTCTTGTGAATAATCTAAACCTTCTGCATTAAATCCTCAATAACAGAAACACTTCTCGAGCACTTATTCTGTACCAGCCATTCTCCAAAGTGTTTTATATGATTGTCTCATTTAATTTTCATAACAACTCCCATTGACAACTCCCATTATCCAGACCTTTCTATTCTTAACTCTCTTCTATTTTCTCTTTTTGTCTGTCCAGTTTAGGAGATATATCTCTCTCTTCACTCTCTTTTCAATGTCCTAAGCTTTCTTGGCCCTCAGTCCTTTTTTTACATCCTTTGGGCAAAAAGCATTGATGACTGTTTACCTTCTTTGTGCACCGCTTCTAAGCACAGCTGAAGAATATCCCATTACTGGGCAGTCCTCTGCCAGGTGAGTCCTAACTTCAGCTGGGCTGGCAGTACTACTGGTGAGCAGTTCTACTTACTATTTATTTTACTGGTTTCCTCTAACCCAAGCCCTTACTCTGTATCCTCACTTTCAGTACATCATCCCTCTTTTGACGTCACAAATAAATAGAAGTCATTAGTCTGGAACTATCTAACTTTTAACTTTCCACCACCAAATCTATAAACCTGTTTTGGAACTTTAAAAAAATTCTGCTACAATGGATAAAGCCATTTAAAGCCAGTACTTTCACCTGGGCTTTGACTCTCTCAGTACTAGTGTAGTCAGAAAAGTTACACCATTGGTTATTCTTTCTTTGTTAGGCATCTTTAACTTCTCCTTCTCTGCTGGATTCTAGCCATCAGCATTTAGGCATGTTTTAACCTCTCTAGCTTTTAAACCAACAAACAAACCAATACACTTAGTCTCAGTATTTCCCTGTAAATAATATCCCTCTCCCCCTTGTTAAAACCAAAAGGTGGGTAGAATCACTGCCTCTTGGCTCACTGTTTATCTATTCCCCTATTTCAGTTTGGCTTTCTGACTTATCCATTTCGATGAATACTTGTTGAGAACCCATTGTGTGAGACCTACTTACCATAAAATGGCAGGTACAAGAGACTGATAAAAGGCCAGTGTGACTGGAGCACAGAACATAAGGGGAGGATGGTGCAAGATGAAATTGGAGAAGTAGCTAAAGATCTGCCCGTGTATAGCCTCATAAGTCAAGTTAGGGGGTTTTGCTTTTATTCTAAAACGCTTTCATATATATATGTGTATGAGAGGAGGAATAGGTGTATCAGTTTTTCTTTTG
The DNA here is from genome assembly GCF_039906515.1 of Pseudorca crassidens. Classification (NCBI taxonomy): domain Eukaryota; kingdom Metazoa; phylum Chordata; class Mammalia; order Artiodactyla; family Delphinidae; genus Pseudorca; species Pseudorca crassidens. Next base: position 32,398,846 of record NC_090303.1, on the reverse strand, counting down.
AAAAAGATGATTGACTGCTCTATGGTGAATGAATTAGCTCTCAGAGTAGATGCTGGCAGACCAAACAGGAAGTTGTTACAGTAGCGCAGTGAGATGGTCCTTTGGACTAAGGAGATAGCAGCGACAGCAGTATCAATAAAGAAAAGATGATATATTCAAGAGATTTAGGAGGTAAGATCAACAGGACTTAGTGATGGTAACGATATGTGGTTGTGATGACTAAATTAGAAAAGCAAATTAAGATAACTTAAAACAGAACCTGATAATGAGTAAGCTCTCAATAAATGTTGGCTATTTTTGCTGTTGTTGTGGTGGTGGTGGCTGATTGGATGCTGAGGGGTTCTGTACAAGATGTCATTTATGACCTCCAGGGTTCTGAAATGCATAACTAGATGGATGGTGACACAGTTCTCTGAGAGAGGAGATACTGGAAATGGATCAAGGCTTTGAAGAAAGGATTATAGTTTGTGTTTTAGATAGTTTAGTGTGCAGTGCCCCTGAGACATTAAGGTATCTGATGAGTTGACAGGTCTGGAGAGTTGTGGGGTTAAAAGTATAAATTTTTGAGGTATCTGCATATAGAAGATAAACTTCATTGAAGCTGTGGAGAGTTAAGAATCTAAGATAAAGGCTGGGTAGGGAATGAGCCTGTAAAGAAGACAAAAAAGTAATGGCCAGAAGAATAGGAGGAAAATGAGAGTTTTGAGAATCGGAGAAGAAATTGTTTCAGAAGGGAGATGACAAATTTTGAAGCCTAAGAGAAGTCAGAGTAAGATTAGAGCTAGAAATGTTCAGAGGATATAGCAACAAAGAGGGGCTTATTGACTGTGATGAGAGTTGTTTTGATGGGGAGACGATGGAAGTCAGATTAGTGTGAGTAGGATATGAGAAAATTGAGACAGTTCATTTGAGATTTGGCCCTGAAGGGAGTGAGGGAATCAAATAAAGGCTTTTTAAATGGAAGATGTATGTGTGTTTAAAAACTAGTAGGAAGAATTCATTTGAAATGGCGAGGTTTAATATATGTGAAACAGAATGGGTGATTGATAGATGATTCCTGAGATGAAGTCCAAAAGTAAAGGTGAGTAATCTCCTGTGGGAGGAGGATGGTTCCTCTTCCATAGGAGTGGGAAGGAGTACATAGGAGTGGTAGGTACATAGGTGGGTGTGTTTGGAATCAAGAGAATGAAGGAGTTCCTATCTAGAGGCTTTTGTTTTCTCTGAAAAGTAGGAGATGAGATCATCTGCTAAAATGAAGGAGGAAGAAGATGAAGCTGGAGGTTGAGGAAAGTTGTTTTTGTGAAGAATAGAAATGGTATGAGGGCTGGCAGTGTGGTTTTGTTTTGTTGCTGTTTTGGCCGCACCATGTGGCGTGTGGGATCTTAGTTACCCGACCAACCAGGGATCAAACCCATACCCCCTGTAGGAGTCCTAACCACTGGACCGCCAGCAAATTCCCACTATCTAAGTCGTCGTCGTCGTCTTTTTGTTTTTTGCCACACCGCACAGCTTGTGGGATGTTAGTTCCCTGACCAGGGATTGACAGCAGTATTTTTTGAGGTTAATTATCATGAACTTATAATGAATATTTATCCTTAACTTGGCCTTCAAAGCCCTGTCATAAAGGTTCTATGACTCGCTTCCCTTCCTACTCATGCCTCAGTTCTTTCTTTTTTTTCTTCTTTAAGATTTTTTCATGTGGACCATTTTTAAAGTCTTTATTGAATTTGTTACAGTACTGCTTCTGTTTTATGTTTATGGGGTTTTTTTGGCCCCGAGGCATGTGGGATCTTAGCTTCCCCAACCAGGGATTGAACCCGCACCCTCTGCATTGGAAGGCAAAGTCTTAACCCCCAGTGAAGTCCCTCAGTTCTTACTTTAAAAGCCACTTCTTCCCTGAATGTCCTAGATTATGTCAAGCCCCTCTATTACATATGCTCTTACAGCACTCTATTCCTTTCTTTCATGCATTTATCAGCTCTATAAAGGCAATAAACACTGTTTAGTTTATTGCATGTCTTTGCTACTAGGCTCTAAGCTCCATGAGGGCAGGGACTGTGTTTGGCTTGTTCAGCTGTATTGCCAACATCTACTACATAGGTGCTCAAATATTTGTTAATACAATAGTTGATATCATATGTATGGTTGATAACACCTACAGGATGAGTGGACAGAGGATCTGGGTAGCATCAACATTTTAAAGGATAGGCAGAAAAGTGCATTGGCGATTAAGGTGTGGGAGGAAGAAAGCAGAGAATAATGTCATTGAAACCAAGATTAAGTTACAAAGGAGAGCCAGGTGGGAGTATCCAATGCTCTAGGGAGGTCAAAAAAGAGATTGTCCAGTGGGTTTGAAAATTGGTGGTTTTAGCAAGTAAGGTTTTAATGGAATGGGGGGGGAAGCAAATTTTAGAGGACAAAGCAGGGACAGAGTGGGGAGTATATGGAGAGGAAACTGCCCCCTTTGTGGCCCAGGCTTTCCCAGATGGTATCAATGTTCTGCTAAACTCTATAGTATCTAGTGCATACTGTCATCATGACACCATATGTGTGTTGAATAAATGAGTACAGAAGCACATCTTAAGAGAGACATGATTGTATTAAAATTACCTTCTGAGAAGAAGGGGGACAGTCAAGATTTGGGAGATGCAAGAACCAGGGTAGCCCCAAAAGCCTCTGACCTTTTTCTAGGACACTGCCTTAATTGCACCTCAGCTCTGACTACTTGCAGTCTGTTTCTCTTTCAGAATTTCAGATCTTGGAGAGAGAGGATCTGATAGATGTAGTTTGGGTTAAATGTTAATCCTGTGAATAAATTATCCTAAGCAGAATAGGGCCATGTAGCACAAACATGATCTTGAAAGGCCCATGTATTGAGGCCATTTCCTGAGAAGGAGGAATTGTAAGTCAGGTGGCTACTCCAGTTGGCATCTACTGCAAAGATTCATATTAGTGAAATCACTGATAAATTTTTTAGTACATAATATAGCATATAATTTAGTTACATTCTGTTGAGCTGTCAAAAAATGTGGTTGATTAACGTTTAAGAGAGACACTCTTAAGAATATGCCATCTTATTTCAGGTTAGCTTACTGGAAAATGGTGTGCCAGGATTAAATGAGTTCTGCCTTAGACCTTCTCTTTGAGTTGCAATTAAATTGGATCACAATTTAATATTACACTAAGCTATTACTGTGAAAAATTATTTTAAAATGGTTTTGTGTCTTCTGTAAAACTTCTTTTAGCAATTTTGCCTTTAGTCACTCATTGCTTTAGGAAGCAGTGTGCTATAGTGGAAATAACATGCACGTTGGATTCAAACAGATTTCTGGTTTTGAATTCTGCTCTGTCTTCTTACTATTTGTGTGACGTTGAGCAGGTCGATTCTTCAGGCTTTTATGTTCTTATGTGCACAATGATCATAATATCACACTGAATCTACCTTACTGATGTTGGGACTAATGAGAGAGAGAATGTGAAAACTCTTGATAAATTATTCAGTGTTACACAGATATTGTTGGTATTGTTATTATCACAGTGAATCTGCTGGGATTCTTGGTTACCAGCAACAGAAACCATTCTGTCTTAAGTAAAAGTAATTTATTGCAAGGGTATCGGGAACTTACGCCATTCACCGTAGGCTGGAAGATGAGCAGTCCTGGCAGACAAGCCCAGGGATTCTTTGGTAGCTAGGCTGCAGAAACCCTGGAGTCAAGGTTACAATGCAGGAACAGCCTTGACGACTTGCTGGTGCCACCATAAAGACATCCCGTCGTCCCACAACACACCGCCCCATCTTTCTGTCATTCACCCAAGATTCAAAATCCTGGAAGTAGGTATCTAATTGGTTGGCCTTAGATTGTTTGCCAGATTAGGGCTCTGCTAAGGAGTGAATAGAAGAATTATCTGATTTACTGGTTCCATAACGAGAGGCAGGCTCTGAGAATTGCCCTCTCCCCAAGATAGTTCATAATGAACATTTTCTCCAGAAATGAGAGTTCGGGGTGCTAGGAGGCAGGGGAAATTGGATGCTAGATTGCCAGAATCCACAAATATCCACTCAGACCTATACCTTAGGTTGTCCAATGCAAACATGCACGCTCTTATTCTGTCCTATAATTTTCTTTTTCTTTCGGTACGCGGGCCTCTCACTGCTGTGGCTTCTCCCGCTGCAGAGCACAGGCTCTGGACGCGCAGGCTCAGCAGCCATGGTTCACGGGCCCAGCCACTATGTGGCACGCGGGATCCTCCCGTACCGGGGCACGAACCCGTGTCCCCTGCATTGGCAGGCAGACTCTCAACCACTGCGCCACTGGGGAAGCCCTGTCCTATAATTTTTTAAAAAATTATATATATATATATATATATATATCACCAATTAAATTTTTTCACTTACCATATCTAACTCCAGGATCACTTGGTGATATCCATTCCTTCTATAGGCATTTTTAAGACCCTAAGGGTATATGTAATAATAGATTCTTTATATGATCGTGGAGGGGAAAGGAAACTAGTTAAAACTTAGGTAAATATAAAAGCAAAGATGAAAATAAAAGTAGAAGCCACATTCATTGTCTATTATTTGTTCATTGTTGTGTTTGTGACTTCTTCCTTCACTGGCTATTCCTATTCTTTGTCTTTAGCCAACCCCTTAAGGTTCTTTATCTGATGGGGTGACCGGGTCTTTTATTCCTAGGTATCTTGAACCTTTGGTCTTGCCTGTATAGGGTTACTTCAGTCTTACATTAACATTTACCACTGCAGTTGGCAGTACTAGTGTTGGGTCTGGGATTTGATTTTATGCTACTTAAAAGCTGATTAGTTAGCCTGTTGCTGTTTAATGGATGCTGGCAGAAAACATGAGACCCCTAGGTCAGAGAGAACAGACTTGATTGTTCACAGCATCACCAGCATCAGCATGTATGCATCGGTTCCCCTTGCCCCACAAGTACTATGAGGGTGACATGGTGGGACCCAGATGGATGTTAGGGTTTGTGTTGCAGCTAAGGAATAAACAGTAAGGAATCTGCCACTTTTATAGCAAATGATAGGCAGGCTTGCTGTTTATCCTGGAGGGGAGACATTATCTCACCCTATGGTCGCTTTCTGCCAACAAAACCCTGAGAAATGATGGCCTGGGTAAAAAGTGGTAGAGCCTTGCATTCTTGGCATGTCCAGGAAGATATGCAGGAACTCGAGACCCGTAGATAACTGTCTCTCCCAACAACCAGGAGGTATCCAGGGGGGTCCCCGAGTTCCAGTCATCTTCTGTCCCATGGAGGAAGAGCAACAACTTTTTTCTTGGTGGCCAGGATCAGGCGCCTACCCAAATGTAATAACTTTTTACCCAGTGGCATGAGGAGGCCAAAATGGCCAGGTCACAGTCTTAACTGTCAATTCTGTGGAAATGTTGTTATACCTCTTGATTAAATGATTCTTCTTTTGTGTCGCCAAATCTCTAAACTGCTAGCAGAACCCACCTCCAGAAAGACTAATTGCTGAGATAAGAAACAAAATTTTTGTAAATGAATCCTTAAGCATATTAGTGAGGGGAGCCTCTTCCATGCCTTGGTTGCCAGGCTAGTTCTGGCTAGAACCCATTCTATCTATACAGATTAAGTGAAACCACTTAATCTGTATAGATAGAATGAAAATGGATTGAAAATGGATTCAGCTGCTTAAAGAAAACGGTTTGAAAACCACTCATCTGAGGCTTTTCCCTGAAAAGAGAATAAACGGTGTGTGTCTTTCTGTGTCTAAGCGGTGTTGAGAACAGAGGATTTGCAGGGGTGGTCTTAAGCACAGCCTCATCTTCCAACTTAATTTACTAGAAAAGCACTGCATATAGGGGATTGCCAGGTAGTTGCCCATCTGTCAATAGGGTGTTCTATTATGTCTCAGTTGGCTATTGATCTTTACATAAACTCCCTGAGTTGAGAATCTCAAGAGCTGAATGGTAGAATTCCGGCACCAAATCCCCTCACAAAAGTTGGCTGGACAAAGTACTGTGAGTTCGAATTCCCAGGTTTGCTTTGTCTTTTAGTTGTTCTGTTTTCTTACTGGCACAGGGAGTGCTTTGTTCTATCTTAAAGGCTGACAAGGCAGCCGCTATCAATGACTGTTCCTTTTTGTAGCCTCTGAAGAACAGTTGAAGAGGTTATTTAAATTTTTACTCCAGAAAGCTCTGGAATGGGTTGATACCTCTTAAGTTAACTCTAGACTGGAAGGTCATTTCCATTTCTCATCTTAAATTTTTCTCAGCCAAAATGTCATGCATAGCTCTCCGGATTGTCTGCAGTGAACCAAATGACAGCACTCCATCTAATTCCATACTAGCAACAGAAAATCCCCCAAATTTGTCTGTTATGAACCCTCATTATTAAATTCCCACATCTGTAATCCCCCTGTAAATTAAAATTAAGGCAATTGAAAGGCAAAAGTCTGCTCTCCCTGGTTTCTTAAACTCCTCAGTCTCAGCCAGAAGGCATTCACTTAAGTGTTTGGGTCAAGTCAGGGTAACTTCTTCAGCAGCTTCAGCGTAGGCTGTCTTCCATTGGAATAGATTAAGTTAGTTTAGCACCTCCAAAGCTGAACGTCTCCAATTTCAAGGTAGTTTGCGTCACATGTTTTCAGTATGTCAAAGGGTCTCTGGGACTTTTAAGATTAGCATAGTGTCACCCCCACCCCTACAAACCTGAAAAGATACAAGCACATCTACTCTCTCTACAATAAATAGTGCATATGTTGACACATTATTATACAGTCCTAACCCACCTTATTGTTCCCAGCCAAAAACAGATAGAAACTTCGTTTCTGGAGGAACAGGGTTCTCAAAGTAAGAAAATCTTGGCTTTTGGTTTTGACAGCTTACCAGTCTGTGTCAGCTCTCTGTAATTGATAGACCCTAAGTAAGACTAAACTCAGCTGGGAGGAATCACTTATCAAGAGGCCAATAGGGACACTATGTTTACTGGATAGGGAAGGAATTTCACATATGCATAATAATGTTTCATTGGCATATGATACATTGTTTCTCATGGGCAAAGTGTTAGGTATTTGCCAGGGGGATTTCTCAGCTGCTCAGTCTCTTAGAGTTTCTTTTTTCCCCTTGTTGTCCATCCTGCATGTTTAAAGATTAATTTTCCTTTCTTTTTGAACCCTGTGGTCCTGGCAGAAATGATTGAGTTTTGTCTAGTGACAAACTCTTCCCTCCCTTTTGGGAGGAGAGTGATCCACGTTTGTAACAGGCAGTTGTGCAGAGCACAGTTTGTGGCCTTGAATTCTCTACAGTTCTAATCCTCCTGGTTGTTCTGCACCTTTGTGTCCTCATTAGAAGCCTCACCTCCTGTGAAATTCCTTATATATATATATATATATATATACATGTATATATTTAAAATATATTGAAGTATAGTTAATTTACAATGTTGTGTTAGTTTCAAGTGTACAGCAAAGTGATTCAGTTTCTTTATATACATTAATCCTATCTCTTGGAAGAGCCTTTTCTCTATTCCCGTCCGTTTGTCTCAGCTGGAGTGTGACCTTTAACAGATTCCTCTAAGGCCTGTGGCCCTTTACAGTGCGCTCCTCAAAACCTTGCCTTTCTTCATTTTTTGTTTTCTAGGCTTTGGAAACTTGGTGGTAGCAGACACATTCCTTTCTGTTACCTATTTGTGTCAAAATGGGCTGTGTCTTTGTGTCTCTTCCTTCCAGATAGCCCCAGCTGAGTTATTAACCTGTTTTTAAATTGAATACTTTCCTATCCTGTAGAGCTAACATTGTATAGATCAAATGCCTCTTTTCCTTTTGGGCCCAGATGTTTTCCTAACCTACTTCTACTAGTGCCTTTCAAAGTCTATAGATTTTGCCATGGTGGAAAATAAGAGGTCTCTGTGTTCAGGATTACTGCCAACCCTTACCACCCTCAGTAAGGTAATTTTAATTATGGGGAAGCCCAGCATCTAACTTAGGTCTGGACTATGTCTGAATTATTTGGCTTCCCTTAAGGAGTCCTACTACTGTCCCTTAGTCTTATCTCCACAAACTTCCCATATACGTTGCACTAGAGCATATACCTTGCCTGTTTTCCCACCAGATCACCTTCCAGATTATTTAACAATGCATGAAATACTCTATTGCTGCTCTTCTTTTCCCTTTTCAAATCAATCTGAACTTACTGTAATCACCTACTATAATTGTCCCAGCCTTTGAGGTCAGTCCTTTAATTATGTGTTTGATTTCTTACCTTTAGCTTTAAAAGAAATCTTATAAAAAAATTCCAGGACCAAGCTTCTTTCTGAGAGAAACGATTTAGTCTGCTCCTGAATTCTTTCTTCCTTCACTATATCTCTTTGGTCCATATTGCTTTTGTATAAATAACAATAAAAATAACTTTTTTTTTGTTTCCTAATTTCGTCTTTTAAAGAACAGTTATACCAAAGTTTGTCTCCTTTCCCTTTCAAAGCTGTTTGGCCTAGCTTGTCATACATATGTTCCCCTTAAGGAAGGAAATCCCCTTTTCCTTTATTAATCTAGGTGTGTTCCTTTGTTTTTCTTCAACTTTCCCACTTGCCTTATTGTGATTATACATGTGTTTAAGCCCAGTGCTGTTTTCCTTGCTTTTCTGAACAAAGATGATTTCTAAAGAGGCCTTTTAATTTTTTTTCTCTTAACCTTTGGGTTTATTATGGCTTTGTTGAGACTTTTCTAGTACCTCAATCCAACATGATGATTTACCCTATATAATAAGGGTTCCATTTTCGTTTATCCTTTCAGTGATTTAAATCCACCACCCAACTATAGTTGAATCTACAGTCTACCCGGGGATTTGTACCCAGGGTCAACTTGAAATCACGCTGGGAGGGACTGATTGCAGAACCTTGTTGACAAGCTACATAAATCCAAAGGTTAGTCATTCCTCAGTCCTCTCCTTGGGATACAATAAAGAATAGAATTGGGACAGCTGCTTGCATGCCTCCTACTAACGCCAGCACATATTGTTAAAAGCTAGAACCTCATGCAATGCTGTGGAGCTTTCAGGAACCTGAAGTGCCTTTGCAGTCCTGTCTGGCAAATACATACAGAGAGCAAAAGGTTATTCCACTAATGCATGCCTAAAATGCTTGCCTGTTTTGAGGTCTTTCCAAACCAAAGGACTCTTCCCTCAAAAGTGTCTAATACTTGCAAACACTAAAGTAGCACCGAAGTTTCTGTTTGCCTCTGAGTGTCTATGCATATGGATTTGAGGGGCCCTCTTCTTCTTCTGGTTCTAAATATTTGAGCAGTAAAGGTAGGAGACAGATAAATTAATGGTGATGAGAGACTAGTGAACATGGCGTTGAGTTGAGCATAAAATGGGCTTCCTCTTCTTTTTCCCCTTAACTAAAAACTTACCCAGTCTGAGGCAGAGCAGCTGAGGAATGGGAACAGTCCTCTCCTGCCATAGATAGGGGCAAGCCTCCCAATGAATTACGTTCTACTTTGGGGGCAGATTAATGGAAGAAGAGTGAGCCAGGAGGCCTGGCAGTGTGTGGTCAGTGACCTCTGCCATGCTCTTGCTCATCCTGTAGTCACTCTTCGACAAGCGACAGTTGGAGGAAAGGACTGAAACTTCCTTCCCAGTACTTACCTTCCCCAGAGGAAGAGAGAGTACTTCATGACAGAGAAATCTGTTGTTTCTCAAATTGATATGTTATCCCATTTTTTCAATTATCAAATCTCTCACCACATTTTTTAAATTAAACTTTTTTTTTAGAGCAGTTTTAGGTTTAACAGAAAAATTGAGCAGAAAGTGCAGTTTTCATTTACCCCTTTGTCCCTCCCCCTCGCCCCAGTTTCCCCTATTATTAACATCTTGTCTAAGTGTGGGGCATTTGTTACAATGGATGAGCCATTGTTACATTATTGGTTCACTCTTTGTGTTGTACATTCTGTGGGTTTTGACAGGTGTATAATGACATATATCCACTGTTAGAGTATCACACACAATAATTTCACTGCCTTAAACATTACCTGTGCTCCACCTTCTCACCACATATGTGAAATGGTATCTTTATCATATGCCAAATGCCCATTATTGTGGATCCCTCACATTTCTTAGGTTTATTTCTCAACATTTAATTATTTTGTTGCTGCTATGACTGGGATTTTTATTTCTCTCATTTGTGTGTTTTTCTAATGGCATATTACTCACATCTAATTGCTTTTTCATGTTTATCTTATTTGTCTAGCCACCTTACTAACTTTTCATATTAGTTCTACAAGTGTTAAATTGATTTATCTTTATTTCCTTAGTGATATGGCTAAAAGTTCCAGAACAATGTGACAGGGTGTGTGTGTGTATATTTCAAACTTGAATGAGAATGTCTCTCCTGCTTCACTAGTTTGCTGTTGATTCTGATGAATGACCTTCAACATACAGACACATCATTTTCTTTATTAAAGAATCTCAGGAAATGAATTTTTAATTTTATCAAACACTCTTTTGCCCATATATTGAAGTTTTTCTTTTTTTGACCAAGCCTCACGGCATGCAGGATCTTAGTTCCCTGACCAGGGATCGAACCCGTGCCCCCTGCAATGGAAGCACGGGAGTCCTAACCACTGGACCACCAGGGAATTCCCTGAAGTCCTTCTACATGAAAATTTTCTCTTTTAACCTGTCAGTATGATGAATTACATTTATAGAATTATCATTCTTGAACCCTTCTTGCATTCCTAGAACAATACCCTGCTGGATTCAGTTTGCAAATACTTGACAGATCTGTAAATGAGACACCTAAAGGAGGAAAAAGTCCAAAGAAAATGTGACCAAAATAGCAACCGACAGTTTAAAAAAAAAAAAATGAAGACAGCAAGGAAACATAATAAATAGTATTTAAAAAGATGGCATATGTAAGATGAAACATAAGTTATCAGTAATAAATAGGAGGGATTCAACTAAACCCTACTAAAAATAATTATTAGATGGTGAGAACTTCAGACTAAGTTACACAAAAATCTATGCTGTTTATAAGAGACTAAAGATTCAGAAGCTGAAAATAATAAATACAAAGATATAATTTTGGGAGGACATAAACAGAGAAATTGCAAGGTTTTTTGGTTTGTTTAATCCAGTGAAGATGTATTGTTCAAAAGGTAGTTTTGTTTGTTTTGTTTCTCTTCCATTCACCTAGGACTTGTTACCTCTCATTCTCCAGATCACCTGAATCTCTGTCTCTTCCCATTTCCTGTCTTTGCATACACCTCTTCCCCAGAGGATTGATAGCAGGAGGGACCTCTGCCTTTAGGTCGGTCTCATTTCTTGTTGAATAGGACCTATTAATCTATTGTAGTCCAGTCAAGTAAATGCACCATTTGGATATAAAAGATTGCTCCCATTTCACCTCCTCCTACTCGCCACACACAACGTTACTATCTGGCCAGAGATTAATCTTAGACTAAGAGTAAATTGTACAAAGATCCCTCTGATTTCTCTAACTTCCTTCAGTGCCTGTAAATTCACTACACTAACTTTCCCCATTCCTGAGTATGCCTTGGAAAGGTTTTTTGCTACATTTCAGTTTAGCTTTACATTTTTTGGAACTTCGCATCAGCAGCCATAGGTCCCTCACCTATCTAATTTGCTTGCTATTCTGTCAGTATTCTTTCTTCCTCTCCCTCCTTTTTTCCTTCCTTCCCTCCCTCCTCCCTTTCTCTTTCTTTATCTTCAGCAACTTGATCAGCTTGTTTTGATAGTAACCAAATAGTTGGCTTGGTTTTGCTACCTGGTATTTTTGGGTGCAGCAAAATCACCTGAGAGCTATGCCTGTTCTGTACCCCCTCCCCAAATAAAAGGAAATAAAAATTTAAGACACTGTTGGAGTAATAGTAGCTTTAACTATAATCTGCATATAATTTCTAAGCAATAATCTATAGGCCTTATAAAAAAATATTTAAGTAAGCTGTAAGAGTGAAATGTTCATCCCTTAGCCCATTAATTGGGACCCATTTCTTTTCTCATTCTAAGCATTACCGTCTTATTTGGGTTTTTTATTCATGAAGTAATAAAGTAGGAAATAGCAGTGATTTATCTATCAGAAACTATATCAGTAGTTTTAGTAAAATACTTAAAATTTGGAAAATGCCATATCCTCTGAGCTCTTGAGCCATTATTTAGTTTTGTGAGTGAAATTACTCTGAAAATATTATTTACCTCATATTCCCAGTGCCTAAGAGGGTGCTTTACAAAATTTTTTCTGAGCCCAAGCTGTATGTTATCTTTAACTTCATTAAAAAATTGAAATTTTATTTGATAAAAAGGACATTTCTTTTTCCTTGGAATTCATCTTTAAGGGTTCCAGTAAATCTTAAATTTTTTCCTTAATATACCCCATTTTTCCAACATTTTAAGTGTATAATCTAGATCTGCCTTCTTTCAGTAACCTAGAGCGACACATTTTGGCCTAGGTCAGAAATCACAATTTAAAAGTGGCTGCTATCCAGGTCCCATCAGAAGTGCATTTTAGAGAGATGTTATTTAAGGAGAGAGTGCTGAATGGACATTTGGTTCATCCACTCTGTATATTCTGAGTTGTTTCTGTTGCAGGTTAGATCTATGAAGGCAACTTTCTTGGAAAATGCAGTGTGCACCTGCATTTTATCAAGGACAATTTTTAAGAAGCAGATTGTTATATTTGAAAAACCATCAAGGACATTGCCATTAGGTCATTTAATGTCCCCATAAAATCTCACCATGAGAAATATCTTAGAATTTATGTCAGAAAAAAAATTTGGCTTCCCCCAAAGATTAGTAGACTACTTTTTTTCTGATTATAAGATCTTTTTTTTTTCCTGACTGTTGAGAAGCTAAGTGCCAAATTTTGATACAGCAAACTCATGACAGCAACTCTGTAAGTCCTTCCTAAATAGGTTTTATATTAAAAACAAAATCTGTGCTGGAAAAAGACTGGATTTAAATACAAAATAGAGATAAAGCATTTGGCAAGTGCCTGTTTTATATCTTGGCTAAGCCATGCCCATTGAACCCCTTTTAATTTTATTTATTTCTCTCTTGATTAGAAAACATTGTGTGATGTGATCCTTATGGTTCAGGAAAGAAAGATACCTGCTCATCGTGTTGTCCTTGCTGCAGCGAGTCATTTTTTTAACTTAATGTTCACAAGTAAGTATCTTAAGATAAAGCAGAATAATTTTTCTATGAGAATTAGGTGGGGTCTAATTGAAAATATGCCATTTTTCCCAGTTTTAAAAGCACTTTAAGTCCACAGAACAGTGAAGAGATTGAAGAGTGGTCATGGTGATGGTTGATCAAAGGAAAACTGTCCTTTCGTTAGCCCTAAAGGCCTGAAGTCTTTATTAATGGAGATATAGCTTCTGCTTGAATACCAGGTTTTTTTCTTAACCTCTGGTGGAAAGGCAAAGGAGCAGATAAGTCTTATGGCATTTTATCTAGCAAGTTAAACTAAAGCAAAATGAAATACATTATACTAGAAAGAACCCTAGTTTGGAGTTGAGAATTGGGTCCAAGTCCTGGTTCTACTTAGTACTGCTCGTGAGCTTGATCAGGTTATATAATATATCTGCCTCAAGTTTTCTCTTTAGTGCTCTGGCTACCTACCAGGGTTTTGGGGAAGAATGAGAGCTTTGCTAGTGAAAGCTGACTATACATATAATTGTCATTGTTCTTGTAGGTTTGTTCCAGCTACATCAGAGGCATTTTGCCCATAACAATTTAAGAGAATGCTACCAAATTAATTTAGGAGTTGGGGAAATATTAAATGCATTTTTATGTCTCTCTGTTCATTTGGGCTTTTTTTTTTAGAAGTACACTAATTCACTAATTTCTTAAATTATTTTAAGGCACATGTCAAGTATGGAGAATTAATTTGCATTTATTATAGGAATGTGTTGGGCTTTCTGAGGTATTTTCTTTCAGGGAGGTCTCTGTCCTGTTATTTTTCTCCAACATTTAACACAGCCTAGAATGATCAGGTTCTTCAGTTAAACTCAGGGTAGTACTCATGCCATTTATGTTTCTTCTCTTTGTATTAGCTAACATGCTTGAATCAAAGTCCTTTGAAGTGGAACTCAAAGATGCTGAACCTGACATTATTGAACAACTTGTGGAATTCGCTTATACCGCTAGGTAAGTTAAGGATCGTTTCTATTGTGGAGGAGTAAGGTCGGGATCTGCCATGGCAAAGCGTTGTTGTAACAAATTGGTGTGCTCCAGAGTCTTCAGAATGAAAAACTACACGGATGGTAGGGGCGGGGTTTGAGGATCCTATGCCATACTAATTCAAGGGCTGTAAAGTTTAATTTTTTGTTTAATTTCGGGGGCTAGAAGGATACATTCTATGGTAGCATTATTTAAGTAATAAATTGTAGGAAACTAACATTCACTTTAACTTACTTACAGAATTTCTGTGAATAGCAACAATGTTCAGTCTTTGTTAGATGCAGCAAACCAGTACCAGATTGAACCTGTGAAGAAAATGTGTGTTGATTTTTTGAAAGAACAAGTTGATGCTTCAAATTGTCTTGGTAAGAAATGAGATTCCTATTTTTTAAAACAAAAAACACCGTTAATGTATATTTTAATAAAGAAAAAAAGCGTGGTTATAAGTGTCCTCATTTAATCTTTTTTTACCCTCATTTAATCTTAAAGGTGTTGTCCAGTACAAAATTTTCTAGTAATATATTTTATTTTATTTATCTATTTTTAACATCTTTATTGGAGCATAATTACTTTATAATGTTGTGTTAGTTTCTGCTGTATAACAAAGTGAATCAGCTCTATGTATATACATATCCCCGTATCCCCTCCCTCTGCGTCTCCTCCCACCCTCCTTATCCCACTGCTATAGGTGGTCACCTAGTAATATATTTTAAGAGGAGGTTAGGGAGGTACATATTAACCTGGGCAGAAACAAGCCATAAAATACCGTATCAACATTTTCCAAAATAAAAAATAGCCTCAGTAATGAGTTTTTGTGTGTTTAGGAAAACGAGTAATGATTTACTTCAGAAATGACAGAATGATTCAGTATTAAAAAACCAAACATAATATACTATACTAACATGCTATAGGAAAAAAATACTTAAAATCATAGCAACAGATGCTGAAGGCACTTTTGTGTTTTCAGTACCCATTCCTAATGTTTAAAAAAAACTCTTAAACTAGAAATAAAATACCTAAGTTAACCTGTATGTGTCTGAAACCTAAAGCTAATATTCTTTGCATGGAAACGTGCTACCGTTCAGCTTCGTGCTGAAGATTTCCACCAGTGTAGTCAATCAAAAAAAATAAATAAGGTAACAATAAAAGTTTCCTTATCAGGCATAATCATAACAGTAGTTTGTTGGCTAATTTAAAATTTCATTAACGCAGTGAGTGGTTAAACAAGATTATATCTGCCGTAAAGGTGTTATTTTAGTGTAACATAAAAATATACCAATCTGCCAATCTGTGACTGTAAGACCAAGTCTGTGATTTGAATGCAGATCCATTGTCTGTCTTACCTAAGTCACATCAGTAATATATTATCTATGATTTTTTATTTTTAATTTCCTTAAAACGAATTGATAACTGAGCAAGACAGTCTGATTATAGAATCCCTCTAGAATTTTGCAGTGTTTTCCCCGATTTTATCCGTTGTCCTGGTCATGCTTAATTTGAGCTGTTTTCAAGTCTGTTGTAAACCTTAGAATTAGGTTTCATAGAAGCAACTGCTTTCTTTTCACATTCATATTTTATTGATCTGCATGATATTTAATTGAGTAGCATAATTACAACAAAATCAACTGCCAAAAGTTAGTTAAAAAACAAATACTGGTTCTTGGTGAAAATATCATTTCCCTGGTGGGAACATAAATGTTCAGGTGTAGCAGACTGAGCACATAGCATGCCATGGCATTGGTCAGTACATTTAGAAAATGACAACTAGTCTAACTCACTAGCAGGCATCAGTTATGAGAACCTTTATGGTTATAAATACGAAAGTGTCAAAACTATCTGAAGACAGCATTGAAGTTGAAACATGGAAAATCAAAGCTAATAAACTAAAATAAATTTAACTAATGACTTTGAATGCCGGCCTGCCACAAGATCATATACAGTAATCTGGTTTTATTTAGCAGAGGTTGGCAAACTTCCTATAAGGGCCAAATAGCAAATATTTTAGGCTTTGTGGGCCATGTGTCATGTGTGGTCCTTGTTGCTCCTCTTCCTACTTCTCCCTCTCCTGCTTCTCCTCTCCTTCCCCTCCCCCCTTTTCTCCCCACTTCCCCTTTTTTCACAACCCTTCAAAAATATGAAAAACGTTCTTAGCTGCTGACCCTACAGCTAGATGTGGGCTGCTGGATTTCGCTCATGGACAGTATTTTGCAGACTCCTGATACAGAACATTAATAATCAATTAAGGGGGATCTTCCCTCCTAAAGAGAAAATAAGATAGCTGAATGGAAAATATATGGGATTTCTATGAAAAAAACTGTTAATTACATTGAAGATCATTAAAAAATGTAAGTGGAGATCTATGTCATGTTCCTAAGTGGAACTCCTCCATGTTGCAGAACAAGCAACTGTCCCTAATGTAATCCAGAAATTCAGCAATCCTAATTGAAGTCATATCAGGATTTTAAAAAAGTAGAATGTTATAAGCTTATTTTAAATTTATTTACAAGAGAAAATGTTATACCAGTAGCCAAGAAAAGTTTGAAAAAACACTGAAGGGGGCCTGTCCTACAAAGTACCAAATTCAGCCACACATAAGAGAGTATATTGGGATAACAATAGACAAATCAATGGAAAAGAAAAGGACCCAGATTTATGAAATTTATTGTCGCATTTTCCTAGAGTCATACTTAATCTTTAATGTATATTTGTTTGTTTGTTTTCTAAGGTATTCATCTTTTATTCATTTGTTTTCTTTCTGTGTTCAGGTATAAGTGTGCTAGCAGAGTGTCTAGACTGTCCTGAATTGAAAGCAACCGCAGATGACTTTATTCATCAGCATTTTACTGAAGTTTATAAAACTGATGAATTTCTACAACTTGATGTCAAGCGAGTTACACATCTCCTCAACCAGGACACTCTGACTGTGAGGGCAGAGGATCAGGTGACTAAACTGGCTTCTCACATTTTTCTTAGTAAAAATGTCCCTATGGATTTCTTATGCTTCATTTTTGGATACATGACAAAGAAAAGAATCATATTGGGAGAGAATGTGTTCTTTACACTAATTCCAAATTCTGTTTCATAGGAAAAATAAGTTTTGGGTGCTTGTAGGGGCTGACTCTTTGAGAGACCGGCCACTTGTAGAGATGCTCTTGGGTGGGTAAAACAGTGCCTCCCCCAGAGTTGTCCACACCCTAATCCTTGGAATCTGTGAATGTGTTACCTTACATAGCAGTTGAGACTCAGCAGATGTGGTTAAGGATCATGAGAGGAGGAGGTTATTGGGTGGGTCCAGTGTAATCACAAGGGTGCTTAAATATGGAAGAGGGACAGAAGAGTCAGTGTCAGAGTGATGTGATATGAATTAGACTTGGTTAACCATTGCTGGCTTTGAAGATGGAGGAAGGGCCGCAAGCCAAGGAATGCAGGTGGCTGCTAGATGTTAGAGAAAGCAAGGAAATGGTTTCTCCTGTAGGCCTTCAGGCAGCCCTGCTGACACCTTGATTTTTGCCCAGTTTGTGACCCATTTTGGACTCTGACCTCCAGAACTGTCAGATAAACAGAGGTGTAAGCTGGGTACAGGTGTTGGGAACTAGATGGGGTAACACTTTGATATGCAGACATTCACTTAAACCCTGTTTTCAGTTCCCCATCCTTCTCTGTATTTTAAGTCAGTAAGTTTGTGATAATGTGTTATAGCAGCAATAGGAAACTAATAGAGGTACAGTAAAATCGCATGCTTTTAGTTACTTTTGTTCTAGAGATAAAAGGTTTGCACTGAGCCGTATTCTTTCTCCCAGTCTTCATGGCCCAGAGTATTAGTTTTCAAGTTGACAGGTTGGACCCGGAGAACCTGAGTAGGCATAAAGAAAAAACTCAGTTATATGAGCAAAATTGACTGACATATATAGTATAGAAAGGGAAGAATAATTTTAGACTGAAGAAACCTGACAAACTTGATGAACACTACCTACAGGTTAATATCATCAGTGATATCATGTACTCTTGTGTAATGAGGATGGCATGTTACCTCTGTGTCTTCCTCCCAAAAAAACTATAACCCCAGCCTAATCGTGAGAAAAACATCAGACAAACCCAGATTGAGGGACAGTCTATAAAATACCTGATCAGAACTCAAAGCTGTCAAAAAGTCCTCAAAAACAAGGAGGGTCTGAGAAACAGTCATAGTCTAGAAGAGCCTAAGGTGACATAACCACTAAATGTAATGTGGTATCTTTTATGGGATTGTGGAACAGAAAAAGAACATTAGACAAAAACTAAAGGATTTTTTTTTTTAAGTATGGACCTTAGTTAATAAATAATGTATCAGTATTGGTTCATTAGTTATAAGAGTTTCATACTAATGTACTATTTTAACAACTGAGTGCAGGGTGTATGGGAACTCTGCACTATCTTTGCAACTTTTCTGTAAATCAAAAAATATTCCAATAAATAATTTATTTAAAAAAACAGACCAATTCTCATAAAAAATTAACTATATCAGACTTAGGGCTTATTAACACCAACCCAAAATAACTAATGTAAGTAACTCAAATGTGTGTGGTAGATGTATATGTATATGAAATAATGGGTTTGTTTTCAGTGTATTTAAACTAGTGATTTATAAATCCAATTATGTTAATAAACTTGGGCTTGTTTGGTACAGTTAAATGAATGCTACCATATTATTTTGGAAAGCAATTCTTATGTAAATATCCTGTAATTTACTTTTCATATATAGAATTTTTATATCATAAAGTTTCCAGAAAGTAAATAAGTCTGTCAATTCATAATTCAGGAATAAAATCATAGATGACCTTCATATCTCTTGGGGTAGAAGGCCTCTGAGGAAATTAACCTGTTCTCCTGGTACCATATGAACATATATTGAAACTATCATTGACCAAAAGATTTTTTTCAGTGGAAATGTACATCATATCTCCTTCCTAAAAGGAAGCTATATTTTGTTTAAAAACGATTATAGATTCAACATCCTACCTGTCATTACATTATGTAGTAGTAATTAGTTCTAAAACATGTTACCTAGAAGTAGTAGTAATTAGTTCTAAAAAACATATTACCTAGAAGAATCACTAGAGCATTGTGTAAACTGTTCTGAAGTACAGATAGTGTTGGGGATGAAAGCAAATATCTGAATAAAATATTGGGAATAAGAAGTTGTGCCTTCATGGGACTCTCCCCTTTCAACGTGAGAGTAAACATAGGTAATTGGAAGTGCTGCTGCCTTCTAAGAACTTTACTATGCTGTTTTTCTCCCCTTAGGTTTATGATGCTGCAGTCAGGTGGTTGAAATATGATGAACCTAACCGCCAGCCATTTATGGTTGACATCCTTGCTAAAGTCAGGTTTCCTCTTATATCAAAGAATTTCTTAAGTAAAACAGTACAAGCTGAACCACTTATTCAAGACAATCCTGAATGCCTTAAGATGGTGATAAGTAAGTTGCCTTAATATCCATTTATAACTTATCGTGTAGCCAGTTTCTCATGGGCTTAAAACCCTTCAGAATGGATCAGACTCGGTAGCCAGGGAGAAACACTCAAGACTTTGCCCTTCTGGATAATTAATCTATTGGGGTTCTCAACTGTCTATCCGGAGGGAACTTAGCCTCAGCCCTTATTTTATAGGAACATGTGTGATAGAAGTTTAAAAATTACTTATGCTCTGTCTCCTTTTGTGTACAATAACTTTCATTCACTTTGTTTTTTGTGTTTCCTTTTTAAAATAATTTAGCCAAGTAGTGTACTGTGATCACATTTTCTTTCTTAAAGAAAAAGGTTTGTTTGTTGCGCGTGGAGCACATTTTTTGCCACATTTTTTTTTTCCATTTACTTAATTTTTCTAGACTTGCAGGCTAAGTTCCAAACCCTCTGTAAAATGCCTCTTAATAAAATTGTCTGTACAATTAAACAATCTGTTGATTTTATTTTTTGGAAACACATTTATAGAGCCTTCCTTCTGCCTATTCCAGGATGGAGTGTTTGCCCTTTAGGCTTAAGGCACAGTTCTTGTCCTGGGACTTCCCTGCTCTGCCATACTGGGATGTTCTTTCACTCCTTTCCTAAGTTAGATTCACTATCTTCCTCAACCCCAGGTCTTCACCTTTCTTAATTCTGTTTGATTGAACATATCCTTAAAAGGTTCCTGAGAAAGAATATATGATCAACAAATATTTGGAGATTTGACAAATCTCATATCTTTATTTTATCATAAAATGTCGAAGGATAGTTAAACCGGGTGTAGAATTACGTTGAAAATCATAAGCATTCTCCATTATTTGCTAGCTTTCATTGTTGCTTTTGAGAAAACTGATGCCAGTTTATTTATTCTTCCTTGTAAGCATTTAAAATCTTTTTTTTTTAATCCCTGGTGTTTTGAAAGTTCACAGTAATGTACCTTGGTGTGCATCTTTTTTTTTTTCCTTTTTTTTAAGTTATCGTATTGGGCATTCTCTATCTTTTCAGCCACAGATTTCTCAGTTCTTTATTATTGATATTGTGATTCTTTAGGCATTGAGTCTCTAATCTTAAGTCTCTCTTGTTATCCATCTTTGCCTCTTTGTTCTATCTTCTTGGAGATAGGCTTAATTTTTCCTTCAGCACTTTTATTTTCTTTTTTTTTTTTTTTGTTGCACTGTGTGGCATGCAGGATTGTAGTTCTCTGACAAGGGATCGAACCTGTGCCCCCTGCAGTGGAATTTCAGAGTCTTGACCACTGGACCACCAGGGAAGTCCCATTAAATACAGTTATTTTATATTCTGTGTTTGATAATAACAATATCTGAAGTCTTTGAAGACCAAATGCTGCTGTTTTTTCATTGACTTATTCCTGGTGGCTTAATTCTTTGTGTTTTATAATTTTGGATTGTGAGCTTTTATATATATATATATTTTAATATTTATTTATTTGGCTGCTTCGGGTCTTCCTTGCGGCATGCAGGATCTTTAGTTGCAGCATGTGGGATCTAGTTCCCTGACCAGGGATCGAACCCGGGCCCCCTGCATTGGGAGGGCAAAATCTTAGCCACTATACCACCAGGGGAGTCCCATGAGCTTATATTTGATCGATCTTAATCTCCAGAAATATTGGGAGGTGTGGTTTGTATTCCTCCAGGTTTTCCCTGTTTTCCTTAAGAAGAGAATAGTGTTTGCTTTTGCCAAGTGCCGTGGGCCACAACAATCCAGGACTACTCTGAATTTTTCTCGGCTTATGGGTTTCTAGACTTGTAGACAGGTAAATTCAAACCTCAAACCTGTATGATCTGTCTTTATAAATTCTCGAAAGAGGGAGACTTTACCTCTGCCTGGAGGTGAAATTGAAATAGGCAGATTACTATTTCTCCTTTTTGCCATTAGACAGTTTTCTTAGCTTATCTTCATTAAAAGTATAACCAATACAAGTGATCCAGCTTTAGACAGAGCTCTCAGTTCCAACACTTGTGCAAATCCAAGACCTAATCTTATTTCCCTCATGCAGCCAATAACATCAATTTCTAGGTTTCCATTATTATCGAAAGCTCTCAGAGTAGCTCCAGGGTCTCTTAACACTCACTATTCCGGTGTTTAGTTCGCCCTCCATTTTTGGCCCTCTGATCTTAGCTATGCACTTAAAAGAATGTTTGTTTTATTCTTTCCAGCACTGTAGTAATTTTGTAGCAGAAAGTTATTTCTGAAAGTCTCAACTGTCATACTGCGGTAAGTGGAAGTTCAGCTTGTTCTTTAAACAGGCCTGAAATGTGTAGTGAATGACTGTGATATGCTGAGATAAGTATGCTCCTGCTAACTCTCCCAGGCTCTTCTTGAGTTCCCATTCATCTTAAACCAAAAACCACATGGACAGTATCCACACATGGGATAGCAGTATAGGTTTCAATTAATGTGTAATGAGCAAGAAAGCCTCTCCTAGAAGGTATTTAGAAACCTACTTTGAAACCTTAAGTTGTTTTTGGCATTCATTTGCACATTTCCTTGAAGGTATAGCTGGTTTCAGACACAAAATTAAGGAAGGAAATAAAAGAGAAATGACAACTTTCATTCCTGCCTGAGATACCCTTCTCAAGAGTGGAAATGGGCTTCCCTGGTGGTGCAGTGGTTGGGAATCCACCTGCCGATGCAGGGGACCCGGGTTCGTGCCCCGGTCCGGGAAGATCCCACATGCTGCGGAGCGGCTGGGCCCATGGGCCATGGCCGCTGAGCCTGCGCGTCCTGAGCCTGTGCTCCGCAACGGGAGAGGCTGCAGCGGTGAAAGGCCCGCGTACCGCCAAAAAAAAAAAAAAAAAAAGAGTGGCAATAAGTTTGAGTGCCCTGATTATTAAATAGTAATTAATAAATATTAATTACTTTAATAATTACTTTAATACTTACTAATTACTTCCAATTATTAAATTGGAAGTAAAGTAAAATTTCTGTCAAACGTATCACATAGCTACTACTTAATATTGTTGTGGTTTTAGGTAAGTTGACCCAATACTGTCCCCTAGTTTGGAAAAGTATTACAATATATCCATACAATGGAATGCTCTATATTTACTAAAAATATTTTAGATGAATATCTAATAATATAAAAATTTTTCATGAGTGGCAAAAGCATAAGACAGTGCATGGTATAATACCTTTTGGTTACAGTTATGGTGTCAAGGGAAAAAAGAAGAGGGTATGAAGCAAGGATATATCCTTGTGAATATCTACATTTAAGGGGTAGTAGACAAAGAACCGGGAAAGGAGAATTCACCAAGCTACTTCAACCACAGGCTGGTATCTTCTTTTTTTTTTTAACATCTTTATTGGAGTATAATTGCTTTACAATGGTGTGTTAGTTTCTGCTTTATAACAAAGTGAATCAGCTATACATATACATATATCCCCATATCCCCTTGCTCTTGCATCTCCCTCCCACCCTCCCTATCCCACCCCTCTAGGTGGTCACAAAGCACCGATCTGATCTCCCTGTGCTATGCGGCTGCTTCCCCCTAGCTAGCTATTTTACAATTGGTAGTGTATATATGTCCATGCCACTCTGTCACTTCATCCCAGCTTACCCTTCCCAGGCTGGTATCTTGATAACCAAGATGTAGGGAGTTTTAAGAAGTACAGCATAGGTTGCCGCTAGTTTCTTGAAGTACAGGGACGTGAAAGAAAATCAGGACCAAGAAGATGTCTTTAGATTAGGACTTTCATCTTTTGGATTTCACAAGTTAATAGATTTTTTGTCATGCCTCTATTTGCAAACCCTGTGTTATATTTCTGGTTTCATTGGGTAGAGAGCTGCACCTGTTTCTTCATAACATGGTGTAAGCTGTTGAAGATAAATTAGCCAGTCAGTGAAGTATTTAGTTCTTATGTGGATTCTGAGTTGATTTAGAAACAGGATACCAGGATTATTCAAGAAATCCAAACAAGTGTGGGGATTAGGCTCTTGAGCAGGAATCTTTGTTTTTTGTTACATTTTTTTCTTTTTCTTTTCCATTTTTGTTTTGTCTTGTTCTAATAAAGAACTGTGAGTTCTAAAATTCCTTGACTAGGCACAAGCAGCTGAGACTCTTCCAGGCTTTGGAGGCTGGGTAGAGCTCAGTGGAGGAAAGAAGGCCTCCCTTCTTCAGATCATCAATTACCTTCCTACCATCTGATTTAGGGTCTGCCTTTTGAGAGAAGAAGAAAAACAAAAGATGATAGGAATATAGAATAAAACTAAACTGAAAGAATTTATAACTAAAAGAAAACAAGTCATAAAAACAAAATGAAGAACACAGTCAAAACCGTAACAAAGGGGCTTCCCTGGTGGTGCAATGGTTAAGAATTCGCCTGCCAATGCAGGGGACATGAGTTTGAGCCCTGGTCTGGGAAGATCCCACATGCTGCGGAGCAACTAAGCCTGTGCACCACAACTACTGAGCTTGCGCTCTAGAGCCTGCGTGCCACAACTACTGAGCCCACGTGCCACAACTACTGAATCCTGCGTGCCTAGAGCCTATACTCCGCAGCAATGAGAAGCCCGCGCACCGCAACGAAGAGTAGCCCCCGCTCGCCACAACTAGAGAAAGCCCACATGCAGCAACAAAGACCCAACACAGCCAAAAATAAATAAATAAATAAATTTATATTTTTTTTAAAAAAACCATAACAAAGGGTCAGACTAAGTTCTTATTCAAAATTTGCAAATGACAGTACCTGACTCTCAAAGGAATAACTCCCAAAGGAATAAGCCTAAGGAGCAAGGCGTTTCTCAGGGAAAGGTGCCAGAGAGTTTGTCCCCAGCCCTGTCCTGGGAGAGAAACAGCCCATCAGTGAAGGAGCCACAGTTTGTGCTTCCTCCAGGGTTGACCTGGTTAGCCACAGTCAGCCACTTTTACCCAGTGGCCTGTTGCCTGAAACAGTTCCCTCCTGTTTCTCTCCTTCCCTGCTGCCTGTCTTCTCTTGTTGGGAGTATTGTGTTCATAGATTTCACAGTACACCTCTGCCCTATGTGGAGCCCTCACTAGAGCAGCGGCTCTCAAACCCCACAAGATCTGTTCAGGTGTAGTGTTCAATAATTTGGATTTCTGACACGTTTCCAAGTGATGCTGCTAGTCAGGGAACTATATACCTTAAGAACTACAGTCTTAGACCTAGAGTGGGAGAGGAGGGAATGAGGAAAAGTGGTTTTTATAATTGTAAAGGATTGTAAAAAGCAAACAAATGAATAATAGGAACCATATGTGGCCTGCAGAGCCTAAATTATTTGCTGTCTGGCCCTTTACAGAGAAAGTTTGCTGACCCCTGACGTAGAGCAGGCTGCTGAGTGTTCCAGCTGTTCTAATGCACAGTGCTTCTACTCATACTCTGAAATGGAAGGAGATGCTAGAAATATTGATACTGATATTCATTCACAACCTGTTTTCCAAACGTGTCCTCTCTATCTCTCTTATAAAGGCCCAACACAGCCTCATGAACAGAAGTGTTTTCTGCATGTATTGAGAATTGCTTACATTATTTTATTTTTGGATCAGTAATACTGCACATCATCTACAATTCAAAAAGGTATAAAAGGGTATATGGTGAAAAGTAAGTCTCACTGGAGGTAACCATTATTATCTTGTATATCCTTCCAAAGGTAGTCTTGAGTTTGTGCATATACAGTAATTTACTGACATATACTTGTATAAATTATGTATAAAAATATATATGAATAAAGATATAAATTTTAAAATGGTATTCCACTCTGTGTACTCTTTTATGTCTTGCTTTTTTTATTTCTTTTTTTTTCTTTTGGCTGCGCCACATGGCTTGTAGGATCTTAGTTCCTCAACCAGGGATGGAACCTGGGCTCTTGGCAGTGGAAGCCCTGACTCCTAACCACTGGACCACCAGGAAATTTCCCCTCTTGCTTTTTTTCATTCCACATTATTTCTTGGAAATCGTCTCATATGTACATGTTACCCTTCCTCATGTTTCTCAACGGCCACATACAGTATTCCATAATGTGGATATACCATAATTTTTAACCACTTGCCTGACAGTGAACTTTAGGTTGCTAAAATCCTAAAGGGGGAATTACTGGCTAAAGGGTGTGTGCATTTGTAATTTTCATAGATCATCCTGTATTGCCTTCCAGATAATTTGTACCCATCCACATCCCCACCAGCAGTGGAGGAGCGTGCTGCTTCCTTTATCATACCCTGTGTTCCAGATAGTTTGATCTTGTACAATCTGATGAGTGAGAAAGTATGATTTTAATTTGTATTTCTCTAACTAGGGCAGTTGAGCATCTCTTCGTATGTTTGAGAGTCATTTGTAATTAGTTCTTTTCCTGTGAACTTTGTTCAGATTATTAATCTAATTTTCTGTTAGTTGATCGTCTTAATATTACTAAGAATATCTTTAGGTCTTTTATATGATTTATAAATACTTTCCTAGTTTGTCATTGTCTTTTGATTTTGTTTTTTCTTTTTGCCATGAAGTAGTTTAACTTAAAATTTTATGTAGTTCTGAATATTTTTTTCATAGTTTCTGTGTTATTTGTCTTAGGCTTCCTCGTTCTGGGCCTTTTTCTTTTTTTAACTATCCAATTTTTCCTATAGTTCGTTTGTGAGGTTTTTTACGTTTTAAAATATTCTATTGATTTGGAATTTGCTTTAGAGTAAAATATGAGGTAGCGGTACAAATATTTTCTCCATATCATTGTCTAACATCATTTATTGAACAATCCACCTTTCCCACACTGATTTGAAATGACATCTTCAAAGTTTTTAACTGTTGAGTGTCCCCTGACTTGACAAAATTAAGGAATTGCTTAAAGGAAAAGGGTCATGTTAGATCACAATAGTTCCGAATCCTCGCTGCATTTTAGAATAAGCAGAAAGTACTTCTCACAGTTTTATGTGCATCTGATTTACCTTAGGATTTTGTTAAATATGCGGATTCTGATTCAGTAGGTCTGGGATTCAGTATTTCTAACCAGCTCCCAGGTGCTGAAGCTGCTGATCTTTTAACCACATTTAAGTGGTGATACCAGTGCCTCAGCCCTACCACGAGAGATTTTGATTTAACTGGCCTGTGGTAGGGCCCAGGTATAGATAGTTTCTGAGATTTTCTAGGTGATTCTTATGTACAGTGAAGATTGAGAACAGCTGGGTTGGGAGATCTGCATTTCAGTAATTAGTGTTGTGGCAGCTGTTGCTTGAAAAGCCAGATAATTCCCTGGTATTTAGTAAGTGGGTGGGACAATCTTAGCATTAATGGTGACTGCTGAGAATAATAAATTGATTAGGACTCAGATTATTAAATATTTCTCCTGCCTCTTCTCCCTCATTCTTTCCTTAAATGCTATAGAGGGATGATTTTTTTAAAAAAAAGTTCCAGAAATAAAAACACTATTTTGTTTGGGTATTTCCTTTTCAAAGTATTAAAGTGCCTGAAGTTCTTGAAGAGTTGCCATGTGTTTTTCTACAGGTGGAATGAGGTATCATCTCCTGTCTCCAGAGGATCGAGAAGAACTGGTAGAAGGCACAAGGCCCAGAAGAAAGAAACATGACTACCGCATAGCGCTATTTGGAGGCTCCCAACCACAGTCTTGTAGATATTTTAACCCAAAGGTAACTAATTTTTATTCTTGTTTTTGTTTTTAAAAGCACTGAGCACATAGACACGCACCTACCACCAGTAGTAATAACTCATATAGGAGATGTTATAGTTTATGGTGTTCTTTCATAGACCTTACAAGATACATAGTTATCACCTTCATTTTACAAATAAGGAAACTGAGGCTTAGTCAGATTTCAAATGTTTCCATGATTGCTCTGGAGTGCTACATAGTAACCATTATCAAAGAAAACGGGAAACAGTTCTGTCTTTTGTGAGGAGCTCCTTGCATTCATTACAGCTCCTTGCTTTCCTTATGTGCGATTTTCATTGAAAATCTGCTTCTAGAGCTATGTGGGTTGTTTTTTTTCCCCTTAGTAATTATGTTTGAATATAAAATAATACACAGTCATTCTAGAAAATGTGGAGAATCTAGACCATCATGAAGAAAAAAAGATAAAATTACCTTTAATCCAATCATCTAAAAAATATAAATTTATTTTATTTATTTTTGGCTGCGTTGGGTCTTCATTGCTGCACATGGGCTTTCTCTAGTTGCAGCGAGTGGGGGCTACTCTTTGTTGCGGTGCGTGGACTTCTCATTGCGGTGGCTTCTCTTGTTGCGGAGCACGGGCTCGAGGCGCGCAGGCTCAGTAGTTGTGGCACGTGGGTTCGGTAGTTTTAGCTCGTGGGCTCTAGAGCTCAGGCTCAGTAGTTATGGCGCATGGGCTTAGTTGCTCCGTATCATGTGGGATCTTCCCAGACCAGGGCTCAAACCCATGTCCCTTGTAGTAGGCGGATTCATAACCACTGCATCACCAGGGAAGCCCCAACCATCTAGAAATTATTACCAATTTTAATGTGTTTTCCATTATGTGTTATGCCAGTTGGACAGCAGAGCCTGAGTCATAGGTCTAGGAACATAATTTTTTTTTTTTTTTTGCGGTATGCGGGCCTCTCACTGTTGTGGCCTCTCCCGTTGCGGAGCACAGGATCCAGACACACAGGCTCCGCGGCCATGGCTCACAGGCCCAGCCACTCCGTGGCATGTGGGATCCTCCCGGACCGGGGCACGAACCTGTGTCCCCTGCATCGGCAGGCGGACTCTCAACCACTGCACCACCAGGGAAGCCGTAGGAACACAATTTTTAAAAATAGATCATGAGAAAGTGCGCTCCTGTTTCTACCCGTTGTTTCTTAGAACTGTGTTTTCTGGCTGTGGGGGAGATAATACCATATTTTGCTGTTACTACATGTATTGCCCAAGCAGAGCAGATACCATAATCCTAAAAGATAGCACCCCGACCTTGCAAGGTGGTACCCATAACTGATGTTGAATCTCAGCACTTAATGGTCTCTTTCAACATCTCATAGGCCCGTTTTTTTGTTGATGATAGATAACCTGGTGAGTCCAGAACATCCTTTTTACATCAGGATACTTCTGATACTTCTTTCTCTGAGAAGTGTGTCCTTGGAGGCTTTCTGTGTAATACTGTAGTGGTGATATACAAGGCATTTATAAAAACACATATGATGGTGTTGTCAAGAGTGCAAAAGACAGCAAAGGCCAATCCACATGCAGAATAAGTATCAATTCCAATGAGGACAGAGCTTTGTCCCTTCAACCATGGAAGCGTTCCAGTGTAGTTAGCTTGGTATTAGGTAACTAACTGGTTCCCTCAAGGAGTGATAACAAATCAAGTTCTTAGAATCAGTCAGTATTGCCAACAAAGTGGGTGCTAGCCAGTAGTGGATAGCCACATCGGCCTCAGGGAGGGAAAGTCCATTAGCTTCTGGAGCCACTGACTTATGCGGTTACTGCATGCATATCTATCGCTGCCACTGGAGTCACTCATAAGCCCATTGGGCAAGCATCGGACTGGGGAGGAAAGATATAGATGCAGTCCTGTCCACATGATTATTAAGAGACTTTGCTGCAGTTGTGGGCACTCTGGTAAGAGCTCATGTGGGACCCAAATTTGTTTCCTTTCTGGAGTGCGTTCTACATTATCCTTCCTCAGATCTCCTTGTCAGCAGTCTTTCGTGCTTGCTTGTTTTAAGTCTGTATCCATCTGGAAAAATCCTTAGTCACCATCCGAGAATGGATAAAAACTGACCTGAGGCTTTCTCTACTGAGAGGTATAATGGACAATAAAAGGAACTGCTTGAAAATCTGCCGTATCAGGATATGTCTCTTCTGTATTATCCTTCAGTACCATTCCTGAAGGGAGTATGGTCCTTAAGCAGTCCACTTTTGGCTAATACTATCACAAGTGAACCAAGCTCGGGTCTCTCAATTTTGTCAGCTGATCTGTAGGGACCGCCTCCATGAAGACATAACTCTGGGTGAGAGAGAAGGCCTACTGAGTAAGGGTTGTGATGATCCCATTTGGGTATTCTGTGCCTTGGGGACCTCCATATGCCCAGTTTTATGTTTAAATACTAGATCATGGGTTGAAAGCATGCTATTTGTGAGTTGGTAGGTCAGGTAAAACTGTTCAAAATGGGGTAATGATATGGTCACATGGTGTCCCTTGGTGTCAGACATTTGCTGTCTGTCAGACCCTAGCAGCCAGCCAGGAGCTATTTACTGAAAAAATGGTCCCTGCTTAAAGTAGGTTGGCCTTGCTCCAGAATCCCACACATGTGCTCTCTGGTCATATTGAGACATGCCTGAAGTTATATGCAGCATCTCATTCAGCATCCCAATGCCCTAGGATCACAGGATAGCCTGAGCAGCTGAGCCATATGGTTATAGCCTGTCCCACTTAGAAAGCTTACCCAGTAAAAGTATAAATGTAGGACACCCAAACACAGGATATGTGTCATCTGTAAAATGTCAGAAGATGGTTGGGGCAGCAAGCTGTCCTTCCTTTCCAAGGGGCTATGCCAACATGCTGTAGATCAGGGCTTGGCAAACTTTTTCTATACAAGACCAGAGAATATCTTTAGCTTTTTAGGCTACATATTCTCTGCCGTAACTGCTCAGCTCTGATGCTGTAGCAGGAAAGCAGCCATAGATAATACGTAAACAAGTGGGCATGGCTGTATTCCAATCAGATTTTTTTTTAAACAGTGTGATGAGGTTTTTTTTTTAAATTAGTTTATTTATTGATTGATTTTTGGCTATGTTGGGTCTTCGATGCTGTGCGCGAGCTTTCTCTGGTTGCAGCGAGCAGGGACTACTCTTCGTTGCAGTGCACAGGCTTCTCATTGCGAAGGCTTCTCTTGTTGCAGAGCACGGGATCTAGGCGCACAGGCTTCAGTAGTTGTGGCACGTGGGCTCAGTAGTTGTGGCTCGCGGGCTCTAGAGCGCGGGCTCAGTTGTGGCGCATGGGCTTAGTTGCTTAGCGGTATGTGGGATCGTCCTGGACCAGGGCTTGAACCCGTGTCCCCTGCATTGGCAGGTGGATTCTTAACCACTGCGCCACCAGGGAAATCCCTCCAATCAAATTTTATTTACAGAAACAGTCATTGGGTTGGATTTAGCCTGCAGGCCATAGTTTGCCAACCCCTGCTGCAGATATGTGGACATCTAGGCACTCTGAAGTGACCAACTCTGTACTCTAGAATAACTTCTCTCCTGTCCTGTGAAGCACTTGTCTCACCAAGACATACGGGATCCTTTCCATTTTCTGTTCAGTTCTGTTTCCAGAACTGATCAGTATTATAGGCATCGATATAGGAGACCTTTGGCAAGGTGAGATAGACCAGGGCTCCTGCAGCTGAGATTATAGCAGAGAGTTAGAGTCTAGAGATCTTGAGGTCAGACTATGAAATTATTTTATTTTCCCTGCCAGTTGAAATTCCATGTAATGATCTGGGTAAATAGTAACAGAAATACACATTACCCAGAGTGTTAACTACAGACCAAGTTTTAGTCAATCTGGTCCAGTAAGGAGACCACATCTGGCCCTGCTACAATAGTTAGAGTCACCAGTGTGAGTCATATAACTTATAGAGTATATATGCTGCCAGATATCAAAAAGACCTCCAAGGAAAGAGTATCAGGTTAGATTGGTTAAATACCATCATATTTGGACTGTCCCTGTGGGCTGCTCTCAGGTCATATATCTATCTCTGGTCCATTCCTCCATGTCCAATATATAGGCTGATTTTTTACTAAAGACATCTAGCTTCCTTTCTTAGTAGACGACTGAGTGGCTGGCAGGTACCATGAGGTTTCATGGCCTGTGCAATATAGCTCAATAAGCACAGTGTCAGTGTGCTTAACAGGTTGATACACCTACACATCTGTTTCACACCAGGTAAGTTTTAAGGCTACTGACATTTCAGTGGCTATTTAATTTCACTGTTTTTTTAATTTTTCAGGATCCTTTTGAGTCAACAGCAGGAAATTTATAAATAAACTTTTTTTTTCCCAAGGAAAATCTGAAGTCATAGGAGCTTAAATCTATGAACCACAGCTTTCAGGTGGTGACAATAGTTACACCCCTCTTGTTTCCCGAAGCCTAACTTTGGTGTTGATTTTGACAGTTAAAAAGCAATAAAGTATGTTTTGATAGAAAATACTTTATCTTAAAGTAGATGTCTGTTTTGATGTACAGGGGGACAAGGAGAATCCTGATTCCATTTGGGAGACAGCACTGTTTTTAGAATAAGGCAAATATGGAATGACAACTAACACTTTGTTTTTGGTCTGTAGTTGTACAACTTTCCTTAATTTTTTTTTTTTTAAATTGGAGAGATAAAAAAAAAGGATGGATATTCTGCACGAGCCTGGAAATGAGACTGTAACTTCAGAATTCTCATTTGATGTTTTACTTTGCACTTACAAATGCCACGTTCCTAGTGCTCTTTTGTATACTCAGTCACAGGTTTTTAGACTTCCAGTGGAAAAATGTAAATAACTGAGGATATAACTACCAATAAAAACATCCTCATTCCATCAGTTATTACTTTATTCCCTAACGCTGACACCATTAGAATCCCATTACAATATTTATTAAATATTTCTATTAGAAGTACCAACCTCTCCTTTCTTTCTGCTAAAAACTTCATCTTGAAAATATTCACCATTTACTGTTATTTATAATATTTTAATATAAGTTGGTTGTCTTTATTATTTCTAATATTAAAACAATTGGAAAGGCTGATTTCATTATAAGTTATCTACCTTGAATCTCCCAAGGTGAACATTATTTCATTATTTAAGTAGACTGCTTAATAATAAGTACTGTATAGGAATTGTTTTAAAATTCTTGAACTTAATATTTTCAGAGATGCTAAAATGGTTTTAACTGTCATTAAACGGAACTCATTGATGTGTGTCCTATACCAACCCAAAATGATTATTTTCACTGAATTGATCTCCTTCAAAGAGACGATTTAAGCAGTACTACTTAATTGAATTATCTAGAATTAAGCCAACATCCCTATAAACTATTATCTTTAGATATTCCTTGGATATTGCTCATGAGAGGCGGCAAATATTTGTATTAACTGCTGACTGAAAAATGATAAGAAAATGTTAACAATTTTTCTAGTAGATAAGTAGATAAAGTAGTAGATAAAGAAATCTTGGGTTGCTAGATTGAATTGAAATGATACTCTTCTTGTCAGGGTCCTTTCATGAAGCCTGCTGAGTCTCCCCTTCCCCACCTGTACCTGTTTTTAAAGTTTTCAAGTGCTTATTGATTACTAAAAGAGTTATTTTTCTGAATCCAGTGCTCTGTTCTCTTAGAATTGGTGTTCTCAAATTGTCGTATGGGAACATTTTATGATATTGATGCCAAATAAAAGTTGACTTAATTGATCAGATTATTTGGACTGTTCTTGTCAGTGAAATGATCAGCTTTGAGGGCTTAAAACTTTGTAGGGGTCTTGGCTCACCACTTTCATATGGTGGAGAAATAGGAGACTATGGGACTTCCCTGGTGGCGCAGTGGTTAAGCATCTGCCTGCCAGTACAGGTTCGATCCCCAGTCCGGGAAGATCCCACATGCCACGGAGCAGCTAAACCCGTGCACCACAACTACTAAGCCCACGTGCTGCAACTACTGAAGCCCGAGCACCTAGAGCCCGTGCTCTGCAACAAGAGAAGCCACCACAGTGAAGAGTAGCCCCTGCTTGCTGCAAATAGAGAAAGCCTGTGGCCAGCAACAAAGACCCAACGCAACCAAAAAAAAAAAAAAAAAAAATAGGAGCGTATACTCTAGAGAAAAAGGGATTCTGCATATTCCCTGCCAAAACCAAACAAGGAGTAAGACCAGCAGAGTGAGGACTAGACCCTGTAAATTGCAAAGGCAGAAAACCACATGGTGCCATATTTTATGGAACCATCAGGTTCAAAAGGTTTACCCTGAGTACCTTCTCTTATTCTTTTTTTTGGTCTCACCACCGGGGCTTGTGGGATTTTAGTTCCCTGACCAGGGATTGAACCCAGGCCCTTGGCAATGAGAGCACAGAGTCCTAACCACTGGACTGCCAGGGAATTCCCTCTTAGTACCTTTTCCTACTTAAAACTCTGAAGTAGACTCATCACTGAGCTTAGTGTCTGGCCCAGTGTGGGAAGTCAAGTTTGTGAGGATGAATGAACCAGTATAACTTTATATAATATTTCATAAGCAATTTTGTCAGTTGGTTTTATAGGACTGGATTTAAATATAGGTGGGCCCTAAATCAAAAGAAGTGAAGTTACTTTCAACACAAAACACATTTTCCTCTTGGAAATATTGTTTACTAAAGGTATCACAGTGCCTTTTCTCACAGTATCATAGCTACCTTCCCTCTCAAACAGGCCTTCACTAAGGAGACAGTCCTACACTGTCATCACGGTGGAAACTGGCAGTTATACGTTGCATGTGATTTTAAAAGACCTGTGTGTAAAAGAAGTGTAAACCTTATAGGAAAATGGTGTTACATTAAAAAATTAATGAAGCTTTTGTAAGAGTGCATCAGTAGTGTTTGTCACCGTCAAAAGAGTGTTGTAGGAGCAGTGTGCTGGAGTCAAAGAGTGAGTCCTGCTAAAATGATCAGGGGCACCTGTAAGAACGAAATATCCAAAATGGACAGCAGTAATCCCAGGTGGTTTAGACCTATAGCTGTGTCCCGCAAGGACTGACGTTGCTGGAATGCAAGTGTGGGTCACCATGGGTATCCCTTAAGCTTCCTTAGTGGTCAGTATAACAGGCGCCGGTGGTAAAAATCAGTGTTCTTTGCCACTTATGCACAATAAGTATTTCTCATACCTGATTGTTTGCAGGCAGTTTGGTTAGACAGGTGGTCCTCACATTCAAGTAGAAGAGGTAAATTCTGAGGTAAATTCTCAGTAGAGTGCCTTCCTAGAATGTCTTCCACAATAGGAATATTGAGAGCCTCTGTTTTGTTTTGTTTTCAAGCATCTCCATAACACACTTTTGTAGTTTTGTTGTAAAGTCAACCTCACAGCCCTCGTACCCTACAAAGGTGCAGTACCTGAAGTTCCCACCTTCAGGGATCAGTTTCCTTTTGTGTTTAGTCACTGTGCCTACAAAAAACCCCAGTAAAAATACGACTCACCAAGAGAGGGATGACTTCAGACTCTCTGTAAGCCACGGCCAGCCATAATTATTATAAATTAACAGATCAGTCCCCTTAAGGGACAGAGAGGGCAGAAACAAAGCTGTAGGTATTTGATTGAGGGCCACAGGTGGGAAGGGATAAGGAGACTAGGGATGATAAATCTGTGTGGTAGTGCTTTAAAGGACTCTCGTCATCCTGGAATTAGCTGGCTACATATACATATACACTAATTACAATTAGTGGCTACATAAATGCAGGGCTAGGGGGTAAGAGGCTGAGGGAAACCAACAGGGAATGAAGTAAATATTTACTATACCGTGTCATTCAAAAATTACTGTTGGCTACCTTTGGTGATTGTTCATATGATGACCCAAAGGCACAGTAAGATCTTTTATCCTAGAAGTATTAAATCATGTTCAGATAGGTTTCTTGTGATAGTCTTTGAAAATTGGTGATCAGTATAAGAGAAAGCTAACTTCATTGCTATAAACAACAGCAGATTGTACCATAGCATATTGTACAGTTAGCTGGTTATAAACTGCAGTTTGAGCAAATATTTTGTCATATATTACCAGTATGACAGTTCGTCTAGAATTTGAAATTTGGGGATTAGGCTGCAGCAGGGATTATGAAGGAGTCAAACTCAAAGTGTATGAGATGTATACAAGCTTGAAGCAGTTAGAGAACACAGAGGCCGAGGTTGGTGAAGCTGCCACCGAATGTAGCCAATTAAAAGTCCCGGTATGGGATAGGTAATGACAGCCTTGGTGGTCTAAAAAGAAGAGATTCCTCTGGGTTGAATTAGTCCATGGAAGCTTCATGGAAGTTTTCTTGAGGGACACTTATTGGTAGAGTTTAGATAGGAAGAAAGAGAAAGAAAAGAATATATTGAGTCCTAAGTATGAATATATCTTTTTGGTTTGATAAGTATGAGTATTAAAAGTTTTCATAAAATGCATACAACGTATTATTTAACTGAATGGAGTCTAACTTTTTGCTTTAAAAAAAAAGAATTTAGATATAGGTGGAAGAACTGAAGAACTCAATCATTGGTCTTTTTTCTTTTGTGAGACCTTTTTTTTGGTCCCTTGTCTTCCTTCCTCCCTCCTTTTCTTCCTTCCTTCCTTCCTTTATTTCTAAAAGAAAGAAGCTGTTTTGTAGAAAGAGCATTTCAAGTCTAGGTATAGGAGCTTAGGCAAGTCAGCCTTTCTGAACTTCAGTTTTCTGGTCTATTAACAGAAGGTTTAAATCTTAGGATTTGCGTTAATATCAATTATGTTCATTTGACTCTTTGATCTTCATTCACTGAGTCTCTTTCTCCCTGCCATCCTTAAGTTTTTCTCATTTTCCCATATTTAAATGTAAAAAGGCTTACCATCTCCATTTTGTTTTTTTCTTTACCCTGCCTAACTCTTCCAAACCTCCTGACTGGGTGCATTATCTCCTATACTCCACACATCTGAGACAGAGTTGATGTTTGTCCCATTGGTGAGAACATTTTATTAAATGGGTATGTTACTGCATTTTGAGATTTGAGATAATCATTTAAAGTATAATATGCCTTCCTGTGCCAAGATAAAAAATTACACGTCAGAGTTCATCTAAAGGCAAATCTTCTCATTGAGATATCTGGCAAGGTGCTAGCGCAGAGATGCTCCCCTGCTATTTCATGTATTTTCTACTGAAAGGACAAGAGCTGATTTTGAGCATAATATTCATATCAGGTTTCACTTTTGAACTGAATTTCATCTCACTTAAATTTCTGAGTAGATTTGAGTTGTGTGTCTTGGTGGTATGGTTTTAGTTTGAGAGTGGAGGGGGGAGAACATGCTGTGACTTTATAAAACAGTAGTGATTCTTAATTAGTAATTCCCTTTGAGCTGGTGTCTGGCCTCACTTCCCACTCCTTGCTAGTTTTAACTGATCAGTAGCTGGGAACTGCCCGTTTATATGTTCACTGTTCCTGAGTTTATCTAGCAGCTTACAGTAGCACAGTCACGCCCTGCCCACCCACACCCAATTGTGGAAGCCTTTTTTCTAGCTGTGATGCTATGTTTTATGAAGAACTTAAGTTACAAGAGTATTTTCTTCCAGTGGCTGATTATTAAATCCCTTTCTGGACTTTGCGAGGTTAATATGTTTACAGAAATATCTGTGTGATCCCATTGAAAATGAGTGCATTTAAAAGTGGGTACAGCCTAGGAAATTAAGTACAATCAAGTGTTCACTTCTAAAAAACTAGATATGCCCTAATAGTGTGCTATTTGGAAGGAAGGCAAAGATTGTTTCTGATCCATCTTGTAGTTGAAATTCAGCTGCATAGTATAATAGCTCTTTAGGTGTTTAAGTTTTTAAAGCCTTAACTTAAATTACTTTTAAGTCCACATTTATGTTAAAACATTTAGTACTATTATAAGCATCTGATGTGAGAAGTTGTTTTCTTTGTACCATACTTTTGGTACTACTTGCCTAATTGTTGTATTTACTTTTTCTATTAAAAAAAATAATATATGCTCATTGTAGAAAATTCAAACATAGCAAGATGAAAAGGAGAAAGCCAAAGTGCTCCCAGCATAACAAACAGTCCTCAATAGTTGGTGAACATCATTCCAGTCCTCTCTCATTTTTTTTTAATTTAGAATTTTTTATTGTTTTAATTTTATTTTTTATTTATTTTTTGTTTTGGCCGCACCTCGTGGCATGCAGAGCTTCCGTGACCAGGGATCGAACCCATGCCTTCTGCAGTGGAAGCACGGAGTCTTAACCACTGGACTGCCAGGGGAGTCCCCAGTGTTCTCTTTATATATGTGGGATCATGCCATACGTGCTATTTTACAAAAACTTTTTTTTTACTCTCTCAGCATTTATATTGTGGTATTTTCATGTCAATGAAAATACCATCCTTTTGAAGGGCTGTGGAGTATTCCTCATAAGGATATATAATATTATCATTTATTTGTAATAGTGACTCTATTTCTGTTTTGTAAGTAAGTTCATTTGTACCATTTTTTTAGATTCTACATTATGTGTGGATATCATATATTTGTGATATCATATATTTGTCTTTCTCTGTCTCACTTCACTCAGTATGACAATCTCTAGGTCCATCCATGTTGCTGTAAATGGCATTATTTTGTCCTTTTTTTATAAGCCACAGTGTTTTTTTTGTTTGTTTGTTTGTTTTTTGTTTTTTTTTTTTTTTTAAGCCACAGTGTTTTGATGTAATTTTCATGACACTGCTTCTAGGAATGTTGTGGCATCTGGCATATACCTCCTCTCTCCCCTAGCTTTGCTTGATTTTCTCTCAAAACAATGCAAAATAAAGTTCTCAAGTCTTAAAAATAAAAACTTTCATTTTGCATTTTGGTTGTCTTGATTATTGTTAAAATTTACATCTGTAGTGTTTCTATTATTTGAGGATTCATGTGTTTTCAGAATAAAGATTATATTAAATCAATCCTTACTCTCAAGGAAAATAGCAGGCTGATGTTTTTACCCTAAGGCATTTGGAGAAAAATATTACAGCCCTTCAACTCAAGAAGGGCTTTCACTTTCACTTGCTGTAGCAGTGTCCTACAGCTGAAAAGTCACACAAGACAAGATGTAATGGCATACTCAGTCATCAACTGCAGACTTCAGTGTGGTGGGGATTCAGAAAAAGGAAATCAGGGAAGCTTGCAAAAAGAAAAGGAGTCTTGAGCTTGAAAAAAGTCTAGAATGTGATATATCACAGCAGAGGCAAGAAAGACTGACTGGGACCAGGAAAGACAGGACTTTATACATGGGTATGTCTGCATATATATGTGTGGATGCATACATGGGTGATGTGTCAGAACTTAAATCCTTCTACCTGTGTTTTTTCTAAGCTTTCCGGTTTTCTCATTTTCATATCTTCTCAGCAGCTAAGCATATAACCTTGCCTGGAATAGGTACTCAATAAAAACTGCATTAAATTATATTTTTAGGGTAACAATTTCCTGCCCACACACATACACTGTGACTCTAGTGCTCTTCATCCATCTGTTGCTAACATGAAAGCTCCATGCCCTTCTAGCTTGCCTTGTAGCCTGTGAGTGCTGGGAGCCATAAGTAATTCTTCCTCCACCTACAGGCCCCAGGTTGGGAGTGGTCCCATGACTAGAATAAGACCTGGCAAAGATATCCACTGAGCTGACAAGCCTGACTTCCCATCTGTTTTTATCCCCTCTCTGCTTGCTTTTTCAACTGCACACATCTCCTAGGTAGTATAACAAGTTATCAAAGGGCAAACGTTAAATCACATTCTCAGTACTTTATTTTGGATGGGGGGTAGATTGAGGGAATTGGGTAGATTTCCAAGGGAGGTTGGCCCATACACGCACCGAGAAAAAAGACCGTAAGCTCCCCTGTGTAGAACCAAAGGCAGATATGCTCTAACATAGGTGCATTTAACACCTGACAGGTATATTTAATGAGCCCAAATGTAAAGCATTACATTTTATCTGAAATGAAGTCTATTTTGCATTCCAGGTAAAAAGAAGGATATTTCACTTACCTGTGTAGAAGATGAACTATTAGGCAGAATATTATATATAGCTAGTATTTATCAAGCATAGTGTTTAACATGTATGGTGACCAATGACAGTATTGGGAGAGTTGGAAAAGGGCTTCTAGAGAAATGAGAGCCCACACTGCAAGTAGATAGAAACATGTGCCTATTCCCGTGTTACACACACACACACACACACACTGCAGACACACACGCTAATCAATTTTCCCTTGGACTTAGAGTTCCGAGAGAGCAATGCATTTTAATTCTTAAATATGAAGTATAACCAAGTCCTGTATGACTTATGATCATCTGTTCCCTACTCAGACCCTTGAGTAGTATTGGAAAGTTAGAATTATTCTGTTACCAAGCTCTTTGAAATTATTTCATTCTTTGGAACCTCATAACCTTAGTGTCTAAGTGTTTAAGCTCATCTAGCTAAAAGAAGTAGTATATTGTTTTTTCAGTTCCAGCTTCTACCTGGGCAGTTCTTTTTAATTTGAAGAGTATCAGGTCTTGGAGACCATTTCAAAAAATATCTGGCCAACTTTCTCATCCTGAAATTAAGGAAGAGTTTAGAAAGATAATGTTTTTAAGGATGTCTTTAGAAATTATGGGAAAATTTGCATATTACTTTCTAATAATATCAAATAAATTGGGTGTAAGAGTGGCAAGACTTGAGATTCACTAAGTTAATGTACCTTATTAATGAAATTGTATTTCTCTGCTAATGAACCTGGTCAGGTAGGAGCTACGAGTAGATCTGCATAATATGTAAGAGAGTAATTTTGTTTACTTTTGAGGTATTGCTCCCTGTAGAATATTTTATCGCTTACTTTTTTTTCACTCTGTGGTACACAGTTTCCCCAAGAAAACAAATGTTTAAAATATTCTTCCTCAGTTTTTCAAATCCATTGAGTAAAACTGAAGCTTCAGGAAGATGTTACGTTTATCCTGCAGTTTTGTGTGCCTACCAATAAAAATACCACTGAGTAACCCAGGGGGCCTCATATACTCTAATTTGAGAATAAGGAAGGGATTAAGGCTCTGTTTCTCTGGTCACCTAAAAAGCAGAATGTTTATCATCACTAGGAGTCAAGATATTCTCAATCAGGGACTCTTCTTTTACCTGAGAGACCATTTCTTACGTTCTACGATGCTTTGATCTAATTCAGTGAATGCCTGAAAAACAGGACATTAGCATGATAGATATCAAATTTTCCCAAAGGGAAATCCACATTAATAAATCACAGTGCTTTGATTGATGAGATTGGAAATTATTTGGATTTCTATCTGACCCTAATTATTTTCAACCATTTTCAGAAAGCAGCAGGAACACTGTAACTTCCTTGCTTTAAAAGGGGGAGGATCCAACAAGCTATAACTTTGGGAGCATTCCCCCACATATTTACATAGAAGAAGGGCACAGGTGTCCTTGGATGTCATCAAACGTAGGAATCAGTGGTGCTGTGAACAGCCTTTATTGTGAAGTACTGATAGGTGCCCATTTCTTCTCATTGAGAAGAAAAAAGTTTCCAGACTACTCAGGTTATTCAAGTATTTCATATTATCACAGCTTTAAGAGTCTGGCTGACTATACTGGCTCACCTGAATATTTACGGAAAATTAATATCTCTCAGAAGTCTACAAAATGCCTTCTGGCTTTAGACATTAGTAGGTTAATGGCAGTTAAAGCTTCAGATTATCCATTGATTCTTTATATCCCTACACATCCGGCAAAGAAGGGATGCGCATATTTACATTTGAAAAAAAAAATCTTTCTTTAAATAACAAAACTGCTTATTTTAGTATTTTCTTGTATTGTTATCCTCAGTAACAGAAGGAATAGAAGACGGGGTGTTGGTGATACATACAAATGTATTAAGGTTTATTTTAGAGCCAGAAAAGACCCAAAGCCGTCACTGTCTTCCTCTTGCCTTCTGCCACGACTAACCAACATTCTGAAGAAATCATGCAAGATTAAATAATAGTCTCAAGCCAAACATTCTTATATGTACTCTGATAAATTTAACATATTCTTATGTTTTGTATGTTCTCAATTATATCTTTGCTTCATCCTTTCCTATTATAGTTTTCCATTACTGAAATCTTCCTGTCCTTTCCTGTTACAGGATTATAGCTGGACAGACATCCGCTGCCCCTTTGAAAAACGAAGAGACGCAGCATGCGTGTTTTGGGACAATGTAGTTTACATTTTGGGTGGCTCTCAGCTTTTCCCCATAAAACGAATGGACTGCTATAATGTCGTTAAAGATAGCTGGTATTCCAAACTGGGCCCTCCAACACCTCGAGACAGCCTTGCTGCCTGCGCTGCAGAAGGCAAAATTTATACATCTGGAGGTTCCGAAGTTGGTAAGGACTTATTCAGTATTTGTGTGTGCTTTAAAGCTGAGGGTCTTGGCTTTCATATTTAAACAGAGTTGGTATTATTTGTTCAGGTACTTTTTGACAAATTTAAATACATATCTGTCATATTTTAGAGCACATTTCCCTGAAGGTTTACCTTACTCTTTCTAAGTCATTAATTTACGAGAACTTCAACTTCCTAGATTATGTTAACTGTCCATTTTTTGTCATGACAACGGTTTCATTGACGTCATCTGGATTTTAGTTTC
Organism: Pseudorca crassidens; assembly: GCF_039906515.1. Classification (NCBI taxonomy): domain Eukaryota; kingdom Metazoa; phylum Chordata; class Mammalia; order Artiodactyla; family Delphinidae; genus Pseudorca; species Pseudorca crassidens. The sequence goes on along the minus strand of NC_090303.1, from coordinate 32,356,903 downwards.
ATTGTTGCCATCTGGATTAGTTATTTTATATACGTAATATTATTTGCTTTAAAGATTTTGGAGTTTGGCTTACTCATAGACCCACATTCAGGCTTTTAAAATCTGTATTATCTCTGCTTTCTTTGTATCAGAAAAAAGTAAGAATAATCTTTTTCATTTGCTTTATTCTTTAACTTTGTTTTTTTCTTTTGGCTGCGTCGGGTCTTCGTTGTGGCATGCGGGATCTTCGTTGCGGCGCGTGGGCTTCTCTCTAGTTGTGACGTGCAGGTTTTCTGTCTCTAGTCGTGGCACACGGGCTCTGTAGTTAGCAGCACTCGGGCTGTCTAGTTGAAGCACGTGGGCCTAGTTGCCCAACCAGGGGTTGAACCAGTGTCCACTGCATTGGAAAGCAGATTATTTACCACTGGACCACCAGAGAACTCCCTATTCTTTAACTTTTTAATGTAATGATTGGAAGTGGTATCTTAAGCTTATTGATCAGAACAGGGTGTGGGTATGGGTATAAAAACCTTTCTCATTGACGGATAATTTATAAGTGTCCACTAGTGTTCGTTTATTAAATGAATAATTTTTCTAAATGAATATTCTAGGTGCAGACTAGTTTTTATATGCTTTCATCTTTTCAAGTAATTTCTTTAGCTAAATAATGGGCTTATAAAGAAAACTAGGAAGACCAAGTAAATCTAAAGTATGGAATTTAAACGTTGTCTTTTTGTTTTCTTTTATGATTTTTATATTAGCCCAAAGACTGTTTTACTTTTGGTCAGCATATTTATTTGTTTTAAGTTTCTACCCCCACTCCCACTAGATGCAAAATGAATACAAGAAAGATTATGATTTTCTAAATGTGACTTGAAAATCATAAAAGATTATGATTTTCTAAAACACTTGAGTGTTTTATACATATACTTTTTTGTGGAAAGTATAGTAGATAACTTCATTTCTTCAGCATTTACTCTACTAAGTCAGTTTTTGACTTAAATAGTAACTCTTTTTAATCTGCTATATACTATTTCCCTTTAGTGTCAGCCGACTGAATCTGCCAAATTTGAAATGTTTAAAAAGTTAAAAAGAAGTTGCTGTTAGTCATGACTATTACTTCTTCTGTTTGTTACTCTTTGAACTTTGCTCTTCATAGGCTTTGGTTTTGATAGAGACTTATAAGTGTGTTATTGCTTTTAAGCGTTAGAAGAGTCCAGAAAAGTGGGAAGGGAGCAATAATTTGATAAAGTTCTAGCTTCGTTTTTCTTGGGAAAGAAAAAAAGCACTTGATCTTTAATGGTATCATTTCTAAAAGTCTTTATTGAGCTCCTAAAATGTGCAGAAGTTGCAAAACAGGATGGGTGTGTTTTGCTGTTAAAATGTATAATCAAAGTACACCAGAAACACATAACGATACTTTGAGTGTATATTCAAGAATGGACCGGCATGACTTCAGGGCCTACCCACACAACTGCTGAGAGCAGTCAGGAAGAACAGTTTTGTTAATGATGCAGTGGCTGTTGCAGAACATTAAATGACAAGCCTGAGGATACTCTCAGATAGTAGTCTTCATATATTAAGGTATAGACTTACCATCTGTAAACAGCTGTGTTTTTCCCCCTCTCTATAAACATTTGAGGTTCAGTTAATTCCCATCATCATAACTGGGCTGGAAGACATACATAATGTTTCTTATTTAATTTGAAAATCTTTTGAAATCAAACCAATTTCTTTTTTTTTGTTGTTTAATTACCAATTAATAAGTCTCTCCAGCAGATCCTTTTCTGAATATTTTCCAAGGTCTATACAAACAGAGGTAGCTTTTTCTGAAACTATTTCTACGTTTTGTTGTTGTCGATTGAGCAAAGACTCTACAACCCTAAATTCTTTCCTCCAGTAATTAATGATTCAACTCTACAGTCAACTCACTCCAGGCCCACATACACACTAAGTTAAGCAAGATGGGGTCCTTTTCTTTTACAGGAAACTCGGCTCTGTATTTATTTGAGTGCTATGATACAAGAACTGAAAGCTGGCACACAAAGCCCAGCATGCTGACTCAGCGCTGCAGCCATGGGATGGTGGAAGCCAACGGCCTGATCTACGTTTGCGGTGGAAGTTTAGGGAACAATGTTTCTGGGCGAGTACTGAATTCCTGTGAAGTTTATGATCCTGCCACAGAAACGTATGTATCAGTTTAAAACTCTTACTACACAATTAATTGTATTCTATAAGCTCAATGGAAGAAGATGTCAAAAGGCAGAAGGAACCCAGCAGAAGGATTTTTGAATGTGCTAGGGTCAGGGGCATGTTTATAGCCTTGACCCTTCCTCTACACCTTAAGAAATAGCTTGACCTTATACCCCATGGGAGCCCCTCTCTTTCTATTCCTGCTTGTGCAATAAATAAATGTCTGTGAATAAGAAAATATGACTGATTCATCAAACTCAAAATATTTTTGTTTGAGAGATCGGGAAGTGTAGAGAGGGGGAAACAATTTATGACCAGTAGTAAATTTGCCTTTAGTTAGAAATATTATGTATTGGTTCGTGGCATTAATGAACCATACCCCTAGGTATAATGTCTTTTTTGAGTTTGTGCTTACTAAAGTATGTTTGGATTCATATTTATTGAATAAAATTATTCTTTTTTTTTTAATATTTATTTACTTATTTATTGGGCTGCGGCATGTGGGATCTAGTTCCCTGACCAGGGATCAAACCCGGGCGCCCTGCATTGAGAGCACAGAGGCTTAACCACTGGACCACCCGGGAAGTCCCTAAGTAAAATATTCTTAAGTCAACTGGGAAGTAAAATAAATGCTTTTAAAAGGCAAAATACAAAGAAATAAACGGTTAGCCCGTTTTTCTGATCTTGTAATTAATGATGGAACCCATTCAATACAGCCAAAGGATATGAGCCAGTTATTGATAGTGGGGGTGGTAAGTATAGTGTAATTAACTAACAAGAAAATGAACGCAGGTGATGTTCCAGTCAGACCTTTTGTTGATAATCAGAAACATCCAAAGACCTTCAATAAAAAAATTAACTTGCTCGTTTGAAAGGATTGTTCTTCCTTTACTAGAACAAGTTATTGGGCAAATATGTTCAACGTAAATGTTATGCCAAAGAGCCGCACCAAAACTCTTATGCTCAAATTTTGTACTTAGGAAATATTTCCAGGCTACAAAACATAGAAGTCTTCTACTCCAGCTATTGCTTTTATTAAATTAAGCATAAAGATTTAATTATAAAATATGATTGTCATTTGTAGTTATTTATGCTTCCCACCTATTTTTGAAGGATTTAAGGAAGCAAAATCAGTAACTCCTTTCCCAAAGAAAAGTGCAATTACAATTGTTCTTTTCTCATTTTTTGCTCAACTAGTCACCCACGTTAGGGATAGAATTGAAAGAAGCTTATCTTGAAACATATCTTTTGCTAAGTGTCTAGACTAGGAAATCTCTTGAGATCATCACACTTAATACTTCCCAATGTTTTTTTTTTTAATTATTGGAGTATAGTTGCTTTACAATGGTATGTTAGTTTCTGCTTCACAACAAAATGAATCAGTTATATATATACATATGTTCCCATATCTCTTCCCGCTTGCATCTCCCTCCCTCCCACCCTCCCTATCCCACCCCTCCAGGCGGTCACAAAGCACCGAGCTGATCTCCCTGTGCTATGTGGCTGCCTCCCATTAGCTATCTACCTTACGTTTGGTAGTGTATATATGTCCATGCCTCTCTCTCGCTTTGTCACAGCTTACCCTTCCCCCTCCCCATATCCTCAAGTCCATTCTCTAGTAAGTCTGTGTCTTTATTCCTGTTTTACCCCAGGTTCTTCACAACATTTTTTTTTTCTTAAACTCTATATATATGTGTTAGCATACGGTATTTATCTCTCTCTTTCTCACTTACTTCACTCTGTATGACAGACTCTAGGTCTATCCACCTCATTACAAATAGCTCAATTTCGTTTCTTTTTATGGCTGAGTAATATTCCATTGTATATATGTGCCACATCTTCTTTATCCATTCATCCGATGATGGACACTTAGGTTGTTAACATCTCCAGGCTATTGTAAATAGAGCTGCAATGAACATTTTGGTACATGACTCTTTTTGAATTGTGGTTTTCTCAGGGTATATGCCCAGTAGTGGGATTGCTAGGTCATATGGTAGTTCTATTTGTAGTTTTTTAAGGAACCTCCATACTGTTCTCCATAGTGGCTGTACCAATTCACATTCCCACCAGCAGTGCAAGAGTGTTCCTTTTTTTCCACACCCTCTGCAGCATTTATTGTTTCTAGATTTTTTGATGATGGCCATTCTGACTGGTGTGAGATGACATTTCATTGTAGTTTTTTTTTTTTTCATTGTAGTTTTGATTTGCATTTCTCTAATGATAAATGATGTTGAGCATTCTTTCATGTGTTTGTTGGCAGTCTGTATATCTTCTTTGGAGAAATGTCTGTTTAGGTCTTCTGCCCATTTTTGGATTGGGTTGTTTGTTTTTTTGTTATTAAGCTGCATGAGCTGCTTATAAATTTTGGAGATTAATCCTTTGTCAGTTGCTTCATTTGCAAATATTTTCTCCCATTCTGAGGGTTGTCTTTGGTCTTGTTTATGGTTTCCTTTGCTGTGCAAAAGCTTTGAAGTTTCATTAGGTCCCATTTGTTTATTTTTGTTTTTATTTCCATTTCTCTAGGAGGTGGGTCAAAAAGCACCTTGCTGTGATTTATGTCATAGAGTGTCCTGCCTATGTTTTCCTCTAAGAGTTTGATAGTTTCTGGCCTTACTTTAGGTCTTTAATCCATTTTGAGTTTATTTTTGTGTATGGTGTTAGGGAGTGATCTAATCTCATACTTTTACATGTAGCTGTCCAGTTTTCCCAGCACCACTTATTGAAGAGGCTGTCCTTTCTCCACTGTACATTCCTGCCTCCTTTATCAAAGATAAGGTGACCATATGTGCGTGGGTTTATCTCTGGGCTTTCTATCCTGTTCCATTGATCTATATTTCTGTTTTTGTGCCAGTACCATACTGTCTTGATTACTGTAGCTTTGCAGTATAGTCTGAAGTCAGGGAGCCTGATTCCTCCAGCTCCGTTTTTCGTTCTCAAGATTGCTTTGGCTATTCGGGGTCTTTTGTGTTTCCATACAAATTGTGAAATTTTTTGTTCTAGTTCTGTGAAAAATGCCAGTGGTAGTTTGATAGGGATTGCATTGAATCTGTAGATTGCTTTGGGTAGTAGAGTCATTTTCACAATGTTGATTCTTCCAATCCAAGAACATGGTATATCTCTCCATCTATTTGTATCATCTTTAATTTCTTTCATCAGTGTCTTATAATTTTCTGCATACAGGTCTTTTGTCTCCTTAGGTTGCTTGATTCCTAGATATTTTATTCTTTTTGTTGCATTGGTACATGGGAGTGTTTCCTTAATTTCAGTTTCAGATTTTTCATCATTAGTGTATAGGAATGCCAGAGATTTCTGTGCATTAATTTTGTATCCTGCTACTTTACCAAATTCATTGATTAGCTCTAGTAGTTTTCTGGTAGCATCTTTAGGATTCTCTATGTATAGTATCATGTCATCTGCAAAGAGTGACAGCTTTACTTCTTCTTTTCCAATTTGGATTCCTTTTATTTCCTTTTCTTCTCTGACTGCCGTGGCTAAAACTTCCAAAACTATGTTGAATAAGAGTGGTGAGAGTGGGCAACCTTTTCTTGTTCCTAATCTTAGTGGAAATGCTTTCAGTTTTTCACCATTGCGGACGATGTTGGCTGTGGGTTTGTCATATACGGCCTTTATTATGTTGAGGAAAGTTCCCTCTATGCCTACTTTCTGCAGGGTTTTTATCATAAATGGGTGTTGAATTTTGTCAAATGCTTTCTCTGCATCTATTGAGATCATATGGTTTTTCTCCTTCAATTTGTTAATATGGTGTATCACGTTGATTGATTTGCGTATATTGAAGAATCCTTGCATTCCTGGAATAAACCCCACTTGATCATGGTGTATGATCCGTTTAATGTGCTGTTGGATTCTGTTTACTAGTATTTTGTTGAGGATTTTTGCATCTATGTTCATCAGTGATATTGGCCTGTAGTTTTCTTTCTTTGTGACATCCTTGTCTGGTTTTGGTATCAGGGTGATGGTGGCCTCGTAGAATGAGTTGGGGAGTGTTCCTCCCTCTGCTATATTTTGGAAGAGTTTGAGAAGGATAGGTGTTAGCTCTTCTCTAAATGATAGAATTCGCCTGTGAAGCCATCTGGTCCTGGGCTTTTGTTTGTTGGAAGATTCTTAATCACACTTTCAATTTCAGTGCTTGTGATTGGTCTGTTCATATTTTCTGTTTCTTCTTGATTCAGCTGCTTGGCAGTTGTGCCTTTCTAAGAATTTGTCCATTTCTTCCAGGTTGTCCATTTTATTGGCGTAGAGTTGCTTGTAGTAATCTCTCATGATCTTTTGTATTTCTGCAGTGTCAGTTGTTACTTCTCCTTTTTCATTTCTAATTCTATTGATTTAAGTCTTCTCCCTTTTTTTCTTGATGAGTCTGGCTAATGGTTTATCAATTTTGTTGATCTTCTCAAAGAACCAGCTTTTAGTTTTATTGATCTTTGCTATTGTTTCCTTCATTTCATTTTCATTTATTTCTGATCTGATTTTTATGATTTCTTTCCTTCTGCTAACTTTGGGGTTCTTTTGTTCTTCTTTCTCTAATTGCTTTAGGTGTATGGTTACGTTGCTTATTTGAGATGCTTCTTGTTTCTTAATGTAGGATTGTATTGCTATAAACTTCCCTCTTAGAACTGCTTTTGCTGCATTCCATAGGTTTTGGGTCATTGTGTTTTAATTGTCATTTGTTTCTAGGTAGTTTTTGATTTCCTCTTTGATTTCTTCAGTGATCACTTCGTTATTAAGTAGTGTATTGTTTAGCCTCCATGTGTTTGTATTTTTTACAGATCTTTTCCTGTAATTGATATCTAGTCTCATAGCATTGTGGTCAGAAAAGATACTTGATACAATTTCAATTTTCTTAAATTTACCAAGGCTTGATTTGTGACCCAAGATATGATCTATCCTGGAGAATGTTCCATGAGCACTAGAGAAAAATGTGTATTCTGTTGTTTTTGGATGGAATATCCTATAAATATCAATTAAGTCCATCTTGTTTAATGTATCATTTAAAGCTTGTGTTTCCTCATTTATTTTCATTTTGGATGATCTGTCCATTGGTGAAAGTGGGGTGTTAAAGTCCCCTACTATGAATGTGTTACTGTCGATTTCCCCTTTTATGGCTGTTAGTATTTGCCTTATGTATTGAGGTGCTCCTATGTTGGGTGCATAAATATTTAAAATTGTTGTATCTTCTTCTTGGATCGATCCCTTGATCATTATTTAGTGTCCTTCTTTGTCTCTTCTAATAGTCTTTATTTTAAAGTCTCTTTTGTCTGATATGAGAATTGCTACTCCAGCTTTCTTTTGGTTTCCATTTGCATGAAATACCTTTTTCCATCCCCTTACTTTCAGTCTGTATGTGTCTCTAGGTCTGAAGGGGGTCTCTTGTAGACAGCAAATATATGCGTCTTGTTTTTGTATCCATTCAGCCAGTCTGTGTCTTTTGGTGGGAGCATTTAGTCCATTTACATTTAAGGTAATTATCAATATGTATGTTCCTATTCCCATTTTCTTAATTGTTTTGGGTTCGTTATTGTAGATCTTTTCCTTCTTTTGTGTTTCTTGCCTAGAGAAGTTCCTTTAGCAGTTGTTGTAGAGCTGGTTTGGTGGTACTGAACTCTCTCAGCTTTTGCTTGTCTGTAAAAGTTTTAATTTCTCCATCAAATCTGAATGAGATTCTTGCTGGGTAGAGTAATCTTGGTTGCAGGTATTTCTCCTTCATCACTTGAAATATGTCCTGCCACTCCCTTCTGGCTTGCAGAGTTTCTGCTGAAAGATCAGCTGTTAACCTTATGGGGATTCCCTTGTGTGTTATTTGTTGTTTTTCCCTTGCTGCTTTTAATATGCTTTCTTTGTATTTAATTTTTGACAGTTTGATTAATATGTGTCTTGGCGTATTTCTCCTTGGATTTATCCTGTATGGGACTCTCTGTGCTTCCTGGACTTGATTAACTATTTCCTTTCCCATATTAGGGAAGTTTTCAACTATAATCTCTTCAAATATTTTCTCAGTCCCTTTCTTTTTCTCTTCTTCTTCTGGAACCCCTAAAATTCGAATGTTGGTGCGTTTAATGTTGTCCCAGAGGTCTCTGAGACTGTTCTCAGTTCTTTTCATTCTTTTTTCTTTATTCTGCTCTGCACTAGTTATTTCCACTATTTTATCTTCCAGGTCACTTATCCATTCTTCTGCCTCAGTTATTCTGCTGTTGATCCCATCTAGAGTATTTTTCATTTCATTTATTGTGTTGTTCATCATTGTTTGTTTCATCTTTAGTTCTTCTAGGTCCTTGTTAAATGTTTCTTGCATTTTGTCTATTCTATTTCCACGATTTTGGATCATCTTTACTATCATTATTCGGAATTCTTTTTCAGGTAGACTGCCTATTTCCTCTTCATTTGTTAGGTCTGGTGGGTTTTTATCTTGCTCCTTCATCTGCTGTGTGTTTTTCTGTCTTCTCATTTTGCTTATCTTACTGTGTTTGGGGTCTCCTTTTTGCAGGCTGCAGGTTCGTAGTTCCTGTTTTTTTTGGTGTCTGCCCCCAATGGCTAAGGTTGGTTCAGTGGGTTGTGTAGGCTTCCTGGTGGAGGGTACTAGTGCCTGTGTTCTGGTGGATGAGGCTGGATCTTGTCTTTCTGGTGGGCAGGTCCACGTCTGGTGGTGTGTTTTGGGGTATCTGTCGACTTCTTATGATTTTGGGCAGCCTCTCTGCTAATGGGTGGGGTTGTGTTCCTGTCTTGCTAGTTGTTTGGCATAGGATGTCCAGCACTGTAGCTTGCTGGTCGTTGAGTGAAGCTGGATGCTGGTGTTGAGATGGAGATCTCTGGGAGATTTTCGCCATTTGATATTATGTGCAGCTGGGAGGTCTCTTGTGGACCAGTGTCCTGAAGTTGGCTCTCCCACCTCAGAGGCACAACACTAACTCCTGGCTGCAGCACCAAGAGGCTTTTCATCCACACGGCTCAGAAGAAAAGGGCGAAAAAGTAGAAAGAATAAGAATAAGGAGGGGGAGGGGAGGAGGAGGAGGAGGAAGGAAGGAAGGAAGGAGGGAGGGAGGGAGGAAGGAGGGAAGGAAGGGAAAAAAGAAAGATGATAAAGTAAAATAAATAAAGATAAAATATAATAAAGTTATTAAAATAAAAAAGATAAGAAAAAAACAAAAAATCAGATGGGTAGAACCCTGGAACAAATGGTGGAAGCAAAGCTATACTGACAAAATCTCACACAGACACATACACACTCACAAAAAGAGGAAAAGGGGGAAAAATCATAAATCTTGCTCTCAAAGTCCACCTCCTTATTTTGGGATAATTCGTTGTCTATTCATGTATTCCACAGCTGCAGGGTACATCAAGTTGATTGTGGAGCTTTAATCTGCTGCTTCTGAGGCTGCTGGGAGAGATTCCCCTTTCTCTTTTTTGTTCTCACAGCTTCCAGGGGCTCAGCTTCGGATTTGGCCCCGCCTGTGCGTGTAGGGCGCCGGAGGGCGTCTGTTCTTTGCTCAGACAGGACGGGGTTAAAGGAGCCGCTGATTCGGAGGCTCTGGCTCACTCAGGCCCAGGTTAGGGAGGGTCACGGAATGCAGGGCGAGCCTGCGGCGGCCTCTGCCGACATGACGTTGCACCAGCCTGAGGCGCGCCGTGCGTTCTTCCGGGGGAGCTGTCCCTGGATCCCGGGACCCTGGCAGTGGCGGGCTTCACAGGCTCCCCGGAAGGGGGGTGTGGGTAGTGACCTGTGCTCGCACACAGGCTTCTTGGTGGCGGCAGCAGCAGCCTTAGCGTCTCATGTCTGTCTCTGGGTCCGCGCTTTTAGCCACGGCTCGCGCCCGTCTCTGGAGCTCCTTTAAGCAGCGTTCTTAATCCCCTCTCCTCGGGCACCAGGAAACAAAGAGGGAAGAAAAAGTCTCCTGCCTCTTCGGCAGGTCCAGACTTTTCCCCGGACTCCCTCCCGGCCAGCCGTGGCGCACTAACCCCCTTCACGCTGTGTTCGCGCCGCCAGCCCCAGTCCTCTCCCTGCGCTCCGACGGAAGCCCGAGCCTCAGCTCCCAGCCCCGCCCGCTCCGGCGGGGGAGCACACAAGCCTCTCGGGCTGGTGAGTGCCGGTCGGCACCGTTCCTCTGTGCAGGAATCTCTCCGCTTTGCCCTCCGCAACCCTGTTGCTGTGCTCTCCTCCGCGCCTCCGAAGCTCCCCTCCTCCTCCACCCGCAGTCTCTGCCCGCGAAGGGGCTTCCTAGTGTGTGGAAACCTTTACTCCTTCACAGCTCCCTCCCACTGGTGCAGGTCCCGTCCCTATCCTTTTGTCTCTGTTTATTCTTTTTTCTTTTGCCCTACCCAGGTACGTGGGGGGTTTCTTGCCTTTTGGGAGGTCTGAGGTCTTCTGCCAGCGTTCAGTAGGTGTTCTGTAGGAGTTGTTCCACATGTAGGTGTATTTCTGGTGTATCTGTGGGGAGGAAGGTGATCTCCACGTCTTACTCTTCTGCCATCTTCCCGGAAGTCTCTTTCTCCCAATGTTTTTTTAAACTGTACCTTTGTACTTGCCAGGGCACACTGGGGATACACCTTATCCTAATCCCATCATCCATCCATCCAGCTATCTATCCATCCCCTCTTGTCCTAAACCATAGGAGCAGGGTATATACCAACTGTCCTCCCTCCTGTATCAGTCTCTGCTTTACCTCACATAAATCCTATACTCAAAAAGCATTACAGCATACTAGTTGGAAAACTGTAATCTCATTCATTCTGCTGCCTAATTATTGTTTCGTTTCTAAAAAATATCTTGGAGTAGAGCCCATACCATATGAACTCCAGGCTTCTAAATTCTGAGATCTTTATTCAGGCAGTATCAGTGCAGAGAAAGAGTATAAAGGGATTCTACAACTTCAGTATTTTTTAAAACTAGGTGAATATAATCAGTTTGGGGAATATTTTAAAACTTACACAATTTACCATTTCTTTTATATATATTGAGCTTATGTATTAAATTTGAATTCTCTATATTCTCTAAATTTTCCTAAGTGAAAAGCTAATGTGAATATGATTATCCAAATCTCATAATGAAAGATGTTATATACTACTATGATTTCCTTTCTAATATGTTGTGTCCATCCAACGTATTTTTTGTAAAACTGTTTCTTCCCAGTTTTGACAATTTTTAAAGTGTTTTTTAACTAGAATATGTTCGATTGGAAGCTAAGAAATGAAACCTATGGAAACAACACAACACAGTTTCCACAGTTAGAATTTTGAGAAAAGCTACTGAACACTAAACTCAGGTTGGAGAGAGCAGAGACCTAGTGCATACTCTGCATGTGAATTATAGGAGGAAGGATGTTTCACGAAGTTCCTTAATTCTAAACCTTGAGGAGACTTAGGTATATATAAAACATTCTCTTATTTTATATCATAGACATATTTAGAGAAGAAAGGGGTATGTATATTGAATTTTTCCAAGTCAGATCCTCTGTTTAACACACTGACAGCTCACTGTGTGGAGAGGCTGTGGAGGTCAAGTACTGGCTCTCCCACTTTCGAGCTGAATGCCTGTCTTTTCACCTGGAAGAGCACGTGTGTTCATCCTGAAAAACAGGAGGACTTACTTTAACTGAATGCTCAGAAAATGAGAGTGGTGACTGTCAAACCATTTTTAAAACAAACCAAAAGTATGTAAATATAAGGCAACAAGAGTTGTTGGTATTTCAGAGTTCATCATTATGCTCTAATTATGTTTTGAAAAGTTAAATGTATTAAATTATTTAAAAGAAGAGTTATGAATAACCATATTAGGGCTTCCCTGGTGGCGCAGTGGTTGAGAGTCTGCCTGCCGATGCAGGGGACACGGGTTCGTGCCCAGGTCTGGGAGGATCCCACGTGCGGCGGAGCGGCTGGGCCCGTGAGCCATGGCCACTGAGCCTGCGCGTCCGGAGCCTGTGCCCCACAACGGGAGAGGACACGGCGGTGAGAGGCCCGCGTACCGCAAAAAAAAAAAAAAAGAGAGAGAGAGATGAATCTCATAGAAAACAATAACAAAATTGTCTGTGTGTTTAATGCTGCTACCTGTGAATTAGTATCCTTCAACCCTTGTGTCCACATTTATATTCTCAACCTCTTTCTTTATAGTAGTGCCTGTGATCACAGCAACATGCTAATAAGTTTTTAAACGTGACAGAATGATAGGAGCTGCCTGAAGTTCTAAGTGTATATTTAAAGATGTATGTGTGAATAGTAACAGATATGCTAATTTGCTGATTGCTAGAGGCCCATGATAAATTCGTTTTACTTACCGTATGTAAATATTAATTAAAACCACATGTGACTAAAACCGTATTAGTACCTTATATTTTCTTACATATCTTCCCTGTTTTGTTTGTTACTGTTTTACAAGTTATTGTGAACTATAGGAAATGGATGTCTTCCAAAGACATGTTAATAGTCTCCAGATATCATCTGTTTCCCATATCCTATTGGAGTTGAAAGGAATAAAATCCCTATTTACCCCACCTATAAATTACTGAAAACCGCTGTTAAACTTTTGTTTTCTAGCTTTCCAGACATGCAGGCGCACATTTGTGTGTGTGTGTGTGCATGTGTACACATATGTGAGTGGTAAATGAGCGCTTACTTGGGATAACAGACCTTTCTTATAAATTCGTATGAGTCCTTTTACTTCTTGTGAACATGTATACTAAAAACTTTCCTTTGTTTTTTCAGATGGACTGAGCTGTGTCCAATGATTGAAGCCAGGAAGAATCATGGACTGGTATTTGTAAAAGACAAGATATTTGCTGTGGGTGGTCAGAATGGCTTAGGTATGTGAAATTAGTTCACTTTTTCAACTTTTGCAATGAATTTGCTGATATTTCCTTATCTTAAGTTATGAAAATGTTTCTTGATCACATACATCATTAGACTTTTTTTTTATAGTTTCTGTGAACTAACGGTTTATGAAACATTGTAACATTTCTGTCTATGAATGTGGGTAATAGCCACCAGTCATTGTGACAGTCTCAGGTGGCTTTAGCACATTTCCAAATACCCTCTGGGGAATGGTATCACATTAGCTTAAGAGCTATTGAGTGGGGACTTCCCTGGTGGTCCAGTGGCTAAGACTCCATGCTCCCAATGCAGGGGGCCCGGGTTCGATTCCTGGTCTGGGAACTAGATCCCACATGGTGCAACTAAGAGTTCACGTACCACAACTAAAGATCCCACATGCCGCAACTAAGACCTGACACAGCCAAATAAATAAATTAAATATTTAAAAAAAAAACAAAACTGTTGAGTGACAGAAACATTTGAACTTTAATATAACTTTTAAAACTTTTTAATTTAACTTTTAGGACTTGTATTCAGGCTCTGAATGGCAGTGTTTCCTAAACATTTTTAAACGTTGCATGAAAATATTGGTACTACTTTTTTAAATGAGTAAATTTGATCTTTTTATTTTCTTAAATAATGTTGTACTAAAGAATCTTAAATAATTGCTTTTAATAATGTAGAATTTGGACTGAATCTATAAATAAGATTCCACAAAGCTTATTTTAGTCAGTACCTTTAATCACTACTTAAGTATAACAAAGAAATAGCTTTATTTCCTTCTGTCTCTGTCCATTGCTGTTTTTCATAAGCTGCTGACAGATAAATGGTAGAAGGAAAAAGAAGGACATTTGAATGATTATAATCAAACTTAATCAGAAGGAAACTTCACTGGTCTACTTTTTAATTTTTCCAGAGCAGATAGAACATCTTTAATTTTATAGAATAAATATAAGTATTTATGATTCTAAAATGACAAATGAAAATTAAGTTAAATTTCTGTTGTGTTCAAGTAGGAATAGGAATTTAAATGGTAGATATGTGAGGATTCATTGTAAACTTCTTGCAACTCTTCTGCATGTTTGAAGTTTTTCATAATGAGAGGTTTGGAAAAAATACAAAGAATTATTACTTTAAGAGATCTTAGAATTGTTCATATAGCTGTTCACGTTTTATTCTTTTGAAGGTGGTCTGGACAATGTGGAATATTACGATATTAAATTAAACGAATGGAAGATGGTCTCACCAATGCCATGGAAGGGTGTAACAGTCAAATGTGCAGCAGTCGGCTCTGTAGTTTATGTCTTGGCTGGTTTTCAAGGTGTGGGTCGATTAGGACACATCCTTGAATATAACACTGAAACAGACAAATGGATCGCCAACTCCAAAGTCCGAGCTTTTCCAGTAACAAGTTGTTTAATTTGCGTTGTTGATACTTGTGGAGCAAATGAAGAAACCCTTGAAACATGAAAAATGAGTGAACTTCAAGACTCACTGGAGACTCAAAAGTATGGCCACCAGTGCTTTGTTCCAAGAGTTTGGTTACAAAGTTTTAGTTTGGTGTTTTGTTCTTTTCAAGGAAGTTTCAAGTAAAGTAAGATTCCTATAAAATAGATTTTCTTTTATATGGGATTTCTTACTTCATTCAAAGACCATATTTCAGCTGGCCACATAACCAAGAACATATCTAGCAAGAAAACTTGTAAAGTTATAAGCACTTGGTGAAAGTATGAATTCTTAAATGAATTTCACATTTGTAACAATGATTATGGCAGAATGGGGTATTGACTCACCATAGAAGCAACCTCATCTTAGCTCTAGATTCTATTTTCATACATCATAGAAGTGCTATGTAGTTAGGACTGTTTGTTTCTGTTCAGTCAAGAACTAAGAAATAGTATGAATTGTAAGTCAAAGATAGGCAGTTCTGTTGGAGCAGCTTAGTCTCACGTAATTTTGCTTGTCTTCATTTGTTCCATTTAGTGCCAAATGTATTGCATTTTAAAAGCAAGCCAGAGTGAGTCAAAGCATACACTTATATCTCACAAAACTTCATAAACACATTTTGAGAGTTAAAAATGTACCCAACTCCTCATGAAATATATTCTGTCCAATTAAATAGTTCCATCTTTTTAACACAAAATGTCAAGCCTAGTACCCATCACTAATTTATATCACTTTTTTTCCCAGGGGTTAAAAAAGGATTATGCCTCTTCAGTGCTCACTCTGTTAAATAAAATCCAATCATTATAAGAATTATTACCTAGCAAAAGAAAGCTACTTATAGCAAATTTCTAGGTCACTAGAATAGCACTGATAGTTATACATTTTGAACTTCTTACAGATTAGAAAGGTACATGATTTCTCTTCCTTAGCAGAGCACATCATTAATATTTGACCCAGTTGTCTCCAAAAGTTTTTTAGTTGAGTTAAATATTTGTCATCTTGTATTAATTGCTTATATGTGGTCAGTAAATCTTTTACAAAACCAACTCTTCATTTCTTTCCAAGTAATGTTTTGCCCTTTTACATTATGAAATGTATGGAGTGAGCCATGTAAAGCTGTCACCATCCATGTTTTTACCTGGTAATATTAAATATTTTTAAACTTCAAGTAGACCGCTAAGTTCATTCTTCATTTTAAATGTGTTAGGTAATGGTTGTTTTTTGAACTTGTGAAACAATGTTTCTCTTTAAATTTTTATTGTTTTCTTTATAATGGGGGTTATAAGCTTAAAACCTAAAAATGTTTATATGAAAAAGGAATTATAAAAAGATTATGGTAGATATATTTCTATTTATGTAAGGTTTTATGTACATGACAGCTTTATTAAGATATAATTTACATGTCATACAGTTCACTGATTTAAAGTGTACTATTCAATGGTCTTTAATATATTCACAGAGTTATGCAACCATCACCATAATTTTGGAACACTTTCTTCACCGCAAAAAGAAACCCCATCCTTATTAGCAGTCACTCCCCATTTTCCCTGTGTTACCTTCTTATGGCTCCTGTAACAAATCACCATAAACTTTGTTGCTTAAAGCAACAGAAATTTATTCTTTCACAATTTGGGAGACCAGAAATCCTACATCAAGGTGCTGTTAGGGTTGAGTCCTTCTGGAGGCTCTGAGGCGAAAACTTGCCATGCCTCTCCTGTAGCTTCTGATGGCTGCCGGCAAATGTTGGTGTTTCTTGGCTTATAACTACATCTCTTCAGTCACTGCCCCAGTCTTCACAGGGCCTTCTTCCCTGTGTGTCTCGTCTCTCTGCATCTTCATGTGGTGTTATAAGAACAACAGTCATTGGATTTAGCTTACCCTCCTCATAATCCATTGTGACCATATCTTAACCAATGACATCTGCAAAGACACTGTCTCCAAATAAGGTCACATTTTGGAGTTTTGAGGAGACATTATTCAACCCAGTTGCATCTCCCAAACACCCCATCCCTAGGTAACCATTAATCATTCTGTCTCTAGATTTGCCCATTCTGAACATTTTTATGTTGAATTTTGAATTTTCCTCTCCGTTGAAAAAAATGTGTCAATGTTTTTTGAGGGTAGAATATCCATTTATCATATTACAATGGTTATATTACTTAATTTGATACAATAATTTCCCATATGGGAATATGCAGCTGTTTAAGGTATTTTAAATAACTACCCTTTTCTTTAGGCTGTATCTGCTGACTAGAGCACACTACGATAAGTATGTAGACAGCTTTGATGTAGGTTATAATGAATTGTGTGTGGTTTTTTCCCTTAGTAATCTTAGTAATTCTAATTAGTGTCTGTTTTCTGTCCTGGAAATAGTCTATGATATTGTCAATATCATGATAATGAGTAAAAATACAATATATTGGCGAGTATATTTTCTGTTACTCCCCCACCCAAAATTCCTATCCTGTATAGTGCTCTACTTTCTTTTTAGTAGATATGTGATTGTTAATGTTATATTTTTTACAGTGACACGACTTTGATGACATAGCAGTTTGGCTTTTACTTTTGAAAATCACAGTGTGAACATGAAATTTTAATGTCTTGAAAAAAATTGTTGCTGTCAAAAACAGTCATTAATTACAATTGTGACCTAGCGTTCAAAAATGTGACATATAGTGTCATGGAAAATTTAGAGTCATGAAGAGAGCCATTTTTTTAAATCCAGCAGTCTATTTTCCTTTTGCCTCATACACTGTTAACGGCAAATATTTTGGATTTGCTGCAGAGGCCAGGGTAAAGGAGATATTTGAAGGAAATTTTGCTTTTTAATGGTGGTAGTGTTAACACACATCAACAACTTCAAAAATTCAATCCACTCAAACATGGCACCAAAACAGCTCTCACTAAGTCCCTGTAATTTGCTAACATGAAAGAATATTTTACAGGTTACATCATTCAGCACTTGATAAATCATTCCTTTAAATAACCCCCTTTCTCCTTACAGTTGCCTCAAAAGACTTTTAAAAGCTTGAATCTACTTTCATCTTCCTAACTTTCCTCCTTCCCAAGGTAATTCAAACTACTTTAGGAGAAAATCTGTACTGGGAAATTGTCTGAAATGTCATCCTTACTAACTAGAAAGCTTTTTTACTTTCCAGAGCTTTAAACCTATTCTGATAACAAAGCTGTAAAATGGGGTTCAAGGTCTGGTTCATTCAGTTCTTTTTTTTTTTTTTTTAACATCTTCATTGGAGTATAATTTATTCAGTTCTTGTAGGAGATTTCCCTGACTTTATCTTCCAGCCATCCATTGAATTTGTTTCCACTATTCCATGTTTAATTTCCAAGAGCATTTTCTTTTTAGGATTGTCCTTTTATATAGCATGCTGGTCTTGTTTCATGTTGCCCTGTCTGAGGATATTTTAGTTTCCTTAACATTACTTATATTTTTGGTGTGTTTCTCTTTCCTCTGACTTCTTTTTAGATTGCTTTGCTCTTTCCTGTTGGAGTCTTTCCTCAAATATCTGGTGCCTGGCTGTGCATTTTATATTTAAAATTAGACATTAAAAAGTTGTGAACTTTTGTTTACAAACGTGAGCTGAATTGTCAGTGAATCTCATCATATGTTAAGGAAATGGCTGCCTGTTTTTAAATAAATTTATTTGTTTATTTATTTGGGTCTTGGTTGCTGTGCGCAGGCTTTCTCTAGTTGTGGTGAGTGGGGACTACTCTTCGTTGCGGTGCACGGGCTTCTCATTGTCGTGGCTTCTCGTTGCAGAGCACGGGCTCTAGGCGTGCAGCCTTCAGTAGTTGTGGCACGTGAGCTCAGTAGTTGTGGCTCGTGGGCTCTAGAGCTCAGGCTCCGTAGCTGTGGCGCACGGGCTTAGTTGCTCCGCGGCATGTGGATCTTCCCAGGCCAGGGCTCAAACCCGTGTCCCTTGCATTGGCAGGCAGATTTTTAACCACTGTGCCACCAGGGAAGCCCCTGGCTGCCTGTTTTTGTTGGAGATCCGTAAGAGATCCACAGATCTTTTTCTGGGGTGTTTGATTCTCCAGAATATAAATTTAAAAACTCCTGCCCCTTGAGTGTGGGAGAGCAAGCTGGGAAGAGACTGACAATAAGCCTGGCTGCAGGATTTCTGGAGCTCAGACAAAGCGCCATTCAACAGGCAGAGTTCGGTTCCTCTTTTGTCAGTACCATAACTTGACCCTCTATATTTACATCCTGGACCCTAAAGCCTCTCTTGTTCCCTTTTTTCAAGAAAAGAACCTATCTCCCAACAGGTAAGGATAGTCACCTAATGGATTTCTAACTGAACCTCATACAGATTTTCAAACAGTCCACTGTTCTGTGATACCTAGTGGTTCTTAATTCTTGTGGCTTTTCAGCCCTCTCTGGGGACATCAGTTGTCCATCTTACAGGAATATGATTCTTCCTCTAAGTAATTTACTATGTACTCTTCTATGTGCATTCAGTCTTCATAAATTGTGGTTTGAAATTACAGTTATCTCCTAGTATAATCAAAGATGATGTTTTTGCTTGTTTTTCCCCTCATTGTGAGATATTTTCAAGAGGAAAGGGTGGCAGAGGCATTTTTACTCTGCCACCTTGAAACCAGATGTTTCCTTCCCGTGACCTCACTTTCCTGATTTCCACCTACCCCTCCCCTATCACTACTGAGTTCTACATGCCTCAGCCCTAGGCTGTCATCATCTCACACAGCACTTTATTCAGATGATTTCAGTCAGGATTCTGGCTTTGCCCACCTCTCCACCTTCACGGAGCACCATACACACCCTTGTTTAAGCTTCAGCCTAACTGGTATTATTTTAGGTCTTTGATGCCAGCAAAGTTCTTACACATGCTGGCATTTGCATGGATGAAAAGTCAGTGAACATAGTGAGAGATTCATTACTACAAGGGGACTGCTCAAAATAGATACGTTAAGAATGATGGGAGCCAAGTTTCTCACTATGAAAGAAATACAAAGGGGAAATAAAATGAATTCTGTGATCTTGGGTTGAAATTGGAGGTTATCAGTGTGCAGTCATAGTTTTTAATAGACATATAGATATAGGAATATGTATTAATGTAAATGTGTCTGTCTATAGTATGTATTCTCTAGCAATGCCCATGAAAGGATTTGGGAACAAAGATACCACAATAGCAATGAGCAAATTTAGAGCTCAGATCTTGGCTTCTAAGTGCCACCAAAAAAGACCCAGGGCTCCTTGGAGAACAGGCTGATTCCAGGACTGAAGCAGGGAAAGTGTCAGATGACCCTGGAGCGTATTTTAGGCCAGGAAGTGAAGTGCTCAAAGAATCATGGGATGTGTCAACTGGAAATGATTTGAGCATCACAATAAATTATAGTAACAAATTATAACCCAATGAATAAAATTGGAAACCATAAGTCATACTGATAGGAATAAATAAATGAGTGAACTAAAAGTTTGGTGAGGAATGAGGTTTTTATATACTTTCACAGTCTCTCCCTACAAAATCCTTATTACTAACAAAGAGGAAAAGAGTAATTTTACAGTGGAGCAGCTTGCCAGACAACACCTGAAGTGATCAAAGTGAACGTGACAATGTGACAAACAGAAATTGTGCACAACTTGACAGGTACATTGTGAAAACCATGGATGCCAAAGATGCATAATCTAAATCTAATTACTAGAAAACAGATTAAGTCTGCATTAAGGAAATTCTACAAAATAACTAGCTGTAATGTTTGTGTCAAGGTCATGAAAGTCAAGGAGAGACTGAGAAAATGTTCCAGAATGAAGCCTGAAGAAATATGAGTAAGGCAACAATGATTCTGAACTGCATCCTTGTCCTTTAAAGGACATTACTCGGACGTTAGGCAAAATATGAATAGAATCTAAGGATTAGATAGTAGTATGCAGCAATATTAATGTCCTGATTTTGGTGATTATATTGTGGTTAAGTAGAATGTCCTTGTCTGTAGGAAATACAATAAATAATTGGGTGTTGGGGCATGAGGTCTGCAATATAGTCTCAAATGGTTCAGGAAAAAGATCTTTGTACTATATATACATGTAACTCCATAAATTTTTTTCAAAACAAATGAATTAAACTGATTGAAAAAAATAATAAACTAGGTTGCACCAGTTATTCCCAGTGCTCCTGTAGATTCTGCTGTCATCAAAATCCAAACAAAGTATATGAGCAAGAACAATGGCTAGTCATCTTAAACCACCGGGGACGAACCTGTAAGCCAACAAAGTCAGATTTATTGACGCATTGTAACCAAGGAGACTGCACAGTAGAGGAACTGTAGGGTGTCTCACCACACAATGGAAAAGGTAGATGTAGGATTTGTGGGAAAGGTGGAGTTAAGATAAAATCTAAATGAAACAGTTTTGATAGCCTCAAAGCAAAGCAGAGCGGTGTGAAGAGGCATCAACATCACATCTGGAGTGAGAAGTGGGTGTAGGATCATGTTCCCTTGGAAACCACAAAGTTAAGAGAATAAGTAATATTCTTTTCAGGAACCCTTTGTCTGCAGCACTGCACCTGATTAGAAATAGAAGCTGCTTCTCTGTGTCAAAGTGTCTTAGATCCTCCGGGCAAAAGTGGAATGTTTCATTCTTACTGATAAAATTTCAAATAGCAACGTTTACATGGACTTTAAAGAACAAGGTTTCTCCGTGTAAGAATGTATCCAAAGACGCGGGTTGTTATGATACTTTTTAGTTGCAGTTTGTCCTTAAAAGAAACTTTCCTGTAAACGTTACAACTGGCTTTATCTTATACTGTTACCCATCCTGATGAATGGCTGGGCAGATTTTTACTTTCTCAGCAGTTACAAATGAAAAATACGACTCGGCCTCTCAAACCACAGCTGATCCTCCTCTCAGGGCCTTGCTGAAGTTATGGGTTTGCCCGACCAACTTTCTTTCCTCTCATTTTGGACCTCAAGCCTCCCCTGATGAACGAGATGCTGCACCACGGTCTTCGACGCCTTTCTCCACGTAACCTTTCAATCATCCTGCCTTCCCAGGCCACGCTCAGTGCGTGGGGGGCGGTCCCACTTTTCTCAAATCCTATTGGGTAAAATCACGCCTCTCTTCGCAGTGGGGACGGGACAAGAGATAAAGGGCCTTTCCCAGGCGCGAGAAGATGACGTCACAGTAGCGGAGCCGCGACCTCCGGCTGTTTTGGGCTCTGCTAGCTGAGGGTGTCGACTGAAAACAGTTCCGTCCGCGATGCAGTCGCCATGACCATTTGTCAGTTCTTCCTTCAAGGCCGGTGTCGCTTCGGAAATCGGTGCTGGAACGAACATCCCGGCGCCGGGGGTGCGGGCGAAGGACGGCAGCAGCAGTTCTCAGGTGACGTTCTCCTCCATCCTTCGCCCCTAGCCGAGCTGGGGAAGGCCTGGCGTGGGGCCGAGCCGGCGAGGAACGGCCGTCCCTCGTGGGCCCAGCCGTTGGGCACAGCGCCGAGGCGCACCAGTCAGGTGACGCGGACGTGCCCGCGTCGTCCCCTCGCCCGCCCCGCCCACCGGCTTTTTTATTCATTTATTAGGAGCTCGGTTGGCTTTTGTTGAGCGGTTGGAGGCATGGGCTTGGTCCTGTTTACTAATGAAAAACAGGAATACGTGTCAGAACTTAAGCTTGTCTTTGGGCGGCAGTGGTTCGCAGAATTGGCATAGGTCTACCCAGACGCCTCCTTTCTTTACTACTTTACTACCTTTTTGCGTACTTGCTTTTGCCCCTTGATGCCTTGAATATAACTTTTTCTAAACGTTTTTTCTAGGGAGAGGCTAGCAACTGGGGTCAAAGTCAGGATTCTTAACTTTGGGAAACTCCTCTGAAGATCTAATAAAAGCTACAGAGCCATTAATCTCAGATAAATGCACATGCTCATAAAATTTGGGGTAAAATCGAGAGTGGGATGCTCAGTTAAGAACTCTGGGCTATGAGGGAAGGGGATGCAGGACTACGTTGACCTGCTTCCTGGCCTAAGTCATTGTCGAAGCTTTTGGAATATTTCACTAAACCAATTGTGGATGATGCAGAAGGATTGACTGTCTTCAAGGAGAGGAGGGGTCCGAAATGAAACCATAGTACAATGCAAGGTTTTAGAGGTCAGATGAATCGTTAGGTTTCCTTAGGACTGAAACTTAGTCCTTAAAGTTACCACAAGATGCTGACCACCTCTCCCTTCTCTTTCCTCCTTTAGGGCTATTCATCTGACCCTTAAACCTTGTGTTACATTGTGGTTTCACGTCTGATTCCTCTTCTTGGGGGCAGTCTTTTTGCATCACCCACAAATTGGTCTAGTGAAATATTCCAAACCAAAAATTAAGACTCAGGATCTGATAAATGTGCGAGTATTTCCAGGAACAACAAAACGTAATATGACATTCTGTTGAGACTCACTCTAAATGCAGTAATTAGAGAATAAATGTTGAATGGATAAATGTTAATGGATTTTAAAAGTGGAGATAAAACTAGTCAAGTAAACAGTGTATTTAATGCCCAGAAACAAATAAATGCTTATGGAATTAGTAAGTATGAAGACCAAAAGCTGTATACAAAAGATGGAATGAATTTCTTCAGTTGTGTCGTCCCCGCAAAGGATTTGAAACTCTAGGAAAATAAAATATCATTAACCCATACTTGAGGGATCTGGTCTAGCAATCTGCCCCCTTTCCTCTTAGGTTTCGTTAAGCAGTTTTAGAATTGGGAGGTGAATTTTCATAAAGGAGTGTATCTCCCATCGCTCGAGTTTTTAATATACATATTTAATGGCATATCTCCTAATTCAGTCAGAAACAAGGTGAATTATCTTGACCCCAACTAAGAAGTGATGAATAATTGAGACAGTAGAAGTGAAAAAATTTTGTAAAATATAGAGACAGAGAGGATAAAAATGTTGGCTCATTTTGATAATTATAGAATACTAGAAATCTGCTCATAATAGAGG
Organism: Pseudorca crassidens; assembly: GCF_039906515.1. NCBI lineage: Eukaryota > Metazoa > Chordata > Mammalia > Artiodactyla > Delphinidae > Pseudorca > Pseudorca crassidens. Next base: position 32,333,516 of record NC_090303.1, on the reverse strand, counting down.
AACTCAGTACACTTTATTCATATGTAAATTACCTCTATAATCTCCCTGTGGAAGGTAGGTGGGTTGGTGTTGTTTTCTCAGAGAGAATACTGAGTCAAATAGATTTACCCATCTATTCAAGGACAGAAGGTAGACTCTTAATCTTTTATATTCAATACACTTCTCAATACATTGTCTGTTTTTCAGATTTTACTAATATATAGGGCCCAGTTGGGGAGCAAAGAATGATACAGACACATCTTTTTATCATGAAGGAGCTTATGATTTCGGTACATGCCTTCTATCCACTCCATTATCGAACAGTTGTTTACCTAATAAACTTAGGTCAGCTGAATTTAGTAATATATCATTATTTTTCTGTGGATTTACAATCTTCTCAATCTTGTTAACTTAGACCATTATGTGATTTGTTGATACTACACTTACCTATATAAATTGAAAGTGAAAAGTTTTGTAATTTAAAATGAGTGGAGGGCTTCCCTGGTGGCGCAGTGGTTGAGAATCCGCCTGCCGATGCAGGGGACACGGATTCGTGCCCCGATCCGGGAAGATCCCACATGCCGCCGAGCGGCTGGGCCCGTGAGCCATGGCCGCTGAGCCTGCGCGTCCAGAGCCTGTGCTCCACAATGGGAGAGGCCGCAGCAGTGAGAGGCCCGCGTAGCGCAAAAAAAAATGAGTGGAAATGTAGTGCTTGTTGAATCTTTACATAATGTCTGCACATATAATAAAACAAACTACAATGAAATTTTAAGAGATTTTAAAAATGAGTTGCTAGTAAAATTGTTTATTTTGTTGTTTATTTCAGGTAGTAACAGACGAGGATGGAATACCACCAGCCAGAGATATTCTAGTGTTATCCAGCCATCCAGTTTCTCCAAATCCACACCATGGGGGGGCAGCAAAGATCAAGAAAAGCCATCTTTTGCTCCTTTTGATTCTGGAGCGTCAGCTAGCAGGAACAGGGGGTTTGGATGGTCTCAGAACCCATTTGCTTCACCTAGCTCTGATGGGCAGAAAGATGATAAGAAACTTCTGTAAGTGAAAGCCTTCAGAAAAATTCCTTCCCATTTGCTTATTTTTTTTCAAAAGTACCTACAGTACTTTCCTTAAAAAAGAGGTAATGTTATTATTACTTTATTAAATTATTAAAAAATCAGAATAAGCAAAAAGCAGGAAAAAATCCATGATCAGAGATAACTACTATTTTGCAGGTATCATACTAGACTTTATTTCACTTAAAAATGTCATTCTTCTTTATCGATACAATGAGTTCTTGGGGATAATTATGCTTTTTCCACTTTTCTATTGATAACACCGTACTGTGAATATCTTTCTAATGTAGTCCTGCTTATATTAAATTACGAGTTCTTTACAAAGTATGAGGTGATTTAAAGCAACTTGTGATCTTGGAGGTCACTTATAGCATCTCGTATTCTTCTTTCTAAAACTTTTACTTCAGTAAGCCCATGTAAACATTTCATTTGATTTCCTTCATTATTGTGGAGTAGATTTCTTACCATTTATTGAGAACATTCATAGTAGAATTTATGATTGGTGCCAAAACAGTGCCTGGCTGTGTATAACTGTTCCGTCAAGCCCCCAGCAATTAGGACAGAACTTAAATATACTCATTAGTCTTTTACATCCCATAACTAAATTAGACTAGTTGTAAACATTTTGAACCATGTACCATATATAATAAATTAAAATAAATAAATAAAGTAAAAAACCAAATTAAAAAAGGAAAAAGAAACCCTCCTTCCTATATTTGATGTTGCCATCATAAAAATCCTAAATTTTATTATTATTTTATTATCAGTTATTCTTATTTGATTAATTCTGCTATTCTGGATAAGGGGAAAATATTTAATTTAGACCCAGATATATCCATGACTTTGCCAACAAGTTAACCACGGACGTGGGTCTGTTCCCTTTTTGCAAAATGTGAGAATTAGACAAAATGATCTCTGAAATCCTAACCACTTAAATATTTTATGGTTCTTTATTACTTACTGGTTCTTTCTTTCCCAGTTAAATGATCATTGATGTTAATAATGAACAAAGAAAGATTAAACTTAGTATTGTGTATTTTATTATATTTCAGTTCTTTAAGATATGTATGGTATGATAGTTGAGTTCTCAGTAAATGTATCAGTTAATGGTTCAGTGTATTGGAAAACCAAAATTATGAACTTCTTTGATATTATTTATAATCATGAAATGTAGCTCATATTTCTATAAGCTTCTGCTTTAAAGAACACTCCTCAGAAAATATAACGGAAAAATCTAAAATTATATATTTAGTACAATTTAAAATTTCAATCATTGAAAATTATAAATGGTAAATTTTAACAATCAGTAGAAAAAGATCTTTCGCCCTTTTTTTTTTTTCAGGGAAGGAATTGTAAAAGATATGGAGGTTTGGGAATCATCAGGGCAGTGGATGTTTTCTGTTTATTCACCAGTGAAAAAGAAACCTAATATTTCAGGTAACTAGAAATTATGTGTTTTTAAAATGTGTTTTACAACTATTATTTTCTAAAACCAAGACTATGTCAAATAAAGAAATCGACCACAAACTTAGCTACAGTTAGGAGAGTTTGGACATTGTTTAAAGTATCCGAGTATTCTAGCAGAACTTCATAATTCAGAGATTGAGGTTGGAAGATATAGTTCAAGATATATAGATCCCTTGGGAAAATTAGTAGAATCAGGAACCACCACCTTTCCAATTCTGTAAGCCCAAGAAGAGGCTCTGCTTCCTTGGTTTCCTGTCGATACAACTTCAGAACCCTTTAGCTGCCTGCAGTGAATAGAAGAGTCCTGTTATGCCAAGGCTTTGGCTGCCTGATTCTGTTCTCTTTCTCCCCTATCTTTTTTTCTAAGGATAGTTATTTTTCATAAAGCATGTTGAGATCTATTCTGGGGGTAATATTTGAAGGTAAGGAGCCTTAGCTGGGCTACAGAGATAGCATTTCTTTAGAATACTCCTTTCCTTCCCATTTTCTTTTGTCCATCGCCCTTTTTGGGCTGAAAGCTAGACCACCACAGTTGTTTTTGTTTTGTTTTTTTGACATCTTTATTGGAGTATAATTGCTTTACAATGGTGTGTTAGTTTCTGCTGTATAACAAAGTGAATCAGCTGTATGCATACATATATCCCCATATCCCCTCCCTCTTGCGTTAGACCACCACAGTTTTATAAGCCTCCTCTGGGTGGTCCTGGGCCCTATTAAGTTGAACAGCAAGTGCCTAGAAGATGAGAGCCCTTTCAGTCTCTCAGAACTCTGGGATTTCTGTCTGTCTCTGCTCTATCTGCTCATTCTCTGTGAGCATGTGTGTCACACCACTCCTTAGTTGTTTATTTACTTAATCATTCAACAAATACTTATTGAATTTCTTTTGTGCCAGGCCTCATTCTAGGTGCTAGAGATATAGCAATGAGTAAGATAGATAGGATCCATCCCTTATGAAGTTTATGTTCTTGAGGGATGGAGGCAATAAGTAATACAAATAAATAAGATAATTTTAGATAGTGATTTTTCTGTAAAGAAAATAAGTGTTAAGCCTTTTTTAAAAAGTTCAGAATTGAACATAATGCCTAATGCCCTAGAGCAGTGGTTCTCAGTGTGAAATGTAGATCCATAAGCAGGGTTGTAAGATAAAATATGGGACATCCAGTTAAATTTAAATTTCAGATAAACAGTATTTTTAGTATATGAATATCCCATATAGTATTTAGAACATACTTATACTTTTTTTTTGGCTGCGCCGTGCAGCTTGTGGGATCTTAGCTCCCAGACCAGGGATTGAACCCGGGCCCACGGCAGTGAAAGCGCCAAGTCCTAACCACTGGATCACCAGGGAATTCCCGGGACATACTTGTACTTTTAAAGTATTTGTTGTTTGTCAAATATTCAAATTTAACTGAGCATCCTCTTTTTTTTGCCTAAATCTGGCAACCCTATTGCTAAAATCCTTTTAGGGGCTGTACAAGTTTAGAAATATTTTCATAATAATACTAAGACATTAATTGCCATTTTCACGGTGTTGACGTTTGCACTGTTCGTACAAAAGCTTTGATGAGGCACGGGCAACAAACTGTACTAGCAGATTATAATAGTCAATAAAAAAAATTTTAATGCCATTTTCACTTAAGAATGTCCTTGATGAAGAGGTAAAAATTATTAAGTTTATTAAATATTGACCCTTAAGTGTACACCTTTTAAATATTCTATGTGACAAAATGGGAAGCACACACAAAGTAACATTAACAAATTTTTTGATATTGTAAGATGACATGTGCCAACATTTGGAGGTTCTGGATAACTCAGTGAACCAATATTTTCCAGATGACCAATGTGTGACGTTACAAAATTATGCATGTTTGAAAAATCCTTTCTAAGTGCAAGATAAAACAATTAATAGTGTTGGTTTATTAATATGATTTCATTAATATGATTTGAGTCCACATTATAGCTAACCTTTAAGAAACTACTGTCTGTCAAGTTTTGGTATAGTATCAAGAAGGATATCCACAATTATCTGAAAAGGCCATTAAAGTCATCCTTTTCCAGCTACACATCTGTGTGAGAACAGTTTTTCTTCATATACTTGAACCAGGCAATATACTGAAACAGGTTGAAGCAGATTGAACAGCAGAAGCAGATATAATAATCCAACAGTCTTCTATGAAGCCATACATTAAAGAGATTTACAAACATAAGACAATGTCACTAAATTTTTATTTTTTGTTTTGGAAAATAGTTTTTTCATTTATGTTGATATATTTCTTATTTTTAAGTGAATTAATATTTTGTACAATTTTTCAGTTTTCATTTCAGATATGGTAAATATTGATTTATGTAACCCATGTAAGCAAAAGGTCTGCCATCCTTATTTATTTTTAAGAATGTGAATGGGTCCTGAAACCAGAAAGTTGGAGAATCACTGTCTGTAGGCATCCATTATAATGAATTAATTTTTCCTGTGCAGCTAGAATGATACTACATTTGTACCACCCTTGAAAGAATTGAGGAAATAGTCACTCAAATCATTTTCTGTCTTCATGGTTCAGATGAGTAACAGATGGAAGGAGGAGAAAGTAGCCAGAGGGATAATGTTTCTTCACAGAGAGTGGTTATCTATTCTTAGGAAGCAGTATTGGAGCTGAGTCCTGAATGAAGAGAAGATGTCACTTATGGGAAGATTTGGGGGAAAATGTTGCTTACAGTACAATAGCTAGTGCAGAGGCCCTTGTGGAAACAAGGTTGCCATGTATTTCGTCTAGCAAGGCCTGAATTTGCCAGAGGAGAGTAAATAAGAGAAAGAGTAATATGACATAAGGCCAGAGAGAGGCAGCCAGGGGCCAGATTATGTTGGGCCTAATTGCACTAGGAAGCCAGAAAGAGCTTTGAGCAGGAGGAGGGATATGATCTGATTAGAAAAAGCTCACTTAGGGACTTCCCTGGTGGCACAGTGGTTAAGACTCCGCCTGCCAACGCAGGGGACATGGGTTTGAGCCCTGGTCCGGGAGGATCCCACATGCCGCGGAGCAACTAAGCCCATGTGCCACAACTACTGAGCCAGCGCTCTAGAGCCCGCGAGCCACAACTGCTGAGCCCACGTGCCACAGCTAATGAAGCCCGTGCACCTAGAGCCTGTGCTCCGCAACAAGAGAAGCCACCACACTGAGAAGCCTGCGCACAGCAGCAAAGAGCAACCCCTGCTCACTGCAACTTGAGAAAGCCCGCGCACAAGCAACAAAGACTCAATGCAGCAAAAAATAAATAATTAAAATTAATTAATTAATTAATTTTTAAAAAGCTCACTTAGACTGTTGTATGAAAAGAAATGGTATGTTGGGGGGCAAAATAGCGGCAGGGCAATGAGTTAGGAGACAACTGCTGATGACCGAGAGTTACTAGCAGTGGAGACAAAATAGGTCAAAATTCGTGTTCTGTTTTGGAGCTAGTACTGGCAAGAGGCTTATTAATTAGATATGGGGAAAGAGAGAAATGCAAAGTGATTCTAGGTTTTGTGGCCTGAGCAGTTAATAAAGGTGGTAAAGACAAGTTGTTAGAGAGCTCCAGGATTCTGATTTGAATGTTTAGTCTTTTCTTTATTCTGAGGTAAGGGTCTTTGGAGTTAATGGTGTCTGGTTATAAATAATTCTCTGTAGAAAAATATCCTGAACTTCTTCTCCCTTTCTTAAAAAGTTTTCCTAATTATGAAAGTTACAGCTGTTGCCATAGAAAACTTGGAAAATACAGAAATATGTGAATAAAGATCAACTAATCTCAGAGATAACAACTGTAACATTTTAGTGTATTTCTTTCAAAACATGTGCACACATATTTCTTATTTATATGTATAATTAGGAATCATAACCTAGTGTTGTATTCGGCTTTGTTTTCAGTGTCTCCATTACTAAAAATACTAGAATGAACATCTTTTTATGTAACACCCTTTGTTTATACATTTAATTATTTCCTGAGGTTAAATCCTAGAAATTCTAAGATCAAAAGGTATGAGCATTTTTAAGGCATTTGACATTTATTGACAATTTTCTTCCCAGAAAAGTTTACCTTTTTGATTTCCATAATGGCAACTTAGGAGAATGTCCATTTCACCACATCCTTAATAACAATTATTCATTATTAATTTTTGTCAGTCTGATAAATAAAGCATTGTATCTCTATTTAAGTTGTATTTTTAAATTGAACTTTTTTTTTTTGCGTGAACTTTTTAATTTCATTTATTTACTGGCTATTTGAATTGTTTTGTGAATTGCCCATTCATTATCTTTGCCCATACTAACTTATTTTTCTTACTGATTTGTAATAGCTATTTATACATTGATGTTAGCTCTTATCCTGTCATATATGTTGCAATTATGGTTTTCCCAGTTTACTGTTTGCCTTTCAATTTTGCTATTGTAGTTTCTGACTTACAGAATATTTTTTTTAGAAGTATGAATGTATATGTAGTCAATTCTTTCTTGTTTCTTTTGTTTATTATTCCTTCCACTCCATTTATCTTTAGAAAATTTTTCCCCTTCAAAGATCAGATAACAACTATATTTTATTCTAATTTTATACTTTATTAAATAGAGTATAGGCTTTGAATTTTTTCCTTATGATTATGAAATTTTTCTAATGATCAAGATTAGCATATTTTCCTGTCTAGTACCTCTTATTTTACTCTACTATCAAAAGTATTGGTATTTAAAGATTCCAATTGATTCCTCACTTCAGGTTTTACAGATATTTCACCAGAGGAGTTGAGACTTGAATACCATAACTTCTTAACCAGCAATAACTTACAGAGTTATGTAAGTTTGTTTCCTATTCATCTACCTAACCGATTGTCTTCTCTGTAGTGGCTTGCTTCTGTGTTGGCAAAGTGGATGAGGTCTATAATTTTTTTTCAGAACAAGGCTATTTTTATATTCTAAATTAAAATTTAGAATTTCTTTGAAATTGGTTGGTTATCTAAAATGGTGATAATATACTTTGACTGTAGTAACTAGGAATGTCATTATTTTTATTACGGGTTATCCAGCAATCAGTCCCAGAAATCATACCTTTCATTATTTGGCAAACATCTATGGAGTATGTCTTAGGTGCAGACACCACAATGAATGCTAGAAAAACAAACTTAAATAAAATGCAGTGTTGTATATAGATTAACATTCTCATATATCAAATATCAAAAAATTGAAAAGCTGGGCTTGAATAAGTTCAGTGCCTAAAGGAAATGACATAAATCATGTATTTTTCTATTGTCTACAGTCAATATCATGTGTTTCAACTAGTGCACATGTTTGTCTCTGTACTGCCAGGTACTTGTGATTTTAACTAGGTGATACAAGGAGTTGGAGAACAGGGAAGGGGGTCTACAGCTGGAGTATCTTTAGCAAGTAGGGGTAGGTCAATGCAAATTTTACAAGTTATGTGTTGTAAAAATGTTTTATAAATTTATTGTGACTTTGGAAATACAAACATGAAGTTGTTGGAGAGATTATCTTAAACACTCAATATTGACTCATCATTTTTCTGTCTTCTCTCCAGCTACATTCCATCCAACAGTTAATAAATCAGTGGAGGAACCGGGTAAATGAACTGAAAAGTCTAAATACATCAACTACAATAGCTTTGGTGAGTATTGGAGAATTTTCTACAGGGAAACGTCTTATCTATTGCTTTTTTGCAGAATTTCACTTTGGATTTGGAAAGCAAAGCTAAAATTCTCTGTCAAGAATTGTGATACACACATTCTCAAGAACTTTATTATCATTTAGAGTCACGGTCCTGGAATTGTTTTGTCTCTGTTCCTTAGTCAGAAAAGCACAGATAATTATGCTTTTCTAAAACTATTTTTAGGATAAGGTGTTTAACTTTGGTGGTACTAGTTTTAAACATTGGAAAATATTACATAAATTCAAGTATGCCAGGTTATCAGCATTTAAAAAGAAATTGCTTTGAAAAATATGAATGCATATTTAGACTAATGTATACTTTTGTGACTGAAGGACCATATGTTCCTTGTCTTATACAGAAATGCCTTTAGGAGATACATGCCCACTTGTCCCCAAAGATACATGATCCTACTGTAGCATATTCATTATCTCTGTCAATAGTTTATTTTGCTACCCCCATAAGAAGTTCTTAAGAATATTATTTTTAAATAAGATATTTACATTTAGAATTTGATATTTCCAGTCTACGAGGTGGTTTTTCTTTGTACTTTCTGAAAAAGGCTATGAGAGTAGTAGCTGTCTAAAGTTAGTGAATGACTGTTTGAAAGTCCCGACTCCTTTCTTTTTTTTTTTTTAAATTTATTTATTTATTTTTGGTTGTGTTGGGTCTTCTTTGCTGCGTGTGGGCTTTCTCTAGTTGTGGCGAGAGGGGGCTACTCTTCGTTGCAGTGCACGGACGTCTCATTGCGGTGGCTTCTCTTGTTGTGGAGCACGGGCTCTAGGCACATGGGCTTTAGTAGTTGTGGCGCGCGGGCTCAGTAGTTGTGGCTCACGGGCTCTAGAGCGCAGGCTTAGTAGTTGTGGCACACAGGCTTAGTTGCTCTGCGGCATGTGGGATCTTCCCGGACCAGCGGTCGAACCCATGTCCCCTGCATTGGCAGGCGGATTCTCAGCCACTGCACCACCAGAGAAGTCCCCCTACTCTTTTTTTAAATATGTGCTTCTAAATGACTAGACTCTTTTTTGGGGGGGCATTGCATTTTATTTTTAATTAATTTTTATTGGAGTATAGTTGCTTTACAATGTTATGTTAGTTTCTACTGTACAGCAAAATGAATCAGCTGTACATATACATCTATCCCCTCTTTTTTGGATTTCCTTACCATTTAGGTCACCACAGTGCATTAAGTAGAGTTTTCTGTGCTATACAGTATGTTCTCATTAGTTGTCTATTTTATGCATGGTGTCAATAGTGTATATGTGTCAACCCCAATGTCCCAATTCCTCACACCCCCCGCAAATGACTAGACTCTTGTGCAAGCTAATTTCTTCTACCTTTCAGTTGTTGTAATGCCATTTGAATTCAGTAGGATTCCTCGGAAGTATTTTTTCTCTAGATGAGAGATGGCCCGCCATCACCATTGCTGATGTAGAAGGGATAACTGAGTCCAGAGAACTACAGAGCTTCCTTTAAGGTTGGAAGTTCCATGTCCTTTGCCACCTTCCTAGGGGCCCTTCTGTAGGTGAGAATCTTGGACAGCCCACCTACAACTGGCTTACCACGTGTCAATTCTTCATGCCAAGTGATTGGTTTTTTTAAAATATTTATTTATTTATTTTATTTTTGGCTGTGTCGGGTCTTAGTTGCGGTTAGCGGGATCTTCATCGCGGCATGCGGGATCCTCCACTACGGCACCCAGGCTCATCATTGCGCAGGCTCCTCATTGCAAGGCGCAGGCTTCTCTCTAGTTGTTGCCCGCGTGCTCAGTAGTTGCGGCATGCAGGGTTAGCTGCCTCGCGGCATGTGGGATCTTAGTTCCCCAACCAGGGATCAAACCCACGTCCCCTGCATTGGAAGGCGATTCTTAACCACTGGACCACCAGGGAAGTCCCTGCCAAGTGGTTTATTCTTTATTCCTTTAATCTATTATATGGATATAATTTGTTTATCCACATACCTGTTAATGACTGAGGGAGAGAAGCTAGACGAAAAAAAGAAAAAGTACATACTATATGATTCCATTTATATGACACTCTAGAAAAGACAAACCTCATCTCTAGTAATAGAAAGTAGGTGAATGGTTCCCTGGGGCCAGAGCTTGGGAGAGTGTTGACTGGAAAGGAACACAAGGGAACTTTTATGGGTGATGGAAATATTCTAAATCTTGATTGTAGTTGTGGTTATAAGTTTGTCAAAACTCATCAAGATATAGATAGATTGTTTTAATGGACGCATTTTATTTTATGTAAACTGTACCTCAGTAAAGTTGATTTTGTTTTTAAAGAAAAAATGCCAATAGGGTTTTAAAATGAGAGAAATCTTATGTGCTTAGGTTGATGAGGGAAGACTTCTTAGAGGTAAGGATTAAGTGAACAGTTCCTTGAAAAGGAGATTAAGATTTTAGTAAGCAGAGACGAAAGACATTTCTAGAGCAGAAAATAGCAAGAGCATAAAATATTTTCAGGGAATAGATTAATAGATTTTAGTGGTAAGCTTTTAATAATGTAATTGCGAATTAACTTCAGTTCAAGCATTTGAGTAAGTAGACTGAGTAGCCTCTAAAGGTCCTTTACCTAATATCTAGGTTTTTTGATAAATGCAGATCAACCAGTAGAAACTAAAATCTAGAATTAAAAAGTATTTTCCTGATTTTAATATGTGTTCATTGAAGAAATTTAGAAAGTGTTTTAAAAGCATAAGTAAAATTAAAATCATTCATAATTCATCAGCCGCACAATCACTTCGAACTCATTGAGGTTGGCCCATTTTTTTCTATGAACATTCACTTGTAGGCATTTTTCTATATTAAACAAAATGAAGACGTTTTTAAGTGCACATTTTAAAAATTGAATTTGGCTATAAAGTGTATAGAAAAGGTACTTGAGAATTACTCACTTGCCTACCTTTTTTTTAATAGCTCTCTGATATAAAGGGTGGAGTAAATCAAGCAGCACCTGCATTTGGATTTGGCAGTAGGCCATCAGTAACGTTTGGGTCACCAGGTAAGTGACAAAGTAATGAAGGACTTCACTGATTCAAAAAAATAGGATTTTATAGGTTTCAAATATAAAGCCTGAAGTTTTGTTTAGTGCCATTTTAAGTCACTCTTGCAAACTCTACCACCTTCCATAATAGAGCTTCAAAGAATTTGGCTCATCAAGCATTTGCGAAATGGGATTCAGAATGGGCATGGTCTTTGAAAGACCCTATGGCTCAGGCTTTAGAAGTATATTTTAGGAATGGTTTTTCAAGACTTCCATAGTAATACATAGTTAGGGTAGCAGCACCTTTGAGGACTTTGTTGTCCCTGTATATAACAGCATAGTATTGTCCTCAAATGACAGTTCCGATGAGATGAGGGGACAGGTGAAGTGAAGGTTTACTCCCTAATCCCTGAGGTTTCTCAAGAGCTGCCTCCTTGAGTGTAAATTATGGTGCAAATGAGATCAATGTAGCAGAAAGACAGGACAACAGGGTTTAGTGGGTTTGTCCTAGTTTCTCATTTTTACTTTTCTCTTCTTCCTTCCAATAAGTTAATTATCATCTAAATATGGCAGAAATAAGAAAAAAAAGGGCGGGTGGGGAGTAGTAATATAGCTACATTTTCTGATTAATAGCTTCTTTTTTTCTTTTTCTGGTTTTTGTAGGTTTTCCAGTGAATAACAACAACAGCATTAGTGCTCAGAATTTTAGTTTTAAACCAAGCTCTGGATTTGCTACTGCGCCTTCTGGAAGCCCTTCTGTGTTTGGGAGTACTCCAGCATTTGGAGCTGTACCCTCCGCCAGTTCTGCCATCACTGCTTCTACTCCAGCTTTTGGACTTGGGAAACCCCAGATCACATCTGCTGCTTCATTTTCATTTAAAAGCCCTGCAGCTTCTGGTTTTGGATCATCCGGATTTTCAGGATTTCCAGCTTCTACGGCAGCAGGACCTGTTGGAGCTCCAGAGGCCCCAGCCTTTGGAAGCAGCAGTTCTTCAGCTGGTTTTGGTAGTCCAGGCTCACAGTCTCACACTGCTTTTTCCAAGTCATCCAGTGACACCTTTGGAAACAGCAGCATATCCACCTCTCTCTCATTCTCAAATGGCAGCACCACAACAGATAATGTATTATTCACACCCAGGGATCAACTAACAGCAGAAGAACAGGAACAATTTCAATCCAAGAAATTTACTCTGGGAAAAATTCCATTAAAGCCACCTCCTGTGGAACTTCTAAATATTTAAACGAGTAATTTTAAATACAGAAAAGAACAGCTTTTAAAATTGTTTTGAGTGGTTCATATGAAAGGGCAGATATATATATACACATACATATATATTATATATATACATATATATTTATAAGAAGTATAAACTTTCAATAATAGGAGTTTTTATATTTAGCATTTTCTTGAGTGTAACTATTTAAGTAAAACAACAAAAACTCAGCAACGGATTTTTTTTTTTTTTTTTTTTGCTATAATTATGAATGGAACTGAAAAAACTGTCAGGGTGCAGTGAATAAAGTACTTTTCTTATTCTACATCACTTTACTCTCTTACCATTTAAAATTTTACATTTAAACATTTTTTTTAAAAGGAAGGAGATAATTTCTAGAACCAGCAGAGAAAAAATGCTTAAATGTTTAGCCTACTTACCAAATAAACATCAGTAGCATGACTTTAAACTTCATGTTAAAGAAGATTCTCTTAAAGAGAGAAATAACAATTTTTAAAGGGTGAAAACTTTTTAAGACCTAAGAAGCATTTTCCCCTCATATTTTTTCCTCCTCAGTTTTGGCTCTCTCATGGACCATTTGAGTTTTCTTCAACAATTCTGGGCTAATTTTTATCTTGGCCTAATTTTTATGTAATTCTATTTTTTCCTCACATTATCCCATCAAGTGGATGGATTGTAAGAGGAGTAGAAATTATGATCTCCTGTGAATAAATAGTATATAAATATCCTTTGTAGTTGCATAAAACATTTCTGGAAGAATATTTAAGAAACTTGCTAACAATGATTACCTCTGGGAAAAGAATTGGTGTCTGAGTTAGGAGAAATACTTTATATACCATTTTGAACTGTTTGAATATTTTACCATGTACATGCATTACTTTGTTTTTTTAATTGAAAGAAAATCAGGAAAATTAAAAAAGGACTAGGAAGCTTTTTTCAACTATAAACAGCAACATTATTGGCAAGTTTAATGATACTTATGATCATTTCTAGCTGCATTTTTGAAAAGCATTTTTTTTAATATAAATTTATTTACTTATTTATTTATTTGTTTTTGGCTGTGTTGGGTCTTCGTTGCGGTACACGGGCTTCTCATTGCCGTGGCTTCTCTTGTTGCAGAGCACGGGATCTAGGCGTGCAGGCTTCAGTAGTTGTGGCATGGGGGCTCAGTAGTTGTGGCTTGTGGGCTCTAGAGCTCAGGCTCAGTAGTTGTGGCACACGGGCTGAGTTGCTCCGCGGCATGCGGGATCCTCCTAGACCAGGGCTCGAACCTGTGTCCCTTGCATTGGCAGGCAGATTCTTAACCACTGTGCCACCAGGGAAGCCCGAAAAGCATTTTTTTTAAACTAATGAATAACTCTTTATTCAAGATGCATCTTCTCTAGAATTTTTTTTAAGTAACAGAGAAGGGACTTATAACTGGAAAAAAGTTTTTGTACAAATCTAGGCTGCTTTCTTCCGCCTCCATTTACATTATTATGGTATGCTCTTATTCCTTTGTGGTATATTTCTTAAAACACTTTTTTATAAAATATGTTTATTATAATAAATTTGGAAATTTCCAACAAGGAAATTAAAATTTTCAGTAATCTTCTCCCTGCTTCCCCCAAATAGTTTATGTAGAGCGGTGAGGATTCACCAGCTGTTTCTAGAGTTTCTATTAGAATTCTCAGACATGTTTGGATCTCCCTGTGTCCTCAGATTGAGGGAGTAACATCTTGTATATCTTACATATGGTTGATCCAAATACCCAGAGACCTGTCATGAGTTGAAGCATATGTGTCAGAGTTCTGTGTTCCTTTCTCAAGCCTCAAAAATTACACAGCTAGCACTGTGAGAACAGTTTCCTGACACAGATCTGGCATTGAAGTCATTTTTTTAAGTGAAAGTAAAAACTATTAAAAGATATGCACTCCACGTGATTTTAGCATATATGCAAAGGGTTTAATCCCCATGGGATCCAGTTTCTCTGTTACACTTTTTGAAGAACTGTATGACTCAAACTAACAGTTGTGGAACCCCAGCATTTAGAATAAAACCTACTCAAGGGGGTGTATGTTTGAAACCATCCTTGGTATAGAAGTGATAAATAGACCCTAAGTTCCTGCTTTGGTCGTAAGCTCTAAAGACTTTCCAATGTTTTTTTCAACACAGTTGACTCCTAGAGTTGTCCTACCCTGATGGAATGAACCCTGTGCTACCATTAGGTTGGTTACAGGCTTACCAGGCTCCCTTGGGTCCCAATTGAACTTCCCAATGTCCTGGAAGCTCTGAGGATGCAGATTAAGGGCCCAGTGTTTCTAAATCTGCCTGACTGTAAGGATCACCTGGGGTACTGATTAAATAATATATCCATTGGGCTAGGCTTGGGAATGTGTTTTTTTTTTACCAAGTGACCCATGAGATCCTTCAGGCAAGTTTGGGAAACTAGCCTATCCAACTACATTTAGGCTACTTAGTAATATGCAATTTGGGAGTTGTAATTGTTGGAAGTCTATTTTCTGTGCTCTCTCACACACACACACACACACACACACACAAATGAGATCCAAAGTTGTCAGATAGTGCACTTGTCAAAAAGTACAAATAGGTGCTATGAGTTCCTTAAAAGTGTGAGAAACTGAAGCAAAGAAGTCCACAAAGTAGAAGTCAGCAGTATGCATGCATAATGGTATCAGGAGTCCAAGGAGGCCAGGAACTCCTAGACAGGCCCTAAGGGGCAGCAGGGCTTCAGAAAATCAGAAACAGGTAACACTGAGATGGTGGCCAGGCATAAAGGTAGATTGAGTTTCAAGACCGTAAGAGAGTGGAAGGGAAAAGGCAACCGCAAGGCACGAGAGCAAGTGCCACCATCTGGATTTTTTTTTTTTTTTTTTCACAGTCTGGATTTATTCAGTGAGGCAAGAACCGATTCTAGCAGAGCTGGTCGAGCTGAAAGTAGACCCAAAATAAGCATAAACAGCCTCCCTTCACAGCTTCTACAACAGCTGTCCCTTTTACCTCGGACTCAGAGCAAGGGACAGAATCGTATATAAGGTTTTATTACAAGTAAACTGATTTAACTAGGTTGATTATCTGATCACAGATTAGAAGGGGAGAAGTGTAACAGCTGAGAGCTGACTAGAAGGAGAGAGAGAAGCTGATATTAAAACTATTTAAAAGGCATAACATGATTTAGCTACATAGTATTGTTCATAAGAGTAAAATAATTCAATCCAGTGTCCAACAACAGGAAATTGGTTAATGTGGTAGGTTCACATATTGGAATACTAAACAGCCTTTCTGAATGACCTAGAAGAATAGGGAATAAACTTGGAAAGTTTTCACTCTGTAGTCAATGGGCAAAACCTGTTATAAAACAGCATGTACAATGTGGTCCAGTTTTGGGGGAAAGTATATATTCATGGGAGGAAAAAGCCTAAAATTAATAATAGCTCAGATTTGTTTGGTTTTTTTTATTGTGGTTAAAAAAAACATTAAATTTACCATCTTAAACATTTTTAAGTTCAGCGGCATTAAGCTACGTTCACATTGTTGTACAACAGATCTCTGGAACTATTTCATCTTGCTAACCTGAAACTGTTTACCCACTAAACATTCATTCTCCCTCCCTCCTTTCTCCAGGACTTGGCAATCACATTTCTACTTTCTGTTTCTATGATGTGACTACTTTAGATACCTCATATGAGTAGACTCATACAGTAATTGTCCTTTTATGCTGGCTTATTTCACTTAGCATAACGTCCTTGAGGCTCATCCTTGTAGACTGTGATCGAATCTTCTTCTTTTTTTAAGTTTGCATAATATTCCATTGTATGTATTGTATGAACCACATTTCGATTATCCATTCAGCTGTTAATGGAATTTGGGTTGCTTCTACCTCTTGGCTACTGTAAATAATGTTTTAATGAACATCTCTTAAAGATCCTGCTTTGAATTCTTTTGGATATACACCCAGAAATGGGTTTGCTGGATCATATGCAGCTCTGTGTTTAGTTTTTTGAGAAACATTTACACTGCCCTTCATAGGAGTTACACCATTTTACATTCCCGGCAGCAGCGTTTCAGTTTCTCCACATCCACCCCAACACTTAGTTTCTTGTTTTGACAGTGGCCTTCCTAATAGGTGTGAGGTGATATCTCGTGATTTTGATTTGCATTTCTCTTATAATTAGTGCTGTTGAGTATCTTTTCATATGCTTGTTGGCCATTTGTATATCTTCTTTGGAGCACTATTTATCTATTGAACTCCTTTGCCCATTTTTAATAGGGTTATTTGTTTTCTTGTTGAGTTTTAGAAATTCCCTATGTATTCTGAATGTTAACCCTTTATCATATATATGATTTGCAAATATTTTCACCCATTCCACAGATTGCCTTTTCACTCTGTGGATTGTTTCCTTTGACACACATAAGTTTTGAAGTTTGATATAGTCCCATTTGTCTATTTTTGCTTCTATTGTCTGTGTTTTTGGTATCACATTCAAGAAATCGTTGCCAAATCCAATGTCCTGAAGCTTTTCTCCTATGTTTTCCACTAGTGGTTTTATACATTTAGGTCTTTAACCTATTTTAATTTTGGTCCATGGTATAAGGTAAGTGTCCAACTTCATTCTTTTGCATGTAAATATACAGATTTCCTAGTACCGTTTGTTGAAAAGACTATCTTTCCCTATTTTGTAGTTTTGACATCTTTGCCAAAAATTATTTGGCTATATAGGCAAGGGTTTATTTATAGGCTCTAGTCTCTGTTTCATGGGTCTGTATATCTGCCTTTATGCCAGTACCAGACTGTCTCAGTTGGTGTTGCACTGTAGCTGGTTTTGGAATAAGGAAATGTGAGGCCTCCAACTTTGATCTTTTTCAAGATTATTTTGGCTATTCAGGGTACCTTGAAATTTCGTATGAGTTTTAGGATTTTTTTTCTACTTCTGCAAAAAAATGACATTGGGTTTTTTATATGAATTGCATTGAATCTTAACATCGCTTTATGTAATATGCACATTTTACCAATATTAAGTCTCCCAAACCATAAGCACAGGATGTCTCCATTTATTTGTGTCTTCTTTGATTTCTTTTAGCAATGTTTTATAGTTTTCAGTGTACAAGTCTTTCACCTCCTTGGTTAAGCTTATCCCTATGTATTTTATCCATTTTGATGCCGTAGTAAATGTGATTGTTTTCTTAATTTTCTTTTCACATTAGCCATTATTAGTGTATAGAAATACACCTGATTTTTGTATGTTGATTTTGTGTCCTGCTACTTTGCTGAAATTACTTATTAATTGTAACAGGGTTCTTTTGTGTGTGTGCATGAAGTCTTTAGGGTTTTCTACATATACGATCATGGAATCTGTGAACAGAGATCATTTTACTTCTTCCTTTTGGAATTGGGTGCCTTTTATTTCTTTTTCTTTTCTAATTGCTCTGGCTAGGACACTCGGTACTAAGTTGAATACAAGTGGAGAGAGGGGGCATCTTTACCTTGTTTCTTTTTTTTTTTAATGGACACTTTTAATCCTAATTGCTTTTCTTAAAATTCATTTACTTAATTTTAATTTTTGGCTGCGTTGTGTCTTCATTGCTGCGCATGGGCTTTCTCTAGTTGCAGTGAGCGGGGGCTACTCTTCATTGCAGTGCGCAGGCTTCTCATTGTAGTGGCTTCTCTTGTTGCGGAGCACAGGCTCTAGGCATGCAGGCTTCAGTAGTTGTGGCACGTCAGCTCAGTAGTTGTGGCTCGCAGGCTGTAGAGCACAGGCTCAGTAATTGTGGCGCACGGGCTTAGTCGCTCCACTTCGCCTTGTTTCTGACCTTAAAGGAAAAACTCAGTCTTTCGTGGTTGAATATGATGTTAGTTGTGGCCTTTTCATATATGGCTTTTATCATGTTGAGGTAGTTTCCTTCTTTTCCCAGTTTGTTGAGTGTTTTTTTTTTTTTTTTTTTTTTGCGGTACGCGGGCCTCTCACTGTTGTGGCCTCTCCCGTTGCGGAGCACAGACTCTGGACGCACAGGCTCAGCGGCCATGGCTCACGGGCACAGCCGCTCCGCGGCATGTGGGATCTTCCTGGACCGGGGCATGAACGCGCGTCCCCTGCATCAGCAGGCGGACTCCCAACCACTGCGCCATCAGGGAAGCCCACTATCTACTCTTTCAATTCTAATTTTAGTTATTTGAATCTTCTAGCTCTTTTTCTTAGCTAATCTAGATAAGGGTTTGTCGATTTTCATGATCTTTTTAAAAGACCATGTCTTAGCCTGCTTGGGCTGCCAAAATAAAACATCATAGAATGGATAGCTTAAAAAACAGATCTTTATTTCTCACAGTGTTGGAGCCTGAAAGTCCATGTCAGGGTGCCAGCATAGTCAGGTTCCGGTGAGAACCCTTTTCCTAGCTTGCAGATAGCTGCCTTCTTCGTGGGTACTAAGGTGGCCTTTTGTCATGCATGTGCATGAAGAAATAGATTTCTCTCTCCCTCTTCTTACGAGGGCACTAGTCCCATCAAGAGGCTCCCACCCTCATGACCTAATTTAAACCTAATTATCTCTCAAAGGCCCCACCTCCAAATACCATCACTTTGGTGGTCAGGGCTTCAACATATGAATTTAGGTGAGGGGACACAAACATTCAGTTGGTTTTATTGGTTTTATTGATAATACCAACTCTTGGATTTATTGATTTTTTCTATTGTTTTTCTATTCTTTATTTCATTTACCTCTCCTTTAATCTTTATTGTTTCTTTCCTTCTGCTAAATTTATGTTTAGTTTGTTCTTTTCCTATTTCTTCAAGGTATAAAATTAGATTATTGATTTGAGATCTTTCTTCTTTTTAATGCAAGTGTTTATCTCTATAAAGTTCCCTGTTATCACTGCTTTTGCTGCATCCCATAAGTTTTGGTATGTTGTATTTTTCATTTGTCTCTAAGTGTTTTCTAAATTCACTTGTGATTTATTCTTTGATCCATTTGTTGTTTAAGAGTATGTTGTTTAATTTCCACATACTTGTGTTTTTTCCTTCTGCTGTGGATTTCTAATTTCATTCCATTGTGGTCAGAGATACTTTGTATGATTTCAGACTTCTTAAATTTGCTAAGACTTGTTTTGTGACCTAACATATGGACTACCTTGGAGAATGTCCATGTGCACTTGAGAAGAATGTGTATTCTGCTATTGTTGGGTGAGGTGTTCTGTATATGTTTCGTTCAATTATTCTATAGTGTTAAGTCCTCTGTTTTCTTATTGATCTTCTGTTTGGCTGTTCTATCCATAACTGAAAGTGGAATATTGAAGTATCCTACTATTATTGTGTTGCTGTCTTTTTCTCCCTTCAGTTCTGTCAATGTTTGCTTCATATATTAGGGAGTTCTAATGTTAGGTGCATGTATATTATAACTGTTATATCTTCCTGGTGAATTGACCCTGTTATCATCATGCAATGTCCTTCTTTGTCTCATATGATAGTTTTGGTATTAAAGTCTATTTTATCTAAGTATGGCCACCTCTGCTCTCTTTAGGTTCCTGTTTGCATGGAATATTTTTTCCATCCTTTCGCTTTTAGCCTATGTGTGTCTTTAGACCTATAGCATGTCTCTGTAGACGGCATATTAGTTGGTTCTTGTTTTTTATCCATTCAACCAATGTGTCTTTTAATTGGTACATTTAATCGATTTACATATAAATTAATTATAGGCAGGAAAGGACTTATATTGCCATTTTGTTTTCTGTATCTTATAAACTTTTTGTCCCTCTCTCCATCCTGCTGCCTTATTTTGCGTTTTGCTGATTTTTTTGGTAGTGACATATTTTGATTCCCTTCTCATTTCCCTTTGTGTATATTCTATAATTTCTCTGTGGTTATCACTGTAATTACATAAAATATTTTAAAGTTATAATAATATGTTTTAAACTGAAAACAACTTTAATCACATATAAAAACTCTGCTCCTTTACAGTTCTGCCTCACCCACTTTATGTTATTGAGACATAAATTATCTCTTGTAACATTGCATATTTATTAACATAAATTTATAATTACTTTTTATGCTTGCTTTTGTTTTCTTGAATCTGTACCAGATTTAAAAGTGATTTATGCACTTACATTACAATACTACATAATTCTAAATTTATCTATATGTTTACCTTTACCAAGGAGTTTTATATTTTTGTATGGTTTTTGTTGCTCTTTATCATCCTTCTGCTTTAACTTGAAGGACTCCCTTCAGTATTTCCTTTTTTTCTTCCTAGCCAGTTTGTTTTCTATTGACACCACAATGCTCAGGTCTCGACCGTGTACTTCGATGGTGGTCACAACCATTACTTCCATTGCTGCTGCTTGGTCTTCAGGTTCTCCTCACGCTTGTTGAGCTGGCAGTGCATAGTACATATTTTCCTGGGCTGCAGTTCCAGGGGTTTGTACTTCTTGCCCTTGTAGAATTTCCTGAGGTTCTCTTTCTGAGTCTGGTTAATGGCAGTGAGAACACAGGCAATAGATTTGCAAACAACTCGAATCTTATAGAGTTTGGAAGCTGCACTGCCTGTCACTTTGGAGACATGCAGCTGGGACAGCGCCACTTTCACGTCATCCATCTGTTTCAGCAGCTCCTCCTTCTTCTAGCCTGAAAGTCTCAAGACTTAATGTTGGCCATGGCTGCACAAGGATGCTTTAAAGTATGAAACAGATGAATTAAGATATCTTCTTTACCCAAAACATTAGTTTATGTTAAAAATTATTGCAGGGCTTCCCTGGTGGCGCAGTGGTTGAGAGTCCGCCTGCTGATGCAGGGGACACGGGTTCATGCCCCGGTCCGGGAAGATCCCACATGTTGCGGAGCGGCTGGGCCCGTGAGCCATGGCCGCTGAGCCTGCGCGTCCAGAGCCTGTGCTCCACAACAGGAGAGGCCACAATAGTGAGAGGCCCACGTACCGCAAAAAAAAAAAAAATTATTGCAGAAGAAGAAACTCAATGGGGTCTGACTTCAATAATACTCATCAAAGGTAAATTAATATAACAAAATACCACTTCATGCCCATCAAATGGGCAAAAATCAAAGTCTTACAATAACAAT
The DNA here is from genome assembly GCF_039906515.1 of Pseudorca crassidens. Taxonomy (NCBI): domain Eukaryota; kingdom Metazoa; phylum Chordata; class Mammalia; order Artiodactyla; family Delphinidae; genus Pseudorca; species Pseudorca crassidens. The sequence continues at coordinate 32,312,034 of NC_090303.1, read as the reverse complement.
GTTAATGAAGATGTAACATTGTGGAGACTCTGGTGAGCTGCTGATAGGAGTGTGGATTGGTGCAAGCACTCCAGAGAGCCATTTGGCAATATCTAGTAACTTTGAAGATGATCATCCTCTACAACCTAGAAGTTTTACTCCTCTGCAAGGCCCTTGCTCCTCAAAGCGTGGTCCTAGGACCAGCAACATCAACACCATCTGGAAACTATGCAGAATCTCAGGCCCCATCCCAAACCTACCAAATCAGAGTCTGCATTTTAACAAGACTCACCAGATGATTATATGCACATGAATATATGAGAAACTACTGCATGTGGGAAAAGGAGACATGTATAAAACTTTAAATAGAATTGCTTGTAGTAGCAAAACATTGGAAAAAACCAGAAGTCCATGCCCATGATAACAGATACACTTTGGTATAATAGGATACATCTGTACAACAACTTGAGTTACATGTATAAACAGCCAAGAAAGCACAGGTGCAGAATGATTTGTATAATATACCACTGAAAGTACAAAGTACAAAACAATATTATATATTGCTTATGAATTTATAAACATAGTAAAGGAATAACAGCATGAGAATAATAAGCACCAAATTCAGAATAGAGCTTGTTCAGGGTGGGGAAAAAAAAGAATGAGATTTAGGAGGCATATACAGGGGGCTTTATATCTGTGACTTTTTAAAAATTTAAACTTAATATGACAATAGTAAAATTTTATAGAGTGGGTGATGAGTACATAATTATTCATTATATTTTTTCTGTACTTCTCCATGTACTTGAATTAAGTTTACAAATTTTTAAAGGTTTAATTTAGAAAAACAAAAAAAGGAATGCCTTCTTTCCCACCCTCAATTTTGTATTATCGAGTAGCTTTTAGATTTCTGAAGTGATCACTATGAATCAACTAGTTTGTCAAATTGTTTCCAAGTCTTGAATTAAATATTCCACTCTGAAGATTCCATTCATTCAAGTACTGAAGTACAAGGAGTAAAACTACTCTAAAGAACAACTGACTGTGGATGTAGACCATGTTATTTTTGCTGCTAATGAAATGTTAAAGGTACACATTCAAATATTTGTGGAGCAAAATGGAAACTACATTTGATTCACTTATTTGGGTAAGAATATGTGTTTGTCTCTCTACTTACACCAGACAAGGAAGATAATCTAGAATCAATATGATAACCTTGAGGCTCTTTTCTCAACCATATGTTATCAACCAACTGGAAGTCTAGTCTTATTTCCTTGGTCATTTATAATGTAAACAGCATTTAGTCCTGTCAGCATTGAAGTGGAGAAATAGAGGAATTCTCTGCCACTGATATTTTTTTATCACAATGGTTGTCAAGCTTTTCCATTTGGAAACCTTCTATTGACTCTATGTGATTCACATCTCCCCTATACCAAGAAAAAAAATTCAAAAGAGGACATGACTTTACTGGAATTATCTATTAATTTAGAAGCTATTCAACTGAGGGACATTTACATAATTCAGTAGAGAAAACATACAGTTCTGTGTAAGAAAAAGTTTGCCTGATTTATAGGAATTGTTGATCATCAATATTAAGGACCCACCAAATGCAAATGTTACACTAAGGATTCAGTCCTAAGACCTATTGAGGTTTGGAAACAGGCTCTGAAGGATTATGGGAAGTTCTAAACAAAGTGTGAAGTCTATCAAGGAGCTCATCATCAAAGATGAAGATGAAGGAGAATAGAATCAAATTCAAACGGTAACATATATACAAAAGCACTGCAGTGAGTATATCAAAATGCTACAGAGTAAGGTTAATGGAGTCACGAGGAGCCATGAGCCTGTGGTAACTTCCCAGAGGAAATGAATTTTAATAGTTTTGAGAGGGAAGTGAAATCATAATGGGAAGGAGAAATAGCTCAAAGGGCCAGAAGTGAGCTTCTAAAGCGAGATAAGCGGAGCCTGGGAAGACTATATTCACTTTATGATATAGAGTTTGAAAAGATTATCTCTTTAGATGATCTAAATGTGAGCTTGGGCAGGTTAACTTTTCTAATCCTCTTATCTGTAGAATAGGTAATATTCACCACCGAGAGATTGTGTGATCAGTAATGAGTGTAACATCCGTAGGAGAGAAATTATGTTCAATAATTCCATTATTCACTAAAATTATGCTTGTTCACTATAGAGAATTCAGACCACATAGAAATACATAAAGTGAAAATTATACTCCACGTTCCCAATAACATTGTCTTTAACATTTTTGTGTGCATTTCTTCCATTTTTATTCCTTATACACATTCTGATAGGTATTATCATTATCGATGCTATCATACTATTTTGCATCTTGTCACTGAACAGAACGTCTTGAAGAACCTTCCATGTCAGTACATATAGATTTACCTCACTGTTTTTTGTTTTTTTAGATAAGTAGATCTATTAATATAGGATGCTTATGAAGGATAGAAGCAGGCAAGCAAGAGAGCTCTGCCCCGAGAACTAAGTGGGCTACATTTTTATAATCAAAGGAAAAGTGGGGAGGGAGAAAAGACCACCTTCTTCCTCTTCCTTTGTAAAGTTATTGCAGGAAACTTGGGCACAAGAGGTTGGTCATGTCCCAGGTGAGTCCCTGGGTTGGGCCACCAATTCTTTCCTTCACACAGGAAAGAATTCAAGAGTGAGCCATAATAAACTGAAAGCAGAGATACACATTCCACGGACAGAATGCGGTCTGTCCCAAAAGGCGAGTGGCCCCAGCAGAAACATGCTCCACATACAGGGGGCGGGCCATCTCAAAAGGCGAGAGCGGCTGACCTCACTGTTTTCAAAGTCCATATAGTATTCCACTGTGTGTCCATTGCTTAATTTACTTAACCAGGCCCCTATTTATGGGCCCACAGTCCTTCACTAGGACATTCTAGAACATATATCTTTGCATTGTGGTAGTGTTTTGTAAGAAGCAAAAGTGCTGAGTTGAAAATTTTTCATTTTAATAGAGTTTGTTAAATTGTTCTTTGAAAAGTCTTATTGATTTATCCCTCTCCGCTTTCCTCCCCACCATGTAGGTGCTGAAGACAGAAGACATAACCTATTCGCATTTCAAAGGATAATAGATGATGGATTTTTTGTCATTGAAAATATACAGCAATAATAGCCATGAAGACTGGGAGACTGATCAGCAGCGTTGCTGTAAGTCCCTTCCAGTGAGCCCCTGGACCAGTCCTGTATGGACATTGCCTCAGGTCTTATGTGCTTTTTTTCATCAAAACCAGAGATCCGTATATATATATAATACATCCATAGGCATACATAATCAGATACATTGTTGCTATTATTATTTTGAGCAGACTGATATTTGTTAGATCAATTAACAGTAAGAAAAATAAAACTTTTCTTTTACCTTCAAAAAACAAAAAGAACAATCCAGAGACCCAGAGAGACAGGATTCCCAACTGCTCTGAAGATGCCATCTGCCCTGCCGACCAGTTTTTGTGCTTGACCAAACAGCGGAATCTCATCAAAACAGAAAGGAAAAAAAAAATTTCTTGGCAGAAAGTACCACCTTAGGCAGCTCACTGGTGGGGGCAGAATTGGACAGGGATGGCTTTAAGAAACAACCCTAGCCTTCTAACTGGCCAAGCAGCTTCTAACAAGCTGCTAAAAGAAGAGGAAAATGAAACTCTAAGGGAGAGAGAACTATCCCCAAGTGACTGAGGCACCTCCTGACCTCACATGCTTCCTTATCTAGCTTAGAGCCCATGGCCCATCAGTCAATCACTCTTAAAGATACGTAACTGCAACTCTTCTGCACCCCCTTCCTCCAGGTACTTGCCTGGCCAACCTGAAACCCAGGGAGGCTGTCTCCTGTGACCAACACACCTGCAGGGCAGAGTGGTGCTACAGACAGCTGCGCTGTGAGTCACGATCTACGATCTCGGTGACACTGCCCAGAAATCCACACAGTTCCTCCAGGGGGCTCGGGCAGTACCGAAAGGTTAATACCTGATTGCAGTTAATACTCGATTACACTGTTCCCAACTAAGCCGTTCTCCACTGTCGCCTAATCTATCTTCTCTCTGAAAGAATGACCCCTCCTCATACTTCACAGAGAATTCAAAGCCATCCAAGAAGACATTGGTCATTCTCTTCTGCACTCCAAGTCCAGCCCTTCACACATGCTATCTGACACCACCAGTTATCCACTCCCCCTTCACTGAGTCTCCCATAAATGTCACACATGCTGTAGCATCTCCTCCCTGCTTGGGGGGTGGAGAAACAAATGCAAAATGCTCTCCATCTCATCTTCTCGCCACCACTCCAGCTCTCTACTCCCTGTAACAGCCATGTGTCTTTAAATGTTAGCTTCACTCGATGGCTCCCCTCCTCTGCCCAGTCTCCTCTCACTCTTCAACCCATTTGTCTCCCACCCGCCATTCGCCTGAAACTGTCCCTGGTAAGGTCTCACTACCAGTTAGGCTTCTTTTCAGGCTCCCTTTTCATCTGACAACATTCCTGCCACAGCTCCAGACTCTACATCTTCTCTGAAAGTCAGTGAAGAAAAAAAGATTCCAAGCAAAATTCCCACAGCCTCTCTGGCTCTGCTCAGGGCTATGTGCCCATCCTAGATCAGTCATGGAATACACAGAGGCTCTTCGGATGTCCTGACCAAACTCTGATACAAAGGTCTCCTTTTTAATGGCTGCATAGTATTCCATTGCATGAATGTATCATTATTTATTTAACCTCTCCTTTGCTAATGGACATTTGGGTTTTTCTAGCAATTTACTAACATAAATAATGCCAGGATGCACTTTCTTAGACCTTGCCCACCTACATACACACTCATACTCACACAGTTCTTTCTTCACCAAACTCATAGAGCTCATGACTGCTGAATTGTGCTTTTTGTGTTTTTGAGGATCTTTCCATCACACCACCAACATGTCACATTGTATGTTCCTGTGACCACTATGTGGAAGAGAAGGGGGGAGGGGACACTGGAGGCTGCAATGTCTAGACTTTGTCTTCACTGTCTTCAGTTCACTAAATGTAGTCCAGCTGTCAAGAAAGGAGCTCTATGAAGTTTAACCTAAAATTAGAAGAAAAAAAAGCTTCAAATTTCTATGGAAGTCTCATTTGCCTTCTAATTTCTCTGGGTGACCTGGGGGTGCAGTGGGAGGCAACTTTCTCCTAATCTGTTCTGCCCTGTAGCCTCTGTTTCCACCATAAGAGTTCGCAGGAATTGTTAAAAACCTTGAAATTTCCCATTTGCCTTCTTTTGCCATTGTCTAAGAGCTGCTATGACCCAAGCTGCAGAGAGAGCCTCTACCACATCCCTCCAACCTCCATCCTCAAGGAAGTGACAGCACCCCCAGACCAATGCCTGATGTCTTAGCCCTTGTCTTGATCCCCTGCTTTGTGGTACTGGCCTTGCCTGTCCCACAATGCCCTTATCCTGCCAACCCATCACTCTGAAGCTATAAATCAGCACTTCTGGTTAACTAAATGCAGCATCTCTCAGAATGTCATGTGTTCTTTCTGCTTCTGATGCCTGATTTTTAAAAAATAATGTCTTTACAAACCTCTCTGGGCTAGCTTCAGTTTAGAAGTCCTAGAACTCAGCTCTAACACTATCCAGATCTGTCTGCAGTTAATACTTGATTACACTTCATGTCCTTTTTTTTTTTTTTTCTTTTGTGATACGCGGGCCTCTCACTGTTGTAGCATCTCCCGTTGCGGAGCACAGGCTCCGGACGCGCAGGCCCAGTGGCCATGGCTCATGGGCCCAGCCGCTTCGCGGCATGTGGGATCTTCCCAGATCGGGGCACGAACCCGTGCCCCTGCATTGGCAGGTGGACCCTCAACCACTGCGCTACCAAGGAAGCCCCTTCCTGTCCTTTTATTGTTGATAAATAAGCTTTCTCTTCCTTGACTTGCGGAAAATTGTTTTTGCATTTTTTTCTCTTGTGCCTGTACATGCTCAGTGCCGTGACCAAACACCACCAACCCCATTCTCCCGTCCTTACAACAAAAGTCCTCTTTGTCCTCCTTCTCCCCCCATGCCCAGCAGAGAGTGAAAACACAGACTGAAAATATTCTCTCTCCTAGCCCTTTCTGATGGGATCCCTGCCCCTCTCCCTCAGCATTTGCAACTCCACACGGGTTCCCAGGGAAAATCCCAGCCCCCTTTGGAATACGGTCTTCCCTCGGGTCACATTTGCTGATATTTTGTAAACGAAACTTTCTTTTACTGGCACTTAGTAAACTGAATGAACAAGTATCAGTACTACTCATAGGGACTTCGCTTGTGGTCCAGTGGCTAAGACTCCATGCTCCCAATGCAGGGGGCCCGGGTTCAATCCCCGGTCAGGGAACTAGATCCCATATGGCGCAACTAAGAGTTCACATGCCACAACTAAAGACCCGGCACAACCAAATAAATAATTTTTTTTTAAGTACTACTCATAAAATATAGAGAGAACTTACAACTGCCAGCATTGTTTCTAAAGGGTGTTACAAACGCTGCACTATTGACATTAGTTAACACATTTGTTTTAAAGACTCCGTTTTATCAGAAGCTTCAAAACAGAATCAGGAATGGTGTACAAGTTATAGTCCCTGCCTTGTGATTATTTTGGTTTTCCAAAGCCTCAATTTTTTCTAGATCTGCATACATGAGTGATTCTTTATCCTGTGAAAGTAGTACTTTATCACTACATAGCTCCCTAATTCCCATTTACTCACAAGATTTAGAAGAGAGGAGCTCAAAAGGAAAGTTATTCAACTGAAACAAAATTTCTAGTAAGAAAATAACTAAGCGGGCTTCCGTGGTGGTGCAGTGGTTAAGAATCCGCCTGCCAATGCAGGGGACATGGGTTCGAGCCCTGGATTGGGAAGATACCACGTGCTGCGGAGCAACTAAGCCCGTACACCACAACTCCTGAGCCTGCGCTCTAGAGCCCACGAGCCACAACTACTGAGCCCTCGTACCACAACTACTGATGCCCGCATGCCTAGATCCCGTGCTCTGAAACAAGAGAAGCCAGCACAATGAGAAGGCTGCGTACCGCAACGAAGAGTAACCCTGCTCATTGCAACTAGAGAAAGCCCATGTGCAGCAACGAAGACCCAACGCAGCCGAAACTAAATTAAAAAAAAAAAAAAAGAAAAGAAGAAAATAACTAAGGCTTGAAGCAGAAGAAACCCCAGCTGGCCTATTTCCATTACCTAATTAAGAAGGTAAATCAAGGGACTGCCGTGGCGGTCCAGTGGTTAAGACTCCACACTTCTAATGTAGGGGGCACAGGTTTGATCCCTGGTCAGGGAACTAAGTCCTAAATGCTACGCAGTGTGGCCAAACAAAAAAGAAGGTGGATCAATATACGAATGTTTGCTGATTTGATTAATTTGGGGGGTGGTGAATTACATTTATGGTATTCAATGTCTCAGTCTATAATAATGCACATATGTACATATGACTCTTTTTTTTAATTTCCTTCCTTTTTAAAAATTTATTTATTTATTTTGGCTGTGTCGGGTCTTACTTGTGGCACGCGGGCTCTTTGTTGCAGCGCGTGGGCTTCTCTCTAGTTGTGGCGTGGGCTCCAGTGCACGTGGGCTCTGTAGTTGAGGAACATGGGCTTAGTTGCCCCGAGGCATGTGGGATCTCGTTCCCATACCAGGGATCAAACCCACGTCCTCTGCATTGGAAAGGGGATTCCTAACCACGGGACCACCAGGGAAGTCCCACATATGACTCTTTTAAAGAACAGATTCTCTGATCCCCCAAGTCCCACTGGAGCCAACACTTTTCTGCAGTCCTATGAGATCCAGGATTGTTTTCCTCTGGTTTGTCCCAGAGTGTGGCACGTCTACCTCTGGAGGTACCTGAGATGACTTTTGGAGGTATGTGAACACATTTTTAAATTTCAACCGGTTTCCAATATTTATTTTACAATAGATTACTTTTCTATAGCTACAGTAGATTATTTTTCTACAGATAGAAAAAACATAGCTAGCGTATCAAACTCCTGAATTCATGAGTACTATTGCTTAGGATGAGATTAAAGTATCACTAGTAGATCCAAAGATAAATATTAAGTAAAAACTACAATAAAAAGTACACAGATATGACAAAAATCAGGAAGGTGGTACAAGGGTGACTGAGGTTGAGAAGACCCTGCTCTCTCTCTCATGCTGCCTGAAACATTATGGTGCTTCATCAGAGTTCAATAATGTGATACCTGACCCTCATCCATCCTTTTTCCTGCAATATTTCAAATAGTCTGCCACAGGCAAGGTGAGTTAACTTAGTGGCTGGCTTTCTGTGCTCCCTGTTTCCTGCGTAGCTGGTGCAGCAAAGCAGAACCCACCTGCTGAACTAATTGTGCTGAATTTGGGCATCAGAGAAGATGCCGGTCATTTATCTGCTCAGTGGCTAGTGAGTTCTTTGGCATTTGTTTTACTTTTGAGAAAGACGAAGAGGGAGGTAATGATCTTCTCTCCAGGAGCCCTGGGCAGCTGACTCAGAGTCACAGGACTTGCTGGCCTGGAGGCGTTTCAACACCAGGCTCGGGCCCTTGCAGAGCAAATCCCATGACTCCAAGGGACTGCCCCCACTCACTGTTGTGCCAGAATGCCCCTGTGAATGATACTGCTCAAGTGAGTAGGTCCTGGAAAAATCTTATGTTATAAGAATTTTATGGGAAGAAGGTGCTTGATCTTGTAGGACTTAATTTATTTTAACAATTGTTATTTATTTATTCAGGTATAACTTTATTCTAGAAAGGATATGAGATGACTTACAAAAATATTCACAGTAAGATAAAACTTTAAACAAGTAGATGAGGAAACTAGGGCAAAAGGAAAGTGAGAGGGCTTCCCTGTTGGCGCAGCGGTTGAGAGTCCGCCTTCCGATGCAGGGGACACGGGTTCGTGCCCCGGTCCGGGAAGATCCCATATGCCACGGAGCGGCTGGGCCCGTGAGCCATGGCCGCTGGGCCTGTGCGTCCGGAGCCTGTGCTCCACAACGGGAGAGGCCACAACGGTGAGAGGCCCGCGTATCGCCAAAAAAAAGGGCAAGTGAGAGCAGGAAAGATAAAATGGAGCCAAGAATGAGGACTGTCACCAACATGCTTGCAGTACGGGCTCTGTGCTTTCTAGCGGTGGTGGCACAGGGGCCTCCAGGCTTCCTCACAGCGTGAAGGCAACAATGAGTGATGAGCCCATAGTGACCCTGACTTTTTTCCTAAAAAGAGAACACAAACAAACAGCTGCTCAGGACAAGGCTAACCATTCCCTGTGCTGAGATCAGAGGAGTTTCTAGTGTACATGTGATGCCTTCAATAGCATCCTCAATAATGTCCCTAGGATGCACCATGGTGGCTTCCCAGAGCTGGTTAATACCAGGTCCTTAAGCAGAGGTGGACAACTGATTTCTGACGAATATCTGAAGGCAATTCAGCGGAGAAAGGGTAGTCTTTCAGCAAACGGTGCTGGAACAATTGGATATTCACATGCAAAAGATGAACTTTGAGCCATACCTCACATCATACATAAAAATTAATTCAAATGGACCATGTTTTCATTTTCATCTTTAATTTAATAGCTGTACTGAGGCATAATAAATAATAATAAATTATTGCTCATATTTAACGTGTACAGTTAAATAACTTTGACACACATACGTATCCAGGAAGAACAGAATTGCTGCTGAGGGAAGGCAGACTACATCATCGGTCAAGGTTCAGCTGCAGAGAACAGAATACACTCTAGCAGAAATTTCCACTCTAGTTGAAGCAGAAAAAGACATTTCAGAGTATAAAATGATGTAACAATAGAGGCTCTACCCTGAGCTTCTAGGAAAAACTCTCAGTCTCACGACCAAGCCAGAGTCAGCAAGCTGCCTCTGCTAAGCTAGGAAGCCACCCTGACTTCTGCAGGCCTCAGAGCTCTACCACTTCCTCCTCATTAGTAAAGAGATACATGTGCTCTGCCTCTCCTCATAAAATCAGTTCCAAATTCAGGTCTTGCAACTGATTGTCAAAACCTAACTGACATCTGGAACTCTAGCTTCAAGAAAGTCTGGGCAATGTAGTTTTTAGCTTTCCAGCCTCTGCAGTATTGGAAGGCACTTTATTTTATTTGTATTTATTTATTTTGGCTGCGTTGGGTCTTCGTTGCTGTGTGCGGGCTTCTCACTGCAGTGGCTTCTCTTGTTGCGGAGCAAGGGCTCAGTAGTTGTGGCACGTGAGCTCTAGAGCGCAGGCTCAGTAGTTGTGGCGTGCAGGCTTAGTCGCTCCCTAGCATGTGGGATCTTCCCGGAGCAGGGATTGAACCCATGTCCCCTGCATTGGCAGGCAGATTCTTAACCACTGTGCCACCAGGGAAGCCCTGGAAGGTACTTTAGAAGGAACTTGGGGTAGATGTAGAGCAAGCAAATCCACAATACCCATCACGCTGTAGAAGGAGTTGGTTTGGGGGACAAAATCAGGAGTTCAGTTTTGAACACGGTAACTTTAAGGTATCTTTTAGATAGAATAGTAGAGGTGTATAGTAGGCAGGGGAATAAAATGCTGCAGCATAATATAGTGGTACAAGCACAGATTCTGGGTCTTGGGTTGGGTCTGGGTCTTGAACCCAGTCTGCTGGTGTTCATATCATACCTATATCATTTATTAGCTGTGTGACATTGGAAAAGTTACTTAACATCTCTGTGCCTCAAATTTTATCACCTATAAAATGGGAATAGTAATAGCATTTGCCTAAGTAAGGTTGCTATGAAGACTTAAATGAGTTAAGTTTTGTAAAGTGTTTAAAACAATACCTGTCACAAAAGTGTGTTTGCTCTAGTAATAATTACTATTGTCTTAATTAATAATTATTGTTTAATTAATAATGCAAGTGGTCCTCCATATCATGGATTCTGGGAAATAATGAATTTGTGCTATTTTAAGCCACTAAATTTTTTGTTACATAGCAACAGATAACCAATACAGTCGCCTAAATATGAAGTGATATTAAGGAATTACTAAGTTAGAACTGTTACAATTTGGAGTTACAAAACATGTTCTTTTTACCCTGGGGTGCTGCCTGCCTGCCTCTCCCAGAGAGCCTCAACCCCTGTGCTGGGCCCAGTGACGCTGCCTGGACAGTATGTGCTGACCAAGGCGGCCCAGCCCGATGCCACCCGCTCCTGTTCATCCAGCCCCAGGTCCTGGTGGCTTCCACCCCTGCCTCTACCCTCTGACTGGGCTTTGCATGTTCCGCTGACCCAGGGAGGTGGTGGGTGGAGGCGCCAGGCTTCAGCTGCCTTCTGGGGTAGAACACTTACCTGACCACGGCGGGTCAGCGGTGCTCACCCCAGTGAAAGCAATTCCAACTTTAAAAAAAAAAGGTGATTTTTTATTAGTGATACATACAGAAATATGCAGGAAGTGTCTGGGATTTATTTTAAAATAATGGTAAAGAAATAAATAGATCAAAATATATGAAGAAAACACGGTAAAATGTTAGTAATGACTAGATCCAGGTGATAGATATACATGGAATCATTGTGCTATTCTGCCCTTAGATATGTCTGAAATTTTTCATATTAAAATGTAAATATACATACATATAGATGGGTGTGGAGAGAGAGAGAATTCTGTCTTAAAGCCCGTTTCTCCTCTTCCTCCTTTATGTTGATGCTTCCTAATTGTCGCTTTCATTTGTCTCACGAGGGCATCCCCTTTGGGTGGACTGTATTTCTAAAAGATGTCCCTATTAAAGCATACTTTTATAATCTTCTCCTCTTAAAAGTTGGATTAAGCCTGCAAACTCCAGCTCTGTGCATCCTGGAGTCCAGTGTGAGCCCCCACAGGGGGACAGCCACCTCCTCTCAGCAGGTCTGGTTGAGCCCCTGGGGGCTGGAATGCCCTTGAACAATGGCCCTTATTTGCTGCCTTTCAGGGGGCCTGGAGTGCTCTCCTGGTGCCAACCCCAGCTGTCTTTTTCACCATTCTGAGCTCTCCTCCGGCACCTCGGCCGAGCCTTAATTCTTTCTCAGAAACCCGATTCCTTCGGCAGAAGCCATGTGTCCGCTCAGGCCCCATCTGACAGCTGTGGCCCCTGGCCTGGCCCTACAGACATTCAGTGTTCCCTTTCACAGGCCGTGGCGTGTTCCTGCCAGAAAAGTCCACTTCCTTTACGAGTCTCTTTTCCATGGTGTCGCTCTTTGTGGCCTTGAGTGTCATGCCAATTCCTTGCACACTTGATGAAAGGATTTGGGGGCAGAAAACTTGAATCAATGGGGTCTTTTTATTTTTGAACATCAGTAAACAGCACAAATCAGTTCAATGAGTTCAGACTCAGTTATTTCCATGCTTGGTGCAGTCTCTACCCAGCATTAAATCCCACTGAAAATGCCTCTTATTATCTCCAGCTAATGAAGAATGTTGCTCTTTTTTCGTGGTTTGAACACACTCCAAAACACTGGCCTGAAAGATCAGTTTAACACTGGACAGCACTGAATACAAAAATCTTTAACTTTCCCTTTTCTACAGCTCACTGACATTATTCTAATCGCTTTCTTTCCTCTTCATTTATTCTGCTCACTGACAGTATTTTTATCTGTTTGGTAGTGTAAAATGCAACCATTTGTTTTTGAGACTAATGAAGACATGCCAGGATCCTTTCCATTGATCCAGTTATGAATAATATAATTAGAGACTAGGAGGTCCAGTTAACCTGTTAATTTGTCATAGTTGTACCTCCATCAAAGCGGCCCCTTCTCACCTGTGTCATTCCCAATATCCAAACCCAGGAAGAACACTTCACAGTATATTGTGGCACCAGCAAAGAATATGACCCTCAATATTTTTTACTTAAAAATAATTGGTGGTATATGAATTTATTGAGAAATAAAACCACAGAACAAATATTCCTGAAAGAAGATTTTAAGGCAAAAAAATCTATATATTGTCCCCTGTAATACTGAATGCCCCCATATTTTTAAAAGGTTAAATCTTTTATAGTTAAACCACTAATACCACGAGCATAAGTTAAGTGGTACCAGTGATATAGCTTCATCAGGTACTGATAACACCTAGTGAAACCCTCAGCCCAGCAAGAGGGTTCAGTGGCAGATTCCAGAACCAGACTGCAGGGGTTCACATCTCAGTTCTAGTACTTACTGTGTGACCTTGGGCAAATTGCTTCACCTCTCAGTGCCTTAGTCCCCTCATCTGAAAAATCAGAACAATTAGAGTACCTATTGTCTCCTCTCCTCACCTTGGTGGGTTGTTGTGAGGATGTAAAACACTTAAATTATTGTCCAACATGGGCTTCCCTGGTGGCGCAGTGGTTGAGAGTCCGCCTGCCAATGCAGGGGACGCGGGTTCATGCCCCAGTCCGGGAAGATCCCACGTGCTGCGGAGCAGCTGGGCCCGTGAGCCATGGCCGCCGGGCCTGCGCGTCCGGAGCCTGTGCTCCGCAGCGGAAGAGGCCACAACAGTGAGAGGCCTGCGTACCGCAAAAAAAAAAAATTATTGTCCAACATATGGAAAACAATCATTGTCATTGCCATTGTTGTTATCCTGTGTGGATGACCACTAACTCTCTCTGCTCTAGCCTCACAGCCCTGCCAGAATGTTCTTCTTGCAGCACTGCTACCTTCTTTTCTCACACTAGCCCACACTTGACAAAACCTCTGGCATTTTTTCATTCATCAAGTGATCTGCCACTCCCCCTTGGGGGAAGTTTCATTTCTGTGGCAGGATAAATCACCAGGCTTTCACTCAGAAGGCAGAAATGATCAGGAAACCCCAGGTCACAACATGAAACAGATCTGGTTTTTCAAGATCCTCATTAACTTAAAAAACTTAAAAAAAAAATGTTAACCTAGATGGAAAGTTGAGTTAACTTTATCCCTCTGTTTGAAGCACATTCTCATTAGTCTCCACATAAGTCTGTTCCCTTGTTTTATATTTTACTTATTCTCTTGTTCACTTTCCTCACTCCCATCTTCCCCCACCCCAGCATTCTATGTTTAAGGTGACTCTCTGTTTCGGGCTCTGTGAAAAGGCGGTGTGGCAGTGGTGAATGCACGTGTCTTTAAGTTACACATGTGTTGTGTGTGATGTTCCCCCTACAGTCTTAAGGTCCACGCGGCTGTGAGGACTTCTAGGCTTCTCTTCTCCCTGCTGCCTAGTACCCCAGAGCACCCATCCTTACATCTGACTCTCCTGGTCCCCAGGTGACAGACACCCAAGTTGCTCCCAAACATCCTCTACAACAAACCGGGGAAAAGAGAGGTTCTCGGAAGATGGTCTTGGGAAACCTTGCTACTACATGGATGAAAATAAAATTGGATCCCCACCTACCACTACGTACGAAGTGAACTCTAGATCGATTAAAGACCAATATCTGAAAGCTGAAACAATGGGATTAATAGAAGTAGGTGTGGGTGACTATCTAAGTGACCTGGCGGAGTAGAGAACTTCTTAAACTAAACCTCAAAAGCATGAAAGTCCTTGAACATTTCTTCCATTCACCTTGGTTTTCCAGTCCTCCCTCACCTCTTGGTCAGCCCTTCTCAATTGCCGAGAGGTTATCTTTTGTTCAAAAACAAAAGTGGAACAACAAAACTTTCAATTCGTCCTTCCTATAAATCAAAGAGATAGTCTTTTTTCTAGGGTTTTCCTTCGTCCAGCTCAGGGGTCAGTAATCTATGGCCCATGAGCCAAGTCTAGCCTACCTCACAGTTTGGTACAGTGTGCTAAAAAAGGTTTTTACATTTTCAGATGGTTGAGGAAAAAACAGAAGAAGAATATTTTGTGACACTTGAACAACCTATGAAATGTCAGTGTCCATAAATAAAGTTCTGTTGGAACCCAGCCAAAATCACTTATTTCCATCTTGTCTACACCTGCTTTCTCACCGCAGCTGCAGGGCTGAGTAGTTGTGACAGAGACTGTACAACTCCCAAAGCCTGAAGTATTGACTCTCTGGCCCTTGACTGGAAAAGGTCTGCCACCTGGATTGCATGCCCCTTGAGGATGGGAGTCGTATCCAATAGGTCTTTTATTTCCCTGATGTCTTAGCACAGGGCCTTGCAGGTAACCAGTGCTATTTATAACACATAGGACTACTTTTGGCTTCAAGTAACAGAATATCCTACCGATAGGGTTTTTAATTCTAACGTGACAAGGAATCCAGAGATAGGGCTGGCACTGATTCAACAGCTCAAGGTCTCTTCCCCTGTCCCCTCAGGGTTGCAAGAGAATAGAGATAGCTCCTCAGAGAGTTTCTTCAAGTGACCATGTTCAAAGACAGAAAACTGGCAGCAACAAGGGCAAAGAAATGACCTGGTATACCCTTCTCTTATAGGAGAAGAAAATATTCCCTGAGACACCCCCGTCCCAGCAGACTTCCCCCCTTGGTATTAGCCAGAAGTGGATCATGTGCTCACTTAGGCCAGGGGCTGGATCCCCCTTCCTTGAGAGCTAGAGATCTCCACCCAAAACTCAAACGGCATCAGAGAACAAGGAATAGGGCATGGCTTTGGAGTAGGCAAAGAATAGCGTCTGCCTAAGGATTAACTAATGATGAGGCTGATTTTTGAACTTGGAAAGGCAACCCAAAAATTTGAGCTATTTTTTTCTGAGTGGAACCAAGCAATAGCTTGATTCCAACCTTCCCTATGATTGATAACTCATTTTAAAAGAGAATAAACTTTTCAAATAGTTTCAGATGGTTTTCAAACTGTAGAAGCACCAAAATTGACTGAGTAGCTTTTACAAGTTCTGCATGGTCTTTTCTAATGAAATTTAACGGTCCACAGTCAGGCCCCTCAGCTGCACAGAGTCACATGGTGGGAGGTCATAAATTGAATAGCATCCCACAGCCTGCCCTCTTATAGTCAAAACTCTTATATGCATAATGGCTGGTCCATCAGGATCACGCGAGTGATCTTTCACAATGGTTAAACAAGCAATCAAACAGGACGATAGTAATGGCTTCCAACCAAAGCATGCTGCTGCGTGTAGGAAAGAAAGGCCAGGATGTGAACACACAGGTTCCAGAGAGATGTGAAGCCAATGCCCAGCATGTGATCCGGGCCCCTGTGATTCAGAGCCGCCGGCTCTGGCAGCCTGCCCCGACAGGTGGCCACTTTGATTCTCCCGACTTATGTGTTTCACATTCTGTTTATGAACCTCTGCACACTCAGTTCAGCAGATGAGCAAATGAAGACAAAATCAAACAAGGACAAGTAATAGCAAGAAAAATAATATAACTTTTTTTTTTTTTTTTTTTTGAGGTACGCGGGCCTCTCACTATTGTGGCCTCTCCCGTTGCGGAGCACAGGCTCCGGACACGCAGGCTCAGCGGCCATGGCTCATGGGCCCAGCCGCTCCGCGGCACGTGGGATCTTCCCAGACGGGGGCACAAACCCGTGTCCCCTGCATCGGCAGGCGGACTCTCAACCACTGCGCCACCAGGGAAGCCCTAATATAATTTTTAAACCTAGAAATCTCGAAATGCCAGCTCTGTAAAGAGAGTGTTATGATGTGGTGGGTTTTATATACTTTTAGAAGATTTGGCCGCTCTTCTTCCTCAATATCAGTGTTTCCCAAATTTTTTTCAGTCTATGACTTTGTGGGATCTGCCCCCACACTCTTGTCCTATTCTGACAGTCCCACCTGCCTTTAAGACCCAGGCATGAACATAATCCACACAGTCCTGCCCCACAAAAACTTGGGGGAAATAGGTGCAGGGGTAGAAACTACAAATTCATATGTAGCGAGTAAAACACTTTGTTTCACAAAGGCAACTTCCTTGACCACTTCAGTGCATAGCCTTAACTTTGTAGATCAATGTTTCCTAATGCCAGAAGAAGGTAAGGAAGTGGTCAAAAGAACAACAAAACATATTTAAAAATTTAAACTTTAAAGCATTGACTCCTGCCATGAACCACAGTCTACCCAAACTTCTCCCAGAAATTCAAATGTGGCTATGGAGTTGCTCTCTCTGCTTCAGTCAAACATTACACTTTTTATGACCTGTTGTCAATATTATCGGCACCCCCAATACACACACACACACACACACACACACACACACACATACTCAAAAATTGTAATAGAATTTGCATTCTGTGGTGAACGGGTGAAAAGAAAGGGATCCATGAGAATTGGTGTCAGCTTCCAACTGTATCCCCTTCTCCTGGATCCCTGGGAGAAGCAGGGGGTGAGGGCTGTGATGCTGGGCCCTAAACCCGACTCCACTCACAGGTCTCGGCTCTGGAACAGAGTGTGCAGCTGGGCACACTCTTCACTGAACTGGAGTTCTTTTGCATTTCCGTATTTAGTTCAAGGTATTGAGAAAAACCCTGTTTCATTTTCAGTCATTTCATGTAAAGGATTAGTGAATAGATACCATTTAGCTCTAAAACTACATAAGCTTTAGAATTCACATGATTCACAAAAGAAAGATACATAAATGTGCAAGAAAGTTTTTGTCCAAACCCACCAAATTAAGAAAATGCTGAAGATAAAGAGAACAAGATGGAATGTAGCCTCTTTATAAAAACTGATCTGCTGTAATGAGATTGTGTTATTATGTGTGTGAGCTGAGGTTTGTTTCACTGTAGTTATGTATGTCTTCAATGAAATCACATTCTAAACATTTTCAGAATTTTCCCATATATACTTAAATCAGAAGCTTCCTGCTTTTTATGTGAAGGAAACTTCTATTTGTTTTATAAATTTCATGTGAGAATTGCAATAGCCCTCTCTTATTGGCATAAGGCCTCCAAACCTCAATCCATAAGAATTGTCCAGAGCCTACTCTATGCCTTGCCCTGTGCTAAGTGTTTGTATGTACTTACTTTTAAGTAATACTCTCTTCAATTTAGTGACTAGAAAAGTGTTCAAAAGTTATTAGAACATGTGATGCAATAAAAGGGAAGTAGTATTACTTATGCAGTACTCAAAATGCAGAACCTGAATGTAAGCATGAGGAAGCATGAGAGAACCCTAAAATGAGGGGCATTCTGTAAAACACTCTTCAAAAATATTAATGTCTTGAAAGATAAAGTAGGCTGAGGGAATGTTCCAGATTCAAGAAGACTAAAGAGGGCTTCCTTGGTGGCGCAGTGGTTAAGAATCCGCCTGCCAATGCAGGGGACACGGGTTCGAGCCCTGGTCTGGGAAGATCCCACATGCCGCGGAGCAATTAAGCCCGTGCGCCACAACTACTGAGCCTGCGCTCTAGAGCCCATGAGCCACAACTACTGAGCCCGCGTGCCTAGAGCCCGTGCTTCGCAACAAGAGAAGCCACCGCAATGAGAAGCATGCGCACCGCAACGAAGACCCAAGACAGCCAATAAATAAATAAATTTTCCTCTGGAAAAAAAAAATAAGAAAAGAATGCTGGAGACAGACAGTTGGGTGTAGGGAGTGGGCATTAAATCAATTATGTGTAATGGGAACTCGACCTCTGTGTTTCCTCTTCTTTATCTCCACTCCTGGGAAATAGGTCAGAGAAAACAATACCAGATGTGCATTAAAACATTGTCCCTATTACGCTCTCCGTAGAAATCAGGCTTGACCCTCTGCCCTGGCTGTAGGGTGAGCATGTCACCCTCATAGCTCCCCTCCAGCTGTGGCCCCCAACCCCTGACTTGGTTGCCTGGAGCAACACAAACTCCAGGCCACTGCTCAACCCGTGGGGAAGCTCTTCCTGTCCCTGTGGAGCTGCTCTGTGTGACACACCAGCCACTGGCACATGTGGCCAGTGAGCACTTGCAATGTGCTGGTCTAAAATACACACTGGACTTCAAAGACTTTGCATGAAAAAAATATACAATATCTGGGCTTCCCTGGTGGTGCAGTGGTTGGGAGTCCGCCTGTCGATGCAGCGGACACGGGTTCATGCCCCGGTCTGGGAAGATCCCACATGCCGCGGAGCAGCTGGGCCCGTGAGCCATGGCCGCTGAGCCTGCGCGTCCGGATCCTGTGCTCCGCAACGGGAGAGGCCACAACAGTGAGAGGCCTGCGTACCGCAAAATAAAATAAAATAAAATAAAATATCTCATCAATAATTTTACACATTGATTACATGCTGAAATGATGTTTTAGAGATATCGAGTTAAATGGAACATAGTCTGAAAAGAATTTCAACTGTTTCTCTTTAGTTTTTTAAAATGTGGCTGCCAGGAAATTTAAAGTTACACACGTGGCTCACATTATATTTGTACTGGACAGTGCTACCCAGCTGGGACTGAGCAGCCCCTTTCATCGTGCCCTCAGTGTGCACCCTGACATATTTCTACCGTAGCCCCTGCACAAGCTTCTTCACCTGGCTGCTAACTCCAACTGGACTGCCAGCGCCATAATGCTTGGTGCCCTTTTATCCTCGGTTTCTAGCATCGTGCCTGCAACACCTAACAAAGGGTGTCATGGAGTTAATCATTACTGTTCTTTTTTTGTTTTTGTTTTTGTAATCAGGGTGAAATTCACATAACATAACATGAACCATTTTTTATAGTAAATATTTTATACTTTATTTATTTAACATTTTTATTGGAGTATAATTGTTTTACAATGGTGTGTTAGTTTCTGCTTTATAACAGAATGAATCAGCTATACATATACATATATCCCCATATCCCCTCCCTCTTGCGTCTCCCTCCCACCCGCCCTATCCCACCCCTCTAGGTGGTCACAAAGCACCGATCTGATCTCCCTGTGCTATGCGGCTGCTTCCCACTAGCTATCTATTTTACATTTGGTAGTGTATATATGTCCATGCCACTCATATGAACCATTTTAAAGTGAACAATTCAGTGGCATCTAATACATTCACCATGTTTTCCAACCACCACCTCTATTTAGGTCCCAAACTTTTTCACCATGCCAAAATGAAACCCACGCTCATTAAGCAGTTATTCCCCATTCTCCCCTCCCTAGAGCCCCTGGCAATCACCCATCTGTTTTCTTTCTATGCATTTGCCTATTCTGGATATTTCATATAAGAGAATCATACAACATGTGACCGTTTTCGTCTGGTTTCTTTCACTTAGCATATTGTTTTCCGGGTGCATCCACATCGTAGCACGCATCTGCGCTTCATTCCTTTTTGTAAAAAATGGTCCTTCTTCTATTCACATTACGCCCTCCTACCTGAATGCACTCTCCCCGTGCCTCCTCTGTGCTTATCCAGCTTAACTCATCACTCAAGAACTAAGTCATACTTTCTCCATAAAGATTTCTCTACATCCTCCATCTTCTCTGAACTCCTTTAGCTCTATCTACATTACTTAATTTAAACGCCACACACCAGTGATGTGTAGGATTGGTATTTAAATAATCCAGCAGATAACGGTGTGGGGAGGGGGATGAATAAGACGAGACTGGCCATATATTGATGATCCTTGGAGCAAGTGATGCGTACATGGAAGTTGATTATGTCATTCTCTCTATATTGTGTATGTTTGAAAGTTTCCAGAATAAGAATTTCAAAAGGTGTTTCATACTATTACCTGGTCTATGAGTCTTATTCTCCCCATGAGATCCTATGCTCCTCTGAGGTCAGAGATTGTCATTCATGCCTTGGTTGATGATGGCTAGTATAGAAAGGCAGAGGCTAGTATAGAAAGGCAGACCTCCACTGGTGAATTAAATTCTATCTGAGGTGTTAAAAAATTTCATTGAGAAAAAGCTGAATTTAGACATGAGAACAAAGATCCAAGAGGCTATTCCAGCTTCAGTTTCCTGACCTTTCTTCTACAGTTAAAATCCCTTTTGATTTTTGCTCTAACTTCTTTCTTGGGCTTACAATTGATCTCCCATGAATGAGCTCAATGCACTGGCTCCTGTGATCTGAGACATGTCTGGATAATCCATAATTATCAAAAATCTGGAAGCCAGGTTTCCATTCAGATTTCTATTTTTGCCCCTCCCTTCTCTCTGTCTGCTTAGATCCCATTCTAGTTCTCTCTTGTGTCCCACTGATCTACGGGCACCAAAAGTAGAAAAGAAAGGCATCGTTGCTTCCACATCCACTCATTAAACTCTCATGTCTTATTCTCCTTCTACACTAATAATTCAGAGAAAATACTTTAATAACAAAACTAGGACTTAGTATGATAACCCACACTTTTCTACACCTACTGCTCTTTCTAAGCTCAAATGGGCAACTCCTTAAGAATAGTCTCGTCAAAAAAGGTTTGCAGCCAGCACCCCAAGAAGAAAACTCCTTTACCGGAGTCTAGTGGTCTGATTCCTGCAGGTAGAAAATCAGGCTAAAAATACAACAGCTGTTACCACTTTGTGATAGCAGAGGTGACCAGAAAACGATGCACTGACCTTTTCTCCTCTTTCCCTGAAAAGCGAGGGAAAGTATTTTCACGGAAGAGTAATTTCAAAGCTTAGCAAACCTAGAAACCAGGGGGTTTAATTACTTATTCATGTGGGAAGCACCCAGACAGGAGAGGCCGAGGAACGGGACACAAAACAGAAGTCTCTGCGTCATTTGTTAATGCTTAAATCTGAAAACTGTGACTCTGATTATAACACGTTAAAAAGCCCACATTAGGACAAAACAGTCACATGGGCTTTCTCTCTCTCTGAACTGATTCCTTTATCTTCAGTTTATTCTTGCCTTCTGCTCTGCCAAATATCAAAAGCTTTGTTTCAGCAAGTCATGTAACCTCTGAGAGTTACTTCCCATCACTGTTCTTATCACACACTGTTCTTATACACAGAATTTTTTGCTAAGTCACCTGCTGTATAACTGTGATAGGCGGAATAATGGCGCCCCCAAAGATATCCACATCCTAATCCGGGAACCTGTGAAGCTGTCCTGTGGCAAGAGGGAATTAAAGGCTGCAGATGGTATTAACGTTGCTAATCAACGGACTTTAAGACAAGGAAATTAACCTGGATTATCCAGGTGAGCCCAATGTAATCACAAGGTTTTATAAGTGAGAGAGGGAGAAAGGAGAATCAGTATCAGAGTGATTGGGTGTGAGAAAGACGTGCCCGGCGCGACTGGCTTTGAAGATGGAAGCAGGCCCGAGCCGGGAAATGCAGGGAGACCTCTAGAAGCTAGAAAAGGTAAAAGAAACAGATGCTTCATTGGAGCTTCCCTGCTACCGCTTTGATTTTAGCCTGCTGAGACCCATACCAGAAAGCAAGGTATTAGATTTGTGTCGTTTCAAGCCTCCAGGTCTCTGCAAATTCTGCTAACGGTGGCGATAGGGAACTCATCCAACAGCTATTTACAAGAGTTGGAGAGGAAAGGGCCTTCATTTTTATTATCTTGCTTAAAAACAGCAGTTTGAACTAAAAAATTCCTAAAACTAAAGGGAACTCCCCCACCGCCTGCCGTGACACCTGGGCGTGGCTGCCACCTGCCCCTCCACGAGCCTTCCTTGAGGTGGCTGCTACCTTTCTCCCAGCTCAGGGGCTACTCCTCAGGTTGGGACTGTGGCTGCACGAGGGGTGCCAGAACCCAGGCCGCTGAGAGGCCATTTAGGACGTTCTCAGAAGTTGACTATTTGCTCAACAGCATTTCCACCAGGATAATCATGTGGATAATACCAGGTAATTGCGAGGCTTCCCTTCTTTGAAGGAACTATTTCAAACCTTTTTCACAGTATAATTTTATTTTGCAAGGAAAGAAAAACAGCTTGAAGATATTTCTTATCCAAAATAGCCCAGTATCTTGAAACCTACAAAGGACTTTATATGTTGTCAGCTGTTGATTATCAAGGCACTGATTAGCCAATTTGTGGTGCTTTGAAATTAAGAATTTCTGGTGCCTTGGCCTCCATCCAGCTGCCTACCTTTTGCCTGTTGCCTTAGTTCATTGCTATCGCCTGTTGACGGGAGAGGGAAGGAGAGAAGACTTGATCATTGTGTCTGTCACCCTAAATAAGATCTCCTTACCTAAGAGTCTGACACTTCCAGTTTTCTTAGAGACAGAAAGAGCTAATCTGGCCAAAAATAGAGGCCAGAACTAATCGTAAGCAACAAAGGGAAATCATACTTTTCAAAAATCAATAGTGAGTTTCCCCTACACTGAAGAGCTTTTCTTAATTATAAAAGTTATTCATGTTTGTTGTAAAAAGAAAACAGAACTATATAGATTATATGTAATTTATGTAATATACATTACATAAAACCAACAGCTACTTCCATTATTCACTTACTCATCTGTATTTGAAAACAGTTTTGTTTCAGTTTTGCATTTGTTCCCTTCCCTGTTGCTCGCTTCATATTTGCTTCAATGGCTGTAAAAGCAGCTCTAAAGAGCTGTGTGTGGCCTTAGGGTAGGGAGTTTCACAGACTATTTATTTCTATTCATCATTAGCACACTGAAACATAAATCACTACCACAAATTTTCCCCTCACCCCTGACCAGGGCTTCTATGTGTACTGAAAACAGTTATGTGGGTGTGACTTAGAGAACGATCACATGCAGTAAAGTCATGTTGCCACATTTTCTGCACATTCTGTAACCAGAAACGATTTGATAAGATGTATGTTCTAGGCGAGCTTGTTTTTACATTTAATGCTTGCTTTCTGTAACATGAAGTAAATATGCTGTATGTTGAATGCAGTTGGTCCTGAGTGATACAACACAAGTAAATGCTTTGAGCTCAAAAATGATGCAGGTGGTTCCAAAAGTTATATGGAATTGCACAGATATCCTAAATGCACTTTTGAGTAAATTTCTCAACTACTGGAGGTGGTGCAGCTACTTCAGTCCCCTTTCGGCACAGCGTATGTTTTTATCCATGTATGTCATCCACCATTTCAAGTGATGGAAGAGATCGCTCCCCGTCTTAGTTTCCTCTTGGGGGAAGGGGATGTACAAGCACTAGCTAGTGCTGGGAAGAGGTGGTCGTCTAAATTATGGCAAAAGAAGCATAATTGTGACATTTCAACATGAGCTGGGTGAGTGAATCACCAAACGAGTCACAGCAAGTTAATAATCAGTGAGGTTGGAGAAAAATGGTACAGATGAACCGGTTTGCAGGGCAGAAATTGAGACACAGATGTAGAGAACAAACGTATGGACACCAAGGGGGGAAAGCAGCGGCAAGTGGGGAAGGTGGTGTGATGAATCGGACGATTGGGATTGACATGTATACACTGATGTGTATAAAATTGATGACTGGACTTCCCTGGTGGTACAGTGGTTGAGAATCTGCCTGCTAACGCAGGGGACACGGGTTCGAGCCCTGGTCTTGGAAGATCCCACATGCCGCAGAGCAACTAGGCCTGTGAGCCACAACTACTGAGCCTGCGCGTCTGGAGCCTGTGCTCCGCAACAAGAGAGGCCGCGATAGTGAGAGGCCCGCGCACCGCGATGAAGAGCAGCTCCCGCTTGCCACAACTAGAGAAAGCCCTCGCACAGAAACGAAGACCCAACACAGTCAAAAATAAATAAATTTTTTAAAAAATTGATGACTAATAAGAACCTGCTGTATAAAAAATAAAATAAAATTCAAAAGTTAAAAAAAACGAACAGAATGAATGAACAGAATCTAATTCAAAATATAAGATAACAAAACATTTTAAAAATTAAAAAAATCGGTGAGGTTGGAGATTGAAATTTTATTTGGGGAAGGCTATCAAAATAGGACCCATAGGAAAGTAAGTCCCTTTAACTAGAAATATGGAATAGCAACACTGCAATGGTGTGCATCTGAAAAGTGAATAAATAGATACTAAGAGCAAGTGAGTCAGAAGCACATGAGTGGTTGAACTCCAGAGACCAGATCAAGCCATGCAGCTTAATACCATCACATGATCTGCCCCGAGGCCCATATTTAATGAAAATAAGGAGTGGAGCACAGCAAAAACCAGAAGAACACTGTTGCTCTTAGCGGATGGAGCCAGAGGAGTTACAAGTTAAACCTTGATTGCCGGGATCCGTGAGAATTCAGCATGGAATGTCTCTACTGTTTCCTGGGATTTCTGCTGCTGGCTGCAAGACTGCCACTTGATGCTGCCAAACGTGAGTAACTGTCCATTTCTGTATTTTTAACCCATTCTCTGGCTATTGTCTGAAGTGATGGGTTTGTCTGAAGTAACTCTGCCTGAGCCCAAAGTTGGACTTTAGGAAGATTTCACGCTCACTTGTTTCTTCTTCTGAAAACCGTTGGGGATGTTGAAAGTACGGCAGAATGCGTTCAGTCCCCATTCTTTGCTCCAGGCTCTTGAAGTGAAAGACGTGCAGCCCCTCTGCTGTGGAGCTTTTTTCTATCAAAATTGCCACCCACTCTGTTAGAGACATTGCGGGGGGGGGGGGGGGCGGTGATGAAGGGCACAGTCTCTGGCTTGAGACCACAGCAACGCTACCCACTAAATTTTGTTTCGTTGCCATCCAACAGGAAAGAGCCTCAGATGAAATGGGGCCCAAAATCTGGAATCAGACTTTCTAATAATCCCAACCCAGAAGCTATCGCCAATCCTGCTGAGGGAATTCCCTGGTGGTTTGGACTCCACGCTTTCACTGCCGAGGGCCCAGCTTTGATCCCTGGTCAGGGAACTAAGATCCCACAAGCCGCTTGACAAAAAAAAATCCTGCTGATAGGTTTTCACAGACCTGCAGGAGTTTGCTGCCACTGTAGTGAGGATACTGAGAAAAGCGCTAAAGCCCTGGGTCTCTTTTCTAGTTAGAGTAGAGGCTGGGGACTTTTTAACAATGCTGATGCCCAGATCAATGAGATGAGAATCTTTGGAGGTGGGGTTGGAGCATCCTTGTTTAAAAATCTCCTCTTGTGTTTGGAACGGAAGCCAGAGCTGCGAGCCACTGAGCTCACCGGTGGCCCACTTGTCCAGTCCAGGGGATGGGCGGCCATGGCAGCCCCTATCCTCCAGTGGAGTGGGAGAAGGAAGTGAATTAGACATCTCCCAGAAGGTCCACTCCACCTCACTCCAGTAGAGTGACAACGTTCCCTGGAGGAAAAGTCCTGATTTTGCCAGACGACCCCACGGGAGGGAGGGGGGGAAGGTAGGCGCTGAGAAGGGACCCACCATGTGTGCTCACTGAGCTGGCCGCCTTAAATCAGTCGGCTAGTCCTCACAGCCCCCTTTGTGGAGCACATGGTCCTCCCACTCTTTAACGGGTGAGCAAACGAGCCCAGGTCCGGCTTTTCACCTGCTGGGCCCAGATCTGAGAGTGGAGGATCCTGGACACACGTGCACGCGTTCCTCTCACTCCTCCCAGCGGGAGAGAAAAGCCCTACAGCGAAGAGGTCTTTGCAGAGTGCGATGCCCGGCGGCGGCTGGGTGGAGGAGAAAGAGAGGGGGCGCTGCAGGCTCGTGGAATGGGGGGTGGGGGGCGCTGGGCGCGCCGGGAGCCCGCGGTGCTGGGGTTCCGGGATGGGGACCTGGGCTGGGGGGTAGGGGAGGAGAGTGTCGGGAGGCCAGTTGTGCCGCCAGCGCTGAGGCCGGTGACGGGGCAGGAAGAGGAGCAGCGACTTTGACCCAGGAGCCCAGATGCAGGGGCTGTGCCGGCGCGGGGCCGGGCCGGAGAGCGGCGACCAGGGATTTGTCACTCGTCTGGGCCGCACGGGGCCTTGCAACAGCCCCGGGAGGCCGGGCAAGCTGGCGCTGTTCCCCTGTCCCAGGCAAGGGGGAAGGGCCGCACGGCGGATACGAGGACGAGGAAGGCTTTCGTGGCAGCCGCTGTCCTTCCTGCCAGCCGTGGGGCTGGACCACGAGTGACTGGCCCCTGCACCTAATTCTAGCCTCCGGTCCACCAGCACCCCCTTGCTCTGCTCAGCAAGGCAGATCAGCCTGAGGCTGGCCGGCAGTTTGAGAGGAGGCCCAACCTATTACCACGTAACAAAACCTGCTGTGCCTGGCTTCACCTTGCCTTAAGAAGAAATATCCTGGCCGCAAAAAATAAGGATGGGTAGAATTTAGCAGTATATAAGACACCAAGGGATTCCTTGCCATTTTCCAGTCACAGCCGTGGTAAAAAGAGGAAGGAGAGGCTATTGACAGAGTAGCTCACAAGTGGCCCAGCCGCCATGTCTCTGCTAGTAGAGCAGGGCGTCCGAAGGGTAGAGGGAACAGCCACAGGGGTGCTGGGTGTGACCCCATTTACCTTCACATCTATTCCCCTCCCCACTTTCTTTTTTAAAGTCTTACTGTTGGGGTTTTTTATTTTATTTTTTAATTCTACTTTTTATTTTGAGGTTATTATAGATTCCCATGCACTTTCAAGAAATAATACAAAGAGGTCCCCGCTATGTACTCTTTAGGGGGTTTCTCCCAATGGTAACATTTTGCAAAGTTGTAGTACAATGTGGCAACCAAGATATTGACCTTGACACGGTCAAAATACAGAACAGTCACATCACCACAAAGATCTAAACCCACTTCCCTTTCCCACGCCACCCAACCCCCAGCCCCTGGCAACCACTAATCCATTCTCTAGTTTTATAATTTTGTAACTTCAAGAACGTTAGAGAAATGGAATCATACAGTATGTAATTTAGGGGAACTGGCTCTTTTTTACTCAACATAATTTATTGAGGTTGTTGTGTGTATCAGTAGCCAGTTCTTTATCACTGAGGGGTATGCCGGACTACATGGATGTACCACAGTTTAGCCATTCGCCCACTGAAAGATTTCTGGGTTGTTGCAGCTTAGGCTATTATGAGTAAAGCTGCTCTGAACATTAATGTATAGGTTTTTATGTGAACATAAGTTTCCATTTTTCTGGGACAAATGCCCATGAGTACGACTGCTTGGTTGCATAGTAATTGCATGTTTAGTTTTACAAGAAACTGCCAGACCGTTTTCCAGAATGGCGGTACCATTTCCACCAGCAGTGTATGAGTGATTCAGTTTCTCTACATCTTCACCTACATCTGATGTCATTTGTTTTTAATAAATTTATTTATTCTACTTTTGGCTGCATTGGGTCTTCGTTGATGCGTGTGGGCTTTCTCTAGTCAGGGCGAGCAGGGGCTACTCTTCGTTGTGGTGGTCAGGCTTCTCATTGCGGTGGCTTCTCTTGCTGCAGAGCACAGGCTCTAGGCACACAAGCTTCAGCAGTTGTGGTGCGGGGGCTCAGTAGTTGTGGCTCATGGGCTTAGTTGCTCTGTGGCATGTGGGATCTTCCTGGACCAGGGCTTGAACCCATGGTCCCTGCATTGGCAGGCAGATTCCTAACCACTGAGCCACCAGGGAAGCCCCTGATGTCAGTATTTTTCATTTTAGTCTTTCTGATAGGTATGCAGTGATATCTCATTGTGGTTTTAATGTGCATTTACTCACTGGCTAATGATATTGAACATCTTTTCATGTGTTACTTTGTCTTCTGTACATCCACATCTGTGAAATGTCTGGTCAGGTCTTTTACCTGGATTATTTGATTTTTTAACACTGAGTTTTGAAAATCCTTTATATGTTCTAGATATTATTCCTGTTTTGGAAATGTAGTTTGCAAATATTTTTCTCCCTGTAATGTGCCTTTTTACCCTCTTCACATGGTATTTCACAGAGCAAAATTTTTTAATTTTAATGAGGCCCAGTTTATCAGTTTCTCCTGTTATAAATTATGGTGTTAAGTCTAAGAATTATAAAAAAATAAAAAAAATTAAAAATTACAAAATAATTTATAATTTTATAAAAATTATAATTTTTTATTTAAAAAAATAAAAAATAAAAAATTATAAATTTTGGTGTTAAGTCTAAGAATTCTTGCCTACCTAGAACCTGAAGATTTTTCCTATGTTTTTTACTTTTTTACAGTGCCATGTGTTGAAAGGCTATCTTTTCTCCATTGGATTATATTTGCAAAAATCCGTAGGGCATATCTGTGAGTCTATTTCTGGGTTTTATAGTCTGTTCTATGGGCCTATGTGTCTATTCCTTGTCACTTGCCTTTTAAGTTTGCATTTTTCCTTGATTTTTGACATTTTTTTTTTCAATTTATTTTTATTTATTTATTTATTTATTGGCTGTGTTGGGTGTTCGTTGCTGCACACGGGCTTTCTCTAGTTGCGGCGAGCAGGGACTACTCTTCATTGCGGTGCCCGGGCTTCTCATTGTGGTGGCTTCTCTTGTTGCGGAGCATGGGCTCTAGAGCACGGGGGCTTCAGTGGATGCAGCGCATGGGCTCTAGAGCACAGGCTCAGTAGTTGTGGTGCACGGGCTTAGTTGCTCCGCAGCATGTGGTATCTTCCCGGGCCAGGGCTCGAACCCGTGTCCCCTGCATTGGCAGGTGGATTCTTAACCACTGTGCCACCAGGGAAGCCCAGACTTTTGACATTTAAAATCAGTGGAGAAATCTGTGTTTGGATTATGTTTCTGGAAACACTGACATTCACTCAGGATCTGAGGAAGAGGAAGACTTCGGAAGAGTAGAAAAAACTGATCCTGGGACTCAAAGATGCCAATCTTCATTTCTACTTGATTACAGATGACTCTGAGTGAATCGTATCACTTCTCTAGGCCTGAATTTCTTTCTTTTTTTTTTTTTTTTTTTTTTGCGGTACGCGGGCCTCTCGCTATTGTGGCCTCTCCCGTTGCGGAGCACAGGCTCCGGACGCGCAGGCTCGGCGGCCATGGCTCACGGGCCCAGCCGCTCCGCGGCATGTGGGATCTTCCCGGACCGGGGCACGAACCCGTGTCCCCTGCATCGGCAGGTGGACTCTCAACCACTGCGCCACCAGGGAAGCCCTAGGCCTGAATTTCTTCGTCTGTAAATGAAAGGATTTGAACGAACTACTCTTAGTTCTTTCTATATAGAACATTCTACCATTCCATGACTCAACATTCAACTGAATTTCCAGTTATAATAAACATTTATTGATAAACATAAATTTCCTGCCCTCACTTTGTTCCTTTTTGGAAACAGATACTATCTCACAGTATCACAGGACATGTGGTTTTTTGCCTGATGTGAAGGTCCAGAGAAGAAACATGGCCTGAAATCCCACAGCCTGTTTCGTAGTGGGTTCTATAACTTCCAGCTCAATGTTCTTTCCCACTCCATCTGCCTCCATTATAAGAAGGCAATTACATGCTTCCCCTTCCTCCTACCAACAAAGAGGAATAGAAGGCAGAGGCTAGTGGCATCCATTCAGTATGGCTTCTCTGAGTACCTTCTAAATACCGCCCCTCATAGGAGGCCTCTTTCAGGATGTAAGAGAAAAGGCAGCGTTCCTGGCTCTGAGTCCATAGCCAGACCAAGACACAAGACCATATGACTAGATGAGACAACAGTTTATAGCAGTGTATGATTAGGAGCTGGCAAGGGTTATAGACAATGGAGCTTTTGCCTGTGAGTAACAGATACTCAAATAGGTTGAGTAAGACGTTTATTGTCTCAATCCACCCAAAGGTAGACAAGGCTGGAGGAAGAGCTCAACAATATTGTCAAGGACTCTTTCTTTTCATCCATCTATTCTGACACCTTTGGTGTGCTGGCCTGCTTCCTCAGATTTTTTCCCTCATGGTTAAATATGGCTGTCACAGTCCAGGCATCACATCATTATACTACTGTCTCCAAAATCAATTCTCAGGAGGAAAAAATGGAGTTTTTTCCCACTTTTTTTTTTTTTAATAATAGAGAAAAATGTTTCCCAGAGCCTCCATCAGACTTACACTCAGCTCCCGTCAGCCAGGATCTAATCATCAGTTCCTGCCCAAACTGTAAGGAAAGCTAGGAAAGTGATCCTCTAGAATTTTGAATCATTATGGTAAAAACTCTGAAACAAGAGAAAGAGGACAGGTGCAGGCAGGAACTGTCTGCTACAGTCCTCAAAGAAAGGACAGACAATGTGACCACCAGACTTATCAGGAAAGGCAAAAAGACAGACATCAAGATTGGAAAGAAATTTAAAAGAATTGGAATACTATAAACCCTGGAGCAACCACTCAAAACAAAGAGGTATAGCTAATAAGTCAATAATGCAGATAAAATGGAATCCAAAAATAATCCCAGTAAGTATAAGAAAAGAAGAAAAAAGGAATAAAGAACAGAATGGATAAATAGAAAACATATAGTAGACAAATCCCACAATATTGATAATTACATTAAATGTAAATTACCTAAACACTCCAAATAAAGGGTAAAAATTATTAGACTATTTTTTTTAAAAAAAAACAATATGCTGTCTACAAGAAACCCACTTCAAATATAAAAATATTTATAGGTTAAAAGTAAAAGGATGGGGAGTTTCCTGGTGGCACAGTGGTTAAGAACCCTCCTGCCAATGGAGGGTACACAGGTTTGATCCCTGGTCTGGGAAGATTCCACATGCCACAGAGCAACTAAGCCGGTGCACCACAACTGCTGAGCCTGTGCTCTAAAGCTCGTGAGCCACAACTACTGAGCCCGTGAGCCACAACTACTGAGCCCGTGTGCCACAACTACTGAAGCCCACGCGCCTAGGGCCTGTGCTTCGCAGCAAGAGAAGCCACCACAATGAGAAGCCTGAGCACCACAATGAAGAGTAGCCCCCACTCGCCACAACTAGAGAAATCCCGCGTGCAGCAATGAAGACCCAAGACAGCCAAAAATAAATATAAATTAATTAATTAAAAAAATTTTAAATATGTAAAACAAAGTAAAAGGATGGAAAAAGATGTACCAGTTAAACACTAAGCACTAATATCAAAGTATTCTTCAGAACAAGGAATATTAGCAAAGAAAAAAAAGTCAATTCCTAATGTTAAAAGGGTCAATTCATCAAGAAGACTTAACAATTTAAAATAGAGCTTCAAAATACATAAAGCAGATAATGCCAACTGAAAGACAAAATTGGCAAATTGGCACATCCATAATTACAGTTGAAGATTTCAACGTTCCTCTTTCAGTAACGAAATAACAAGCACACAGAAAATCAACAGGAACAGAGAAGTTGCCAAAGACAATACCAACCAGCTTGACATAAGTGACATTAAAAAAACACAATACTACTCAACTGTATATGGAACGTTCACCAAGACAGACCATGTGCTGGGCCATAAAAACATTTGTTCAGCAGTGGGCCCTCCAGGACTGATACATGTCTCCTGGAACCTTGGAGGCATTCCTCAGCCTGGCACTCCTTGAGCCAAGTAAACCATTCAGAATGGAAAAAGATGAAAAACTGTTCTGAAGATCATTGGCATCACTGTCTTTCCTAATGATAGTGTATCAAATCCAAATATTCAGAAGACATGTTTTGAGAAACCAAATGATGTCTAAGAAATGCTGACATTCAAAACTTTTCCTTGATCCACTTAAAGTACGTAAAGAGATAGGGTCTAGGGTCTGAGTACTTGTATTCAAGGTATTTCCAGTACACATTTTTTTAAAAAGCACCTTCTATCTGCTTCACATATTGGAAATATTATGTATGTGCTTTCCAATCTTATGAAGTGAAAAGTTGCTTTAACCATTGTTAGATAATACTAAATGAGAGATGAGGTAGACAAAATAATTTTTTTTTTCCAATATTTTTATAGGCGTTCATGATGTGCTGAGCAATGAAAGACCTTCTGGTTATATGCGGGAGCACAGGCAATTAAATGGCTGGTCATCAGATGAAAATGACTGGAATGAAAAACTCTATCCAGTGTGGAAGAGGGGAGACTCAAGGTGGAAAAACTCTTGGAAAGGTAAATCAAAAGACTCAACCAAAACAACTGTAATTTCTTTTTTTTTTAATTTCAAGTGTACAACATAGTGATTCAATTTTTTCTAACTGAAGTATAGTTAATTTACAATGTTGTGTTAATTTCTGCTTACAGCCAAGTGATTCCGATATATATTTATTTATATGTTCATATATAAATGAAGACACACATTCTTTTTTTTAATATTCTTTTCCATTATGGTTTATCTCAGGATATTGAATATAGTTCTATAGCTCCCTGCGCTATACAGTAGGACCTTGTTGTTTATCCATTCTATATGTAACAGTTTGCATCTGCCGACCCCAAACTCCCAGTCCATCCCTCCCCAACCTCTCCTCCCCCTTGGCAATAACAAGTCCGTTCTCTATGTCTGTGAGTCTCTTTCTGTTTCGTAGATAGGTTCGTGTCATATTTTAAATTCCACACATAAGTGCTATCGTATGGTATTTGTCTTTCTCTTTCTGACTTCACTTAGTATGATAAACTCTAGGTCCATCCATGTTGCTGCAAATGGCATTATTTCATTCTTTTTTATGGCTGAGTAGTAGTCTATTGTATATCTGTACCACATCTTCTTTATCCATGCATCTGTTGATGGACATGTAGGTTGTTCCATGTGTTGGCTACTGTGAACAGTGCTGCTGTGAACATAGGGGATCATGTATCTTGTTGAATTATAATTTTGTCTGGCTATAGTCCCAGGAGTGGGATTGCTGGGTCATGTGGTAATTCTATTTTTAGTTTTTTGAAGAACTTCCATACTGTTTTCCATAGTAACTGTACCAATTTACATTCCCACTAACAGTGTAAGAGGGTTCCCTTTCCTCCACACCCTCTCCAGCATTTATTATTTCTGGACTTTTGTTGATGGCCATTCTGACTGGTGTGAGTTGATACCTCACTGTAGTTTTGATTTACATTTCTCTAATAATTAGCAATATTGAGCATCTTTTCATGTTCCTATTGGCCATATGTATGTCTTCTTTGGAGACATGTCTAGTTAGGTCTTCTGCCCATTTTCCGATTGGGTTGTTTGATTTTTGTTGTTGAGTTGTATGAGCTGTTTGTATATTCTGGAAATTAATCCCTTGTCAGTCACATCGTTTGCAAATATTTTCTCCCATTCCGCAGGCTGTCTTCTAATTTTGTTTATGGTTCCCTTGGCTGTGCAAAAGCTTGTAAGTTTGATTCGGTTGCATCCACCAAACAGCTGTAATTTCTTATTTCAGTTAGTCTTGTAGATTGCAGATCACAGGGCTCATGGTGCGTCCATGAATGACAGCACTCTAGCTACCAAGTGGGAGGCACCTGGATTTGGCAATCTTTCCTTTATCTCAACACTATCACTTTCTAAACTCCTCTCCCCCACCACACGCACAGTAAAATCGCCTTAGAAATTTGCAACTGGTGCCTCTTGGAAGATTTCGAAGAGCAAGCAGGTTTGGCCTCAAACTTAAGTAACTGATGTGGGAATGGTCATCTTCAGAAGTTCTGAGACTCCAGGGCACTTTGACCATCTCAAAAGTGTGGTTTCTCAGAAAGTTAATATCTTTCTGTTCATATCAAAAGCCAATGAATCCTTCAGTCATTGGTCTTGAAATTGAAAATTGCAAACCTTTAATACCTGTCTCCTCAATCCAATTAAATAGATTTTTAATTATTTTAAGGAAATGTTCTTTCTGTGGTTAGAGAGTTCTTCAATTGGTCTGACTTTTTAAGTTTGTCTTCTGGAATGTTGTACTCTGACAGCAAAAGTGAAGAATTCTGCAAATAGTTTGTAAAGAGGCATAAGGATCCTCTGGTTCTTACTTGTAGATTTAACTTTACTTTTTTTTGTTTATCAGTGAAAGGGAACAGAGGTGTTTGATTGAGCTCCACTTTTCTATGTCCTAGGAGGCCGCGTGCAGGCACTCCTTACCAGTGATGCGCCGGCACTGGTGGGCTCAACTATAACATTCGCAGTGAACCTGGTATTCCCTAGATGCCAACAGGAAGGTGCCAGTGGCAACATAGTCTATGAGAAGAACTTCAGAAACGGTAAGGAATGTTAGTCACATTACAGGAACATGCTAGTTCTCCTAACTACTGGAGACCCTCCTCATAAACCTTAATGCTCACAGGTACTTCTATAAATGCAAGATGCTGCAGTTGTCCCTTGTCACCCCCTCCTCAAGTTGGATGACAGGGAATGTGAATATGTCCCTCCATCAACATCAGTCAAATCCATTTCGGCCAATGGGTGTCTCTCCACTACTTGGAACTCTCCTCAAATCTACGTTGGGAGGCTTGGCCTTTTTTTTTTTTGGCTGCCCTTTGCTGCATGTGGGATCTTAGTTCCCTGACCAGGCATCGAACCCATGCCCCCCTGCACTGGGAGCTTGGAGTCTTAACCACTGGACCGCCAGGGAAGTCCCGAGGCTTGGCCTTTTCTTAGTGCCCAGTTGATTGGACAGAGAATACCTTGTTGATTCTCAGATTTGGGTTTTATTACTTGGACTTCTTCTGGCTACTCAAAGAATAGTCAGTTTGTCAGATCTTTGTTAATCAGATAGGCTTCTGCTCACAAGAATTCCTTAAACTGTGTGCCTAGCACAAATGCTAAGATGTGTCTATTTTGGTGTTGCTTTGCTCTTAGTTAAAGCAGATAAGCTCTTTGCCCATGTTAAAGAGCACAAATGATTACAAATACATCAAGGGGGATTATCTTGTTAGAAGTGTACAGCCTTAAAAGCTCAGGTAATTACTGAGATTCCTCAGTCAGTAACAAGGCTGATAAGTGCAGTTATGATCTCATTTTATTACTTAGAACTTCTGTGAAACAGTTGATGTGTTTATTTCTTATTAATTCTTCATCTTCCTATGAAGCAAACAATGAATTCTGTGTAGAAAGAGTTTGATAATTAAAAAGTGTTGTTTACAATCGTCTGTAGCATTTTTTCTTTCCTTCTAAAAAAGTTAATTCTTATGAATGTTTCAAATGGCAATCTAACCCTCTGAGCACTTTTATATGAAAGAGTCCTTGTGACTTATGAAAAGTTATATAAAGTATATATCACCACTAGAAGAAACTAGAATTTTTGAAGAAATGGCTAATTCCAGGTGTAGGACAGGGAAAGTACCACATGAACCAGGGACATCTTGTTGTCCCAGAAAACAATGGAGTAATGGGGACATGTCACAGGGACACGGAAGGCAGCTAGAGGGGCTCCTACTGGCCATATTTGGAACAATTTAAGAATAAAAAAATAATGGCTGTAGTAGATTGATAAATAAAAAGGCTCTTCATAAATGTCAGTGACATAAAAAAAACAAGAGGGTGGGGGGATTGTTCTAGATGAAAAGATATTGATCATGACTTGTTTAAAATGGAAAATTGATGTTTTCCCAAACATACAGAAAAGTAGAAAGCAGGTACTTCGAGATTCAACAAATGTAACATTTTTTTCCTGTTTCCATCTATCTATCTACCTATCTATGTATCTATCATCTATCTACATTTCTAGGCATATTTCTTTTTTTTTTTCTGAATCATTTGAAGAAACAAAATAGCCAAATGTATGATGTGACCCTTGACTGTGGTAGGCGTGGCGATGACGTGGTTATGTAAGAGAATGTCCTTATTCTTTGGAGATGTGTGCTGAAGTCTTTAGGAGAGGAGAGTCATGATGTCAAATGAATCAGGGAAAAAAAGCTACAGATAGAGAGAGTGTATCAAAGTAAAAAGATACAGCATCCCTCAGTTTGGTTTGAATATGCTTGTGATTTGGAGACCCAATATGAAGATAAACATATTAAGTGATAGCTCTAAATTTCCTGAAAAATTGCTTTATATAAAACTCATTGAAATATAACATGTAGGCAGAAAAATGCACAGGTCGTAAAGGTACCATTAGATGAATTCTGAATATTAGGGTTTTAGTTCTCCAACCATATTTAAATGAGTTATGAAAAAATATGAAAATGTGTTTAATTCAATGAAGAGCATTGAGTATTCTGAGTCAATCATGGCGTGTTCCTTTCTCTCTTTAGATACTGGTCCATCTCCTGACCCATATGTTTACAACTGGACAGCATGGACAGAGGATGGTGACTGGGGAAATGGCACCAGACAAGGCCATCACGGGAAGCCTTTCCCTCACCCCCGAAAATGGAATTTCGTCTTTGTGTTCCACACACTTGGTTGGACTTTTACAAACCCCCTTAGCTTCTTCTTTACCTTTCCTTCAAATTTAAAATTTTTTCTCTTTCCGTATTCTATAATTGAGAATTACAACCCTGGGAGTTTAACAACAGTTACTCTTTTAACTTTCCTTAGCTGGAGTGGAGGGTGAGGGATAAAAATTAAATCTTGGTTAGCCTTGCCATATCTCCAGGACATCAAATAATTAAAACGAGAAAAAAGACAGGTTCAGCTTTCTTATTTTAAGACAAAACTACTCAATTTTTTTCCGTCTAAAACAGTAATATGGGGCTTCCCTGGTGGCGCAGTGGTTGAGAGTCCGCCTGCCGATGCAGGGGACACGGGTTCGTGCCCCGGTCCGGGAAGATCCCACATGCCGCGGAGCGGCTGGGCCCGTGAGCCATGGCCACTGAGCCTGCGCGTCCGGAGCCTGTGCTCCCCAACGGGAGAGGCCACAGCAGTGAGAGGCCCGCGTACTGGGGAAAAAAAAAACAAAAAAAAAAAACCAGTAATATGAAAAATAATATTTATTTATTTGCATCGCACACGGATGGGCATTTGCTGATTTATTATTTAATTTTTTTATGTTTTTAAAAGAATTTTCAGAATTTAACTTATGTTCTTTGTAGGAAATTTGGAAAATGCAGAAAAACACAAATGAAAAATCAGTCACCATAATTCACACCAGAGATTATCATTGTTAACGTGATGGTGTTTTCTCTACCAGTATTTCTTTCTTTCTTTTTTCTTAGTATTTCTTGATTAAGATCATAAAATATATACATTTTGATCAATATCATGAGCATTGACTAAAATTCTTGCATGGCTTGTGGGGTCTTAGTTCCTTGACCAGGTATCAAACCCAGACCCCGGCAGTGAAAGCACCGAGTCCTAACCACTGGACCGCGTGAGAGTTCTCTAAACTTTTTTATATACATTATTTTAATGACTGCATAATATTCTATTGAGTAAAAGTATAATAATCTAACTACTCTTCTTCTTTGATGTAGCCTACCCTCTTTTTTTTTTTTAACCACAAATGGTATCCACTTTGCTTTACTATTAGTGAAGTGATTTTTTTTTTTTAAGGAGGACTAAATTTAGGTTATCAGCAAAGCTGCTAAATTCTTAGTTAAAAATCTTACCAGGTGCCACCTGGCTCTGAGTATTGCAAATCTGCTACCAGCCATGCAGACTCCAAATCTCTAAATGTTTGGTCTGTCTTCATGAATTACAGACAGCTTCTCTTTCTTCAGTTAACTTACTTATAAATCAAAATAACATATTAATAATACATGGTCCAATTGAACAGAGTACAAAATATATAACAAGTACTATGCTCGTCTATTTAAATCAGCTGATTTAAAGCCGACTTTTTTCAGTCCCTTCATGGCCCCCAAGTGTCATAATTCCCCAAGTGTGATGATTTCTTTGACCTGACAGTTTGCATGGAGTCACTTAGGCTCACTAACACTCCAGATTCTGTTTAGCCTAGTTAACAACTATTAACTTAACCAGTTAAGATGTCTTTATTTAACATCAGTTTCCAGCCCAGAAACCGCTGTTTTCCTAACAAGATGGTTTTGAATTTCCATCTTCTGCTGAGATCTCAGAGTTAACTAATATTTTTCCTCAGCCAAGCGCTGCCTCTGTGGTCGGTGCCAGAACTAACATTTCCTCACGTATCACTAATTCCAAGAGACACCTCTTCCCCCTGTAACCTCTAACAGAACTGGCTCTTCATTTCAAGGTAAAGGGGGATCGCAAGCCTTTCCTGACACTTTATTTTCTATTTTTTGGGCTGCAACTCGCGGCGTGTGGGATCTTAGTTCCCCGACCAGGGATCGAACCCGTGGCCCCTGCCGTGGAAGCACAGAATCTTAACCACTGGACCACCAGGGAAGTCGTCCCTTTCCTGACACCTTTGACCATGTGATGAACATGGTCTTTAAACATCTCCATCTCACAAGCATCCATCTTACAATACTTGTTGTTTCAATGACACATCTGTGCCAGGTGCCTCAAAAGGATTAGAAAAATCCTTGAGTCCTGAAGGAGAGGAATTACTTTCACTAGCTAGCCAGTGGCAGTTAGATTTAGGTTAGAGTTGGAGAAAGAAAAAGAAGGATTCAAGGGCCCTAGAAATGTTAATGGAACTACTCCGTTCCTTTTTATACCCACAATGCCCTGTTTGTTTTTCATCACTTACTGCATTTTTATAAACAAACACTACTAGAAGGTGGAGGATTCTAGTTCCCTAAAAGAAAAAAGTTACTTAACAATATAGCTGAACTACTAATATTGTTACAAAAATAAGGTAGATTTTTGGATATATTTTTAACTCCCTTGGACACCTACATCAAATGTATTTTCTGGGGGAAACATATGTATTTCAAGTGCCAGATCACTTCCTTATACAAATTATTTATTTGTAAACTAAGGACTAATGGCATCCCACTAAACAGCTCTTTTCATTTTAATCAACTGTATACAACTACATTTATGTTTGTGAGATTGTTTTATAAGG
Organism: Pseudorca crassidens; assembly: GCF_039906515.1. NCBI lineage: Eukaryota > Metazoa > Chordata > Mammalia > Artiodactyla > Delphinidae > Pseudorca > Pseudorca crassidens. The sequence goes on along the minus strand of NC_090303.1, from coordinate 32,272,709 downwards.
TTTTATATGAAAATGAGCACCGCCTTCTTTTCTGAAGGAGCCAGGACTGCATCCCCATCCTGTTTTCCCTTTCCCAGAACTATCTCTAAATGGCAGTTGTTATGCTTTAAGAAACATCAACTTTCTGTAATGATCATATAATGTAGCCAATAACTAAACATTTCCATCCTCTCAAAGGTCAGTATTTCCAGAAACTGGGACAGTGTTCAGTGAGAGTTTCTATAAACACAGCCAATGTGACTCTTGGCCCTCAAATCATGGAAGTAACAGTCTATAGAAGATACCGACGGGCGTACGTTCCCATAGCAAAAGTGAAAGATGTGTATGTGGTAACAGGTGAGTGGACTGAACTCTAAATTAACTGAGCGTGAGACACTTAGTTCTGATGATGTCAGTGGGTTAGAAAGAGTTCGAGCCAAGTATTCTGGGTTAGGTTAGATGTCATCTGGACTCCTTCTCAACCTTATATATTTAATAACATATTCCATCTATGTTTTCCAGAACAACCTGGGGAAACTCTAGCACACTTGTATAAGAAAAGGGAAAATGATGCTGAATTATCCCTAATTTTAATTTCTAACGTTTTTAGTTTAAAAACATTAAAGTCATCCACTTAAAGTCAAGCAGTGGTGACTTTCTTTCTTTTTTTTTTTTTGGTGGGGGGGGATATATCTTTTAGATCAGATTCCTGTATTTGTGACTATGTCCCAGAAGAACAATCGAAATTCATCTGATGAAACCTTCCTCAAGGACCTCCCCATTACGTTCGATGTCCTGATTCACGATCCCAGCCACTTCCTCAATGAGTCTGCCATTTACTACAAGTGGAACTTTGGGGATAATACTGGTCTGTTTGTTTCCAACAATCACACTTTGAACCACACCTATGTTCTCAATGGAACCTTCAGTCTCAACCTCACTGTGCAAGCTACAGTGCCTGGACCTTGTCCTTCACCTTCACCCAGACCTCCAAAAACCACCGCTTCTTTGGGTAAGTGTTTTCCAGGTCTTTTTTGTTGTCAGGGTTCCTTAACAGCCAGAAAAAAAATTCATGTGGGTTGTATAATTAGATCCTTAGTTAAAGAGACTGTGTAAAAACTCTGCAATGATTCCATTTTCTACCTGTTGATTTCGTTTAGCTACTTTATCACCGTTTTTAGTTGTTAGAGTTTGGAAGAAAGGAGAACGTGTTTAAAGTCACTTGGTGACTCGGATACAGCTCCTTGACCTTCCTAATTCTCACTGGCCCTTGTTATGCGTACGGATGCTTTCCCCCTTCTAGGCTGTCACATTTCTGTTTGCCTCCCTTTTTTTTTTGGTTAAGAAACATTGACCCCTTGTAAACATTCAGGCCATCCCACTGTCCTTCCTCCCCCTCCCACATTTCCTTCCCACTTCCATTCTCCTCCCCACCGTGCCCACATCCACCCCATGTCCCATGAAAACTCAGCCACCCTTAAATGTAGCTTACAGATAGGCTCGAAAAAGAATGCACCTTGAGAATATTTCTTGGCTGGCAGGCTGGAAAGATTCCAGACACTAAAATTATTCTAGATATAAGGCATAATTACTTAAATCCCACCTTCTAATAATAGTATATGAGGTCATTCAAGAAGTTCTTCAGAGTTTACTTTGTGAAGCATTAGCTTCCGTCTGATTCTACACCCTACCCCACACCATTACCATCCTTCCCCACTAAGCCATGAGTACATCTTACCATGCCGGCATCCCGGGGATGGTAATAGACTGACATCCTCTCACTGGACACTAGAGGGCACCATCACCAAGTCGGGACAGAACACTCGACGATGATGTCCAGACTTGTTGCAATTGGTTTTTCTACCCAAACCTGTTAGATATAAATAATAAACTGTTATCAATAAGTGTGTTATTAATAAAAATATCTTGCTAAGTCAAGCATATCTAAAGCAAGACATTATAAGTTATTACCGATTTTGATTAATTCTTTCTTGGAATGTTTTAAATTATAAAATTAATGCATGTCCCTTAATAAAACTTCAAATACAGAAATTTCAAATAAAAGTGAAAGCTCCTCTTCATGCTCTCCTCTCGAGAGTTAAACCCTGTTAAGGGTTGGTAGTGTTTCTTTCCGGATCTTTTTCTGTATATTTACACATATTCTATAAATACATATAGGATTTGTGGTTTTGATTTTTAGGTAGATGGGTTCATGAAATATGTATTCTACAGTTTGCCTTTTTTCATTTAACAAACATCATAGACATCTTCCCGTTATCAGTACATTTAAGTCTGACTCACTTGATTCAGTGGCTTATGTATTTAACCATTCTCTTACTGGTGGATGATTCAGTTAAACCTAATTCCAGTTGTAAATATAACTGCATTGAACAACTCGAAACATATAGCTTCATTCTGGTATTTCTATAGGAGAGTCAATTTATTTATCTACAAGCATCGGTCTTCCTTACAAATAAGCAGACCAGGTGTAAAATTCAAAATAAATTACAGGTGCTTGTTACATCTGTCTAGAAATTCCTGAATGGTAAAAGTCTTAAGGTTAGGTTATTTAATGTTAGTCTATCTTGAATTGCATTTTTATAAAGCTAGCTTATTTTTCTTAGAACATATTTGTATCATAACATGCAAAAAATATATTTTAAGTCAATGAAAGAGTATTTTAAATTTGTTATTATTTTCTATAGGTTAGACCATAAGATATAAGGTAGCAATTTGTTGAATTTGTTAAATTTCGTAGTGAAAGGAAACTGCCTGGCTTTATCTAAAGGTGTTAGATCAACCGTAATCAACCCCAAAATGCCTTAGAGCAGCTGTGAGACTTAGGGAATGGAGGGATGGGAATACGTAATGGGACCCAAGGTGATGATAGGAGTCCGCCCATGACTTGAGAAAGGGGTTGGGGTACTTGTCCTCTGGAAGAGAGAACATTTTCAGCTATGCAGAGCATATTAACAGGCTTGGATTATTGAGCACTGGATTATTATTTGACCAAAAATTATGTTGTCTCTGCTATAGTAAGTGGCTTCAAAATGAGTACAGCTATTAAATAGAAACCAAATACAACCAAAGGAGTGAGACAGAAGCAGAGCTGAAGTGGTGATTCAGGAAGATAATTACATTATAGGGCAGACAGGTATGCTCTAGTTTTAAGCCACGCAATTCTCCTCCCTTAGGTAACCGTGCCATTGATCATTTCTGTGTACAAATCTAAAAAGAAAAACCTTTGTAAGACTGATGCACAAATCTAAAAAGAAAAACCTTTGTAAGACTGATGCCAATCAGTGTACTATTATATATAATATGTATATATCATATATATATCATATCATGTAGAACTTTCCCAAAGAATCAAAGGATCTCACACCATTCTCTGAGTAACAGGGACATAAATAGTGAATTAAGTAGGACGCTTACCTTCTTCCCCATCTGTCTTTTAAGGTGTTAGTTTTTCTCCATTAGCCCTTTAATCATACCTTGACTTTATATGTATAGATATAGATTTGACATTGTACATACCTCTGCAAAACTCCACATGCATTTTTATAAGCATTCTACCAAAGATAGAATCATGGACATTTATTAGTCATCTTTTATGAGAAGTTTTACTTTAAAAGATGGCAGGGTCATGATTCCGTGCTCTAACTTGACAGCTAAATTTCACCTGTCAAGACCTTCAAAAGGAGATTTCTAGGGAAGAGCCAGCCATCTTTAATACCCTTCACAAACATATCTTTTGCTTCGGAGCCCATCAGTTAAATCTCAGAATAGGAAGAATGATTACCCTGTAACTTCCACAGGACCACCGTGAAACTCAGGCGACACAGCCAAGCCTGCCGTAGCCAAGCCTGCTGATAAACCACTGCATCTGAATCCGGCATGGCATCAGAACCTTTCTGGGTTTTACCCAAACAACATTTCCCAAAGTGTGTGCCATGAAGCGCTACTTTCCAGAGATGCTCTGAGAACTGCTCTGCGAAGGTCCCTCTGAGCAAAGGAGCATCACAGGCACATTCATTCACCCACTAGAGGCTCTGAGGAGCCCTGGAGAAGTCTCCCAATTGGCTTCATACTTACATATCCCTGTGTCAGAGATGCAGCTCTTATGAAGCTTTGATTCCCCCCAAACTGGGTCCATTTTCATGCCTTTGGAAATTTGACACAGTAATGTTGTATTTTCAGTATTATATTTTCTTTCCAGTCTTTTTATCTTGTTAATGGAACACCAACACCTTAATTAGAGCTTTTTAAATTGTAACTAATAGAGCATTAAATTCTTTGCTCTAATCACAGTCAAAGGGTTATTTTTCAACAGCATCTTGTATTCACTCCTTTCCTTCCCCACACCTCTGCTCATCATAGTGACTTATGCCTTCTAGAATGTAAACTTAGGATCTATGAGACACTCAAACAGGGAAAGAATTGCCTTTTTCCATGTTGTTTCCTTCTTATCATTTAAAATTATCCACCTTAACATTTAAAATTACATATCTTATTACATATATATGTTATAGCACATCTGTACCTACATAGATGTATAGAAGTACATATTGGGATAAGGAAACAGATATTTATTAAATACTGCCTACATGGCAGACATGAGAAGCAAGTTTTATGTATTTTATTTATAAAATTTGATTTCAGTTTTTTATTTTATTTAAGTTTTATAGTTCAACTCTGGTAGGTCAGTAAGTATTGTCCCTATTTTACAGATGAGCAAATTGAGGAAAGAGAGGTTAAATGACATGCCCATGGTCTCAAACAGCTAAAAACAAGGGGCCTAGAATTTGAGCCCAGAATACCTTCCTCCAAAATTACAATATAATTTTATCTGCTGTGGCCTGCTTTATTTCATCATGATTGTTGCACTACACATTTTAATATGGCTTCCACCTTTCATATGATATCTGTGCTTGAACAAGATACGGGATTGTGTTTACTTACATAATTTAACAATTTTATAATGCTGTATAGCTCTCACATCTATATGAATTGTTACCCATTTAGTTCAAATTTCTGCAGCAATTTAATAGTATAGAACTCTTGATGTTTTTCTAAAGAGCAAGTAGACAAATGTTTAGATCTTTGGTAATATCATGTACATCTTTTACGTTCTCAACAAGTACCCTAAAATCTTGTTATTCAGACTCTCCAGTACCTGCTGGTGACAGTGCCCTGGAGCCGAGGGAAATTCCTGATGAAAACTGCCATATTAACAGATACGGCTACTTTAAAGCCACCATCACAATTGTAGGTAAGACCACGGAGGAAAGATGTTAGAATCCACCTTGGGTCACCCACTCCCTTACCTGCCTCTGGAGGGGTGAGGATGGAGAGCAAGGGCACCCACTCTCTGTCCAAGGTGGTACCACATGTGCACAAGCAAAGACTCCACTAGTTGCTAGATTTCCACCTGCCTTCCCGGCCTTCCTTAGCCATCCTGGTGGAAATGAGCCCTCTGTGAGGCCCACAGAGCAATGAGCCTGCCAGGGGGCCTGGACCTCCGACCCTGTGCAGCTCAGAAACCTGAATGAATGTGGCCTGAAGGAAGGCCAGTTGCAAATTCTCACAGCTCCCACTTTCCTCCCCTGGGTGATTTCACAAAGTCACACCTCCTGTGTGTAAGAAAGAGGGTTGAACAGGGCCACCACACCGGGCTGTGTGCTTGGGGCGCTGCTCACAGGTGCCCAACAGAGGAGACGGCTGGGGCTAAAACCCACATGGTGGTCCAGGGGCTACAACTCCACCTTCTGATGCAGGGGGTGCGGGTTCAATCCCTGGTCAGGGAGCTAAGATCCCACATGTCTCGCGGCCAAAAAGCCAAAACATAAAACGAGCAATATTGTAACAAATTCAATGAAGACTTTAAAAATGGTCCACACTGAAAACAAACAGGGCTTCCCTGGTGGCGCAGTGGTTGGGAGTCCGCCTGCCGATGCAGGGGACGCGGGTTCGTGCCCCGGTCCGGGAGGATCCCACGTGCCGCGGAGCGGCTGGGCCCGTGAGCCATGGCCGCTGAGCCTGTGCGTCCGGAGCCTGTGCTCCGCAACGGGAGAGGCCACAGCGGTGAGAGGCCCATGTACCGCAAAAAAAAATAAATAATCAAAATAAATAAAAAAATAAACGCCAAGCTGTGCCTACTGGGGCTGAGCCACTTGGGCAGGAGAGACAGCAGCTGAGGCCTGAGCCTGGGCCTGCCCCCCTTCAGGGTCATCTTTCCCGGAAACACCTCCTCCAGTGGGTGCCGCCTCCTGACACACAGGCTCCAGAACTAAAGATCAAGGTTGGGCTGAAGAGCTGTTCAGTTTGACTTTGAAAATGCTGCCTGGACATGTACCCAAAGCTCCGGGGCAGATTCCCGGGTCTGGGGTGGTGAGAAGCTGAGTCCGTTTTGTTTGGCCTTCTGATTGGTTAAGAAGTGGTTTGGTTTGGTTTGTGTTGTATTTTGATGTGTTTTTCTGCGGGGCATTGTTCCACTAGAGGGAATCCTAGAGGTTAACATCATCCGGGTGACAGACGTCCTGATGCCCGTGCCACAGCCTGACAACCCCCTGGTGGATTTCGTCGTGAACTGCCAAGGGAGGTGAGTACATTATCTCCAAGAAAGGGGCCAAGTGAGGACCCCAGGCTGAACAAAGGTCTTCATACCCCTCTCCCCTCTAAAGTTGATTTGGATTCTAGTTCCTCAGCAAGCCAGGATGAGGAAGGACCCTCCCACGTGCTCTCAAGCATGCACTTGCTTTGCTAGAGCTGAGCAATGCTCACCACCTTTAACTGTTGAAGAAGAATTACTGATTGAACACTTACTGTGTCCTTAACATTTTACTTCTGTTTTCACGTCAAATCCTCACACAGTCGTGAGTCTCCTCATTTACACCAGTGATAACAATACCTCCCTAGGTGGCGGGTACCTGGCAGAGCAAGGTTCCTGGGTTGAGGTCTGGCTCAGAGCCTCTTAAGCTCCCTGAGGCTCCTCCAGAGTCAGGGGAGGCCATGTGGAAGCGCTGTGTCCTTGTGCTAAGTAGTAGCAATGCCTGATCGATCATCCTGTCTTGCTTTAAAACTTACAAAGCTCTTTCTAATGCGTTATATAATTTGACTTCCTAATGTTTGGTTATAACTATAGATAATAGACTGAATATAAACTAATTAATATATAAATACTATATCAATTAAGCCATCAAATATGTGAATGACTTACTAATTTACATATAAGTAAATCAAGTAATTAAAATGTATGTGTATGTGATATATAAATTAATCAAGAGAATGGGCTGGTATAAAAATGAGGCCTTATTTGATCAAAAAGGATAGCTCCAGGGAATTCCCTGGTGGTCCAGTGGTTAGGACTCTGCTCTTCCATTGCAGGGGGCACGGGTTCAATCCCTGGTCAGGGAACTAAGATCCTGCAAGCCACGGGGTGCACCCCCCAAAAAGGGAGGATAGCTCCATAGCTCTCTGGATTGGGGAGAGAATGGGATGAGGATGACAGAAAAAGAGAAAACCCTGACTGAGGAGGCGCAGCTGCTTCAAGAGGCCAGGGGCCAGGTGAGAAGGGAACATGAACTCGTCTAATTTCCCACGCCCGCATCAGGCCCAGCTTCAGAGCCTGGTCTCGCCATCCAGGAAGTCTACTCAGAAGTGAGACAGTGGCTAAGACAGTAACACGTGGTAGCCGAGTGGTTACAGGGACAGCTGTCAAACCTCTTTTATTCAAGTCCCAGCTCCACCTCTAACTGCTTTTTTAAGCTGGGGCCAGCGATCTCCCCTCCGAGAGCTAGTTCGTCACCTGCTGCATTAAGAAAGTATTACTTTCCTCATCAGGTCGTTGAGAGGAATAGACAAGACTATATCACTTATCAGAAACTCAGTGCCTTGCACACAGTAGGTGCTGCATAAACAGCTCTGGTTGCTGCTCCTGCTGTCGTCATATCTCTGCAGGAGCCCACGCAGGGCCGACTGGCATTTAATACTACCTTTGCCTAACACCTAAGCCGTCTGCATCTTTGGGCATCTAGAGAGCCAAAAAGGAGAGGGAAGTTCCCAGCAGCCCCTTGACTTGGGGGACATCATTTCTTCCTCCTCCAGCACCAGGGGCTCATCTTCCTGAGGATACAAAGGAAACAATGGCTCACACCCAGGCTTGTTTAAGAGTAAATTAAGATCCCACATGCTGCGGAGCAACTAAGCCCGTGCGCCACAACTCCTGAGCCTGCGCTCTAGAGCCCGTGAACCACAACGACTGAGCCCGCGCGCCTAGAGCCCGTGTTCCGCAGCAAGAGAAGCTCACCGCAGTGAGAAGCCTGCCACCGCAACGAAGAGTAGCCCCCGCTCGCCACAATGAGAGAAAGCCCGTGCACAGCAACGAAGACCCAACGCAGCCAAAAATAAATAAATAATTTTTAAAAAAAATTTTTAAAGAGTAAATTATATGTGACAATTTCATGTCATATGGTTTGAGTAAGAATAAGTAGGATTCCATTTTATAGAAATGTAGTGATTTTCTTTCTACACTGATGTCATATTCCTCTCTCTCTCTCTGCGTCATTCGTGCCCTCAGCATCCCCACAGAGGTCTGTACCGTCATCTCCGACCCCACCTGCCAGGTCACTCAGAACACAGTCTGCGACCCTGTGAACATGGACCTGGGCGATATGTGCTTGCTGACAGTAAGAAGAGCCTTTGGTGGGTCTGGGACATACTGTATGAACCTGACTCTGGGTGATGATGCAAGCCTGGCCCTCACGAGCACCCTCGTCTCTATCCCTGGAAGAGGTAAGTTTTGTTTTATGGTTGTATGAACATTTCATGTTGGAGATAAAGTGTGTGTCCAATACCAAAGCTACTCAAGGCTTCACTCTCAATATTTAGTTTTATTTCCATGTAAAATTCATTGAACTGTTGTTAACGTAGATTTGAGAAATGGCATTAAAAGCCAACAGCAAATCTACTTAGGGAAGGGATGAGAGAGAGAAACCCAATGAAGTAATGGCCAGAGAAAAGCTTCTTGACGAAGAAAATCAGCTGTGATCATGGACCGGTAATAATGGGATGTGGTCACTGCATGCTCAGATAGATTTGTAATTCAAGAGGAAAGTGCAAAGCACAACATCAAAAAATAACAATGGGGCTTCCCTGGTGGCACAGTGGTTGAGAGTCCGCCTGCCGATGCAGGAGACACGGGTTCGTGCCCCAGTCCGGGAAGATCCCACATGCCACAGAGCGGCTGGGCCCGTGAGCCATGGCCGCTGAGCCTGCACGTCCGGAGCCTGTGCTCCGCAACGGGAGAGGCCACAACAGTGAGAGGCCCATGTACCGCAAAAAAAAAAAAGTGTTCTCCAATTAAGCTACAACAAAGGGGAGGCTGGTATCATGTTGTCATTGGAATCCACCTGGGCAAAGATATGAAGCCATGAAGAGAAATGAGAAACCAGGTGGACTCCTGGTTCCCTTCTAACTTGCCATGTGCCCTTTCTCTCCCTTCCCAAATTCTACCAAGCATTACACTGAGACGGAAACAAACCAATTTACCTAGTCCTTAAATGTTCACCAGAAAAACTACTCCTTGTCCCCTTAATGCTCGGAGAGGTAAAATGTTAGCCAAGTGGTTGAAGGAATTTCATTGAGAAATTCCCATCTACTGGTGGCTGCTAATCTTCCCCAGCCCATAAGGACTCTACCTGGTGACCCTAACTGAATTTCACTTATAACTGACTATGTTGTAAGATACTGCTTTACCTCTTAGAGGAAGTGCTACATGGTGGGACGGAAGGCACAGATTAAATTGTGCACACGTTACAGCACGTGTTTTGCTCCTTAGTTTGAGTACTGTCGGGTACAACCTAACAACTAACTCATAAATAACTCTTTCGGTCGTGGAGTCTATCTTATAAGGTGAAATGTACTTAAACATATATTTACTCATTAACTATATAAAAGGCAGCTTTAACCTCATTGAAAGAAAAGCATAAGTAATCGTGCATATAATTATTTGCATGAGGGTTTATTGTTGGTGAGATCCAAGGTGTACGTTAAAAAAAAAAAAAAGAAAAGAATGCAAAGGTACGCTGCTTCCTCCCAGGGAGGGTGCATGGGGTCTGGGGTGCAGAAGTGGGGAGCCGGGCGAAAAGAGGCAGCCGGAGCCTCTGTATTCGAGTGAGTGTGGATCTTCTAAACCATCACGTCCAGGAGCTACTGGGGTTGTTTCTCTTGTGCTGCTGCAGTTACTTTTAGAGTTGCCTTTTAGAGTCCCAACCTATTCTGTGAAGCTTTCTCAGTTCTGGCCAACCACGGTTCTCTTACCTGGATTAGACGCTTGGATATTTGCTTCCCTTTAATCCTTCTTGTAGTGAGTGATAACTTTAGGTGTGACCTGAGCCATTTTTAAAATCCAAAAAAGGAAGCTCAGAAAGAGAGCTTTTAATCCAATGGGAATTGTAACTTGATGACTTGGGTTTCAAAAGTCCATCACTGTTCAAAGGCAAACGCATTGCCTGTTAGCTGAAATGACTTTTAATCATTGATTCAAGGAACATTCATGAAGCACCTGCAATGCTTTCAACAAATATTCACTGGGCGTCCACTCCATGTCCATCACAGCTCCAGGCACCAGGTAGCCAGTTCTAGATAGAGTGGGAACGAGGTGAGGAAGGTCCCAGCTTTCGTGAGCAGAAAGAGGCAGTAAACAAATAAGATGATATTGTGAAAACAATGAAACAATGCGTGGAAACATGCGTGGAGAGTGACAAGCATGGGGGAGAGGAGGCAGAGGTTGGCTCTCTAGATTGGGATGTTGGGAAAGTCCTGCCAACGCAGTGGCACCCGCTTGGTGAAGCACCTTCTCTGAATGAGAAGGGCCTCCTCCTCCACCTCTGAGACCTGCATTTCAAGAATGAGCAGCCGGGCTTCCCTGGTGGCGCAGTGGTTGAGAGTCCGCTTGCCGATGCAGGGGACACGGGTTCGTACCCCGGTCCGGGAAGATCCCACATGCCACGGAGCGGCTGGGCCCGTGAGCCATGGCTGCTGAGTCTGCACGTCCGGAGCCTGTGCTCCGCAACGGGAGAGGCCACAACAATGAGAGGCCCGCGAACCGCAAAAAAAAAAAAAAAAAAGCAGCCCATCTAGATCCTTATGCACCACAGGTAGGGTTTGGGTTTTATTCTGTGCGTAAGGGGAACCACTGGCAGGGTTGAAGCATGATCTGATCAATGCTTTTAGATGATCGTTCAGACTGCTGAGTGAAGCAAGGTTTATTGGAAAGTAGCAGTGGAAGCGAGTAGACAATGAAGACGTCCTCTCAGGGAAGAGGGCTGGTGGCCGGGACTGTGATGGCGGCAGAGAAGATGGAGAGAAAATAGACCGACTCCAGTTATACTTTGGTGGCAGAGACAAGACTAGTTGATTTGCTGGGTTCTGGGAGTACAGAGAAGACATACTCCCTGGCTTATGGCTCTTACAGTCTAGCAGGAGAGAAATTTGTGTAAAGAAGTAATTGCGGGCTTCCCTGGTGACGCAGTGGTTAAGAATCCGCCTGCCGATGAAGGGGACACGGGTTCGAGCCCTGGTCTGGGAAGATCCCACACGCCACGGAGCAACTAAGCCCGTGTGCCACAACTACTGAGCCCAAGCTCTAGAGCCCGAGAGCCACAACTACTAGAGCCCATGCACTTAGAGCCCATGCTCTGCAGCAAGAGAAGCCACCGCAATGAGCCCTCGCGCTGCAACGAAGAGTAGCCCCTGCTCACCTCAACTATAGAAAGCCCACGTGCAGCAATGAAGACCCAACGCAGCCAAAAATAAATAAATTTTTTTAAAAAAAGTAATTGCAAGACAGTGTGATGGAGGCAGAGGAAGAGAGACAAGGAGAGAAGTGACAAAGGAAGGCATGACCTGGTGCCCGCATGCATGTCTGGAAGGTGTCCCAAAGGGGCAGACGCTGGAGATGAGTTGGGAGAAGGATGTTCCCGGCAGAGGGTGTGGAGATTTGAAAGAGCACGGGGAGGATGGATTTTTAGCACAGCTGGAAAGAAGGCAGTGGAAGATGAGGCCAGAGGAGTGTGCAGGAGGATCATGAAGACCTTCACCACGTGTGTGCAGCTGGGTCAGCTCAGACCCCATCAGGTATCTCCGGGACGTGACATCTGTCTCCTGAGCCCGTAACACAGTGTTCCAGACACACTAACTCATTCTCTAAATGGAAGATAAGCTGCCCCCAAAGACTATGTATTATGTAATGGGAAAGATTACTGAAAGCGCAGAGAGAGCCATATATCTTCTGTTAGCTCTCTTCCTCATTGATTTAATTGCATTACAAGCAGCATGTCCTCGAGGTGGAAGTTGTCACTAATACGGTCTTGCTTTTGTTTTAAGACCCAGACTCCCTTTTAAGAATGGCAAATGGTACCCTGGTCTTCTTCGTTGTCTGCATGGCCATATTTGTCACTGTGATCGCCCTTTTGGTGTACAAGTAAGTTGCTGGTTCTAACACTTTAAATCACTAGAGTATATTGTCAAAAATAAATAGCATATTTCTGCACAAGTGGGCTGTTTTCCCTTTTTTGCTTTTAAACATTTTGTATGTGGGAGGAAAATCTTCCACTGAATGACGAATACCAAACTAGCCTATTAATTTTGCTGTTTTTTTTTAATCCCTAAAAATGCTACCAAATGTCAGTAACTTTACCAAATTGTGTCAGCTTAATGTTTAACATATAATCGCAAGTTATAGTAAGCAGACACATTTCTTGCATGAAGAAGAGAAAATAAATATATTTTCATAAGACATCAATGTCTTAAAAGCCATAAATTAAATAGAATTAACCATTCTGCACTTGGCATGTAAAAGACTGTAGAAAGCAACCTTTTCCAGCTGGAGATCTTTTTTTAATCTGTCCAACACATTGCTTTCAGAAAACACAAGGAATACAAACCAATAGAAAACAGCACTGGGATCATGGTCAGAGGCAAAGGTCTGAATGTTTTCCTCAATAGTGCAAAGATGCTCTTCCCCGGAAACCAGGAAGAAGATCCACTGCTCAAGAACCAACCGGGAATTCTTTAAATCTTCTGCCTTACTTCTGACCAACAGCTCACTCTTCAGCGCCATTTATGTCAGCTGTGCTAGAGTGGATGACGATTAACTTTTTACAAATATTATCGTAAAATATATATTGTGGTTTAGGGAGGTCCAATTTTTATTATAGCTTAAATGACATTTTAGAGAGGTGGAGGGGAATTAAACTACGCACAGCCTCACCCATGTTATATTAACTGATAAAACCAGTTAGCAATTAAACTACACACAGCCTCACCCATGTTATATTAACTGATAAAACCAGTTAGCAGCATTTTCTTTAGTGATGGTTTGTTTCACTTATAATGTCTTAGGTGATTAGTAGGATAGATACACTGTATCCAGAGTAGCAGAAGAAGGTACTTTCGTTAGAGTCTGACCTAGGTTAACTGGAAGGAGAGGCTGGACGTGTTCTAGCTTTCCATATGACCATATGCATAAAACCAGTGTATTCCTGTTCTGAAGGTCATGTTCCAAGCTACCTGAATCCTATGTCAATGAACATGCATGAGCTCCCAACAGAACACTAACAGGTAAGCCTTTAGTGGGCTCTGCATGCTTGTTATACTAAAAAAAAATACTAATCTAATAAATGATTGTGAATATGTTTGTGACCACCTGCCGAGCCCAAATGTGTAAAGGAACGGTACTCATTCATTCATTTTTCCCATGGACATTTATGTAGCACTTTCTGTATACCAGGCATGTTGCTAAGTACATGGCCCTGTACTCAGAGTGTTGACATTCTTGTGGATATATCTGAATTTCTGTGCACTCCGGTGCCACAGTTGAAAATTATAGTTGAAATTGTATATTATGATTTTCCAAAAAAGGAGGCCCCTGGTTTTCCTACTGGTTTCTCTATTCAAATGATACAGAAACTTAATCACCAAAGATGTTACTTTCATTTGTAACTGAAGCTACTCTATGTCAGTCATGACATTTTTCTTCTCCTTCCTGGAAAATAAAGTATGAAAATAAAAAAACTAAAATAAAGCTCTTGGAATTATTTTTCTAATTTGTTGTTTGCCATTCAATTTCATTTAGAGTTTTAACACATAAAAATTTGTTTAACTCTGCGCCATGGAGCACTGATCGTTTCTTAAGTATTTTGTATTTTTAAGTATATGTATACAGTATGTGAAATTGCAGTAAATTATATATATATATACACACACACACATACATATGTATATGTATATATATGTATGTATATAATCAGGCCAGTCTAAAAGAAGAGATTTTCTACAGGCGGTTCTGGACTCTTTGAACAGTCAGGATTATATTAAAAATAAAGGTTAGAGGATGGTTCTAGGTCACAGATTGGCAATCTTTTTCTGTAAAGCATCAGGTAGTTAGTATTTTAGGCTCCATGGGCCATACGGTGTCTGTTGCAACTACTCAACTCCAATATTGTAGCACAAAAGCCATCATATACATAAATGACAGCACATGGCTGTGTTCCAGCACAAGCATATTGACAAAAGCAGGTGGTGGGCCAGATCTGGCCCGCAGGCCATAGTTTGTGGACCCATATTCTAGACCAAAAGAGACTAGAGAGACACAGCAACCAAGAGCCACTGAGGAATCTAGGTTGCATCCTATTATTAAAGAACAGCTATGAAAGATATTCTTGAGACACCTGAGGGAAATCTGAATACACATTGGATACCAAATGATATAACAGAATTAGTGTTAATTTTCTTAAGGAGTTAGTCTAGTTCATTCACTTCATAGATGGCCGAGGCCCAAAATAAGCTCTTTATTCTGGAATCATCCCAAAGAGTACAAAATTTGCAGAACAAGAAATGTGGAATTTATCTGCATTTATGAGTTGGCTGAAGGTCAGTGGTTCTCAACCACAGGTTACTTTGCTCCTCGGGGGGCCCTGGCAATATTAGGAGACTTTTTTTTTTTAATGCGGTACGCGGGCCTCTCACTGTTGTGGCCTCTCCCGCTGCGAAGCACAGGCTCCGGACGCGCAGGCTCAGCGGCCATGGCTCACGGGCTTAGCCGCTCCGCGACATGTGGGTTCTTCCCGGACCGGGGCACGAACCCGTGTCTCCTGCATCGGCAGGCGGACTCTCAACCACTGCGCCACCAGGGAAGCCCCTAGGAGACATTTTTGATTGTCACAACTAGGATGGGGTGCTACTGGCATCTAGTGAGTAGAGGCCAGGAATGCTGCTAAACATCCTACAATACCCAGGATGGCCCCCACAGCAAAGCACCCCATCTTACCTGACCCCAAATGTCAGCAGCCCTATTGTGGAGTAACTGAAGAATCTCTGGACGTGGATGTAGAGAGAGAAGACTTAGATTTGAATCCAGCCCTGCCACTTAAAGCTGAGTAACCCTGGGCAAGTTATTTGAACTTTCTTGAGCCTCAAGTCTCCTCATCTGTAAAATGGATTTGCAGTCCCTCCCTAACTTATTTCATAGGGCTACTGCAAGCCCCTCTGAAAGAATGAATGGATGTGAAAGCACTTTGAATAGGGCATAATGGTATATATACTACATGTGAGAAGCAGTGTGAAGGGGCTTGCCATTTTTATGATGATTGGGAGGCCAGGACCTTCACACCAAAAGCAGAAAAGTAAAAAAAAAAAAAAAAAAAAAGGCAGGAAAGTAATATCAAGTTGCAGCAGAATCTTTTGTAGGTTTGTTAATCACAGGCTTCTGAGCCCAACCCAAAATTATGGGTTGAGGCCCCATAATTTCTGTGTCTCACCAGTTCCCATGTGATGTTGATACGGCTGCTCCCAGACCTAACTCTGAGAAATACTGGTCTCGAGATCTACTCTTGCCTTCTCATATCAACAGGGGGTAGCAGAGAGCAGCAAACATACAATCAGTCACCAGGGAAGTGAGTTGAAATCCTCCTGAAACCTCCCTCGGTTTCAATCTAACAAATGGCAGGAGAGAGGGCTGAAATCATGAATCATTTAGATTTATATTCTCCTTGTGACCTTGGCAACAAGTCATTTAACTTCTGCTGAATTGCTATCCGTAAAACGGGGAAAGTAACCTAAAAGATAGTGGGATGACTTGATTAATGTTTGCTGAGAATTAGAACTTCCAAACAAAATTGAAATGTGCAGGTAGTAAATTATTCTGGGAATTTCTTATTCCTTGGACCCTTTATAAATGTCTACATTTTAAACACTTCTGACTCATTTATAAACATTGGTTGCCTTCGATGAATTTTCAGTTGTTTAACAGTTCAGAGGCAATACTTTGTACGTATTCATTATATCCGGAATGTCTAATAACTCCAAGCCTAAGAGACAAGTCAAGGGCAGATGAGAAGATAGTTATCCAGGCGGTGAAGGTGACCACCTTTTGATGGGGCCCCTGGTGGGTGGGAAATCCTTTAAGGTTTTTTCAGAGTGGCCCCAAAGCTGCTGGAATAGGTGCTCTAAAAATTCAGAGGCCAGTTCCCAGGAATCGCCTCTTACAGGCTGATTTTGATCCTTCGACCATCATTTACTGAGCACCAGTGTGTCCCAGGCTCTGGTCTGGAGGCGACACAGCCATGAACAAGAGACAAAGACTCTGCTTTCTTGGAGTTTGGGTTCCAGAGGTTTACTGCAGTGAGAGTCCTAACCTCTGGCCTGGAGTCCCCCATCCTGGCCACCCCATTGGCCTCAGTCTAATCTGCAGAGGTGATTTCTCTGCTACTTACCATAGAACTGTCGTTCTTTGTGCCATCGAAATTCTGGAATAAAATTCGCTTTGGGGATCTTCATAGACTTTTTGGAATTTAGGTGCCTTATTTAACCAATTTTAATTCTCTGTGTAATTTTCCCACACATATCATCATGTCACCTCCCCAGTGAAAATTTCTCTCAAATTTACAATGCAGTTGTCACTGTTAATTGCGTTGCACAGGTTTTAATAATACAAATTAAATATCAAGATTTGAGCTTACTGAATCCTTAGTTTTAAGGTGTTTGTTAGAATAAATTCCTTTAGAGTGAAAAAAAGAAAAGATGAATTACTTATGAGAAGTGGCAGGAGGATTTTGCGGCTATGGGTGGAATTTTAAATTTTGCTTTTTGGAATTGAGTGGAGGGAGGGAGGTAGGCCTTAAATCAAGACCCCCGAACTCCAGCCTGGCACTGTCACTCACGAGCCACGCAGCCTGAAGTTGGGCATTTTCTCTCCCTGCACCAAAACCTCCTCCTCTGTAAAACGAGGGAAGGAGGAGGAAAGGGAAACTAACCGGGATGAATGCTGACGTCTCCTTGGGTTCTCGTGCTCCACTGCGCAAAGTGGGAGAGGGATATTAGCCAGTTGCCTTACAGTGATGTCGGGAGGATGTGTTCTAAAGCAGTAGGAGCTGGCACACTACTGTTTATGGGCCAGATCTGCCTCTCTGCCCGTTTTTCCATGGCTCGCAAGCTAAATTTGGTTTTTATATCTTTTAATGTTTTGGGGGAAAAAGAATATGATTTTGTGCCACATAAAAGTTCTATGAAGTTCGAAGTTCGGCCTCTGTAAATGAAGTTTTATTGGAGCATAGCCACGCTCATCCGTTTATGTATTGTCGGCAATGCTTTTGCACTCCAACAACAGCGATGAGTCGTCGGGACAGGGACAGTACGGTCTACACAGCCTAAAATATGTACTATTTAGTCCTTGATTGAAAAAGTTTGCTAATCTGTGTTTTGACACTTTGTTGAACTCCATTCCGAACTGAATGGAGAAAACAAGAATTCTTCAGAGAATTTCAGTTCCATGAAATGTGCTCTTACCTGAGCACATTGAGCTCTTACCTGCAATCTCATGTCACATTATTCTGTAATGACAACAAATGCTGTATTATCGGACATAGTGAGTTAAGTGTACATTGCCTACAAACTGCTATGGAGAAATGTCAGAAAATACCTTTTTGAAGAAAAAAAATCTAATAATCCTCGCAGGAGAAATTACAAATAGAATCACAACATGAAGAACCAAGTGATGAAAGATTTCATAAATCCCCAAAAGCACCAACCATAAAGAAAATGATTGATATATCAAATTACGTCACAATTTTAAAGTTCTGTATGAAAAAGATGCCACAGACTTCTTGTCTAATGACCCACAGAATTCTCATACTCTGCTAGTGAAAGTGCAAGATGGGAAACAATGCAGCAGTTTGGGAAACAATCTGGCAGTTTCTCATAAAAACAAATATACATATATCACATGGCCCTTCTACTCTTCGGTATTTACCCAAGAGAAATTAAGACATGTTCACACAATGACTTCTATGTAAATGTTCACGATGATGTTATTCGTAAGAGCCACAAACTAGAAACAGCCTTAATTTCATCAACTGGTGAATGGATAAATAAATGTGGTGTGTTCATGAAATGAAATACTACTTGACAATAAAAAGGAATAAACTGCCGATAGATGGAAGGACATGGATGAATTTCAAAAGCATTTTGCTGAATGAAATAAGCCAGATATACTGAATGAGTATGTTTATATGATATTCTGAAAAAAAGCAAAACTGGTGACTGAGAGCAGATCTGTGCTTGCCTGACACTAGAGGTAGGGAGAGGAGAGGGACTGGGGGCACAAGGGAATTTGGGGGGCAAGGGAAACATTTTATGGCATGACTGTAGTGGTTAGAGAACTGTATCCATTTGTCAGATATCAAATTGTAGGCTTAAAATGGTTAGGTTTATTTCGTAGAAATATACCTCAATAAAGTTGATTGAAAATGGAAAGGTACAGACTGGAAGAAGATGTTTGCAATACATGTAACTGATCAAAGATTAGGTTATGTAAAGAATTGTGAGGGAAATGCAAATCATCACACAACTAGACATTGTTTTATACCTACCAGATTGTCAGTGAAAAAAAATCTGACAAAATCAAGTGTTGGTGGAAGTGAGAACACCGGAACACTTATACTTTGCTGTTGGGAGTCTAAACTGGAACAGTTCTTTTGGGGGACAATCTGGCATTATCTGGTGAAGTTGAAGATGCACACACCTATGATCCAGCAGTCTCACTCCTTGGTGTAGAATGCCCCAGAGAAACCCTTGCACACGTGTTCAGGCGACACGGACAAGAACATTCAGAGCAATGTGAACGTCCCTCCACGGTAGAATGGCTAAATCAGTTGTAACGTACAATGGAATACTAATTATCAGTGAAAATGAATGAACCTACAGCTATAAACACCCAGAGGAAAGACTTGCCAATGTAATATTGACAGAAAAAAAGAAAATTGCAAAAGAATACATGCAATATGATACCATTTACGTAAAGTTTTCAAAAGCATGGAAAACTAAACAATATGGGAATGTATAAAAAAATGTAATAAGCCTATGGAAAAGAAGGCAAAAGAATTGTTATGTGAAGCTCAGCACAGCAGCTGCCTCTGCGGAGGAAGAACAAGGGTCGGGGGGAGCAGCAGCCAGGCGGCTTCCATAGTCCCAGCCATGTTTTATTGCTTAAATTGACTGATAGGTTTGTTTTATTATTATTCTTTATGTTCTATCTACATGCTAATGTATTCTTTTTTTTTTTAACACCTTTATTGGGGTATAATTGCTTTACAATGGTGTGTTAGTTTCTGCTTTATAACAAAGTGAATCAGTTATACATCTACATATGTTCCCATATCTCTTCCCTCTTGCGTCTCCGTCCGCTAATGTATTCTTTAGGAGTTTTCAAATATTACTTTAAATTTTTTTTATTTTTTTTTATTTTATTTTTTATTTTGTATTGGAGTATAGTCGATTTACAATGTTCTATTCTTTTTCAGATTATTTTCCCGTATAAGTTCTTAGAGAATATTGAGTAGAGTACCCTGTGCTATACAGTAGGTCCTTGTTGATGATCTATTTTATATATAGTAGTGTGTATAATTTAATCCCAAATTCCTAATTTATCTCTCCCCCCAGCTTTACCCTTTGGCAACCATAAGTTTGCTTTCTAGGTCTGTGAGTGTGTTTCTGTTTTGTAAATAAGTTCATTTGTATCATTTTTTTGGTTCCACATATAAATGATATCATGTGATATGTCTTTCTCTGTCTGACTTACTTAGTGTGATAATCCCTAGGTCCATCCATGTTGGCACAAATGGCATTATTTCATTCTTTTCTATGAAATATTACTTATTTTTTAAGTGGAGTAAAATAACTTCTAAAAAGAATTTTAAAATAAGGACAACTCAGTAGAAAAAATTGACAAAGTCTTGTGAACGGACAATCTACCGGAAATCCAAATGCCAATACACAGATGAAAAGATGTTCAACCACACTAGTGACTGGGGAAGTGCAAAAGAAGAGAACAAAGATATGTGAAACATAAGCCATTGGCACAGTATGATAATATTTAGGTAAAATTGTAAAACATTTAAAACAATACTGTAAATTGTTTACGCTTACATATGAACTTATAGAAACATGCATGGGAATAGTACACATCAAATTCAGGGTAGTGATTTATCTCTAACGATGGATGGAAAAGCATGGGATTAGTGAGAATTGTGAAGGGGCTTTAGCTGAATCTGTAACATTTTATTTCTAAAGGGAAAAAAAAGCTGAAATAAATAGAGCAAAATGAAGATTTGCTCAATCTGGTAGTTCATTTGTTTTTCTCTCCACTATACTATGTGTTTGAAAAATTTTATAACTTTTCAAAAGAACAAGTTTTTGGGAATTCCCTGGCGGTCCAGTGGTTAAGACCCTGAACCTTCACTTCCAAGGGCTCCGGTTCAATCCCTGGCGGGAAACTAAGATTCTACAAGCTGCGCAGCACGGCCAAAAATAAAAGAACGAGTTCTTAATAATCTTTTCATTCCTCATGTGTGGTCTGAACAACAATAGAAATGAAATGTAAGCTCCTTCTTTTTTTTTTTTTTTTTTTTTTTGCGGTACGCGGGCCTCTCACTGTTGCGCAGCGGCCATGGCTCACGGGCCCAGCCGCTCCGCGGCATGTGGGATCTTCCCGGACCGGGGCACGAACTCGCATCCCCTGCATCGGCAGGCGGACTCTCAACCACTGCGCCACCAGGGATGACCTAAGCTCTTTCATTCAAAACTGTCTAGAGCTTTGAAACCCAAAGCCCTGACCTCTTCGCCTTTTCCTGCAAAGCCCACCCTCCAAATTTTTTTAAAAATTTTTTATTGGATATATTTGATTTACAATGTTGTGTTAGTTTCAGGTATACAGCAAAGTGAATCAGTTATACATAAGTCCATTGTTTTTTAGATTCTTTTCCCATATAGGCCATTAGAGAATATTGAATAGAGTTCCCTGTGCTATACAGTAGGCCCTTGTTTTTATCTATTTTACGTATAGTAGTGTGTATATGCTAATCCCCATCTCCCAGTTTATCCCTCCCTCCCCTTCCCCCCAGTAACCATAAGTTTGTTTTCTACATTTGTGACTCTCTTTCTGTTTTGCAGATAAGTTCATTTGTATCATTTTTTTAGATTCCACATATAAGTGATATCATATGATAGTTGTCTTTCTCTGTCTGACTTACTTCACTTAGTATGGTAATCTCTAGGTCCATCCATGTTGCTGCAAATGACATTATTCCGTTCTTTTTTATCGTTGAGTAATATTCCATTGTATATATGTACCACATTTTCTTTCTTTCTTTAATTTATTTGCACCTTGCAGCTGGTAGGATCTTAGTTCCCCAACCAGGGATTGAACCTGGGCCCTCTGCAGTGAGAACACAGAGTCTTAACCACTGGACCACCAGGGAATTCCCAAATCATTGTTTTTTTGGGTTTTGGGGTTTTTTGCCCATGTGGCTTGGACTGTGAGAGTTCCCAAACCAGGGATCGAACCTGGGCCATGGCAGTGAAAGTGCCGAGCCCTAACCACTGAACCACCAGGAACTCCTGCACCACATCTTCTTTATCCACTCCTCTGTCAATGAACATTTAGGTTGCTTCCATGTCTTGGCTATTGTAAATAGGGCTGCAGTGAACATTGGGGTGCATGTATCTTTTCAAATTATGGTTTTCTCCAGATATATGCTGAGGAATGGGATTGCTGGATCACATGGTAGTTCTATACTTAGTTTTTTAAGGAAACTCCATACTGTTCTCCACAGTGGCTGTACCAGTTTACATTCCCACCAACAGTGTAGGAGGGTTCCCTTTTCTTCACACCCTCTTCAGCATTTATTGTTTGTAGAGTTTTTTTTAATAAATTTATTTATTTATTTTTGGCTGTATTGGGTCTTCGTTGCTGCACGCGGGCTTTCTCTAGTTGCAGTGAGCAGGGGCTACTCTTCATTGAGGTGCGTGGGTTTCTCATTGCGGTGGCGTCTCTTGTTGCGGAGCACGGGCTCTAGGCACGCGGGCTTCAGTAGTTGTGGCTTGCCAGCTCTAGAGTGCAGGCTCAGTAGTTGTGGCGCACAGGCTTAGTTGCTCCGAGGCATGTAGGATCGTCCCAGACCAGGGATTGAACCCATGTCCCCTGCATTGGCAGGCGGATTCTTAACCACTGTGCCAGCAGGGAAGCCCTGTTTATAGAGTTTTTGATGTTGGCCATTCTGACAAGTGTGAAGTGATACCTCGCTGTACTTTTGATTTTCATTCCTCTAATAATTAGTGATGTTGAGCATCTTTTCATGTGCTTTTGGCCATCTGTATGTCTTCTTTGGAGAATGTCTAGATCTTCCACCCATTTTTTGATTGGGTTGTTTGTTTTTTTGATATTGAGCTGTATGAGCTGTTTGTATATTTTGGAGCACCTTCCAGTTTAAAGATGTTGTTTCTGATTAGATTCATAGTGACTGTTGGTGGCTAACCCCCTCAAATTTACTTCCCCTCACCTATAAAATGAGGGGACTTGACCTCTGTCACCCCAGAAGCCCCTGACAAGAGGTGGCCATAGAAGCTCCACAGACACTGACTCCTCACAAGGCCATGGCAGGAAGCTTTGCTTGGAGAACAGAAGGCTGCTTCAGTACAGGAGGTGGGTTTCCAAGCTTCCCGCTGCTGCCTTCCCTCATTTTATACTCTACCGCTATTTTAGCTACTCACCAATTGGGCCTGAGCCCCAGGAATACCACTGGCTAGCGTACAGCCAGTGACGTTTTGATTCCAGTCCTAGCCTGACTCTCCCCTAAGCAACCCCATGAGGTTATGGAAGAGAGCAATGGAAATGGGCTCGGCCAAACAATTTATCCCCTGAGGATGCCCTTAAAAATGTCCTGAAATGATGAACCCTCTTATGAGGCCCTTTAAAAAATAAGCACTTTTGGGCTTCCCTGGTGGCGCAGTGGTTGGGGGTCCGCCTGCCGACGCAG
The DNA here is from genome assembly GCF_039906515.1 of Pseudorca crassidens. Lineage (NCBI taxonomy): Eukaryota > Metazoa > Chordata > Mammalia > Artiodactyla > Delphinidae > Pseudorca > Pseudorca crassidens. The sequence continues at coordinate 32,249,358 of NC_090303.1, read as the reverse complement.
CGGGCAAGGAAGGGTTCGTGCCCCGGTCCGGGAAGATCCCACATGCCGCGGAGTGGCTGGGCCTATAAGCCATGGCCGCTGAGCCTGCGCGTCCGGAGCCTGTGCTCCGCAACGGGAGAGGCCACAGCAGTGAGAGGCCCACATACCGCAAAAAAAAAAAAAAGCACTTTTGAGAGTTTTTTAAAAACAAAATCTCTCTCTTTTCCTCTCCATCATACTTCCATCAGGCTATTGTCACTTCAGACCTGGATTACTATTAATGGCCTCCAAATTTTCCCAACTCTCTCTCTCTCTCCCTCTCCATATTTGTACTGCTCTTTGCTTCCAAAGCCATCTTTTAAAAGATAAGCTTGGAATTCTCAAGCTGGTATTAAGGAGTCTTCAGTGACCACCCCATCACCTACAGGGAAAACCAAACTCTGATGTGGCTTCCAAGATCGTCTATGGTGGCAAGTTGGGAGGCCTGTCATCTGTAAATAATAAAGTGCCTTTGTTCAGATGAGGATTCAAGTTTAACCCTAAAATCACTGACTTGCACTGAGATATGCACAGAGCAGAGTGGTAGGTGGTGTTACAACTCATGCTTGGGGCCTGTGTTTGGGATGGTGACCCCCATATGATGGTCCCTCACTGTGTTTGTCCAGATTGAAAAAGGGGTACAGGTAAGCTGCAGTCTGGCCCCAACCTTCCTTTCCACCCTGACGTTCTATTACTTCCTGCCAGAATCCTGCCTGCTGGCCATTTGGTTTATTCACTCCACCTAGAATCAAACCAGCCAGCCCTGGGGTCCCACTGTCCTCTCCACCCTTCTCCTCTCCCACCCAGCATAAAGCGCTTTCTCCTCTGTTTTCAACATGTTCTCAACAAAATGTCCCTTGAGTACACTGTTTATGCTGGGCTCTCTGCTGAACTTCTTTAACACAATTGGAATGGTTTGTTTGGAGTTGAGGCCGGGGGGCCAGTTACTGTGGCTGAATAACAAACAGCCCCATTTTAGTGGTGTCAAATAACTGCTTTATTGTGTTGATAGAGCCTGTAGCGTAGGGATTTGGACAGAGCACTACAAGGTTGGCCTTTTTCTCCTCCATGATGTCTGGAGCCTTGGTGGGAAGACTCCACCAAGGGGCTGGGGTCATCCGGAGGCTTCCCCACTCACAGGTCTGGGACCCCAACTGGGATGACTGGAAGGCTGAGTTCAGCTGGAGCTATGGACAGGAACACATACATGTGGCCTCTCCATGTATCCTGGACTTCTCATGATGTGGCATTTGCATTCTGTGAGGGAATGTCCCAAGAGGGTTCATTCAAGAGAGCCAGGCAGAAGCGGCATAGCCTTTTCTAACCTAGCTTCATGTGTCACATAGTGTCGCTTCAGCCGTGTTTTATTGGTTGGAACACTCACAAGCCCATCCAGACTTAAGAGGAGGGGACATAAACCCAACCTCTCAATGGGAAAAGTTTCAAAGAATTTGGAGTCATATCTTAAAACAGCTACAAGGCATCACGCTGTTGTAGTATATACTATTAGTTAACTCCTTTCTTGTTATTTGCCTATCTCACACATTTGTATCTTTTTCTTCCACTACATGATAAGTCCCCAGAACTGGGTCTTAGACTCTGAACCGTTCCTGGAGGGCTTCATCAATCCCTTCCTGACACAGAAAGCCCTTCGAAACAATTTAACGGAAATCAATAATCATTAGGTGGCTGCTCTGAGGCAACTTGCTGGTTGTCAACTATTTAAATCCCACAAACTCCAGGTCTTTAGCTAAGATTTTATTTTTTTCAGCACAGAATGAGAGGCAGAAGATCAGCCACTGTGTCAATGGCATGGCTGGAGACTTATGGCCACACATAGACTAATTATCCTAGTTAAAACTCCTACCACCCACACCCATGGAAGCTTCACCATGAGCCATCCTGTCATCATATAGGTAGGAGACCTCAGAGAAACATGGCTCAAGAACCCCACATTTTTGGCTTCCCTGGTGGTGCAGTAGTTAAGAATCCACCTGCCAGTGCAGGGGACATGGGTTTGAGCCCTGGTCCGGGAAGATCCCACATGCCACGGAGCAACTAAGCCTGTGCGCCACAACTACTGGGCCTGAAAGCCACTACTGAGCCCGCATGCTGCAACTACTGAAGCCCCTGTGCCTAGAGCCCGTGCTCTGCAACAAGAGAAGCCACTGCAATGAGAAGCCCTCACACCACAATGAAGAGTAGCCCCTGCTTGCCACAGCTAGAGAAAACCTGCATGCAGCAATGAGAAAACCTGCTCGCAGCAATAAAGACCCAATGCAGCCAAAAATAAAATAAATAAAAATAAATAAATTTATAAAAAAAAATAGAACCCCACATTTCAACTCTGTCACTCCCAGAAGAACCACTCTTGTTTTGGTTTGGTTTAGGTTTCTGTGTTTTTTAATTTAATTTTTATTTTATATTGAAGTATAGTTGATTTACAATGTTGTGTTAGTTTCAGGTGTACAGCAAAGTGATTCAGTTATACATCTACATGTATCTATTCTTTTTCAAATTCTTTTCTAATATAGGTTATTACAGAATATTGAGTAGAGTACCCTGTGCTATACAGTAGGTCCTTGTTGATCATCTATTTTATATATAGTAGTGTGTATATGTTAATCCCAAACTCCTAATTTATCCCTCTCCCCCTCTTCCCCTTTGGTAACCATAAGTTCATTTCCTAAGTTTGTGAGTCTGTTTCTGTTTTATAAATAAGTTCATTTGTATCATTTTTTTAGATTCCACATATAAGTGATATCATATGATATTTGTCTTTCTCTGGCTTACTTCAATTAGTATGATAATTTCTAGGTCCATCCATGTTGCTGCAAATGGTATTATTTCATTCTTTTTAATGGCTGAATAATATTCCATTGTATATATGTACCACATCTTCTTTATCCATTTCTCGTCAATGAACATTTATGTTGCTTCCATGTCTTGGCTATTGTAAATTGTGCTGCTGTGAACACTGGGATGCATGTGTCTTTTTCTTTTTTTCATTTTTTTTTGGCTTCGCCAGGCGACATTCAGGATATTAGTTCCCCAAACAGGGATCAAACCTGTGCCCCCTGCAGTGGAAGTGTGGAGTCCTAACCACTGGACCGCCAGGGAATTCCCTCTTCTTCTTTTTTTTTTAAGTTTTATTTTTTTTTTTTAATTATTATTTTTTTTTGCGGTACGCGGGCCTCTTACTTTTGTGGCCTCTCGCGCTGCGGAGCACAGGCTCCGGACGCGCAGGCTCAGCGGCCATGGCTCACGGGCCCAGCCGCTCCGCGGCATGTGGGATCTTCCCGGACCGGGGCACGAGCCCGTGTCCCCTGCACCGGCAGGCGGACTCTCAACCACTGCGCCACCAGGGAAGCCCTTAAGTTTTATTTTATATTGGACTATGTTGGTTTACAATGTTGTGTTAGTTTCAGGTGTACAGCAAAGTGATTCAGTTAAATTCAGCTAGGTTGCTTCCATATTCTGGCTATTGTAAATAGCACTGCAATGAACATTGGGGTGCATGTATCCTTTCGAATCATGGTTTTCTCTGGATATATGCCCAGGAGTGGGATTGCTGAATCATATGGTAGTCCCATTTTTAGTTGTATGAGGAATCTCCATACTGTTCTCCATAGGGATTGTACTAATTTACATTCCTACCAACAGTGCATGAGGGTTCCCTTTTCTCCACACGCTCTCCAGCATTTATTGTTTGTAGACTTTTTGATGTTGGCCATTGTGACTGGTGTAAGGTGATATCTCATTGTAGTTTTGATTTGCATTTCTCTAATAATTAGGGATGTTGAGCATCTTTTCATGTGCTTTTTGGCCATCTGTATGTTTTCTTTGGAGAAATGTCTGTTTAGATCTTATTCCCATTTTTTGATTGGGTTGTTTGTTTTTTTTGATATTGAGCTGTATGAGCTGTTTGTGTATTTTGGAGATTAATCCTTGCTAGTCACATTGTTTGCAAGTATTTTCTCACATTCTGTAGGTTGTCTTTTCGTTCTGTTTATGGTTTCCTTTGCTTTGCAGAAGCTTTTAAGTTTATTAAGTCTAATTTGTTTTTTTTTTGTTTTTATTTTCATTACTCTAGGAGATGGATCGAAAAAGAGTTTCGATTTTTGTCAAAGAGTGGTCTGCCTATGCTTTCCCCAGAGGAACCACTTTTGATGTGGTCATCTGGCAGAGGAGAGCAGACCCAGTGTGAAAACAAAAGCAAAGCAGAGTTCAAGTCATTTTGTCTTGATCAAGGGAAGAGTCTTTGTGTGGTTTTTCAGCGTGAAAAGCGTGGGTGTTTGAGGCAGCTGAAAGCACCGTGTTGTTGAGTGTTTTTCCCATGGTCATTGCCTGTGCAGCCTAGAGCCTGGACATTTCAGGGAGAAAGAAAAGTGGAGGCAGGGGGTGGTCTGTGAAAGAGAACACAGGCTTTGAATGCTTCTCAACTGGGATCCTTTCAGTTTAGGATTGTTGCCTTAAATTTACTGTCTTACGGTCAATCCAGGCCACTCTGATTTGCCCAACATGAGGACGTCTTGTCCCAGCTGTAGCTACTCTAACATTTTTGCAATGTATCCCCGAGAGAAGTGTTTGGGTCTTAATTTGATCATAACCATGTTATTTCAGAGCCCTAAAGAGAGCAAATGGGAGCAAAAAGAAGGAAGCAAAGATCCCCACTGTGGCTTAAGTCAGGAAGCCCCCCACAGGGGAAGCCGTCTTCTTAGGAATCATATTTTGTAGAAAACGAAGGGCAAAGTAAACCCTCTGATTTTTTTTTAAAGCTCCTACATCCTGACATGAGGTAGATTAAGATTCTTTTGTTTTTAATTTTGTATTTTCAACATTTTATTTTTTAATTTTTTTATACATCTTTATTGGAGTATAATTGCTTCACAATGCTGTGTTAGTTTCTGTTGTACAACAAAGTGAATCAGATATATGCATACCTATATCCCCATATCCCCTCCTTCCCTAACCCACCCCTCTAGGTGGTCACAAAGCACCCAGCTGACCTCCCTGTGGTACGTAGCAGCTTCCCACTAGCTATCTATTTTACATTTGGTAGTGTATGTATGTCAGTGCTACTCTCTCACTACGTCCCAGCTTACCCTTCCCCCTCCCCGTGTCCTCAAGTCTGTTCTCAATGTCTGCATCTTTATTCCTGCCCTACCACTAGGTTCATCAGTACCATTTTTTTAGATTCCATATATATGTGTTAGCATACGGTATTTGTTTTTCTCTTTCTGACTTACTTCACTCTGTATGACAGTCTCTAGGTCCATCCACCTCACTGCAAATAACTCAATTTCATTTCTTTTTATGGCTGAGTAATATTCCATTGTATATATGTGCCACATCTTCTTTACCCATTCATCTGTTGATGGACACTTAGGTTGCTTCCATGTCCTGGCTATTGTAAATAGTGCTGAGGTGAACATTGTGGTGCATGTATCTTTTTGAATTATGGTTTTCTCAGGGTGTAAGATTCTTCTTGATTATTTAAGAATCATCCTGTTTGCCTGGTACCTCCTTAAGTTTAAAGAAAAAGATAAGAAGTATACCCTGACTATTAGACATTGGGTTTTGGTTCTGGACTTTGGATGATTCTCTAAGTGCAGAAAATGGTCTAATTTCCTCAATGTCAAGTTCATCCACTGCATTCCTGTTTTACTATGCATGTAAACTTGATATATATATTTTTTTAACCTTCAGACACCATATACACTTGATTTTCCAAAAGAAAAAGGTTTTTTTCTAAGCGTTGGTAAAGTATTGGGAAGAAGAATAATGAATTAACCTAGAGCCATAAAAACATCTGTACTCCTTAAGTTCTTGCTTTTCGCAAGCAATCAGGGCAACTTTATCCTTGGAAATGGGGATTTACATTTGGCAATTTGAAAGTTTTTCTTTCTGGAAAAAAATCACAATTTATAGAGTTAGAACAATAACAACAACTCAGTGCACTATGGCTCTTCAAGTGATTCCAAGACCTTTGACTGGTCCTACAACAAGGGGACTTTTACAGGAGTCGGGACTGTCTGAGGGTGCAGGGCCCAGGTTCCTTCTTCAGAAGGCCTTTCCTCAGCACAGCGCGGCTGAAATCGAGATAGGCCAAATCGAGAGGGGTTACCTGCTATTTCCCATGTGATGGGGAATCTTTAGTGTCTGCCGAAAGTGACTCTTCGGGGGACTAAAAAAGATAAAATCTCAATTGTCGATTCTCTTCCCAGCAATAAGATGGACCAGATGCCCAAAGAAATTCCTCCCACTACAACTCAGCTGAAAATATTGAATAAGATATAAAAACATGTTTTTAATGTATGATTGAGCTGGCAGGAAACTAAGGAGATGCTTTCATGACCAGAACCTATCTCAAAAAACGCAGATCTAGAGAAAACAGTAGAAATCAAGCAGTGAAGTCAGAGTTCTTTCCGGGGGTACGCCCACACCCCTAGGGAGCTAGAGCTTGGGTTTAAACACTTGCTCTTTGGGTTAAAGATAAACAAATGAAGAAGGGGCAGGATGGGAGGACACTCTCCTCCCCCACATTCTTGCATAAAGCCAGAATTCTGGAAAGATATCCTTGATGGGTGAAATAGAGAAAATCTACCCCATTGAGGTAGAGAGTGGGGATGTTTGGTTGAGCTGGTTGGCAACTCTGATGGTGGGTGCGGAGGTGAGGAATGAAATGAACAATTCCCCCTGAGAGTTCCTAACCACAAGCCTGTACTCATGTGGTTTTAGAATTGGTATTCACACTGAAAACAACTCATAGTTAAACATTTCATTTAAAGTGGCCCTGGGTGAGTGAGTAATGGCTCCATATACCTGGCAGAAGCACTACAAACTTTCTCTTTAGGAACTCTAAGCTTTAGAGAATTTCCACAGATAAAACCTCAAGAAACATGGGATCATAATTAAAAAAGGAAAGAGCAGGGACTTCCCTCGTGGCGCAGTGGTTAAGAATCCTCCTGCCAAGGCAGGGGACACGGGTTTGAGCCCTGGTCTGGGAAGATCCCACATGCTGTGGAGCAGCTAAGCCCATGCGCCATAACTACTGAGCCTGCGTTCTAGAGCCCGTGAACCACAACTGCTGAGCCCGTGTGCCACAACCACTGAAGCCCGCGCGCCTAGAGCCGGTGCTCCGCAACTAGAGAAGCCACCGCCATGAGAAGCTTGCGCACTGCGAAGAAAAGCAGCCCTCTCTCGCCGCAACTAGAGAAAGCCCGCGCACAGCAACGAAGACCCAACGCAGCCAAAAATAAATAAATAAAATTTTAAAAACCAAAGCAAAACAAAACAGTAACTCGCTAAACACATGTGCAAACAATCCTTCGTGAATGAGTCAGGAAAAACGATAAAAGAGTCGGGCTGGCAACCACTGAAGATATTGGAATGATCAGATACAAAACATAAATTTATTATGTGTCATACACTTAATGCTATAGAAGAGGAAATTGAAAGTGTGTTAAGGGAATAAGAAACCATCAACATTGGCTAAACGGACTTCTTCCCAAAAGCTTCTAGAAATGAGAATCATAATACTTATAGTCAGAAACAGTGAGCAGAGTTTGTTACTGTTGTGTTGTTTTTACTTTTTTAAGTAGCAAGTTTCAAGTGCATACAAAAGGAGAGAGAAACCACTATAAAGACTTAATCTAGCTTCAACAGATTTTCAATCTTAGGCTTTTGTTTGTTTGTTTGCTTTCAAGACAGGGAGCTTTCCCTGACCTCACCCACCCAGTCTGGGTTAGGTCGTTCTACTAAATGCTCCCATGGCAGCCTGTATTTATGCCCATCATAGCACTTATCCCACCAGATGGTAACTGCCTGGCTTTTGTTGTTATTGTTGTTGTTTATTTGTCTCGCCAACCAGAAAGGAAACCCCGTGAGGCCAAGGATCCTGTCTGCAGCACCTAGAACAGTGCCTGGAATATAGTAGCTGAAAAGTATGTTTAGTATAAATAAATGAATATAGTAAAGCCTTGCAAATGCTAGAAATGTTATTGGTCCCTAAAAGACTATGCATTTGATGTTGTCTCCTTGATCCTGACAGCAGCAGCTGCATCAGTAGCAAATAACGACCAAGAGAGCCAGAAGGAAATGCAGGATCCCCAGAAACCACTCACACAATGTCTGGACTCCCAGGGAGCTGAGAAGGCCCCTCTACATTTTAAGACGCCTGAATGGATCAGCCTGGAGTGCTTCTAAACTCAAGGTTACACTTCTCAGAATCTTCTGTGGCATGAATTTGTGAAGCCACCAAGGAGATAGGAGGATTGATCTGCTGCAACAGTGGGAATGAATGTGTATTGTCACTTGCTGTCCTCAGGTGTGGCCCAAAGGTGCGCTATTGTAAAGGTGAGGTCTCGGGCTCAAACCTGACCACTCTGTGAGGTGTCCCCTCAGCTCCTCCAGGCACCCTTCTGCCGTGGTGACTTGGAGCCAGACTGAAAGCAACCCACGTTGGGGATCCAATCAGAGGAGGCAGAGCTTGTTTGCTCTGAACCACCCCTTGGGAGGTTAGCCGTCAGGGGTTACACTTATCTGCTCAAGTCTTGCAATAAACAAAAGGGAGGAAACTCATAAGACTGGGATCAGAAAAAGGAAAAGCTGAGCCGATTCTTTACTGGGTCGTCAACACACCTGATCAGAAAAAATCAGAGGCTCATCCAAAAGGAGGTTTGGGCTGAAAGAAAACAACTCAAGGACTTGTCGGCCGGATGGAGTGGCGGGGCTCTGATTTGGTTTCGGGGGTCAGGAGGGCCACAGAGCCTCTGAGTCATTATTTAATACCACGGAGGAGGTTCAGGGGGCTGGGGATGTCACTGATCACTCATTCAAGAGGGTTGTGTAGTCTGGGTGTTAATACTGCTTCGGGTTCCTTTAGGAACTTCACCGTCTGATTACCAGCAGGGCTGAGAAGCAGACTCATGGCCTTGCTCAGTAGACATGCAAAGCTGAGATAAATGTGGAGCATTGTCTCTGAAAGCCCTTTATCTGAAGTGCTGCTCCTAGAGAAGGTGAGATACCAAAACCCGCTCTCAGTGTGGAATGACCCACATGCCTCCGGTTCTTCAGGCATGAGTGGGATGTTCCTTTCTCACTGAAATGATTCCAAAACAGCAGTTTCTCATAATCTCTGATTCTGGAGACTAGGCTTGTCAGCACCAAGTCCTTAGAGTTAATTAACAAAAGCAGTTTTTACAGGTCTTTCTTCCAACCTGGTAAGGACTCACGGGAGGAACTTCCCTGGGGGCCTAGTGGGTAAGGCTCCGCGTTCCCAGTAGATCCCTGGTCAGGGAACTAGATTCTGTAGGCCACAACTAAGAGTTCGTATGCCGCAACTAAAGATCCCGCAGGCCGCAATTAAGACCCTGCGCAGCCAAATAAATAAATAATAAAAAAAAAAGAAGACTCTGGGGAAAAGGCTGTTACCCATTAGAGAGGTTCTCAGAGATGCAAAATACCCTCGCTTGAAAACAGAGCCATCTGCTGTTGAGTGTGGACTTTGTTTTCAGTCCTTGGTTTTTTAAAATTTATTTATTATTTATTTATGGCTGCATTGGGCCTTTGTGGCCACACCCGGGCTTTTCTCTAGTCGCGGTACGTGGGCTTCTCATTGCAGTGGCTTCTCTTGTAGCAGAGCACGGGCTCTAGATGTGCGGGCTCAGTAGTTGTGGTGCACAGGCTTAGTTGCTCTGCAGCACGTGGGATCTTCCTGGACCAGGGCTCGAACCCATGTCCCCTGCATTGGCAGGTGGATTCTTAACCACTGCACCACGAGGGAAGTCCACACAAGGACTTTTAAGTTAGTGGATCTTAATAACATCCTTCGTGTGTTAATTGAGGAGCCTCCTGTTTGTCCTGTTAGCAGCAAAGCCAAGAGGTTCCCGAACTTGTTTCCTGGAGCTTCATGGGAAGGTAGGAAGGTGGGAAGTTGCAATCAGAGAAATGTCCTCTTCAGCTAGACCCAGGAACTGCGGAGAGGGCAGGGGTGCTGGTTTGGGAGATGACAGCAGAGGTACCTCAGGGACGTGCTTCAAAGAGAACAGAGAGGAAGAACAGAGCAGGCTAAACTAGAGAAAGGCTGAGCAAGCTTTCCTGGTGTACCCACACTTGACTCTGGGGCTCGTAACACTGCAACTGGCACATCATTGTTTAATGAATGATTGAATTCATGTAGTTTGGGGACTAGGAAGTTTATCAAGTCCAACCTTTGCTTACCCCATGCGTGGGTTTACTATGTATCTGTGTTTCCTAGTCTCTGGACCTTTTGGTTGCAAAGAATGTACTGCAATTCAATATAATTTTATTTAAAAACGTTGTTTCATTCACAACACCTTTTTGTCATGCGTGTGTTCAATGACTAATATTCAAAAAGCCACAGTTTTTAGTTATTCATTATCGTTAAATAGGTGGGGACCACTTCTCTCCAGCTCAGCTACCCTTCCCAACCTCACAGGGCAGCTCCTTCCACAGCTGGGCAGTTGCAGCCGTTGGTGAATATCCCTGCCTCGTTTAAGTTTCATCCTTTTTCTCAGATTGCCATTCTCTTTGTACTGTTTTTGCCCTCAGGAGACCTTGCAGAGGGAAGGGCTAGGATTAAAATTACCTCTTATATACATCTAATTAATTCTAGATATGCTAAGTTTGTGTATTTCTATTTAAAAATTATTTTGTCCTCCTCTTTGTAGATCTCCTAATTGGAAGAGGGAAAATCCTCAAAGTTCAGCAACAGGGACTCATTGTTTTATAACTCTAGGGGTAGGCACTGTCTGTCTCTCTTCACCCCAAGCTCCCAGTGGAGCATGGAGTCTGCATTGCCTGCCTGCTCATGTATTTTCTGTTGGCTTGGCAGTCATGCCCTCTGTGCTGTAAGGACAGGGAGTCCAACCTGGAGTGGGCATTGAGGTCTACAATGCGATGAATTCTTGGTGTCCCAGGAAGCATGGAGCCTGTGGTTTGAGGGCATTCCAGAGCCCCACCAGGGGCCTCTCAAAGTAGGAGGCTCCTATGTGGGAAGAACCTCCTCCACCATTTCTGCAATGAGCCTGTTTGTTGGACCAAAGTGCAGGCTCACATTCCCACCTCTTGCAGCATTGTTTCCTCAGATCTCAGAACCATTGCTCAATCCGGAGCTGGGCCTCTGGGCACCCAGGCTATCATTTCTCCCACAGCCTACAGCAATTGGTAGGGACCTGAAAGCTACCAGCCCTACTTGTACTCATCTTCACAATGAAGGGTGTACTTTCTTCTCACATTGATGTGCAGTTTGCATACAATGGGTCATTCTGAGTAGACTTGTGATTCACGACCTCCCCAAGGACCCTCACCAAGGCCAAGAAACATTCCAGTGCCAGGTGCTGGGCTAAGGCAGGGAGGGGAAAGGTGAATAGTCCCTGCCCACTGGGAGCTTCCAGACAGGAGAGATGATGATTAGAGTAAATGTCAGCAGTATCATATATTTGTATTTGAAAGTCCAAATATTGTGGGGTCACATCAGCAGTTCTGTAGGAGCTAGAGAAGGAGCTGAGAGGAGGCGATAAATAAAAGGCTCAGGGAGGTTGAGTCACTTCAGTCTTACACTGCGAGTGAACAGAAGAGCTGGAAATAAATCTAAGTCTTTTCCAACGGGTTATCATCCAGTCGAACATGGTAAATGTTAAAGACATTTATGAACAAAGGGATGAAGGGCTTCTGAAGGGGTTTCTGAGTTTGTCATGTGCAAAGGTGGAAGAAGGGCACTCTAAAAAAATGGAATGGAATAGTATGTGCAAAGCTCAGCATGGAAAGGTTTGTGTTTGGAAAACAGCAAAAAGCAGATGAGGCTAAAATAATTTTAGCGGGCAGCATGGAGGATGGAAAGAGTAGAGACAGATTGGAGCCAGGTAGGAGGCTGTCCCAGTAATTCGCCAAAAGATGTTGAGGGCTCAGACTAAGGAAGGAACAGTGGGAATGAAGATGAGAAGTTGGATTCAAAAAGTATTTTGGAGGTGTAGCATAAGCAGGATTTGAGAATGGAATAGTTGTTGCAGGAAGATCCTGCAGTGAATGCAGTCCAGAATTTAGGAGATTTGGGGGGGGATGATGACCCATTAAATGAGATGGCAAATACAGGTGGTAAAGCAGGTTTGGGGTGTTCAGAAAAAATAGTGGAAATGCAGAACTGATGGCAAATGCTGGAAGAAGCACCAAATCCATGCCTATGGGGAAATGGAAGTGAAGAGGATGAGACTTAACTTTATCTGTACCACTTTATTCTTATTTTCAAAAATAACTTGAAGCAATTGTGAATATTCTGGGTGGTACACACAGGTGCTCATATTAGTTTCTGTAGTTTTTAATTTTAAAAATTAATGCTTGGAGTTATTTCCTTAAAAGAAATTAAGTAATGTGTCAAGCATTTGGAGTACCTACTATGTGCTTGGCACTGTTCCAGGCATCCGAGATATTTGCCCCCTTCTACTAGCCTCTTCCTTTCAGAAGTTACCAGGCTGGAGTACAGAAACAGCTGCTGGTTCCAGCTTGGCCACAGGCAAGTCATTTTTCCTCCCTGGGTCTCTTTCAGCTCTCACATCCTAGGATTCAATACTGTAACTGCAACTCAGCATTCCTTATTCTCACCGAGGTGAGCGCCACAGCGCAGTCCATTAGCATAAAATAACTCCATTCGGGGAGTGTCCCTGAAGGGCTGACCTACTAAGAACGTTTTCCAAATGGTCCTTAATCTCTGCCTCCCACCCAACCCCCGCCCAGGATAACAGATGTTCCTCATGGGATTTCAAATTTGCAAGGGAATCTTGACAACTTCTTTGGTAATGGGCTATGTCCTAATTCCAGTCTAATCAACAGAAGCAACTTCCGTACTTTCAGCTTTAGGTGCTGTGGAGAGAACAGATAAAAACAAAAAATTCTGCCTTCATGCTGTTTACATTCCAGTGAACGGAGACATCAAGGAAAAATAAGAACAATTCAAGGAAGACACAACGCGTCAGTATGGTGCAGGGGAACGCAAGGTGTGTAGTGAAATCCTAGTCCTTTGACGCCTACAAAACCTAATCCCGAATCCCTAAATTCTTCCGGGTCACTGTCGGCTTACCCTCCTCCTCCCACTCCGCCCACGGCCCCACCTTCTGGCCCTGGCCACGCCCACGCTCCTGACGTCAATTTTCCAAGCCCTGCCGCGTTGACCTGGCCTATGGTAAGCCGCAGGCCCGCTCGAGCCCCATTAAGCCCCGCCTCGTGAGTCGACGCGTGGCGACGGCGATGGGGTCGCGGGGCTGCGTGGCGCTGCGGCTCGGGGTGCTCCTGTGGCGCCGGGCCTTCTCCCCGGGAGCGTGGCCCGCGGCGGCCGCGGGACTCAGGCTTCGGCTGCTGTCCGTGGGGCGGCTTCCGGTGGGACCGACGCTCGGCAAGGTCTGCCCGGCCCCCGACCGAGCGCGCGGCCTGCACGGCGGGCCGGGCCTGGAGGAGCGGGCGGAGGGAACAGCCGGCGAGGGGCGCCCGGAGTCAGGCACCGGAGGTACGGGCGAGGAGGAGGGAGCCGGGTCCCAGCTAAAGAGGCTGAGTTCCTCTCTTTTTGCATTTCTCATGGGGTCACAAAACTCCTACAGAGCAGAACTGGAAGGGACTGCAAAGGTTGTCGGCACCAACTTTGCATTTCACAGTGAGGTCAAGAGACGGACTGAAGTCTCCCAAACCCCAGGCGTCTGTCCGAACGGCCACGTCGGACCCCTGGCATCACCACCTCACCGTCCTCATCCCCCTTCACACTTTGTCTAGGGTTCCGAGAAATGGACTTGTCGAGAATGTTGGGGCTTCAGGATTCTGAGGAAGAGCCAGGGTCTGGGGGCTCAGGGGTGCGTAAGAAGCGCTAATAGGAGATGGGGCCAAGTTAAGAGCCTCTAAGTACTGTAAGCTTTTAGAAACTTGAGAGGTGGTAAACAGATCACACCTGTGAAAGGATGTAGTATGAGAGGGAGAGGTTAGCCACTAGGGCCCTGGGAGTCAGCTTTAGAACTGAAGAGAGCTGTTAAGTCCACAGGCTCTTATACACCACGGTGAAGAGCTGAATATCTAAATCTCTAGAGGAAAAACAAAAAACGGTTTTCACAGATAACAGTTGTTACATAACCCAACTGGCATTGTAAGAAAACCTCGAGAGTTCAAAATGAGAATTGCTGTTAAAATTTTAACCCTCCGATTGGTAGATTTGGGGCCACACACTTACTCAGCTAGTTGTCAGTTTCTCTCTCAAATGAAGGTTGTGGACAGATACTACCCAAGAGCCCTTCCAGTTCACAGTTCTAGTTCTGTGACCCTTTGTGGCTGGAATTCAATTTAATGTGCCCCAAAATATTACCACCTCCCCAAATTGTGCTCCAGTTTTCCTCCCCTTTTAAAAATTATTATATTAACCATTATTATTATTTTATTTTATGTTTTTTGGCTGTGTTGGGTCTTTGTTGCTCTGCATGGGCTTTCTCTAGTTGCAGCGAGCGGGGGCTGCTCTTCGCTGTGGTGCGCGGCATTCTCACTGCGGTGGCCTCCCCTGTTGCAGAGCACGGGCTCTAGGCACGCGGCCCTCAGTAGCTGTGCCACGCAGGCCCAGCAGCCGTGGCGCGCAGGCTCAGCAGTTGTGGTGCACAGGCTTAGTTGCTCCAAAGCATGTGGGATCTTCCCGGACCAGGGCTCGAACCCGTGTCCCCTGCATTGGCAGGTGGATTCTTAACCACTGAGCCACCAGGGAATTCCCGTTTTCCTCTCTTTGATTTTTTTTTTTTTTGCGGTACGCGGCCCTCTCACTGTTGTGGTCTCTCCCGTTGCGGAGCACAGACTCCCGGTGCGCAGGCTCAGTGGCCATGGCCCACGGGCCCAGCCTCTCCGCGGCATGCGGGATCTTCCCAGACCGGGGCACGAACCGGTGTCCCCTGCATCGGCAGGCGGACTCTCAACCACTATGCCACCAGGGAAGCCCTCCTCTCTTTGAATAGCAGTTCTCTGCTTGAGCTGTGTTACTCATTTCCTCAGGTACTAGAACAGAAAGCCGTCGTTGCTGATGTCTGGTTCTACTTGCATGTGCTAATAGGAAAGGATGTGTGTGGTGGCTGTCTGTGACCTGCGCACCCTTCCCATAAGTTGAGCAGTGCTGTATGAAAACAGTGCCCAGCTTCAACTTCCAGGAGGCCTAAACACCTTCATGGAGGGATGGTTTCGCTGTCAGCTGCCCGCATCTCTGGGTGCATATCGTGTCTGTCTTTACTTGGCCACCTGACAAAAGCAGATCTTTGTGCATTTCAGATCATACTGGTCCCAAGTTTGACATCGATATGCTGGTTTCACTTCTGAGGCAAGAAAATGCCAGAGACATTTGTGTCATCAAGGTTCCTCCAGAAATGAAATATACAGATTACTTTGTAATTGGTAGTGGAACTTCTACTCGACACTTACATGCCATGGCCTACTACATTGTGAAAATGGTAGGATGCTTTCTTTTTCTTTGGAACCTTTAACTTAATGGAATAGTGTCAATGCATCAGGCGGAAGAGCAGCATTTAAAAACTAAACCCTAAGATTATATAAGAAGCCCAGATTTTTAGAATTTGCATGAGTGTTTTATGTTCTTTGATAGTGAACGTTATGGGGACCAATATCTAGCCTTAGTGGGTCAAGATATTTTACATTCTTGTCTCTTGTGACAAGAAAAATAATACAAAAAAAAAAAAAATTACCTGAGGCAGGCTGGAAGACAGTATAACCCAGAGGGATTTCTAGAGCAAAACTGTCCAGTGTGACACCCACTAGCCCCATGTGGCTATGTAATTATAAAATAAAACTAAAAATTCAGTTCTTCAGTTGTACTAGCCACATTTCAGGTGCTTGGTGGCCACATGTGGCTAATGGCTACCATACTGGACACAAATATAAAACATTTCCATAGTTGCAGAAACTTCTATTGGATAGTGCTGGCCTAGAGTTTAATTCAAATGTTTGAGCATGTCCAGTGTTCCCAGGCACGGTGCTGGGTATTGGGAAGACAAAAATGAAAAGATTTAGTTCTTACCCTCCAAATTCACAGGTCTAGTTGAGGAAAGAGAAGGAAGTTCATTTTCCAACTAGACTGAATAGGAATCAGAATGAGGAAGAAAGCGTACTTGGAAGCTGATTCTGATACCACTCTAGAGGGGAACATACTTCTTTCACCCTGTTGAAAATTGGTCAGAGAGGGAACAGTTAAGACCAAAAGAATAGCTGGGATTGCCTAGAGAAGGGTGGTAAAATAAGGGGCTGAGAACAAAACCCTGGTGCAACATGGCAGAACAAAGGCAGAACAAACAAAGAGGGGGTAGTTGGAGAGTAAGAGAACTAGGGGGGCATGGAGAAGTTAAAAGGCAGGATCCTAGGGTCTCTGTCAGATGTAATAGTAAGACAGAGTAAGTATGACTTAGAAGTGACCATTGGACTTGGAGATATAAAAAGAATGAGAGATTTTTCAGAAAAAGTTTCTGTGGAAGAGCAAGGGAGGGGAATAGAAATTCCTTTTGCAAAAATTTTAGATGAGGGAGAAAAATGCAAGGTCAAGAAAGTTTTGTTCTTGTTTATGGTAAAATATCCGTTACAAAACTGAACATTTTAGCCATTTTTAGGTGTACAGTTAAGTGATGTTAATTACATTCACATTGTTGTGCAACCATTACCACTATCCATCTCCAGAACGTTTTTCTTTTTTCATCTTGCAAAAAACTCTGTACACATTAAACAATAACTTCCCATTCTTCCTTCCCCCAGCCTCTGGTGTCCCCCATACTGCTTTCTGTCTCTGTGAATTTGACTACACTAATAAGTACCTCCTTGAGTGGAATCATACTCTAATTTTCCTTTTGTGACTGGCTTATTTCACTTAGCATAATATTTTTCAAGGTTCATCTGTGTTGTAGCATGTGTCAGAATTTCCTTCTTTTAAGACTGATTATTTCAGTGTATGTATATACCACATTTTATCTTATTCACCCATTGGTGGGCATTTGGGCTGCTTCCACCTTTTGGCTATTGTGAATAATGCTGCTATAAACACGAGTGTAGAAATACCTGTTCAGATCCCTGCTTTTAATTTCATAAGTGGAATTGCCAGATCATGGTAATTCTGTGTTTAATTTTTTGAGGAACCATCACACTTTTACACAGTAGTTGCACCACTTTACATTCCCACCAGCAGTGCACAAGGGTTCCAATTTTTCTACGTCCTTACCAGTTGTTATTTTCTGGTTTGTTGATAATATTGATAGTAATCCTAATGAGAGTGAAGTGGTACCTTGTTGTGCTTTTGATTTGCATTTCCCTAAATTAGTGATGTTGAACATCTTTTCTCATGGTTATTAGCCATTTGTGTATATTCGGAGAAATGCCTATTCAGGTCCTTTGCCCATGTTTTAATCGAGTTTTTTTTTTTATTGTGAAGTTGTAGGAGTTCTCTGTATATTCTGGATATAAATCCCGTATCATCTATGTGATTTGCAAATATTTTCTCCCATTCTGTAGGTTGCCTTCTTACTCTGTTCATTGTGTCCTTTAATGCACCAAAGTTTTAAATTTTTCTCCTGCTGCCTTTGGTCTCATATCCAAGAAATCATTGTGAAATCCAATGTCATGAAGCTTTTCTACTGTGTTTCGTTTTTCTTTTTTTTTGGATTACTTTATGTTTTTATTTTTTTTGAATTTTAGAATTTTATTTTTTTATACAGCAGGTTCTTATTAGTTATCCATTTTATACATATTAGTGTATATATGTAAAACCCAATCTCCCAATTCATCACACCACCACCTGCCCCCTCCACATTCCCCCCTTGGTGTCCATACGTTTGTTCTCTACATCTGTGTCTCTATTTCTGCCCGGCAAACCAGTTCATCTGTACCATTTTTCTAGATTCCACATATATGTGTTAATATGCAATATTTGTTTTTCTCTTTCTGACTTACTTCACTCTGTATGACAGTCTCTAGATCCATCCATGTCTCTACAAATGACCCAATTTTGTTCCTCTGTATGGCTGAGTAATATTCCATTGTATATATGTACCACATCTTCTTTATGCATTCGTCTGTCGATGAGCAATTAGATTGCTTCCATGTCCTGGCTATTGTCAGTAGTGCTGTAATGAACATTGGGGTGTATGTGTCTTTTTGAATTATGGTTTTCTCTGGGAATATGCCCGGTAGTGGGATTGCTGGGTCATATGGTAATTCTATTTTTAGTTTTTAAGGAACCTCCATACTGTTCTCCATAATGGCTGTATCAATTTACATTCCCACTAACACTGCAAGTGGGTTCCCTTTTCTCCACACCCTCTCCAGCATTTGTTTTTTGTAGATTTTCTGATAATGCCCATTATAACCAAAGTGAGGTGATACCTCATTGTAGTTTTGATTTGCATTTCTCTAAAAATTAGTGATGTTTAACATCTTTTCATGTGCTTCTTGGCCATCTGTATGTCTTCTTTGGAGAAATGTCTATTTAGGTCTTCTGCCCATTTTTGAATTGGGTTGTTTGTATTTTTAATATTGAGCTGCATGAGTTGTTTATATATTTTGGAGATTAATCCTTTCTCCGTTGATTCATTTGCAAATATTTTTTCCCATTCTGAGGGTTGTCTTTTCGTCTTGCTTGTAATTTCCTTTGCTTTGCAAAAGCTTTTAAGTTTCATTAAGTCCTATTTGTTTATTTTTGTTTTTATTTCCATTACTTTAGGAGGTGGATCAAAAGAGATCTTGCTGTGATTTATGTCAGAGAGCGTTCTTCCTATGTTTTCCTCTAAGAGTTTTATAGTGTCCACTCTTACATTTAGGTCTCTAATCCATTTTGAGTTTATTTTTGTGTATGGTGTTAGGGAGTGTTCTAATTTCATTCTTTTACATGTAGCTGTCCAGTCTTCCCAGCACCACTTATTGAAGAGACTGCCTTTTCTCCATTGTATATCCTTGCCTCCTTTGTCATAGATTAGTTGACCACAGGTGCATGAGTTTATCTCTGGGCTTTCTATCCTGTTCCATTGATCTATATTTTTGTTTTTGTGCCAGTACCGTATGGTCTTGATTACTGTAGCTTTGTAGTATAGTCTGAAGGGAGTCTGATTCCTTCAGCTCCATTTTTTTCCCTCAAGACTGATTGCTTTGGCTATTCGGAGTCTTTTGTGTCTCCATACAGATTTTAAGATTTCTTGTTCTAGTTCTGTAAAAAATGCCATTGGTAATTTGATAGGGATTGCATTGAATCTGTAGATTGCTTTGGGTAGTATAGTGATTTTCACAATATTGATTCTTCCAATCCAAGAACATGGTATATCTCTCCATCTGTTTGTATCATCTTAATTTCTTTCATCAGTGTCTTATAGTTTTCTGCATACAGGTGTTTTGTCTCCCTAGTTAGGTTTATTCTGAGGGATTTTATTCTTTTTGTTGCAATGGTAAATGGGAGTGTTTCCTTAATTTCTCTTTCAGGTTTTTCATCATTAGTGTGTAGGAATGCAAGAGATTTCTGTGCATTAATTTTGTATTCTGCAACTTTACCAGATTCATTGATTAGCTCTAGTAGTTTTCTGGTGGCATCTTTAGGATTCTCTATGTATTCTGCAAACAGAATTCTCATGTCTTCTGCAAACAGTGACAGTTTTACTTCTTCTTTTCCAAGTTGTATTCCTTTTATGTCTTTTTCTTCTCTGATTGCCATGGCTAGGACTTCCAAAACTATGTTGAATAATAGTGGTGAGAGTGGACATCCTTGTCTTGTTCCTGATCTTAGAGGAAATGCTTTCAGTTTTTCACCATTGAGAATGATGTTTGCTGTGGGTTTGTCATATATGGCCTTTATTATGTTGAGGTAGGTTCCCTCTATGCCCACTTTCTGGAGAGTTTTTATCATAAATGGGTGATGAATTTTGTCAAAAGCTTTTTCTGCATCTATTGTGATGATCATATGGTTTTTATTCTTCAATTTGTTAATATGCTATACCACATTGATTTGTGTATATTGAAGAATCCTTGCATCCCTGGGATAAATCCCACTTGATCATGGTGTATGGTCCTTTTAATGTGTTGTTGGATTCTGTTTGCTAGTATTTTGTTGAGGATTTTTGCGTCTATATTCATCAGTGATATTGGTCTGTAATTTTCCTTTTTTGTAGTATCTTTGTCTGGTTTTGGTATCAGGGTGATGGTGGCCTCATAGAATGAGTTCGGGAGTGTTCCTTCCTCTGCAATTTTTTGGAAGAGTTTGAGATGGATGGGTGTTAGGTCTTCTCTAAATGTTTGATAGAATTCACCTGTGAAGCCATGTGGCCCTGGACTTTTGTTTGTTGGAAGATTTTTAATCACAGTTTCAATTTCATTACTTGTGATTGGTTTTTTCTTATTTTCTATTTCTTCCTAGTTCACTCTTGGAAGGTTATACCTTTCTAAGAATTTGTCAATTTCTTCCAGGTTGTCCAATTTATTGGCATAGAGTTGCTTGTAGTAGTTTCTCAGGATGGTTTGTATGTCTGTGGTGTCTGTTGCAACTTCTTTTTCATTTCTAAGTTTATTGATATGAGTCCTCTCTCTCTTTTTCTCCGTTTTTTTGGCTAGTGGTTTATCAATTTTGTTTACCTTCTCAAAGAACCAGCTTTTAGTTTTATTGATCTTTGCTATTGTTTTCTTTGTTTCTGTTTCATTTATTTCTGCTCTGAACTTTACGATTTCTTTCCTTCTGCTAACTTTGGGTTTTGTTTGTTCTTCTTTCTCTAGTTCCTTTAGGTGTAAGTTTAGTTTGAGATTTTTCTTGTTTCTTGAGGTAGGCTTGTATTGCTATAAACTTCCCTCTTAGAACTGCTTTTGCTGCATCCCATAGTCTTTGGATCTTCATGTTTTCGTTGTAATTTGTCTCTGGGTATTTTTTCATTTCCTCTTTGATTTCTTCAGTGATCTCTTAGTAACGTATTGTTTAGCCTCCATGTGTTTGTTTTTTACGTTTTTTTCCCAGTAATTGATTTCTAATCTCATAGCGTTGTGGTCAGAAAAGATGCTTGATATGATTTCAATTTTCTTAAATTTACTGGGGCTTGAATTGTGACCCAAGATGTGATCTATCCTGGAGAATTGTCCGTTTGCACTTGAGAAGAAAGTGTAATCTGCTGTTTTTGGATAGAATGTCCAAAAATATCAGTTAAATCTGTCTGGTCTATTGTGTCATTTAAAGCTTGTGTTTCCTTATTAATTTTCTGTTTGGATGATGTGTCCACTGGTTTAAGTGAGGTGTTAAAGTCCTGCACTATTTTTGTGTTACTGTTGATTTCTTCTTTTATAGCTGTTAGCAGTTGCTTTATGTATTGAGGTGCTCCTATGTTGGGTGCATATATATTTATAATTGTTATATCTTCTTCTTGTATTGATCCCTTGATCATTATGTAGTGTCCTTCCTTGTCTCTTATAACATTATTTTATTTTATTTTATTTTTTACCCCTTTATAACTGTATAGTGATCTTATTTGCCTCTTGTTAGTTTTAGCTTAAAGTCTATTTTGTCAGATGTAAGTGTAGCTACCCCTCCTCTCTTTCTATTTTTATTTACATGGAATGTATTTTTCCATCACTTCACTTTCAGTCTATGTGTGTCTGTAAAGCTGAAGTGAATCTTTTGTAGGCAGCATATGGTTGAAAATTTTTTTTAACATCTTTATTGGAGTATAATTGCTTTACAATGGTGTGTTAGTTTCTGCTTTACAACAAAATGAATCAGTTATATATATACATATGTTCCCATATCTCATCCCTCTTGAGTCTCCCTCCCTCCCACCCTCCCTATCCCACCCCTCCAGGCGATCACAAAGCACCAAGCTGATCTCCCTGAGCTATGCGGCTGCTTCCCACTAGCTATCTACCTTACGTTTGGTAGTGTTTATATGTCCATGCCTCTCTTTCGCTTTGTCACAGCTTACCCTTCCCCCTCCCCAACATTCTTTATTTTAAAGTTTATTTTATCTGATATGAGTATTGCTATTCCAGGTTTCTTTTGATTCCCATTTGCATGGGATATCTTTTACCATCCCCTCACTTTTCACTCTGTATGTGTCCCTAGGTCTGAAGTGGGTCTCTTGTAGACAGCATATATATGGGTCTTGTTTTTGTATCCATTCAGCAAGCCTGTGTCTTTTGGTTGGAGCATTTAATCCATTCATGTTTAAGGTAATTATCGATATGTATGCTCCTATGACCATTTTCTTAATTGTTATGGGTTTGTTTTTGTAGGTCCTTTTCTTCTCTTGTGTTTCCCACTTAGAGAAGGTCCTTTAGCATTTGTTGTAGAGTTGGTTTGGTGGTGCTGAATTCTCTTTTGCTTCTCTGTAAAGCTTTTGATTTCTCCATCAAATCTGAATGAGATCCTTGCTGGGTAGAGTAATCTTGGTTGTAGGGTCTTCCCTTTCATCACTTGAAATATATCATGGCACTCCCTTCTGGCTTGTAGAGTTTCTGCTGAGAAATCAGCTGTTAACCTTATGGGAGTTCCCTTGTATGTTATTTGTCATTTTTCCCTTGTTGCTTTCAATAATTTTTCTTTGTCTTTAATTTTTGTCAGTTTGATTACTGTGTGTCTCAGTGTGTTTCTGCTTCCTGGGACTCTCTGTGCTTCCTGGACTTGGGTGGCTATTTCCTTTCCCACGTTAGGGAAGTTTTCGACTATAATCTCTTCAAATATTTTCTCGGGTCCTTTCTGTCTCCTCCTTCTGGGACCCCAGTGATGCGAATGTTGTTGCATTTAATGTTGTCCCAGAGGTCTCTTAGGCTGTCTTCATTTCTTTTCATTCTTTTTTCTTTATTCTGTTCCATGGCAGTGAATTTCACCATTCTGTCTTCCAGGTCACTTATCTGTCTTCTCCCTCAGTTATTCTGCTATTGGTTCCTTCTAGTGTATTTTTCATTTCAGTTATTGTATTTTTTATCTCTGTTTGTTTGTTCTTTAATTCTTCTAGGTCTTTGTTAAACATTTCTTGCACCTTCTCGATCTTTGCCTCCATTCTTTTTCCGAGGTCCTGGATCATCTTCACTGTCATTATTCTGAATTCCTTTTCTGGAAGGTTGCCTCTCTCCACTTCATTTAGTTGTTTTTCTGGGGGTTTATCTTGTTCCTTCATCTGGTACATAGCCCTCTGCCTTTTCATCTTGTCTCTCTGTGGATGTGGTTTTTGTTCCACAGGCTGCAGGATTGTGGTTCTTCTTGCTTCTGCTGTCTGCCCTCTGGTGGATGAGGCTATCTAAGAGGCTTGTGCAAGTTTCCTGATGGGAGGGACTGGTGGTGGGTAGAGCTGGCTGTTGCTCTGGTGGGCAGAGCTCAGTAAAACTTTAATCCGCTTGTCTACTGATGGGTGGGGCTGATTTCCCTCCCTGTTGGCTGTTTGGCCTGAGGTGACCCAACACTGGAGCCCACCTGGCTCTTTGGTGGGGCTAATAGCAGACTCTGGGAGGGCTCACACCAAGGAATACTTCCCAGAACTTCTGCTGCCAGTGACCTTGTCCTCACGGTGAGCCACAGCCACCCCCTGCCTCTGCAGGGGACCCTCCAACACTAGCAGGTAGGTCTGATTCAGTGTCCTATGGGGTCACTGCTTCTTTCCCTGGGTCCCGATGCGCACACTACTTTGTGTGTGCCCTCCAAGAGTGGACTCTGTTTCCCCCAGTCGTGTTGGAGTCCTGCAATCAAATCCCACTAGCCTTCAAAGTCTGGTTCTCTAGGAATTCCTCCTCTTGTTGCCGGACCCCCAGGTTGGGAAGCCTGGCGTGGGGCTCAGAACCTTCACTCCAGTGGGTGTACTTCTGTGGTATAAGTGTTCACCAGTTTGTGAGTCACCAGCCAGCAGTTATAGGATTTATTTTATTGTGATTGTGCCCCTCCCACCATCTCATTGTGGCTTCTCCTTTGTCTTTGGTTGTGGGGTATCTTATTTGGTGAGTTCCAGTGTCTTACTGTTGATGATTGTTCAGCAGTTAGTTGTGATTCTGGTGCTCTTGCAAGAGGGAGTGAGCGCACGTCCTTCTTCTTTGCCATCTTGAACCAATCTTATCCACTGTGTTTTCTTCTAAGAGTTTTATAGTTTTAGATTTCGTGTTTGGGTCTTTGGTATTCAGTTAGTTTTTGTAGATGGTGTCAGGTAAAGACTCCAGCTTCATTCTCTTGCATGTAGATAATCTAGTTTTCCCAGCACCATTTGTTGAAAGGACTGCCTTTCCCTATTGAATGGACTTGGCACCCTTGTTGAAAAATCATTTGACCATATGGGCTCTTTGTTTTGTTCCAGTGGTCTATAAGTTTATCTTAATCACTGTTTTGATTCCTGTAGCTTTGTAGTAAGTTTTTAAATCAGGAAACTTGAGATCTTCAACTGTGCTCTTCCCTTTCAGGATTGTTTTTGGCTATTTGGGGTCTCTTTAGATTACATATAAATTTTAGGATGGATTTTTCTATTTCTACAAAGAAAAGTCACTGATAGAGATTGATTGTATTGAATCTGTAGATAAAGTATTAATGATATTGTGTTCCAATTCATGGATACAGATTATTGTATTTCAGTGTACGAGTCTTGCTTCCATGGTTATGTTTATTTCTAAGTATTTTATCCTTTTTGATTCTATTGTAAATAGAAATATTTTCTTTTTTAAAAAAATTAATTTATTTATTGATGGCTGAGTTGGGTCTTCATTGCTGCACACAGCCTTCCTCTGGTTGCAGTGAGCAGGGGCTACTCTTCGTTGTGGTGTGTGGGCTTCTCATTGCAGTGGCTTCTCGTTGTGGAGCACAGGCTCTAGGCGTACGGGCTTCAGTAGCTGTGGCATGCAGGCTCAGTAGTTGTGGCTCACAGGCTCTAGAGCACAGGCTCAGTAGTTGTGGTGCACGGGCTTAGTTGCTCTGTGGCACGTGGGATCTTCCTGGGCCAGGGCTCGAACCCGTGTCCCTTGCGTTGGCAGGCAGATTCTTAACCACTGCGCCACCAGGGAAGCCCTAGGGTTTTCTATGTATAAAGAGCATGTCATCTGCAAATTGAGACAATTTTATTTCTTCCTATCCAATTTTGTTACTTTTTTCTTTTGTTTTCCCTTGCTCTAATTGTCATGGCTAGAACTTCCAGTACTGTGTTGAGTAGAAGGTGGCAAAAGTGGGCATTCTTGTGTTGTTCCTGATCTGAGAGGAAAAACTTTCAGTTTTTTGCCATCAAGTATCATGATAGCTAATCTCCATGGCCTCTTCATGTATGGCCTTTATTACCTTAAGGTAGGTTTGGGTTTTTTTTGCTTATCTCTGTTGAGTTTTTATCATGAAAGGGTATTGAACTTTGTCAAATGCTTTTTCTGCATAAATTTGAAATGATCCTGTGGTTTTCGTCTTTCATTTTGTTAATGTGGTTTATTACATTGATTTTTTAAATTAATCAATCTATTTTTGGCTGTGTTGGGTCTTTGTTGCTGTGCGTGGGCTGTTTCTGGTAGTGGCAAGTGGGGGCTACTCTTTGTTGCAGTGTGCAGGCTTCTCATTGCGGTGGCTTCTCGTTGCAGAACACAGGCTCTAGGCACGTGGGCTTCAGTAGTTGTGGCACGTGGGCTCAGTAGTTGTGGCTCATGGGCTCTAGAGCATAGGCTCTCGTAGTTGGGGCGCACGGGGTTAGTTGCTCCATGGCATGTGGGATCTTGCCAGACAAGGGCTCGAACCCATGTCCCCTACATTGGCAGGTGGATTCCTAACCACTGTGCCACTAGGGAAGTCCCTACATTGGTTTTTTCATGTGGAATCATCCTTACGTTCCAGAAATAAATCCCATGTGGTGTTGATATATAATTTTTTGAATGCAGTATTGAATTAGGTTTGCTAGTATTTCATTCAGGAGTTTTCCATCAGTATTCATCAAGGATATTGGCCTGTAGTGTTTTCTTATAGGGTCTTTGTCTGGTCTTGGTATCAGGTTAATGCTACTCCCATAGAATAAGTTAGGAAGTGTTCCCGCCTCTTCAGTTTTTTGGAAGAGTTTTAGCAAAATTTGATGTGAGCTTATGTTTAAGTATTTGGTAGAATTCACCAGTGAAGAAGCTGTGTGGTCCAGGGCTTTTCTTTGTTGGGAGGTTTTTTTCCTTCCTTCTTCTCTGTGTGTTCTTTTCTCTATACCCCACCCTTTCGTTTGAGATACAGTTGTGTTGGGAGGTTTTTGATTAATGACTCAATCCTGTTGCTATTATTGAATAGGGCTATTCATACTTTCTGTTTCTTCATGATGCAGTCTTGATAGGTTGTGTGTTTCTAGGAATTTGTCCATTCTAGGTTTTCCAGTTTGTTGTGTCTCTAATGTCTCCTCACTCATTTCTGATTTTAGTTATCTGGGGGTTTATTGATCAATTTTGTTGATCTTTTTGAAAAATGAAATCTTGGTTTCATTGATTTTTGTCTATTTTGTTTTAATTTGGTCATTGACTTCTTCCTTCTGCCAGCTTTAAGTTTAATTTGTTCATTTCCTAGTTCTTTTTATTTTATAATATTTATTGGACTATAGTTGATTTACAATGTTGTGTTAGTTTCAGGTATACAGCAAAGTGAATCAGTTATACATACATCCACTCTTTTTTAGATTCCTTTCCCATATAGATCATTACAGAGTATTGTGTAGAGCTCCCTGTGCTATATACAGTAGGTCCTTATTAGTTATCTATTTCATATATAGTAGTGTGTATGTATCAATCCCAATCTCCCAATTTGTCCACCCCCGCCCACCCCCACCCCCCGCTTTTCCCCCCAGTAACCATAAGTTTGTCTTCTAAATCTGTGACTCTATTTCTGCTTTGTAAATAAGTTCATTTGTACCATTTTTTTTTAGATTCCACATATAAGCGATATCATGATACTTGTCTTTGTCTGACTTCACTTAGTATGATAATCTCTAGGTCCATCCATGTGCCTGCAAATGGCATTCTTTCTTTCTTTTTTATGGCTGAGTAATATTCCATTGTATATAGGTACCACATCTTCTTTATCCGCTCCTCTGTCAATGGACATTTAGGTTGCTTCCATGTCTTGGCTATTGTAAATAGCACTGCAGTGAACATTGGGATGCATGTGTCTTTTTGAGTTATGGTTTTCTCTGGATATATGCCCAGGAGTGGGCTTGCTGGATCATATGGTAGTTCTGTATACATCTATATCTGTATATCTATCTATATCTTTATATATCTCTATCTCTTAAGGTAGGTTTTTTGACCATGCCGCATGGTGTGCAGGATCTTAGTTCCCCACCCAGGGATTGAAGCCACACCCCTGCAGTGTTAACCACTGGACTGCCAGGGAAGTCTCTCATGGTAGTTCTATATTTAGTCTTTTGAGGAACCTCCATACTGTTCTCCATAGTGGCTGTACCAATTTGCATTCCCACCAACACTGTAGGAGGGTTCCCTTTTCTCCACATCCTCTCCAGCATTTATTTATTTAAATTAACTTTTATTGGAGTATAGTTGAGTTACAGTGTTGTTAGTTTCTGCTGTACAGCAAAGCGAATCAGTTATACATATATCCAGTCTTTTTTAGATTCTTTTCTCATATAGGTCATTACAGAGTATTGAGTAGAGTTCCCTCAATACTCTTATTAGTTCTTACAGTCGGTTCTTATTAGTTATATATTTTATATATAGTATCTACAGTATATGTCTATCCCAATCTCCCAATTTATCCCCCCTCCCCCCAGATAACCATAAGTTTGTTTTCTATATCTGTGACTCTATTTGTTTTGTAAATAAGGTCATTTGTACCATTTTTTTAGATTCCACATATAAGTGATATCATATGATATCTGTCTGATTTACTTCACTCAGTATGATAATCTCTAGGTCCATGTTGCTGCAAATGGCATTATTTCATTCTTTTTTATGGCCGAGTAATATTCCATTGTATATATGTACCACATCTTTATCCAGTCCTCCAACTATGGACATTTCAGTTGCTTCCATGTCTTGGCTTTTGTAAATAGTGCTGCAGTGAACATTGGGATACATCTGTCTTTTTCACTTATGGTTTTCTCTGGATATATGCCCAGGAGTGGGATTGCTGGGTCATATGGTAATTCTATTTTTAGTGTTTTAAGGAACCTCCATATTGTTCTCCATAGTGGTTGTATCAATTTACATTCCCACCAACAGTGCAAGAGGGTTCCCTTTTCTCCACACCCTCTCTAGCGTTTATTATTTGTCGATTTTTTGATGGTGCATTTCCTAGTTCTTTAAGATATAAATTCATGTTGTTGATTTGGGAACTATTTTTTTCATGTAAGCACATACAGCTATAAATTTCCTTCTTATTGCTGCTCTCACTGCATTCTATAACTTCATTTGTCTCAAGATATTTTCTAATTTCCCTTGTGATTTCTTCTTTGATCAGTTTAAGGTAATAAAACAGTTGATTTCCACATATTTGTGGATTTTCTAGTTTTGCTTCTGTTGATTTCTAGTTCATTTCATTGTGATCAGAAATACTTTATATGAGTTTTATCTTTGAATTTATTAAGACTTGTTTTGTTGCCTAACATATGATCTATCCTGGAGAATGTTCCACGTGCACTTGAGAAAAGTGTGTATTCTGCTGTTGTTGGGTAGAATGTTCTGTTAATGTCCATTAGGTTCAATTGGTCTGTAGTGCTGTTCAAGTTCTCTATTTCCTTATTGATCCTCCATCCATTAATGCAAATAGGGTATTGAGTCTGCTATATTACTGGGTTAGCTCTGATTTTTGGTGCATGTTTCTAATTGTTATGTCATCTTGGTTGGTTGACCCTTTTATCATTATATAATGTCCTTGTCTTGTAATAGTATTTTTTTCTAACATTAGTGTATTTGTTGTTTTAGACCATTCATGGAATCTGCTGGGAAAAGAGATTATGGGATGATAAAATCCCATTAACATTGTCATGAAAGTAGATGAGATGGAATCATTAAAACTGAGAAGACTAGCCTTAAAACAGGAAGGCAGCATCTGTCTCCCCTGAGAGGGAAAGGAAGCTGGGATGGACAGAAGGGATGATATATGTGAGAAGTGGATATTGAGAGAGTTTAGGCCTGCCTCTGAGGCACCTTGGTAAATGAGTGAGTTGGCCCTGTCAGAAGGGTTTGGGCAGGAGGATTCAGGAGACAGGTATAGGAGGTGGGTAGGATTTAAGGGGGAAAAAAGTTTCCGTATGTTTATATTAAGGGGCATGGTGTAGCTGTGAGGAATGAATAAGTTAGTTGCCAAGTTAAGACCAAGAAAAATACCCCCAGACGCTCAATAAGAACAGAGATTTCCCCTATCCTCTTCCCCTTTAATATGTGATCTGGTTTTTTTCAGTACAAATACCTGAAACATAAAAGTGAGCCTCATGTTAAGATCGAAGGGAAGGACACAGATGACTGGCTCTGTGTGGACTTTGGTAAGTTATTTTGGCACATTCTACAGATAAATATTTGATATTGCACTAATCTTGAACTGTTTTCAGTTGTAAAAGGATTGAGATCTGTGTTTCTCCACATACATTTTTCTTTTTAACTTGAGAATTTTATTTTTTTATACAGCAGGTTCTTATTATCTCCACATACAATTTTTGAAGTGTGTCTAAAATAGGTTTTCTTATAACTTAGTTGGTCTTATTCACATGTGAAATCCTCATGTCACATGGTATGTATGTAAGTTGCCATACAGGTCAGAAAGCTGATGGAGAACAGGATGGATAACATGGGAGAGATCCCCTAGTGGTGGTGGAAGGCACCTTGGGGTACACATAACCTCGGCCTTAAATAACTCAGATAAGGTGAAGGGCATTCTAGGCACAGGAAAGGACAAGAGCAGAGGACTAGAATTTTGAAAAGATTTAACAAATTTGGGTATTAATACATACATAGTTTCAAAGTATTTCCCCAAAAGATAGTTAATACAAAGGGAAAAACAGTAACTGAAGAACTGTGAAGGGTCTGAGATTTTATCTTACGTGTAAGCTAACAAGTTAGTCAAGGTTTGATGAAGCACAGTCTGTTACTCAGCAACAGCAGTAGCCAGCATCAAGCACCATTTGCACCAGGGTCCCTGAGCAACACAGGACCAGATGACACCTGTGAAGTTCTAAGAGAAGAGCCCTGAGATGAGGGTATCTACATCTTTTATAATGGGCAGGAAGCAGGCCTGCGTTTGCTCTGGTGGAAAACACTTTTTCGGCCAAGGCTATATGTCAGGGTTTCTCAGCCTTGCCACTATTAACATTTTTGGCCAGGTAGTTCAGGTGCTGAGGAATATCCTGTGCATTGTAGGATGTTCTTCTCTTCTCCACCCCCCCAACTGTGAAAATCAAAAATGTCCCTTATTGAAAACCACTGCTGTAAGCATACTTGTGCTTTGATCCAGAGGGAGACAGCAGTTCTGAGAATATTTGCCAACATACTTAAAAATATAGTCCAGAACAAAAGCCTGTCAGTGTTTTGCTCACAGGCTGCGCAGACAGTCCTTGGAGGACTGTCTCCCAAGCAAACCCCATCACGAGTAATGTTACATATTGATATCATAAACCTCCTGTATGATGCACTGAGAAAAGCACAGCGTCACTTCTGTGGTATTTTTGCTGGATGGTGTCCACAATTTGCATTTCTAACAAGTTCTCAGGTAATGCTAATCTGGGGTTCACACTTTGAGAACCACTGTTCTAACTGTCAGAGGTTTGTGAGATCACAAGGGTAGAAGCAAATGAACTGCTTCTTCATTGTAAGTCTTATCTGTCCTTGATAGGCAGCATGGTGATTCATTTGATGCTTCCAGAAACCAGAGAAACGTATGAATTAGAGAAATTATGGACCCTTCGTTCTTATGATGACCAGTTAGCTCAGATAGCACCTGAGACCTTACCTGAAGACTTCATTCTTGGAATAGAAGATGACACTTCATCTCTGGCTCCTGTGGAGTTTAAATGTGAATAAAATGGTATGAACTGCTTTCGTCATTTCAGATTTGGATTGAGTCACTTATAAACCCTGCCTAGCTGGTTGTTGTCAAAACAAGTCTTATCTGTGGACACTAATCCTAACTGACACATGGGAATTGTAGGTAAGTGAGCTAATTCTCACACTGTGAATCAGTACATTCAAACTAAAATTAATATATTGTCTTTGTTCCTGAGATCTCAGCAGGATTTCCTGGAAGTTGCATTGGCCCCTGTGTTTTACTTGAGCTCTCTGCTCAGAGTTTATTTTTATTTTTTGCTGACAAAGCAAGCTACTTTTTTGGGAAGGGGCACCCAGGTGGAGAGCAGGAGGGTAAAGGAACCCAGGAGGACTGCTCCACCACATGGCTCACAGTCTCGTGTTTTATGGGAATGGGGTTAAGTTTCTGGGTTGTCTCTGGCCAATCATTCTGCCTCGGGGTCCTTCCTGGTGGCACACGCATTGCTCAGCCAAGGTGGATTCCAGTGAGAAGGATTCTGAGAGGTTGGCAGGACATATAGACTGAAGTCTCCTCTCTCCTTTTGACCTTTCCTGAATTCTTCCAGTTGGTAGTATCTTGTTAGTTCTGCATTCCTTACGAGGACCTCCTGTTTAAGATAACTCATGCAAGTGGTTACTATGTTGCCTGGCCAGGGCAGGCAGTTTCAGTGTTTCCCCTAATAACTCCTCCCTGAGAGACTTCATACTCAAGATAAGTTTTGGGAATTGGAGTGGAGGTCTCTTTCTTCTGTAACTACTTCCTGCTGAGAGTTGGCATAGTCCTGCCTAGTAGAGTAGAAGTCTCTCTCTACCTAATCTAAATCGAGGTATTCTGTGCCCAAAACTGGCATTCATCCTTGTAGTAACAGCAGTTTAGTTGAAACTGTTGGACCCTGTGGGGGATGAACCTTGTAAGCAGTTGAAACAGACAAGGGCCAAACAGGAGGCCTAACAGGATGGTCATCACCAGGCCCAGAAAAGGCAGGCAAAATTTGGGGTGAGGGCTGCAGGGTGTGTGACTTTCTTCTGATCGATTGGTAGTGACGTAACAGGACAATGCTCCAGGAATCTTGGCACTCAGCCTGAAGTTACCATCCTCACCTGGGTGGGGGCCTCAGTTCCTGCAGAACTCAAAGATATTGTTATGCATACTCCTTGAGGTGGAACCAGGACCCTGCCCCAAGGCTGTACCACTAGTTGACAGCTCCTCCCCTGTTTTTGCATCCCCTCCCTTTCCTGATCAGCAACTGTTTGAATCTGCCCTTTGGAACTCAGGGAAGGTCAAGGAGGAAGGTCAAGGAGGCTGAGTGAAGCCTATATCCTACAAACAAGAAACGGGGGACACAGAAAGGATTTGTACTCTGGAGCCCCCCAGAGTCCTGCCCAGTTCCAGTTCAGGGAACTAACTGGGCAACAGTGCTGGCCACTTCCTGCTACAATAGGGCGTAGTCCTGTCTCAATTTGGAGAATAGACACTGGACTGGAAATATTTCTGATTCCTGATTCCTGGATCTGAGTCTTGTATGATTAAAATCTTAATCCCTTGGTCTGCCATTTTGGTGTAACAGACCCAATCAGAAGTAGCTGGAGGAGTGACAATGGGATTTTTATAGGGAAAATAAACGTCATTTCTTTTCAGGAGAATAAGCCTGAAACACAGTCTGGGCCTGGTGCTTTGGGGAGACTTGTAGCCAAGTAGCCAGTTGTCTAGTTTTATTGAGGTAGGTTTTAACTTTTAATGTGGTATTAACACATAGGTAACAGGTGCTATTGGTCATCAAACATGTCTCTTCTTTTTGTTAAATGTATGATCTAAAGCAATTCCGTTGTCTAAAAATGTAAGTTACGGGCTTCCCTGGTGGCGCAGTGGTTGAGAGTCCGCCTGCCGAGGCAGAGGACATGGGTTCGTGCCCTGGTCTGGGAAGATCCCACATGCCGCGGAGCGGCTGGGGCCGTGAGCCATGGCCGCTGGGCCTGCGCGTCCGGAGCCTGTGCTCCGCAACGGGAGAGGCCACAACAGTGAGAGGCCCGCGTACCGGAAAAAAAAAAAAAAGAAGTAAGTTACAAGAGGAGACCTTTAAAAAGTAAGGTTGCAGTTATCAGCTGCCAGCAGACATTATTTTGAGAACGGCTGGTGGCATCCAAGTCTGACACAGCTCAGAAAACTCAAGTTCTTAGCAATACAAGGATTTGCCTGAAATCACACCCACAGTGTCATCTAGTTATTTCTTGGATGTCTTAAACCATAGCTACTCCATTTTGACTCTTAATTGTAATATTCCCCTTAATAGCCAAAGCAGATGTCACCATTAATGATGTTAGTGTTTCTCTAGGTATGAGAAGAGCAAGAATCTGGCCCATAAAATCTTCTCCTGAAAATATCTAACTATCTATCGGAAGGCCTGTTCTGCCAGTTTTTCCCAGAGCGCCTCATTCCTGTTCTCCACTCTGAACTCCTTTTCAGGGGGTGTTGAAGGTCAGCAGCTGCAGCGGCTCGTGATTTAATCTTTGTAGAGGCAGACAGCAAGTGCCAATGGCGAGTGCCAATTTCCAGTCAGCAGGGCCCCTTCATGGTCATAAAGTTGACCATGGTTTGGGGGGGCATTTCATTCCACAGTGCTAGGAATGCTCATTCCCAGGCCTAGCAAAGTGTTTTCCGAGTTTAAGTTTAAATCTTATTCTGTAGAACAGTATAGCCAAAAATTTAAAAAAATATATAGCAGAAAACATAACCACCCCACTGGTCCTGTAACGTAAAACCTTTAGTTCTCAGTTCATATGCAACAGTATTATCTAGGTTCACAGTCAGGACATTGGTAGATAGTGGTGCCTACCTTGAGATTGACATAGCCTTACTAAAAGTCTAAGTTTACACTTTGACCAAATTCAGGACATTCACATTAATTTGAAAAGCCAAAAATACATACTACACAGCAGGCTGCACCTGATAATGAAACACTTTATTCTGCATCAAGGTATCTGGAAAATGAAGCTGCATTTGGGGCACGTTACAGATGAGGAATGATCCATATGTGGTGAGTACAAAACTCAATTACAACAGAATTATTTCCTAGTATTACCAGATACTCCATTACCAATGCTTAATTGAAAGTAAAACATGATTTGCCACACTAGAAGGCTAGAAGTGAAACATGACAGAATTTAAACAGGCAGATATAAATGTAGCACCTATCTGTATTTAAAAAAAAAAGTTGGAAAAATCAAATACTGAGGAAGAGCTCTGGCCTTAAGCACATTTTACCCAAAATCCAACCAGAAAGCCAGTCCATTACTTTTTTTTTTAAAGCAATTCATTGTATGGAAGAAAATGATGAATGCTAGATGAATTCAGTGACAAAAAGGGCACTTTTTGGCTAAAACTACAAAATAAACTGATTTTCTGAAAACATTTAGGAAAACATTTCAAGTCATTTTCAAAATGTTTAAAGGATACAGTGATCTTCAGAAAAACTTACCTAGTCTGTAGAAATTCATCTTGAAATACAAATGAAGCAAAATGATTTAAGGGTTATTATATATGCCCTTCAGATCAGTATAATATAACGACTGTGATCATTTAATGAACAAAAGAAACACAATTCTGAGAGCAGTGTGGCCTTGGAGACCACCCACACCCACATAACTGTACATACCAGGCTTTGCCATCAAGGTAGGAAATGGGCGAATGCGTTCAGTATCAAAGGTCAAATGTATTATTGTATCACAGTCATTCAAATTATATTCCAAAAGTTGTTCTTGTATTTTTCTACCTTTTGACTTATTTTCAAATAACTGGTTGCAGAGAATACAGAAATCCTGCTGCAATTTATGTAATATTCTAGGTGGCCTTTCATTCTTCTTGATTTATCATTGCTTAAAATCTTCAAAATAGCTTAGTGTGAGGCTCATGACAGTGCCTGGCACGGGGAGATGTAGCCTTTTTATTGCCTTTAAACACTGTCACACCGTCTGACTGCCCCATTGGTCTTCACAAAGCAATTCTTTTGGGGTCTGCTCCAAGCATAGACCAACTGGTCTGAAATATATTGGCAAACTAAGCATCCTGTAAGGCAAGCTGAAGCTTTCTTCTTGCCAATCAATTTAAAGTTCACAGGAGCTGCATGTCTCCATAGATACACTTGCTTTAGGTAGTGATAGTCAAAAGCACAAAGCATTTATGCATTCAATCACATAGCCAAACAAAAAAACCCTGAAGTCTCCTGAAGCCATTTATTAAAACTAGCCGTTCCAAAACCTCCTGCAGCCACTTTGCTCTGTTAGTACCATCAAAAACTTCCCTACCATAAACAAAAAAATAAATGGTATTTGCTGCTCTCCAAATATAGGCACTGCTCCGTATCACTGAACGTTTACTGGATTTTCCAACTAATAACTGTCAAAAAAGCCTCAAAAAACCTGAAATTAATTTTCCAGCTTTACTGTCACCAGCCAGAAGTAAAATTTTTTTCTCAGTTATTTGCCTGTTAGCTAATTTTATTTTTTAAAAAACAGTTGGACTTATCTTTATAAAGTATATAAAATTTTCAGAAAAAAACAAAACAATTTTGCTTTCATTGCATTACTGAATACCTGAGGTAGTTGAGTAAAAATGCACATTTAATACCCCTGCCAACACCATTCAGCACTTCCCTTAGGTTATTTGTGTTAGTGTTAGATAAAACTGAGAACAGTTTTTCTATGCTAACAGCTTAACATTTAAGTTCTTGTAATAATCCTCTTCTGATCCAATTTTAACAATTGGACATAGGAGCAATCTATTTTTATTTACTTGATGAATTTAGTAAATGCACCATTAAGCCAATTTCTGGCATTATGGGGGAATGAATATTAAGAAAAATTAGAATATTTGTTATACTGAGAATACAACAAAAGGGAAGTGCAGAGCTCCTCTCTTTCCCTCCCTCACCCCCTAATTTTTTTCTTTTTTTAAAGCTGGGTGTCATACATTTCAGAGAGCATAAAGTATACATTCTCACAGAGACAGGAGTTCGAAAGTTGCCTGGTCCTCAGAAACAACCGGCTAGGTAAAAACTTGTGCATGTGATTCTGGATAGGGGTTCAGCGCCCGTCTGTTGGTTAAGCAATCTGTCTTTGGTTTGGCATCTGCCTCTGTGGTGGGCTGTCTCCTGAGCCTTCACTTCCGTCTTGACTGAGGTGGTCCACTTTGCAGAGCTTTCTGCTGTTGGTGCTGCTTTACCTGAGTCAGAATTTCCTGAATTTTTCTCTGGGCAACCTGCAGTAGGAGAGAGCTTTGAAATTTCTACCTGATCAAGTATGACCAAAAGTTAATTTACTCTTCCATTTCAACAACTTCAAATTGAAACTTATTTGAAGATTAAAGATACATACTTATTAGTTTCTCCTAGCAGAGTCTCTGAAATCACCTGCTTAAAGGGGGATTAAAAGTGTTAAGCACCAAGCAGCCTGAAATATTTGTATGACATGGGGACACGCATGGGAGGAGGATCACTCAGGAAGAAGGAAGAAGCAGAAGAGCTCACTTATCACACTAGAGCCCACTTGCCTGGCAAGCATAGAAGTGACCAGTTATTTTGACCACCACTTGGTCATTCTCATCAGGCGTCTGGTCACGAGGGACAACAACTTCTGCGCTTGACAAATTCTGGAGCTCATTCACCTGAAGGAGATAAATACAAATCATGTTAAGTGGAGTTGTTCTTTTTTTTTTTTTTTTAAATTACCATTTCCTTACTATGTAACCAAAATACTGAGCTTTGGCTTTATATTTATAATCTCATCTAATAATACTAATAATTCTATCCGTTTACTAGTATTGTCCCCATTTCAAGGTAATTAAAACTAAGCCTTAGTGAAAGAAACTGACTCGCCCACAGTTGCATAAGTTAATGACAAAACCAGATTCAACCCCTGAAAATCTGATTCCAAAATACACTTTCAATCACTTCAGAATTGTAAATAGCTTTGAAAATGACTTGGAAGTTTTATGTGTTAGAAACTGGAAACCATTTGCTTTTTTCAGTTACAGAGGTATAAGTTATAAATGTAGATGAAATTTTTTAAAGTTTCTTTTCATGTCATTAAGTATTTGCACAATAAAAGTAAAAAGCTGATGTGTAACAACAGAAAATGCAAAATGCCCCTTATAAATATGAGACAGTTCTCCCATACAAAGTGGTCTGAAAGAGAGGCACTGCTTTCACTGGTAGCTGACACCAACACCCAGGAGGAACAAAAGGCAGTCTTCTCCAAACCTTGGCCCAGACGGTCCTGCTTTTTATAAGTTAGCCAAAATTTAGGGACTTGGAACTCCTAAGTACCTTTCAACGCTTTCCCTTTCATACCACTGCACAGGTTTTGCTGAAGTACTTGCCGTTTTGCCTCCTTTTCCAATAACTCTGCCAGCAGCAAAGGATGGCACTCTGATGTGAGCTTCAAGTTTCACCTCTTCTTTAGGACTAACAAAGTTTTCTTCTTTAATTTTTCCATAAATTCTTCCCTGAGCCTACAGATGAGAACATATCTCATCAGTGTCATTCATGTAGGAAATGCAAAAAGGTCCATTAACTTTAAAGATGGCCCGGATCCACTGGAACAGACCTTTGCAGTGATACATCTGCATTTGATAGATTGTGGAACGTTGCACAAGAGGTGGAAAAGTAAGGAAGTCCTAGAAAAGGTTGACAACAATAATAACTATACATCACAGATGAGGCAATTGAATGATTGATAAAATAAGATTAAACCATATTCTTCTGACAAAAACGGTTAAAGGCAATAAGTTAGCAGTCAGCCGAACTAAAATTTTTGCAAATGACCATTTGCTCTCCAGTCTTGAAAGGTAAAACCTCTCCTGTTGGCAGTAAGATAGTAACTGCGTTTTTCTTGAGTAAAAGGGACTGCAGAGGAACTACAGAGCCACCTATGCGAGGCTCACAAGAAGCCAAGCCGCTGTCTAAATGGGCCAGCAAGGAATTTTCTAGTTAAACATTTCTTCATCTTAGCCAGATGGTTTCTACTTCGACTAAGGCTACAAAATCAAGTTAACATACACATCTGACAGTTATAGTCAAACACATCCTGTCACCTGCTGCATACAACTAGAAGTTATACATAATAAACCTCTCCTATTATGTACAACCATTAATTTGCTCTGGTATACACCAAAGGAAAAAGAAGTCAGAGTTGGTTTCATCTGACAAGCTGCCACAGCAGAGAACAAAAACAAAAGTACCGAACACGTTTTCACTGGTGCAGAAATGATAAGCTCATTTTAGGGGGTTACAGGAAAAAAAAAAAAAAAAAATCCATCTTAGTACCCTGTCTTCCATTCTTCCTCAGTCTCAGGCCACAGATGTAGCTATCAACACAGTCAAAGGACACAACGGATATACATTGTCCTCCGAAACAAGCTCTTGAATTCGTAAGAAAAAATATGGGTTAGGAGGTTTACTATTACTTAGATGTCTAAAATAAAATAATTTATTTGTTATTATCACTGATCACATAAATGACATTTAAGCATTATAGCTTTTCTTAAATGTCCCATTTAAGACAACTGAACAATACAGGCATAGGAGGATACAGGGAAACAAACTCTGAATTCCCCAGCATACAAGCATTATGAAAACTGCAAGATAGTTAATTCCATTTATAGAATAATAAGACCATAATTGATGTTTGTATTTATCTTTTAGTATTTCAAACTAAAAGTGGCTGTCTCTGTAAGTCTGGGATAGGAAGCAATTTTCAGCATCTCTGAGTTTTGATCTGAACTGCCTGGACCACAAGGCTGGTATGAGGAAGTAAATTTCTTGACCCAAGTTTGAGGCTAGCCAACTGTACCCCACATCTCAAAGCACCTCCTTTTGTTTCCTGTTCTTCCTGTAAATGAAGTGAAAAAAGCTTCCGATTTTTAGTGAAAAGTAGAGGTCAAAGAAGGTGATGGTTTAAAAGGAGGGAAGAAGTGGGCACTTGTTAACTTAGCCACATTTTAGAGCTAAGAGAAGTAAGGTTAAAGAGTTATCCTGTTAACACAGCTGCTAAGTGGTAGAAACAAGACAGGAGTTTTGGATAAATTGCACTGAATTGAGTAGCTGCTTTTACCTATGACAAACAAGACACCCTACTGAGTTTATGAGAGAAATCATACTCAAAGGTATACGTTTGTGAATTTGAGGATCTGGCAGGGTCTTAGTCTGAATCATCCCAAGTCTGCTCAGCACCACCACCAGCACATTTATGTTGTACTTCCTGTGTCAGGCACTATTCTAAGCAATTCATATATTGTTTAAACCTTATTTAAACTTTGTGGGTGTTTTTAACCCCGATTTTATAGATGAGGAACTAGGCAGAGAAAGGCTAAGTAACTTGCCCAAGGTCACACCACTGGTAAATGGTAAAGCTGGGCTTTGAACCAGCAACCTGGCTACCAGGTCTCTGCTCTTCATCACCCTGCTACACCACCTCTCAGGACATGGTGGGAGGCATTCCAGCCCCAAAGGCCCCAAACCCCAGTATGACCAATGGTTCACACCAGGACAAATGCTGTAAGAGTTCCTGCCATTTCTATCTCTAAAATTCAAAAGATTAGAGTGGCTTGTTGACCGACTGTGGACAAGGGCTAACGGTTAACCCAAGGGTAAGAGCAAACGGGGACATTTTAATTCAAGGTTGAGGCCTCTCTGGGACAAGAGGAAAAACTTGAGAACAGCAAGGCATATGAATCAGACTTGTAAATTTCAGTCTTAAGGTCTCACCTTCACACATGCTAACAGGGCATTGAGCAAATTCTCTGGGAGATAGTCAAAACCAACAACCATTACAGAACTCTCAAAATTAACCAAAGGCTTTGGTTTATTTTTAAAGTGTAATTTGCAGTATGTTTCTACTCTGTTCTTAGTCTTAGAAATTTCCATTGAGAGATTCTTTATACTGAGTATTAGATTTTTTTTTACAGGAGAAGCCAGGTTATGGATTTCCCGAAAAGAAGACATCCATTCATTTGTTACCTGTGCACACACTCCAGAGCACATACCTTGAACTGAGCCTCCGGTGGCCCAGTGATAATCACCATCCTCACTTTAGCATCTGGTGCTTCAGCTGGAGCGATCTGTAACAGACCCAGTAACGGGTTATGACACTTTCAGGTGCCACCAATAGAAATGGTACACCAACCAGCCTGTCATTTGCACATGACTTCCTGAAATGCAGAATGAAAGCCTTCTGGAAGGTAGTTACATGAAGCAGTGATTAATGTGGATTCATTAGTTATGGCTCCTGCCGTATACTGTGTACTTACACTGTGCCTGGCCCTAATGTAAAAGTCCAGATGCAGCCTCTACCTAACCCTCACTATTTCCTGACGAGGTACTGCCTCATGGAGAGGCCAAAGGCTGGAGAAGGTGAGTCACCTGGCCCATGATCACACAGTCCAGTGAAGCTGGAGGGAGAGCTGGGTCTGGCTCCACCATCACATTCCTTGTCACTACACCAGTGGGTGCTCAAAGGGTGGTTCTTGGCCCACGCGCATCACAACACCCTGGGCCTCCTGTATGTGCAAGAAACTGCTAGGTTCCCAGTCTAAGCCTATCAGTACATTCCCCCAAAGTACACTCGCTGGACTAACATATGGAATAAACTAACATTAATTTGGCAGAAGAAAAGTAAACTCAGACTCTTCTATTTTGGCAGAGCGTGTGAAATGACACAAAAAGCCTAGGCTAGGGAATTGTTGCAGAGACTGTTGAAGGGGGAGGAAACCAGCATTCCCTTAGTAAGAAAGGATTTGGGGAGTTGGCTGGTAGGAAGTGTTTTAAAAGAAAAAAATTTGCTAGGTATTGGCTGTGCAAGAAGCAATTCCCTATAGTAAATAATGAGAACAGGAAGCAAAAAATACAATAAAAGCCATCCCAACTACCACTCAGTATGATCACTATCAATTACTTATAGTCTAGTAGGCCCTCCTCCACACCTTCATAATCAAAACAATGCTTTTTACTTTTAATAGACTCATGCTTCCTCCCTCAAAATAAAGCTAACATTTCTGTTACTTAGACCCAAATTAATACTATTGCTACTTTATTGCTGGGCACTAATTGTGAGTCTGTAAAACAAGCCAATAATTACTTCCTTTTAGACCACACTCTTAGGATTATTCACAGGAAACCCCAA
The DNA here is from genome assembly GCF_039906515.1 of Pseudorca crassidens. NCBI lineage: Eukaryota > Metazoa > Chordata > Mammalia > Artiodactyla > Delphinidae > Pseudorca > Pseudorca crassidens. Next base: position 32,208,180 of record NC_090303.1, on the reverse strand, counting down.
AAAGAAGGTATCATTCTTCATCTTTCTGACTAAGGTTTCCTTTTTTTAAAAAGGATCTTTGTCAACACTGGTGATAGAAGGCTGGGGCTGAGGACACTTGTACACTGAGGTTAGGAGTACAAATTGCTACAATTTCTCAAAAGCCTGAAAAAAGCACATGCCCTGTGACTCACCAAACCCACTTCTGTAGACTTACGTTAAAGGATAAGGTTATATATGACAATTTGACCAAAAGAACTTTGTCTATCCCTGTGCAGGTTAAATTAGGAACAATCTTAATGTCCAGTAAGTTAACACAAATGATTATGGTTTGGTAATACCAAATATATGCCTATTAAAGTAAGTACATATATGGAAATTTACATTATGGAAATGTAGCGAAGTGTTAGGAGTGCTGATGAATCTTTCAGATTATGCATGTTTCAGACTTTTTGGAAACAAAAATATTTTAACCTCATCATAAAACCTCCATTAAAGCCAGAAAGAAAAAGAGCCAAACGTCTAAATACCCAGTTCTTCTTGTTCATGAAATGTTCGTCGCAGTTTTTCCAAAACAAAGCTGCTAGGTTCTTTTTGCATGTGTGAGCATGTTTTACAGATTAACTCAGTAATCAGGAAACTAACAGGATAGTAAAGTTAGTTCACCCCTTGGTCTTTTATCATGTCTTTTCCTTTACCCATTTATTTATTTTGGCTGCATTTTCTGCTCACGTTATTTTGTTATCTTTTGCTACAAGAGAGAATATGAGGGCTTTCCTGTGTGTTTTGCTTTTTTATTAACTGTGTAGTTTACATACAGTAACGCTCACTCCTTTGGTACCAAATACATAGTTGTAAATACCACCACAATCAACATAAAAACAGCTTCTGTCACTCAAAATTTCCTCATGCTGCCTTTGTTTTCAACCCCTTCACCTCCAACTCCTAGCAACCACTGATTTTTTTTTCTCAATTTCCATAGTTCTCTTTTCCAGAATTTTCATATAAGTGGAATCATACAGTATGTGGCCTTTTGAGTCTTCTTTCTCTTAGCATAATACATGTGATTCACTCAAGTTGTTTTATGTATCAATAGTTCCCTCCTTTTTACTGCTAAGTATTATTATATAGACGGGCCACAGTTTATGCATTTGCCACTGATGAACATTTGCTGCTTCCCCATTTCCCAGTTATAAATAAAGATACTATAAACATTTGAGTGCAGTGTGGTTTTTTTGGTACTATATTCAAATTAAAAATTTCATTAAATATTTATAAAATTGGACTTCCCTGATGGCACAGTGGTTAAGAATCCGCCTGCCAATGCAGGGGACACAGGTTCAAGCCCTGTTCTGGGAAGATTCCCACATGCCGCAGAGCAACTAAGCACGTGCACCACAACTACTGAGCCTGCGCTACTGAGCCTGTGTGCCGCAACTACTGAAGCCCGCGCGCCTGGAGCCTGTGCTCCGCAACAAAAGAAGCCACTGCAATGAGAAGCCCGCGTACCGCAACGAAGAATAGCCCCCGCTTGCTGCAACTAGAGAAAGCCTGTGCGCAGCAACGAATACCCAATGCAGCCAAAAATAAAATTATTTATATATATATATTTATAAAATGTAACCAAAATAAACCCCCCAATAGACTGATGTTTTCCTGAAGAAAGCTATGACTTTTATCAAGCCTTTGTCAATTTGTATATTCCTTAAAAGGACCACAGCCTTGATTGTTTGGGCACTGAACAGTGTCATTTCGGAGTGTGAGGGACCAAAGCCACGCCCAGGGAAGATGAGCTAGAAGGAATATATATCCAGGAATGCGGTGGGGCAGAACCACCATTCTAACGCCAAATTGCGTACCTGCAGACTACTTTTTCTGGAGAGAGAATTTAACTTACCTTGTTTAAGCTAGTGTTGTTTGGAGTTCTCTGTCACACACTTATGTAACCCCAATATAGACTGCCACATTCAATTCAAATTACAGAGTGGCAGGAAGACTCACATTTCTGTAACTCGCTGTCCTTAAAGCACCAGGAGAGCCACAGCTGGCAGAACAGTACCTTAATAGAAGCTCCTGCAAAGCGAGAAAGCTGTTTGATGTGTTGCCCCTGCTTGCCGATGATGGCGCCGACAGACAGGGCTGGGATGAACAGATGGACAGTCTCTGTTTCTGACTGCTGTTGGAAAAGAAAGACAGGACATACATGCTTACTGGATACAAATCAGGCTGTATCGCTGGCATAGGGAGAGGGGCATTCTCATACTGTTAGAAATATTAGGATAGTTTTAGGAAAAACCACCACAGTAAGTTGATATGAGTTTACCTAACAGGTCGAGAAGATCTCACATTCATCCTGAAAGTGTTAGCATTTAAAACATCAGTTTTCTCTGTACAGTTTTTCCTCAAATTTACAGATTTAAAACAGATTTTGTGCCACTTAATATTGGTCCACCAAATGACACCACCGCTGTTACCACACAAATTCCTAGTGGCAGTAACAGCTCCCTCTTCTCCCTGTAAGCTCAGCGTGGAGGCAGAGAGCACGGAGCCCTGAGCACTACAGACCTCCAGAGGGGCCCTGATGCTCAGCGGCAGCCGTTCCACTTCTTTGTCCCTCCACACACCCTCAACAGAAGGCTGTTCCACATGACGTCATTTACTCACACTATTTGGTAGGAATTTTTTCTGTCTTTAGTTTCCTTCCTCTGAAGCAAAGTTGTTTGTTTTTTTTTTTAAATAAATAAAAATACTAGTAATAACAGAAGGCTGGTCTGGTTCTTTAAATAAAAGGAAAACCTTTTGCCAATTTACCAATTATAAACATGGAATGAGAAAAAGGAAAGGATATCACACAAGACAAAACTAAGATAGAACCATGTCAATAAATCTGAACATGTCCACGACTTGTCTAGAATTACCAAAATCAATCAGAAAAACTTACATTGACCAAATAACTGTTAACCCTGCAATCAACTAGTTACTTAAATAAAGTGCCAAGCCCTAATAGATTTGATTTTTTGTTTTCAAGCCAAACAGGAAGAATGACAAAAACCCAGTGAAAAGGAAAACAGGAAACTAGAAAAGGATAGGCAGACATGTTTCATGGAGGAAAGTCTATGAAATAAAACATTAATAAATGGGAGCCTACTGCAAATAACATGTTCTCATTTGTTTTACTTTAATACACGTTGGATATCTTCCTGTGTCATTCCTACATCCCTACCTCATTCTATGAACTGTATTCCTTCAGAGGGAGACACAACAGCGGATCGATCTCATCCCTGTTATGTATGTGTATAGTTTTCAATTGTCAACTAACGCATTTGTAATGGTGCAATCAAATCTTTGTACAAAAAAATTGTGTGCCCTCGTACAAGTACCTCTACTGCATAAATTCTTAGCACTACTGAGTCAAAGGGCCTGAACATTTAAAACTAATAAATATTATCGAATTATCATACAGAAAGGTTCCCACTCAGTCCACACAGAACAATGGAATTCCAGTTAAGACATTCATGGAACATTTGTGTTTTTTATTAGTGGAAGATGGGTAAAAAGCATGCTGAGGTAAAAACTCAGGCTTAGGAGGAAGATAACTATGATCGGGGGCAGGTGCACACAGCAGTCCTTTGTGGTGAGAGTTTGTGAGTCTCCCCTGTGTGAGCTTCTGTGCATTTACACCTCACAACTGATCCAACTGATAGAAACTAAGAGCATTCCCATTTTAAAGATGAGAAAACCGAGCCAGAGAGATTACTTGCACAAGGTCATATAATGACTGGTGTTGGAGCCAAGATTCAAACCTGGGCTTCTCTATCTCCTAAGCCATGTTCACAAAAAGTGAGTATATACCCCAATTCCAACAGGTATGGGTGTACTTTGCAATATACATAGACCTGCAGGAATGACTGTTAAGAAAAATGTCCAGTAGAGCTCTCAGGGAAGTGCTCCCTTCCCTGGTTGTATCACTCTTCTCCATCTGTGTTGGTTTGACTTCCATGAGTCAAAAAAATTAGTAATGTGTAGGTGGTAAAAGCTTAAGCCTTTGATCATCAACATGCTGAAAGGGGCATGAGAGACAGTCCATGAACATTTTTCTTTATTTTGAATAAGGAAAACTAAAGATTAAGAATGATGTAAAGTACTAAATGTAAAATATAGACAGCTGGTGGGAAGCGGCCGCATAGCAGAGGGAGATCAGCTCGGTGCTTTGTATCCACCTAGAGGGGTGGGATAGGGAGGGTGGGAGGGAGACGCAAGAGGGAGGAGATATGGGGACATATGTATAATTATAGCTGATTCACTTTGTTATACAGCAGAAACTAATACACCATTGTAAAGCAATTATACTCCAATAAAGATGTTAAAAAAAAATGACGTAAAGAAGGGCAAAAGGTACGAACTTCCAGTTATAAAATAAGCCCTGGGGATGTAATGTACAGCATGGTGACTACAGTTAATACTGTATCGCACATTTTAAAGTTGCTAAGAGTAGATCTTAAAAGTTCTTATCACACTTAAGAAAATTTTTGTAACTGTGCAGTGATGGATGTTAACTAACTATACTTACTGTGGTGATCATTTTGCAGTCTATACAAATATTGGATCACCTGAAAATGTACATCAATTATACCTCAATTTAAAAATTTACCAAAAAAGATGCGTTTAATTGAATCACCAAGGGGCTTCCCTGGTGGCGCAGTGGCTGAGAGTCCGCCTGCCGATGCAGGGGACACGGGTTCGTGCCCCGGTCTGGGAAGATCCCACATGCCGCGGAGCAGCTGGGCCCGTGAGCCATGGCCGCTGAGCCTGCGCGTCCGGAGCCTGTGCTCCGCAACGGGAGAGGCCACAACAGTGAGAGGCCCGCGTACCGCAAAAAAAAAAAAAAAAAAAAATTGAATCACCAAAAAAGAGAAGGACAAGATGCTCTACTAGAACAAGGAAAAGAAATCAACAAGTTTGTTGTCTCACCTGCAATACATCCATCTTAAGCATGTGTAAGACACTTTTAACTGAAACTTAAGGGTTTCAATGTTTGTTTCCACTATGAGAATAAAATAACCACATCACAGAAAAGTCCAAAAAAAATCTCCAATTCCTTCATCTTTCCCTGACAGTTATTTTGCTATATCTGAGGATGCTGTTTTAAAGACCTTTAGAAAGTTTGGTTTCCAATTTTTCACCAATTTGTCTAACGCTGCAATCAAATCTTTAAATGTAAATCGTGTGCCCTTGTACAAATAATTCTAAGGTTTTAGGTAATAAAAATGCTAGATCAGAGCATGAACATTTAAAATTGATATTTCCAAATTCTCATGCTAATTAATTTATCTTAGGGTGAATAAATGTGTAAAAGAAAGGGGGAAGTCATTTTGGTTCGAAACATGCCTTTCACACTTACAAATATTAAGCAGTGTGTGATTCTAGACCCCATGTCTCATTTCCCACACATAAAAATCATCTGAACTCTGCTCTTCTAAGTCTCTTCCTTTATCTGTAACCACACCCCACCATGTACCTCATTTCCTATACAAGTTAATCTAAAATTCAACTCCAGAAAATATTCTTGACAAAAACCATTGTACATTTTGTTTCTTCAGCATCTGTACAAATAGATGTGCATACTATACTCTTTACAACTTGGTATATCTTTGGTATGTTTCCTAGGATGTTGTAACACACTGCAGGCCTTAATACAGCTGTCAGTCTAATGAAGATTCCCTTGGGGCTCTATAACCATTCCTGGAACACACATAGCAGAAGAGGTTTTGCCTTCCCACTGAACTCTTGACTGTGGATATTTGTGAAAGAGGCCTATCCGGCACAGCTTGGCCAAGTCAACTTCTACTGCTATTCATCAGCGAAGAACCAAATGGAAATACTGAAGAATGAAATAATTTTTAGTCATAAGAACAATGCCTCTCTCTTTTTTTTTTTTTTACAGTACGCGGGCCTCTCACTGTTGTGGCCTCTCCCGTTGCGGAGCACAGGCTCCGGATGCGCAGGCTCAGCGGCCATGGCTCACGGGCCCAGCAGCTCCGCGGCATGTGGGATCTTCCCGGACCGGGGTACGAACCCGCGTCCCCTGCATTGGCAAGTGGACTCTCAACCACTGCGCCACCAGGGAAGCCCAATGCCTCTCTTTTGAAAGCACTGTACCTCACAGCCTGCTAGGGTGTTAGGCAATTACCACATACCATTTATTCCAGAGGGACACTTTAAGGCCTCTCTTATTTTAATAACTGGACAGGAATGAATTAATGCTGACATTGCCCATAAACTGTGCTCAATGTTAGTATCAATTTATTTTGTCATTCTGGTCCTTATATTAAAACTGGTATGTTAATCTGAACCAATTTTTTAAAGTAAAGATAGGATCTAACTTTTATCTCACTGAGAACATCCATGTAATGTTCTTCCGAATAATAAACTTTTTTTTTAGGGGGGTGGGAGGAGTCGGGGGCTGGCAGTAATAAAGACCTAAGGATCAGACTAAATCTAATGTGTAACTCACCCAGGTCTGCCCCATTGTATTTTGCCATGACTATGTAATTATTTGCTTTCTGGGCCATGTTCCAGAAATACTTTATGCTGCTTACAAAATACACAATAGAAAGATAAGACAAAGGAGGTGAAGAAATAAGAGCATAGGGACCTCAACAGAAAAGATAAAACCAGAAATGCTATTATCATACAAATTTGGCTCTAAGCTTCCTAGCAGCTAATTTAAAAAATTAGTTACATGATTTACCACATCTTGAGAAAAACTATTTGTTTAGTAAAAACTACTTTTCCTAGGACTGACCCCAGACAGCAACTTCTGAATGTCCTCAGACGCCGAATGTAACAGGCATCATCCCCAGAGCAAAAGTCCCAGAGCCTCACAAATGTAGCCTGAGCATGTCTCCGCCTAGAAGATACCGAGGACCATGGCTACGAGAAAAGCTCACGGGCAGAAAGTGTGTTGTAGTCTCAAAAGTTGAACAAAAGCAAAATCATCTTTCTGATACAGTCATGGATGAGAGGCTATAGATGTTTTTGTTTTACTGATTTTGGGGAGGTGGGGTAGGAGGTAACAAATCCATTACGGAGATTAAGAGTGAATTTAAAAGTTGAGTGAAGATTTGGAAAAGGAATGGTAGACAGTAGAGAAGGGCTAAAAGGACCAAACTATAATAGAAAGAAGGGGCAAAGACATAAAGAAAGCATCAGTATGCAGACAGAAAGAAGTTCCACACTGGGAGGTTAGAGGGAAGTAAATGAAGCCTGCCAGGAGGCCGTGTCCTGGACTGACAGCGTGGTGTGTACTGTTGGTAATAGCACCTTAATGAAAAGGTGACTCATCAGGTGTCTGAAGCCTGATGAAGACGTTTCTGAACGCCACCCAAATCCCTTTGTTCCAGTTCCATATCCACCAAGCACATCCCTGACCATAAATTTCTTGTCATCAAGGAAACTTTCCTCTGGGAATATAAGGCACCTCGCATAAACATCCTGTCTACTGGACAGTCATTAAACTGGCCCATTCTTATATGGGATTCTGTGTAGTAAGCCATGTTTTCAGGATTAGAACACCCAGATAAACATAATTTTTACATGTAAAACTAAGAAGCCAGAACAATGGGTTATGATAAGTCTCTTTCACCTGTGAATCTAAGACTGAGATGAGCTTAAAAAAAAACGCATCAGCATTACCCTATAGCGTTACACATTCTTTGCATGTAAGTTAATGTTCAGCTGCATTATCCTGAACGCGTCTTCCTAAACTTTCAGAGGTGAAAGACATTCAGGTCACAAGCTGTTTCCCAGTGGATTTCTGCCAGATGCCTATTGGCAAAACTTCCTTTGGACTTCTTGGCAGACCCTACGCTATAGCTTGAAATAACAGAAGAACAAAGCTGCTCAACTGAAAGTTTGCATAACTGGTGAAGTCTGCCAATGAGTAATTCCTAATCATCTATCATGAGGAAATACAAGAATGAGCAAACAGTAAGGTTAAGTGTATTTACATTGTGGGGAACAGAACCTAAGACATCACAAAGGCATGGCGACATGCATGCCAGCCAACAAGACCAGCCTCCAGGAATCTGGAAGAATGCCAGTGTCTCCCTCTGGCTTGTAAAATACATACTCCTGGGGTTTTTTTTGTTTTGTTTTAATGGATTTTGGTGTGGAACTGAAGTTGGGTTTACTCAACTTCATGACCTGAACAGAATATTTAAGTTAAAAAAATAAATAAATAAAAAAGCAAAGGAAGTTTCTCCCTATAACTAAGTAACCAAGACCTCTCAGAGATAATAAATATATGCAACGAGTTATTTACTTTGAAGTTGTTTACTAACAAAAGAGCTGCACCCACAGTAAGAAATCCTAAACAGTAGGACTACAAGAGTCCATGAGAGTCATTTGATCTAAAAATCCCTTTCAAATTATATTTTGTTTCTTAAAGAGCACTTCAAACTAGGTAAGACCTAAGAAGAAGTGTTCACCTTTCTTGCCTCTTCCATAAGCAGCCACGTTAGCAATTTTCAGATTACACTATTGTTCTAGAGACTTGGGGAGACTCCGAAGACGCTATCAGAATTATGGAGACGACGGCGCCTGAACTAACGTCTCCCAACCCCGACGCAAGCCGCCAAGACCATCCAGCTATGGATGTTGTTGTGTGCGATGCCAATTCCAGCTCTTACTCTGCTCGCTAGCTGCCAAACGCCTCTTCCCTACTGTTTGAGCATTTCTGAAAGGAGCATTTCCTGTCATTTATAAACTTGAAGTTGGCCAATGAAGTACTGCGTAAGCCAGCTGCCAGGCAGGAAGTAGAGACTTTTGTCTGTTGGAAGAACCAACTCTTTGGCTCTATGGGAAAAATCAACCTGGCAGGTTCAGGGAAGAAGAGTATGTTTTAGGAGGAGGCATGGGCAAAATTCTGGACTAGAACAGCAACAAGGGATTTATCCAAAGACAGGATGCATCAATTCTACTTTCATGTTACAAAGCAGAGGTGAGAAAACACGTGTAGAGAAAAAAATGAAACTCTAAAAGAGGAAGCAATACATGACTCCTTGCCAGGCAATATATATTTAAAGTAAAAGCAGAGATTTGCTGCTAACCTACAGGAATCAAGGATAAAGAGACTATCTTAGTGAGTAACCTGACTTCTCTGTGAGAGCTTCTGCAGAACAGTAAGCTTCTCATCAGCAGCTGTAAATGCAATGGAGGAGTATCAGAGTGCTGAGAGCAAACACCTGCCAACCTTTAATTCTCTAACCCAGTTTTTAAATACAGGCATACCTCAGAGACATTGCAGGTTCAGTTCCAGACCACTGCATTAAAGCGAGTATCACAATAAAGTGAGTCGCACAAATTTTTTTGTTTCCCAGTGCACATAAATAATGTTTATACTGTATATAACTGTCGTCTATTAAGTGTGCAGTAGCATTACATCTAAAAAATGTACATACCTAATTAAAAATAATGCTATTGGGGAAATGGCACCAATAGATCTGCTCAATGCAGGTTGCTGCAAACCTTCAATTTGTAAGAAACAAAATCGAACTCTGTAAAAACTAGTAATGTTTGACCTGAAAGAAGAGTCCTTAGAGATAATTTGTTTATCTCGGTTTCTTCACTGCGTGCATAAGAAAAGAAACCCAGAGCAAAGAAGAGGAGACTAACACAAACAGAGCTGGCTCTTGTCTCTTTACACCCCTCCCCTTTAGCACCAAGGTACAAACACCTCAGCCACTTCACATCACCTGTAGCTGCCGGTGCAAAGCTTTATAAAACACATCATCTATCTATTCACACTTGATATGAAATTCTGATGTCTATCTTTAGATTAATGGGCTTTGTTACATGGTTTTTACCCAAAGAGGTTTGAAGTGGCAGATGAGGGGCAGGGGAAGATGCAAACGTCGCCCACAGCAAAGGCAGAAACACACACACTGCAAGACCATGGCAAAAGCTAAGCACACCTGACAGCCTGGTGGCTTCAAGAACAGGCAAAGGAAATTCTCATTCTCATGGGGGTAAAACACGAACCATCTCAGCGATCTGTGTTCTCTGTAGAACTCCAGTTGCATTTTACTCTACATGTCTTCTAGGCACTGAGAGAACAGAGTCCCCCACCTTTTCTCCCTGGACATTTCCCTAAATTTGGTGTAGCAGGTACCGCTCACAACTTTATGTGATACGAGAGCCAAACAGGAAGGGAGAGACGTAAAAACAAATTCAAGAAGGAAGATCCTAGAATGTTAATTTTATTTCACATGATTGTCTACCTCCAGTTATTACTGTTGATGCACCTGAATTGTGCACTTCTTTCAAAAAAAATTATTGTATACGGTGTCTGCTAGGCTGCCTTTATTTTCATACTATCACTGGTCTCCTATTTCTGACCTCAGGAAAAATGCTACTCTTAAAAAGCAAATATAAAAATAAGGATTATTTCTTAATAATCCACCTGTATACAAAACAAATAAAAGCTGTTTAATGTTTGCACACAAACACACACATGCACAATAGATTTGTGGGCACGACTACCTGAGCTGTGTAATAAGTACAAACGTTCAAAGTGGAAAGCGTGTCTAGTCTCTACTGACCTTTCAAAGCAGTAAACTTTCAGGTGAAGTTCAAGATGAAGGAAGCCTTTTAAAAATCCCTTCCTTCAACATTTAAAAATAACTAACCTCTTTCCCCCTCCTCAAAGTCTCAAACTTTTCCTTTGATATTTGAAAACATACATTAACAACCCTACCACTCAAGAACTTCAAAAGAAATAACTCACGGGTCTACTCTGCAAAGATAAGAAGGTTCTAGTGACAAGAATTGAAAAGCCTGTGCTGGCTCCTAACTTACGAGAGATCACACGGGGACCAGGTTTTGCATTAAGATTTTTCCCAATTAGCATTTAATGTCACACTACTCGAGGGCAACAGAGTCTGACTGTGTCCCTTTGACTTCATCCCCCTCAACCATAAGGAAAGCCAAGGCACATTGTCTTACCTCAAACTGTGGGTAAGGAGGAGTCATAGCTGAAGGGGGCCCTGAGGTGGGAGGTGGCATCCCTGAAGTGGGTGGGAACAGACCCAAGGCATTCAGATTTAATCCAGGAATTAAATGTGCTTGAAGCTGCAATGGTAAAAAGGTCCCTTCATTTTACAATTACAAGATCAAGTGTAAGTGAGCATTTATATGTGATAATATCCAGACTGTGACCTCGTTTTATGACTCAAATTTTAGAACAAAGCAGATGTTCCATGTGATTATACTTGAGTATGTAGGTTATGTCTGTTTATAATTCTTGATATTTTAAAATCCATGTGCCGTCTGCCTCCTCTTTGACCTGAAGCCATGCTAGGTTCCTCAAAGCAGGGAACACAGCTTTCTTGCCTTTACGAACAGCTCACAGCGCTCAGACATATATGTAATCTGTACACTCTGGGCACACAGTAAATAGAGACTGAAAATCTTGCATTAATTGAAGAAACAAGCAAACAAGATTTGTTCATTGAAGAGCAAACCAGATAGCAGATATTAAGAGATCTTTACGCCATGGAAAAAATTTGGCAGTCATGAGTCTAAAGACCCAAAACAAAATCAAGCCCTTTGGAAATCAGGTCCAATCCCCATGTCTTCTACAATTAAACCTATCTTTGGAATGGATCCAGGAGCCAGAAATGGGATTTTGTTTTGGCTTAATTTGATAAGGGTTAAGGAAATAAGGTGAGGACTACAGAGTTCAGACTTGAGCACACTCAAGAATCTTTTTTAAAGGTCTATGGGGCTGCATTTACCCCCAGGCGACTCTGAAACATTTGGATGAGCAGTTATAATGTGAAGGAAGGTAGGCAGGCAGCAGTCATGTGGGGGTAAAATGATTAGCATTCCAAGCTCTTCTCACAAAGGTAATATCATTTTCACATTTTCCCTTCTTTTAGGAGTAATGTTTCAGATGACAGGCCCAACCGAGGAACTGTTTTTTAATCATTTACTTGAAAATTCAAGATAGACTTTGGAAACGCTGCATTTTCTGCACCATTCCATCCATTGAGGAATGTCAGCAATGCACTTGCACTACACAGATTGTTTTGTCATTTGAAATTCTGTTATCTCCAAGGTTTATGAGCAACCAAATTTTAAATTTGTATTCATAACGGTAGCTTTTATATGCACGGTATCTATTATAATCCTAATAAGCATGCCATGTAGGCAGTAGCCCCATCTTACTGATGAGGAAACTGGTGCTCAGAGAGACCAAATAAGTTGTCCAAGAGAATAGAGGTACAGCTAATAAATGGTTGAGCTGGGATTCAAACCCAGTTCACAGACCTCTAAAGCCCACATTCCTATAATACTATCATCTCCCTCCAACTCACACTGTATGGGAGAGATTAACCTTTTTAAGGGAGGTATTAGCCTTACCTCACAGGTAAGGAAGCTAAGGCTCAAAGTTGGCTAAAATCACAGAGAGAGCCAAGCCTGATGTCAAAGTCTGCATCTTGCCAACTATCCCAGGGCACTCACCGTGGTGCTAAAAATCAATTAGAAACCACATCTAACAAAGACACCCTTAAAGGAATCAATGTTAATGCAATTGAAAACATCTTTTGATTGTTCATCAAAATAAAGACATTTCCTTCATATTAAAACTAACATTCATGGAAGCAATATCATTTTCATAAGACTCCCTGATTTTCTTCATGATCTCTTCCTCAGCTTTGGCACATGTTTCCACACTGCCTTTGACCGTAATGGTGCGCTCTGGATTGTACAGCGTCAGTTCCTGCAACCTGCAGATTGAAACAGAGGGGAAAGAAAAAGACTGGAAATTATAGGAGGAAGACAGTAATAGTCCACCCACAGATGGCAATTAAAACCCAACTGTGGAGGCTGGCAATATGTAAAAGTGGGTGGTTAGCCATGATGAAAGATGAGTAAGCCCCAAAAGACATGACTGCAAGAATTGTAAAACTGCATGAGAGAAAATACTGCCCCTCCCACCTTCTCAATAAACATCGCTGAGTGTACACAGTTTGATTAAGTCCATGTTTTAAATAGAGTGCACTTCTTGACCACTTAAGGTGAACTATTTTCACAATTTAACAGTGAAATGTAAAGAAGATGGTCGGAGGAATCTACAGTTTTAGTGGAAACCAAGAACCAAATGAACATAACCTTTAATGAGTATGTTCCTAGTCTGCACTGACCAATTCGAGGCGTTAACTGGCATTCTCATGCAATTGCATTTTCTAGGTCGCCAAGGAATAAGCACGAAAATATTCCAAAAGGGCAAGCCAGAATTTAAACTTATTTTTGACGGTAATTTTAGAATTTAGATTGACGTAGGCTTCAGGAAATAATACAAATCAATCCATTTTGACTATATTTTAAAAATAGTCCCTCGATGACCATTTAGACAACTAAAAAGTTAGAATGCAACAGCAATATTCAGAAACTCCCTGCTTCACTCAGCTTCTGTTGAAGTTTCAAAATCCATTCAGGTGACAACTGAGACCACCTAAGCCTGAGCCACTCAACAGCCTTGAAGGGAACCAGTGGGAGATACTTACCATGGAAATAAGACTAAATACACAGATGGAAAGGATATAGAATATTGAGACAGCTCCCCTTCATATTCCTAGGGTTCAAATTCTCATTTTCACTACTAGCAAAATGTCTCAAGCTAGACTTGAGCCAGATGAATAGGATATTTTTCCTTAACTTCTTCCTAAACTCGCTAAAAATATAGACATCTACACAATGAAGATGATTTGTCTTAGACAAACAAGTGTAGGTCTCATCTCCAGGCTCAACCCACCTCTCCACTGCCAAGCATTTTCTGTTACAATTTTTAAAATAGTTGCTTCCAGAATAGATTTTAAGATTATTTTCTATTAAAACCCTCCCCTTTCTGAGCATAAAATTCAAGACAGGGTAGGATCATTTGATATTTTTAACCACTTTGCGGTTTTTCCTTTCTTTCCCACAAAGCACAACTCTCCCACTTCCTTTCCATCCCTTTCTTTGAAAACTCCTTACTACGTGAACATATTGCCCCAGTCTTTCTCTACTATTCTTCGACTTTTTGGGGGGTACTCTGAAGGAAAGTCACCCTCAGAAGACAAAGGCCTTTCCATACAATTTCAGGGCATTCATGGCCCCAGGCATGGGGGCCAGCCCCCAAATCCCCATTCCCCAGGGATGGGCAGTCTCCTCCCACACTAACTAGAGCCAACATGTCAACAGCAATAGAAAAATGGTAAAAATGTGACTTCTGAGGCTATGCTATAAAAGACACTGCCGCTTCCGTCTTGCTCTTTCCTAGATCATTCACTGAGGGAAGAGAGCTGCCGTGTCTTTAAGACACGCAAACAGCCCTGTGGAGAGGCCCAGGAGGTGAGGAGCTGAGGCCTCACTCCGAGAGCTGCCATCAACTTCTCAGCAACATCAAGAGATCCCCAAACAGCACCGCCCAGTCAAGCTGTTCCTGAATTCCTGACCCACAGAAACTAGGTGAGCAGTCAATGCTTACCCTTGTCGTCAGCGGTCCAGTGTTGGGATAATTTGTTACACAGCAGTGCATAATACACTGGGTTATATATTCCAATTTTGGGAGTATATGCCAGAAAACCTGACCAAGACTTCAGCTAGGAAATATGAATGTGAAGTATTTAGTGCATCCTGCCTTTTTAGTGGGAACAGATAATACTTTCACTATGAGTTAGAAACAGATAGCAGGCAGTAGACTCAGTTTGAGAAATGAAGTATAAGTATGGTGGTACAGGCCAGCTCCAAGAGTTGTAAAATGCTTAATATATAACCTACAGCTTAGAAACGGTGTGTGAAAGTTTTCTGATTCAAAAGAAAGCAAGCCAGCACTTACGGAGATATTGTGATTTTAGTGTCTGTGTCTTGCTCAATTTTTTTAAGGTTTCTTCCTTCCTTACCAATAAGACGTCCTACAAAGTTATTATGGGCTAAAATCTTCAAGGGAATCTCTTCTGTGCTGTAAAGAAAGAAAAAAACAAAGCAAAAAAAAGGGCCATCAAATCAGGGTAAGTAAACCTACCGTAGGGTAAAAAGACAATATTCGTTCATTAAACATTTACTTCCTACCTACCAAATAGGAAGAATTCTGCTAGGTATAGTTTAAAGCGTGCTGACCATTAGCCTACATTCTAGCAATGCATGAATAGAGGGGGTGAAAGAACACTGGCAAGTATTTGGATAGGAGTTAATGTTTAAAAGTTTTCTTTTATTCATCTCAGGGAATGTCTTCCCAAAATGGATTCTGTTAGCTCTTTGAAAACACCTTACTCAAACCCATATTCTGAAACCCTGAGTACCAGAACACCATGTACAAATGCAAACCAGTGTGATTTCAGAATAATTTTAAAACACAGTCCTGGAGGTAACATGCACAATTTATAGAGGGAAACAGAAGAAACTCAACAGTGGTTACACCTTGGGGAAACAGTATAAGAGCAGGAAGGGACGGCTTTCACTTTTCACTGTGTACCTTTCTGAATTTCCAAGTCATATATGTAGCATTGTTTTAAAATGTCATTGGGGTTATCTGAATGGTGGGCTTTTTCTTTACTTTTCTCTGTACTAAAAAAGAATTTTAATCTTATAATACAGCAACATATAATACCTTATAATTAAAATATATGTAATATATTTCAAAGGTCCCTACAAATTAAATGCTAGTCATTAGGTCCCCAAGCTAAGTCTAGCATCTTACTCTGGATCCTACTTTGAGCACACCACTGTGCTGGATGCTACAAGCAGCAGAGAACCCAACCTCTGCTCAAGGTTCCTGTGCAAAAGATACTTAGAGTTTCAACCTGAAACGCCCCAATCAATCTCCAGTTTACCGCAGCACATGATTAGGGATTTCCCCACCTCCATACTCCCTGCTGCTGCAGGGTAGGCTGGGCAGACATGGACAGAGCTCCAACGAGCTCCAAGTAAAGGAGTGAGGATTTGGGGTCCCTGCTTTGGGTAAATCCCAGGGATACTTCTTGGACCTTAGGTGAGCTTCCTATGACACCCAATTGCCTTCTTTTACAGCTAGACTTTTCCCATTACACCACTCACAACATATCCAAACATGAATGAAAACAAAGTATTTAAAAGACTTATGCTTTATTACCAAATCAATAGTGCCAACCCTCTGTTGCTCTCTGGGACAGTTATTTCTCTTTCTTTGTTGGCAATTCCCAAGAACTGTGTCACAGAATTCCAAAATAAGACAGTGTAAATATCAACCTCTTCACGGGGTAATCCTCTTTACTCACAATTTTATATCTTGAGCTTCTTTATGCATAATCTCCAGAATAGACTTACAAGCCGCAGAAGTGCCCTCAGGGGTAGAGAGAATAGTAATTGACTTCTCAGCGGCACCTGCATTCTCTTTACGGTGGACGTCAATTCTTCCGGTGGGCACAAAGGGAGAGGAAAACAAGAGCTGTAAGCATGTATTCACAATAGAGTCTGTAATTACCAACTTTGAAGTCACAGCACTTCCGGGCAAAGAGTGGATGACTCACTCCCCTCAAAAGCATCAAGTCTTGATAAGCTATCACCATGGATGAGACCAATTTTAACTCCAGGAGTACTCCCCTATCTTTGCTCATGCAGGGGCATCTTTTCATTCTGCCCAAGCTGCATGTGCTTAATTTTCCTTTTAGGTGCCACAGGTCAAACATCTCACGTCCGAGAGCCTGGCTTCAAACAAAAGGCTTTCTTCTGCTCTAAAACCAAGGGGGACAGGAACACAAGCCAAGAGGACTGGAGCTGGAATTCCACAAGCCAGGTGGAACTCCTGATGCGATACTGTATGTCCACGACCCGTCACATGTGGGAATTTCGCTCCTCTGTTTCCTCTGGCAGGGTTCTTTCTACATTTTGCCTCCTTGAGAGAGGAAAGTGCGTAACAAACAGTGATGGGAATGGAAGCCAAAGAGACGGCATTCACTTCAAAGAAAAACAAATGGCCAATAAACACAAAATGATGTTCCACATCACTGGTCATTAAAACAAGGTGTCATTTTCTTCTAGGCCTGCGAGCATGTTAATGGATGAAATCAAGTGCTGGCAAGAGGATGCGCATCTGGGCATGGCCACCCTTCTGGTTCGGTGCAGAGTACAGAGCAAACCGCCAGGACCTATCAGAGCTGAGCTGCTTACGATTTTTTTATTTTTTGGCGGTACGCGGGCCTCTCACTGTTGTGGCCTCTACCGTTGCGGAGCACAGGCTCCGGACGCGCAGGCTCAGCGGCCATGGCTCACGGGCCCAGCCGCTCCGCGGCATGTGGGATCTTCCCGGACCGGGGCACGAACCCGTGTCCCCTGCATCGGCAGGCGGACTCTCAACCACTGCGCCACCAGGGAAGCCCTGCTTATGATCTTTTGACCTAAGAATCCTACTTCTCGTAACGCCTCCTACAGATGTAGTCTCATACATGGGCCAAGACGGGTGTTTTTCACCCTTTGCAGTATTGACCTTTCGGATCAGACTAGTGCTTTGCTGTGGAGGCCGTCTCGTGCCTTGTAGGATGTCCAGCAGCATCCCTGGCCTCTGCCCACTAGATGCCAGTGGCACCCCCCTCTCATCCACATGTGACAACCAAAAATGTCTCCAGACATTGCCGAACGTCTGCAGGGTGGGACCACTACTGCTTGAAAATCACTAGTGCAGGAACGTTCACTGTAGCACTATTTGTAACAGAAAGAAAGTTGGAATTATCTTTGAAATACCTCTCAGGAAGAAACAGTTAAATAACATTACATCCATACTATACAGCTGTTCGAAACCATGTGGTTAAATTACAGGTGCCAACATAGTTAGAGGTCCTTGATCTTATGTGAAAAAAAATGCAATACATACCATGGCATGATTTCTCATTTAAAGCTACACATGTTAATAGGTACAAGGAACGAGTCCTGTAAAGACATATCCCCAACTTAACAATGGTCACCTTGGGGGTTAGATGAAGATTAGCTCTTTGTTTTTGTTTTTTTTTAACGTACATACTTGTACGTTTTGAATTAAATACAAAAATAAGTCTTCTGTTTAAAAAGTACAAGAAAGAAAATCAACTATCAAAAAAAAAAATGTGTTCAGGAAAAATTAAGTACTGGTGAGTTCCCCTGGCCACTCAAACACTAGATGAAGAGCTGCATAACTCGTGGTCATGAGAAGGACCACTTCATCCTGCCAATAAAATCAAGGCCTGGATTTCATTTTCTTAAATGTCTGATTGAAAACTGAAGATTTATCTCAGAATTAAAACCTGTAACTAAAAATTAGGGCAATGTAGAAGTGAAACAAATAAGGGATATCTAGAAATAACCAATAAGAAAAGTATCTTAGATAACAGTTCTGATCTCAGGAACCATCTTTCCAGTCACGGGTTTCAATCCCCAATCACTGTAAGTATTGTCTCTCTTCTAGTAGGTAACATGTTAGTCTCCCTCCTCCCGGTTTATTTCCATCTGCTCACTGTGTTAAGGATTACTAAACTCTGATCGTCTGAGAGAACGTGATGTTGCTTTACAGATTAGGGTAGCCCTGCGAGGCCATTCCAGAAATAGAAGATCTGATAATGACTAGTTTCAATGGCAAGAGTTAATTAAATCCGCTGGCAGAGCTGCAAGTGAATCATCGGATACAACAAAAATTGCTTCCCTTCCCGCTCCATCCTCCATCTTCCTGCTTAAATAAAACAAACAGTGCAATTTAAATCACAGAAGCTCTTTCCTCCTACAAGGAAATGAGTAGCTTTAAAAGGAACAACTTTAATCTGCCATGTGACAAGGAAGGCAAACCACTGAATAATTAGTTTCTGCAGGTAACGGGGAATCAAGGGAAGCAAGAAGCCCTTCAATTTTAATATTAAAACCAGGCAAATTTAAGATGAAAAGTGATGAGGCTATGGTTCAGTTGTCTTCCCCACACTCTACATTATGAAGTCAAAGCCACTGAGTCTGCACAAACGTAACCAGCACCCAGCAACTCCTGCTTCAAAGCAGGGGAAGGCAGGACCAGATGTCACTCCACAGGGGAGTGGGTACGCAACCACCACTAGACACAGTTCGTTTGTTTCTGCGTGAGAAATGAGTCAGTCAGCTCAAGGCAGGCATGGTGCCTGTGATGAACATGGATAGCCTCTTAAGCCTGTTGGAACAAACACATAGGCAAGATATACACAGCACAAGGTTTAGTCGCAGTTTCTGAAGAAGACTCTGCTTAACTCCTTGAACCACACAAAATGATAATTTTTCTTACTAAATTTAAAAAGCAAAATGATCCACAGTCATCTCTGGAGCTGGCCCAGGGGCCATTTCCCTACCCTTTCCTATAGAATGACACAAGAGAGATTTGTACACACAGCCTCTTCTCCCTAATACACGCAGAGTTCTTCGGGAAATATGGCAGCAGCTGTCCCAGAGGTGTGCCTGGTAGCAATTTACAGAACTAAGGGTGAGGACAGAGTTCATTATCAAGTTTCTTTGGGTCAAAATCTTCACTACAGCATAACAGGATGGTTACTAAAGCAAACAGGATGGTTACTAAAGCAAAACAATGAATATATAATCACTGGAGCTTCAAAATTGAGAAGGTACCTTAGATATATTTTAAGGGCATTAAATATAATTCACATATAGTTATTTCACTCATTTGACAAATATGAGACCCACCTACATATAAGGCAGCATGCCCACCACTGGGGCTACAGTGGTAAATAAAAACAAATAGCTCCTGCTTTCTACTCCTAAAAAGTTAGCGCCAAGGTTTGATGGAGAATCTTCTAATTTCTCAAAATCTGCAAATTAAAACTATCAAACAACATCCTAAAGAAACAACCATTCTAACTACATGGCTTAAACACAGGATAACTATGGACCATAGCTGAATGATTCTTCACTGAAGTACAGCAAGACTGAAAACTATCTCTGTATTGAACCCAGAAAATGACTTCCAAAAGCACTGAAGGCAGTTATCACTGGAGGTCAAAGTGGAGATGGGGGAGCAGAGAAACTAGAAGCTGCCCTTTTGTTTATCAGGGCCTCCCTCATCAGGAGTGGATTAAGTATCATTTGTTTTCCATTCATGTGTGAAAATTTGAAGTTCCCTTTGAGATTAAGGTTTAGCCCCAGGTTTATATGAAATGAACACTAAGATATCAAGTCACGGGAATTCCCTGGTGGCGCAGTGGATAAGAATCCGCCTGCCAATGCAGGGGACACGGGTTCGATCCCTGGTCCAGGAAGATCCCACATGCCGCAGAGCAACTAAGCCCATGTGCCACAACTACTGAGCCTGCGCTCTAGAGCCCTCGAGCCACAACTACTGAAGCCCACGCTCCACACCAAGAGAAGCCACCGCAATGAGAAGCCCGCGCACTGCAACGAAGAGTAGCTCCCGCTCGCCGCAACTAGAGAAAGCCCACGTGCAACCCACCGCAGCCATAAATAAATAAATACATTTATTTTATTTATTAAAAATAAAAAGGGTATCAAATCACAAAGGTTTTCCGGGTTCCCAAGTACCATACAAGAAGGGATCACTACCATGTTCAGAAGGACACAAAGTACCAAGACAACCCACTCGTTATTAAGATCTAAAGGGGAAAGCATGAAGGCCCCCACACACTCAGGAATACTCACTTAGACTGGGTCTGTTTCGTAATGTTCCGAATGGTAGCACCTTCTTTTCCTATAATGGCTCCAACGAATTGGGTGGGAACCAGCAGACGTAGAGGCAAGTCGCACGGTTTCTGCTTGGACATGGATCCTGGAGACCCCTGCCGCGATGAGCCCCTCTGCCCAAACCCACGGCGACCTCGGGGCTGCTGCGAGGGGTTCTGCTGGGCAGCCATTTCGTCAGGGATGTAGGCCACTTTCAGTGTGAAGTTCTCCAGCTGGAATCCATTCAGTTTGTCTAAAGCTCTGAAAGTTGACAAGGAGCAGGGGGTGGGAAGAGGAACCGAGCTATAAAACAAACCTTTCAGCAAAGCAATACCCACCTAATCCACTCAGGATTACTGGCTCTAAAACTTCTGAATAAAGCCACTGAAGAAGCAGGAAACCCAGAACACACATACACTTCTCCCCCGCCGACCCGCACTTTTCCTTTGAAGGACACATAGGAAAGACCAACAAGTTTCCAAAGGGAACATATTTGCCATCTACCAATAAAGTAAAAACACTTTGTCAAACCCTGACTAGGGAATTCCCTGGTGGTCCAGTGGTTAGGACTCAGCGCTCTCACTGCTGAGAGCGCTGAGTTCAATCCCTAGTTGGGGAACTAAGATACCACAAGCCGCATGGTGTGGCCAAAAAAACCCCAAAACAAAACAAAGAAACAAACAAAAACCCAACAAACAAACAAAAAAGAAAAACAAAAAAACCCCCACTCTTGACGAAGCTATTACCCATAAGGTCAGTAATAGCCTATGAGCACCGGCACAGCAAGAGAGGAGTGGGCAGTCGTCATCCTGGCCAGTTTTTCCAAATCAGAATGGAAAGGATGTAACGAATATACACCTCCCTTACTTCAACCTCTTAAATACAAATATTTTAAATATTTTAAGAATCAAAGGACAGGGACACTTCCCTGGTGGTCCAGTGATTAAGACTTCACGCTCCCAATGCAGGGGGCCCGGGTTTGATTCCTGGTCAGGGAACTAGATCCCACATGCTGCAACTAAGACCCAGTGCAGCCAAATAAATAAATAAATATTAAAAAAAAAAAAAAGAAAAAGAAAAAAAGAATCAAAGGACAAAATTCTCTAAGCTACTCAACGGAGATGGGTAGGATTTAATACTCAGGTTAATCAATCACTATAAATTCTCAATACCTATTATGAGCCAGTCCCCAAGGGAGTGAGCAGTCCCTGCCCTTGTGGAGTTTATGATTTGATTTGGGGCAGAGAGACAGGGGTGGTAGTGAGCCAAAAAAAGCAAATGAAGCTGTTTTCTACCTTACCTATCTAACCATCCATCCATCCATGCATCCACTCATCTACTTTGAGAGGAGCTTTACTTTTGTTTTGTTTTGTTTTCATTTTTGAACCTTATTATGGAAAAGTACCCAATCTTAAGCATACATCTCAATGAATTTTCACAAGGTGAACATGCATATCGAGATGCAGAACTAAGACACACCAGTGTCCCAGAAGCCCCACCAACCAGTACCTCCTTCCAGTAACTGCCCCTCCCCTAGGCTTCTCACACCATAGATTAATTTTGCCTGTTTAAATTTCAATATAAATATATATGAGTAGACATGTAATCTCTCATGTCTGGCATCTTTTACTTACCTTGTTTATAACAGTCATCCAAACTGTTGTGTTCTAGCTTACCTACATATTCTAAAAGTGAAAAACTCAATAAAAAGTTGACAGACGATATCACCAAGGTTTCAAAAGCATACACAGACATAATCCTAATAATACACACTCCCAGTGCACAACAAAATTTTTTTAAAAGAGGCCTCACACTTTCTCTAGGTTTACTCAGATTCTTTGCTCAGATGGTGCTCCAGTGGGCCCTGAGTTCAATCCAGGCAGGGACAGAAATACAGGCATGAAATGCTCAGAATGATCATTTCTGGTTCACGTACTGCTTTCCTTACTGGAGATCTTTCCATTTTTGACTTGGATGGAAAGGGTGGCGAGGGGAGAGAGTCCCAGCACCAAAAAGGGTACCAAAACCATGAAACTGCATGGCAGACCCAAGCAACCAGACAAGGCATACCGATGTTCTTAGGACCCAGAATTCTGCCCTTTCTCACTCCAATCCCCTGTTCCATCACTGTCCTACGGTGCCTTGCACACGAATGAACTCTTATTAGAAAAGATCCCAATCGTACAGGAAAACAAAGTATCAAGAAATTTCTGGCACCATCACCAACCCTCCAAGACCCTTCCCACTGTAACTGTTAACTGTGATAACTTCTGCAAATGGACCAGTTCTTTCCATATGTTCACACAGGTGTGTACGTGTTCAGTACCCTCTTTAAAAGTGTAACTGAGATCATGATAGACATAGTCTTGTGACTTGCTTTTTTTCCAAATACATCTTGGGATATTTCCATGTGATTTTTGTATCAGAGGGCATTCTTTTCTAATGTATATATAACTGAATCACTTTGCTACACAGCAGAAGTTAACACAACATTGTAAATCAACTATACTTCAATTTTTAAAAAGTAGCTAAAGATGGCATTCTTTTCATAAGCTTCACAGGTGATAGCAGGCACACAGCAAAACTTGTTTTACCAATACCCTGATACAAGAACCTTAAGTTAACACATTTTTCCTTGCTTCTTCCCTCTCCCCTTTTTTCTTAAGGAATATGTGGATTAAGGGCCCTAAAATATTTTGGCTATTTCTAAAGGAAGACAACAGCTGAGAGATTTTATTAATATCAATGATGTATATTTATTACAGGAAGTTGCAATTACAGAAGTTTCAACCAATTAGATATTCATTCAAAGTAACCTTTTTTTTGCCCACGCTGGGCCGCTTGTGGCGTCTTCGTTCCCCAGCCAGGGATCGAACCAGTGCCCTCAGCAGTGAAAGCACAGAGTTCTAACCACTGGACCACCAAGGAATTCCCCATTCAAAGCAACTTTAAACCTTTTAAAAGCCCAGAAGAAACAGATCATTGAAGGTTCTTTCAGAGACATAAAGAAAGCCAAGCCCAATGTAGGAATCAACTACACCTACAGGGATAAAAGGCAATACAGTCCATAGTGACTTCCTTTCCCACTATAAAATTGAGTACTGCCAGCTTCAGAAGAGGGTAAGTAAAGTTTGATTCTAGAATTAAGTCAGTAATGTTACCAAAAAAAGTAATTAGCTTCTTTCTTGAGTGAGAGAGGCAGGCAGACAGACGTCCTTCTCCATGGGAATAAACAGAGATAAACATGTAAGCCACCAGATCCTTTTATGTATTCTGGGGCTATCCAGATAAGGTCATGTGTGTCCCAAGAAACAACTCTCTCAAATTGGCATGAACTGTAATTCCAAACTTCACTGTGCTGCTTTAAAAAGATTTCTTGGAGGGGAAAAGAAAAGATTCTCTCACTTGGGAGGTCAGATAGCACAGGGCTCCACGACCCAGTGCGCAGTCTGGGTCCCAAAGGCTCTAAACTCAGGCTGCTCCTGTCAGAGAGCAGACGGCACGCACTGTGTATATCCCACTGCTAACTGCCAAGGAAGCAG
This sequence comes from Pseudorca crassidens, assembly GCF_039906515.1. Lineage (NCBI taxonomy): Eukaryota > Metazoa > Chordata > Mammalia > Artiodactyla > Delphinidae > Pseudorca > Pseudorca crassidens. The sequence goes on along the minus strand of NC_090303.1, from coordinate 32,183,962 downwards.
GGTTCCCAACCCCTCAGCCCACGGTGCTCCAAACTTGGACACAGCTAGCTGAAGGTACAGGAGTAACTTAACTGCAAGTAATGACTTTCTCATGACTGAAGATTCCAAGTTTCTGAATTTTAAGTCAACCACTATAACCTTTCTATGCACAAAGCTTAATATTCAGCTACACCATTTGGTGGTCTGCTGAGTTCAGGGGAAACCTTAATAGTATTTTCATCAACCCTACTGTACATGCAAGACGTGTGATCAACAATTGTCATCATAATTACTCAAAACATATGCGTTCAGCTCAACAGAACTCAAGGATGTTTATCCCACATGTGTATTACGCAGGAGGCTGTTTCTCATCATTACTTGAATCTGCTCTGATGCAATTTGAAGAGTCATTCAGAAGATGGTGAGTAGTTTTGCTAGCTGGTAGCTCTTAATTGCACTGCTAAGTTTATTGGAATAGATCACAGTGTAGGACTGAAAGGGCCTTGAGAGAAAGTATAAGTAGTTTATCTCAAGGAGGAGAGAGTAAGAAGAACTGAGACACAGAGAGGTCAAATTTATCCAATGGTACACACATACAGAGCTGAGCAGTGAAAGAGAGACCCAAATTCTAGCCCAGCTTGAAGACTAAGTAGCCACGGAACCCTGGAAAAGTCGTTTTGTTGTTTGGCATTAGCCTAGATTTATGGTCCCTTTCAACTCTAAATTCCATGTCTAAAATCTCTTTTTCTTATTCCTAGACCTCACTGCTGCGTGTCTCATAGATCCTAACGAAATGAGGCTTAGCCATTATTGAAGTCATACCATTCCATTTTCTCCTTGTACCAAGAATAAGAGGCTGAGACATACAATTCAGCAATAATTACCAAAAGCCTGATAATACCACTGCAGGGATGCATCTTAAGGAAACAATTATGAACAAAGCCCATATATTTACCTACAAAAGACTTCATTACTAAACTAGTTCTAAAGGCAAAAAACAACTGCAAACAACCCAGATGCCCAATAGAGGACTTAGCTACACAGACTGTGGTAGGGATGAAATACCAGATAGAGATTACTAACAGTATAAATATAGTTAATGCAAAGACAACCTGCACAACGCTACAGAATGATTTTCAGCATTTTATAAGTTGTAATGCATGGACAAAGTCTAACAAACTTGATGGCAAGTTTCACAGTGGATTTTCACACAAATTTCATCAAATTTCTCTGAATGGCAAAAAGGGCAACAAATTTCTTTGTCTCACTACCTGCTCTATTGTTTCTTTTTCCAGAATAAATCTTCTATTTACATAATTTTCAAAGCTTAAGGGTAAATATCCTCCCTTTAGCCATCAGCCAAGTTGTTTCAAACACTTCTGTGTGTACCCAATACAAATCTTCAAACTGATATGAAAAGATATGCAATAATAGCTTCAATATATAAACTATATTCCTACTCCCCAACAAAAAAAAAACACACACCAGAAATAGGAACCCCCTGGACAACAAGGTCCTACTGTATAGCACAGGGAACTATATTCAATGTCCTGGGATAAACCATAATGGAAAAGAATATAAAAAAGAATATACATATAAAACTGAGTCACTTTGCTGTAGAGCAGAACTTAACACAGCACTGTTAAATCAACTACACTTCAATTTTAAAAAATAAAAAGTAAAATAAAATGCCAAATCAATCTTTAGAAAAAGCTCCTCAGATAATAAACAGCCCCAACTACAAAAAAAGAAAAGAAATAAGAACCCTAAAAAAATAGAACTAAATACCTACAAATTCTGAAGGGTTCTTTGTCACCCATTACAAATCTTCCAATGAATACTGTCTTTGTTACCTGAGCATCCCTGGAAGATGGAAGGAATAGGTATTCCACAGACCCAAGTCCCTCTTGCTTCCAGGAACAAGAAATACTAAGTACAGTCTCCTGTTTTTTTGTTTTTTAATAAAGTGCTTTGATCTTTTTTTTAATTCATATTTTTAATCTATTTTTAAAAATTTATTTATTTTTGGCTATGTTGGGTCTTAATTGCGGCAAGCAGGGGATTCTCTTCATTGTGGTGCGCGGGCTTCTCATTGTGGTAGTCTCCCTCGTTGTGGAGCATGGGCTCTAGGCGCGCGGGCTTCAGTAGTTGTGGCTCGCAGGCTCTAGAGCACAGGCTCAGTAGTTGTGGTGCACGGGCTTAGTTGCTCTGCAGCATGTGGGATCTTCCTCGACCAGAGCTCGAACCCGTGTCCCCTGTATTGGCAGGTGGATTCTTAACCACTGCACCACCAGGGAAGCCCCATACTCCTGGTTTTAGTAATTTATTTTTTAAGTTTGCATTATTTTTACTCATGTATTATTTTAGTAAATTAGTAATTTGAGGCTTGAGTTAAAGCAGATGCATGCATTCCTAGTGATATTGGCACTGTTAACCTTTGATTTTTTTCTTAGCCACAAGGTGGCAGGAATTTCCATGTTAAATTCTTAGAGACATAGCCTTATTGAAGAAGCCTCTTAAAAGTGTCATTCATAGAGCTTAAAAAGAGGCTTTTGAACTTGGTCCCTAACTCCTGAGGGTCAGTGGCCAGTCATTATCTGAAATGAAGTATCCTGTACAATAACGGGGTGTTATCAACAGCAGTGAAAAATGTTGGGAAAATGTGTAATAGTTGCTAACTTAGGAACTCTTACCACCTTCCCATTTTACACATAGGGTTGAATTAAGACAGTTTAACTTGACCAGAGTCACAGCTAGAGAAGTGGCACAGAAAATCCATTCCATGGAATTGGACTCTGGAATGTATCCTCTTAATCTCCACGCTCAACTCACTCCTGCACAAGCACATCCCAGTTACAGAGATGCCCACGTAACAGATGCTACGGAAAAAAAGAAGTCAGCTGAGAATGTCACCTCAGCCCTTAACACCTAAAGAAGTGAGCTTTGGATGGCTGCAATGGAAAAGGCAAGAAGAAATCATGCCAGGTTAGTTTAGGCAACAGTCTTGCTGGAGCTCAGAGAACAGGCTCTCAGGGTTCAGCAGAGCAAGGCCTGAATGGACCAGCCTTCCCCAGCTCCAGCCAAATCTAGCTGTTCTTTAGGTGCCCAGAAGCAGTGGTTTGAACAAGAATTATTATTTACAGTAAATTATTATTTACTGTAAATTATCAAATTTATATGTGATAAGACCACTGTCTATAAATATGAGCATATATGCATGAATATATTCGTTTCTTGTCAGCCCTCATTTTGTAGCTGAAAAACTGAAGCTCAGAGAGCTCAAGGTTACAGTCAGAGCTGCCTGACCTCAGGGTCCATGCTTTCTCCACTACATCGAATGCCTCTCAAATAAAATTAGTTCTCCTCAAAGGATGATAATGCACTTCACATCTTTTTAAAAAACTTACTAGAAAACTAATAGTTTTCATAACATTGTACACAAAATTGATTTGTCCATTCTTTAAATCTATTAACTTTCTCTGAATACTCACTTATTTTCTAATTCTCTTTGATCTTTGGAATTCTTGAGAGGGAGAAAACCCAGTATTCCTAGAAGGAAACTCAACTTGGACAGGAATTAAATCAGGTAATCCCTCTCCAAATACTGTTCCAGCCCTGGAAGGCACGTCCTCGAGGACAGAGACTTTGCCTTTATTCACTGGCAACTTCTGGTCAATAACTGGTACTCGATAAATGTTAATGGGTTGACTACTAGAATGAAGGACATGATGATTTTTCATTCGCTGAAATGCCCAGTTTATTTGTTTAGATTATAGAACTGCCTAAACTACAAACTCCTAACAGTCTTTTCGTCCCTCCTCGTGATCAACAGGATCCTGACGATCTCTTAACAATCACTGCGAAGTGCTTTTAGAATTAAAATGCCTCCACGTTCAGCTTGCTGTCATGCTGAGAGTACCTTCAGCAGTCATTCTGCCTTGGCTAGCAGTCTACCCTTCCCATGCCTGTACTCTTAATGCTTCGGAATTTTTACAGGGGGTTGTGGGTGCTAAATGTCAGCCAGTCCCCATGAAGGCTCACTCCAAACATCTGCAAAGCTATGTGGGTATGTCTCCGACATGCGCTCTCCCGTAAAGCTGTGTAACTGCTAAATGAGACACCTCCCCTCTACCCAGCTAGCCTCACATAAACTGTCAAATAACACAACTGGGACAGGCCTCTGACAATCTCCAAATATCCTTGGGTTTATCATGCTGTCCCTCATCTCCCATCTAGCAGAGCGTTGGCTCTACCAAGTAATATTTATTACAGTCTTTGTAAAGACTAACACATGTAAATGAATGGAGCCCCTGTGTTCTCACTGCTCACTTTTACCCCCAATCTACTTCGGGTAAAAAATGTGAAAGCTTCTTGTTATTCCTCTTATATCATGATTGAAGAATAAAGTTTGTAAGAAATCAGTTTGTTTTACAACATATACCACAACTTCTATAATGTCCTCACATAAACTGTTAACATTTTTAAAATAAATGAACGATACAAACAGAAGGAAAAAATGAGTATTTTAAGATATATTAAGAGCCTCCACAGACGTGGAGATCAGACTTGTGGTTGCCAAGGGGGGATGGGGGGGAGGGAGAGGGATGAACTGGGAATTTGGGGTTGGTAGATGTAAGCTATTACATTTAGAATGGATAAACAACAAGGTCCTACTGTATAGCACAGGGAACTATATCCAATCTCCTGGGACAAACCATAATGGAAAAGAATATTAAAAAAAGAATGTAGATATATGTAAAACTGAGTCACTTTGCTGTACAGCAGAGGTGGTACAACATTGTAAATCAACTATACTTCAATTTAAAAAAATAAAAAAAATATATTGAGTCTCATATTAAAATATTAAAAGTGAATCTCAAGTCTTTTGCTCCTGAGAAAGAAAAAGTGAAATTAACATAATTAGATACTACTTCTCACCCACTGGATAGGCAAAGTTTGACAAAGCCCTGTGTTAGGGAGAATTACGGAGAAATGGACTCTCGCACAGTGCTGACGGGAATTTAAACTCATCAATATCCAACAAAATTTTTAAAATGCACATCCATCTTGACTCAGCAAATCTACTTCTAGGAATTTAACCTATGGCTATACTCGCACACTTGCAAAATGACTGCAAAAGGGATTCAATACATCATCGTTCATAACTGCAAGAGAACTAAAAATCCAATTTGGGAATAAGTCACTCCATATCCATACAATCAAATTCTATGCAACTGTAAGAGATACGTTTACGTGTATAAAACACTCAAATGTTATGGTATCATTTGGGTAAAAAGGAGGAAGAACACACACACGTGCTGTTCTTCCATACGGTTATCTACACGGAAGGGAACAAGGTAGGTGGGGAACAACGCCGGGAGGAAGATCTGCACTACATACATCTTTAGACCTTTAAAATTCTGAACCATGTGAATATTACCAATTTAAAAAATAAAGTTCCACTCGTGTTATGCAAATTTCCATCTCTTTCCCACCCCCATCTTTCTTTTCATAGTCCCTCCATGCGTGGGTACTGCCTTTGGTAACCTGGCTCTATTCCCACTCTTGCTGCTGGTTTCGCCTTTCTCCTTTAGGGCTCAGGGTCAGCCAGCATGGTCCTTCTTTTCCCACACAGAGCACAGACAGTCTGTTCCTGCCTGCACTTTAGCTGGCGGTGGTCAAAATTTCCACGGTCTGCTGACACTCAGCACTGCTGGGTACCCTGCATGCCATCCCTCCATGTTTGTGTTCTGAGCAGATCAGTCAAAAGCAGTATTTGTGGGATCCTCATTTCCTCTCTCTAGTGGTCAATCAGTTCATTCGATTATTCCCGAGCCTACAGAATTATCTTTTCCTAGGTAAGATTTTTTTTTGATCTGTGAAACTCTGCCTATTGCATCAGAATATATTTTTTTCCACCAAATTACATTAATCCCACTTCTGCACACTCCTAAATGAGAACAGTAATCAGAAAAATCAGCGAACAAGCAAACTTAACAGTTAACACTGTTGTTAGTTTAACCCATGATAAACTTACCAGCTTTGGGCAAAACAGCAACAATGTATGTTATCATAACCAATAACAAGGAAAAAAGTCTTTAATGTAATTTAGCAATGATATCCAGGCCCAGAGCTTTTTGCAAACAGGATGCAATTCAGCTTCATACTGTATCACTATATTCTTGGCATTAAAGATATACTGAAAATGTAATAAAAACTTTAACCAATGTAGGTTCTTATTAGACATTCAAACTTAAAAAGAATTGCAAGGTCAAACGTTGCAAAATAAAGTTTATGTCTGCTACCCACCAGCCCAAAATATAAGTACTATATTTAACCTAGTTATTACACAGAGATTAAAAGTTTCAAACTGCTTACTGTCTAGCTTGCTCCTTACTGGAATAGGTTACATTAACGACTGCAGTTTCCGAGTCAGTGTTCACTAGAGGAAGAAAAAAAATAGGTTAGTTTTCTTTCTTCTTTCTTCCTTTTACAAATTTGAAAGCAATTGAGAAGACATGTACCTTGCTCACAGCTTTCCACCACTCCATACTGGACTAGTAAACTATCCAGCACCTATCAGGAGGGGGAGAGAAAATTACAAACTTTCAATTTCCCACGTTATTAACAAGGGCAGGATTAGGTTTTAAAATCACAAAGTAATTGTGATGGCAATGAGGCCCCCGCCCCCCCAAAAAATAACTGGGGTTTGGACCTACAGAAGTGAGGGAAGGGCCCCATAGGGAGCATATGGTGGGTTTTTCTCTTCTGCCTCTCCCGAGGTCCCTGACTTCGAGCTGATTTAACCAAGAAGTATAGGGGCTCAGCAAAATATTCAAAGCTACAGCTGCTGGTCCCTGAGGCTGGAGGACAAAGAAGCATGTAATTCCCATACACACACCACCAACACATCATCACACTTCCTCCTTGTATAGCAAGTCACAAGACAAGGGCCCACGTTAAGTTTTATCTTTAAGATATTCCTTTTCAAAGAACTTCCTTTCACAGCTGGAACAGATGTATCAGAACAGACTACTCTCAAGGCAGGCTAGCAAAATGAAGAAAGATATTCTGCCTGGAGTCTTGAACTACAGACTAATCTAAGTGGTTTATCAATTCTTGGGACAGTAGAAAGTATAAAAAGAAGTGAGTTTGTGCTGTTAGTCTTCTAAGCCTACACTGAGTTGGAAAAAGTAGAGTTGGAACTATCTTTCCCACAGCTTCATTATTGCACATGCATGTTATTCTAATGAAAGGCTGTTAAAACAGCAACTGAATTTTATTACAGTATAAACTGCAGGTATACATCTCATCCATGTAAACCAAATTCAACTGTCATTCGCTTCCAAGAACTGTAACAGGTTTTTCTTGAAAAGTAAAACAAAATGAACTTCTATTGATTTACAGTGAACCATTTACTCATCAATTTAATTGCAAAATTTGAAGGACAGTCCCTTGAGAATGTTTTCTGGCCCCCAGGACACAGTAAACCATTAAGAAACTCACTAAGTAAGTTTTTATGGTAATTTCCTACTAAACTTTAAGCAAATTCTTCTAAAGCAATGTTTATCTTAAGTGGTACCTTTCAGGCTTTTATTTTGTCTGCTGAGTCCAGATTGAAATCTATAGCAAGGTTTGTCTGGAGATGAACTTTTTATTTATTTATTTTTCCATTTTAAATAAGGTTAACACCTATTTGTGAATGGAATGGTTAGTATTTTCATAGGTAAGTTTTGACACAGGGAATGTCCTGTGGGTGAGGTCTAGAAGCACACTGATCTTTGTCTCAAATTATAGCTACTGCTTAAACCATAAAGCGTAATTTTTTACTTTTAATTCAGAACACTTAACTGACTACATAAAATTTCATTTGTCCGTCTCAGCCATTAGAATGCATGCTCGGCATGAACAGGAAGTTTTTGTTCACTGTACTAGCCCCAGCACCTAAAATATACAGGCAGAAAATGACATTCAAATAGCTCATAAATAAAGTGAAGCATTCTCAGGGGGAAATACTAGTATAGCTTATTAGGAACAGTACTCTTTGTAACAGTGCTCACCTGTTTTAGAGGTAAGTCTGCCGTGCATGTAATGTTGATAAGAGACCTAATTTATAAAGGCCAAAAAATAGGAAACCTTTCACAATGCCATGCAAATAGATAGTACGCAACATGTAGTGCCTTTAAAAAAATTTAAACAGCAATCTACTTATATTTTTAAAACTAAAAAAAATTTTTAATACCAATAAATGTTTTCTGTGTAAATTAAAAAATTCTAACAAGGTGTTCATTCCAACTTAAATAATTAAAGCAGCAGGAAAGGTACATCTACCATTTAAAATTTAGCTTTTAAATGAAAGCCACTCCAATAGTAGAGCTTTACGAAATTTGGCTACCTTGAGGGGCAGGGGTACGGAGGCAGCTAGAGGTGGTGGAGGAGGCGTGTAGGAAGTAGGGGGTAAGTGCCAATTTAATAGATGTTAATTTAAATAAGCATCATTCTTAATTCTTCCTAAAAGCAATTTGTTCACTAAATACGTTAGTCTCCACGTAGCTTACCTTACACTACATTAACTTTTACTACTACAGAGAAAACAGTACAAAAGTTAAATACCCATGATTTATAAACAATGTTGACTAAACCTACAATAATGCTAATGAAACTAATGCCTCCAGAAGGCCCACTGGCAAAGTGATATATGAATTATATATACATTGATATATGTATACACACAAATAGACATATATTTATATGTGAGTATATATATACACACAGACACAATTAATACAAGTAAATTTTTAACTTGAAAAAAAAACAGGAAATGTCCATCAAATTTTTCACTGCATGTATTATACATAGTTTAGTATGTTCAAAACAAAATTGCTTGTAAGAGTTCAACATTCTAAGTAATAATAAATGCTATTGGTTGTCAACTGTCCCATGTGTAAAATCTCTAGAAATTAGAAACTACAGTCCTATACACTAAAAATGGTAATTTTATTGTATGTAAATCAGCATCCCCATTTCCACAGCACCTTAGCTGACCTAATCCTCGAGATGAAAGCAATGTCATTTTATAATCTCTTCACCGATCTTTATTCTCCCACTAGACTAGTGATTATTGACCATAGTGATGTGATTATTTGTCAGGTGTGTCACAAGTAACTTATTCCTCAAAGTTATACTGGCTTCCATACTCCAGATAATTTATAGGTGTATGATCATAGACTCCAATCCTCCTTATTGGACACATGTGTTTTAGAAGATGATGGGACAGTGTTGGTCATTACAGTCCAAGCGCCCACTTCAGTGTGGCCCCTCCACACAGGGCTGCACTTGCTTCTAAACTTCTTAAGGGAAGGGACCATGTCTTAGTGACCTGTGAGCCAAGCACTGAGGAACAATAAAAGGTAAGGGAGGGGTTAAAAAGAAGCCACAGAATAGTTTTGGTCCTAAGAGCAAAGGAAATAAATTCCAGGTTCATTTAAAAGTCCATAGTGGGCTTCCCTGGTGGCGCAGTGGTTCAGAGTCCGCCTGCCGATGCACGGGACACGGGTTCGTGCCCCGGTCCGGGAGGATCCCACATGCCACGGAGCGGCTGGGCCCGTGAGCCATGGCCGCTGAGCCTGCGCGTCCGGAGCCTGTGCTCCGCAACGGGAGAGGCCACAGCAGTGACAGGCCCGCGTACCGCAAAAAAAAAAAACAAAAAAAAAAAACATAAACAAGTAGGAATTTATCACGAATTCATATAAAAAAGACGTAGACGTGGAAAGTCACAAGCATTCTAAAAACCAGTAAAATTGAATTAAAAGCAGGATATTTAACACTCTCTTGCCCCAGCACACCTTTCACTCATGCGCACGCACACACATACACACAGACCAATGACCTCCTGAACACCAAAACCAGACTCAGACTTCGAGGAGGGGTTACAAGAAAGAAGTCATCCTGCCTATTCCTCATTTCAGCAGGAGCATGAGAAAAGCCATCGGAGATGAAGGGAGCTTCCTTCAAATACAGGTCAACACATTATACAGAAACAGGAACCAGTTGTTGCCAGATATGGATAAAATCATCCCGGGAACTTTGTTCTTTTACATCTACCTATAGAAGACCAGCTACATTAATAAACAAAGAACAATTCTATATTGCACGTCCCAATAGCATTTCTAATAAATAATGGTACAAATTTCAAATACAAGGTAGTTTTTAGAAATATCTACCTTAATGTAGATTTTTATACAATGTTACCATTATAACTGGATAACATTCAAACCATTCCCTCTGAAAAGGACTTTCAACTCAAGGAGGTCAACATACACACACCAGATCCCTGACAACCTCACAAGCCATGTTGCACACCATCTTCATCACCGATAAAACCCAGAGGGAGGGAATTCCCTGGCAGTCCAGTGGTTAGGACTCCACACTTTCACTGCCGGGGCCCGGGTTCAATCCCTGGCTGGGGAACAAAAATCCCACAAGCCGCACAGCACGGCCAAAAAAAAGAAAGATAAAAAAACCACCCAGGGAATCTCAGCCTCCAGTTTAACACACAAACCTTCCAGACCTCACAACTTTCTAGTTATCCTCAACTTTCACAAGTTACATCCTCTAACACGGGGAGGAGACTATAATTTAGGATTCCATAAAATCATGTGATCAGAGCGACCAAGAGAGAGAGTAGTCCAAGCTACCATCCACTCACACAGACCTCAAAGTCACAGAGAAAGATGAACACCAGAAGGGACCCTATTCAGGTAATGCTTGAGACCTGACACCTGTGCCCAAGCCCAATATTGAATCCCTTTCTCCTCTGCTACTGCGTTTTACTGTAAGAGGCAACACCATCTACAGTTATGCACACCAGGAACGTTGCATTCAACCTTGTTAACTGCACCTGCATCTCCCTCAAGCTTCTTTCTCTTCTGCCACCACCCTAGACCAAGCCTCCAGCATCTCTCTCTGGACTACGGCAACATGCTCCTGAGTTGTCTCCCATATTCATTTTGTTTCTAATTGTTCTCATAACAGACCAGCATCATCCAGGGTCACAGCCACTGGCTACGTGTGGCTATTACGCACTTTAAATGTGGCTAATCCACAACTGAGATGTGCTTAAGTGTAAAACAAACTGCAGACTTTAAATACTTAGTACAAAAAATATAAAATCTCAATTTTTAAAATATTGATCACACATTAAAATTGTAATATCTTAGATATACTGCATTAAATAAAATATTATCAAAATTAATTTTCACTTGTTTTCTCTCTTGCTTTTTTAACATGGCTTCTAGAAAATTTTAAACTATCCAATAGAAAGCCTGAATTAGCTTTCTATTGGATAGTATTGGGCTAGACGGATTTTTAAAAGCTGAGCTAATCAACTCATACCCTACTGTAAACTCTAAGAACTTCCCTTTGTATTTGGGATAGGATCCAAAGTCCCTAAAGACGACCTCCCTGGTGGTCCAGTGGTTAAGATGCCTGCAGGTTCGATCCCTGGTCGGGGAACTAGGATCCCACATGCCACATGGCGCGGCCGAGAAAAAAAACCAAAAAGCAAAGTCCCTAATGAGTGCCCTGAAGGCCTCCTGTGACCTGCCCATCATCTAACGGCACTCTCTCCTCTCCAACAACACTGACCTTTTTTTAGTAATAAATTATGAGTGATAACATTTGAGTGCTTTCTAGTAGCAGCACTGTCCCAAATGTTTAATCTGTTTTAACTCAGTTAAACCACACAAATCCCGTGAAGTAACGTCCTATTTTATAGATGGGTAAGTTATGACATGGAGAAGTTAAACAGTATTTCAACTTGGATAGATAGTTAAGTGATGGAGAAATGATTTAAACCCCAGCTGTCAGATTCCGGAACTCACACTCTTAACCACTTGGTCAAGTAAGCTACCGCATTTCCCCACACAATTAGAATAAAATACAATGGTACAGACTGAAAGCAATTTAACCCTTACTTTGCTGCAAGATCAAAATCATCCTTCCGTAGGCAAAGAACTTTATCAACTCCCAGGGTCAGTAAACTTCCCCACCCATGTTCCAAGTGCTCAAAAGTTTATTTTTATGTTCCTCAATCAGATGAAGATATTAACCAGCATTACCTTGCTCTATATCTTACTAACAGAAATAGTGGCTTAAAAAAAAACCACTCTAAATAATGCAAAGTTAGGGTCCCTTTTGACTAGGTAATAACTTCCCAACCAGTTACTCCACCAAGTGCTAAAAGAAACCACTGTCAGTTTGGTGGGTCTCTCCACATGTTTTTAGAAGTATGTGTGTCACATGAAAAAATGCTTAGGGACTTCCCTGGTGGCACAGTGGTTAAGAATCTGCCTGCCAATGCAGGGGACATGGGTTTGAGCCCTGGTCCAGGAAGATCCCACATGCCGCAGAGCAACTAAGCCTGTGCGCCACAACTACTGAGCCTGCACTCTAGAGCCCGCACGCCACAACTACTGAGCCCGTGTGCCACAACTACTGAAGCCCGCGCATCTAGAGCCCGTGCTCCGTAACAAGAGAAGCCACCGCCATGAGAAGCCCGCGTGCGGCAACGAAGGGGAGCCCCTGCTCGCCGCAACTAGAGAAAGGCCACGCGCAGCAACAAAGACCCAACGCAGCCGAAAATAAATAAATTAATTTTTTAAAAAAGAAAGAAAAGATGCTTAAAACCATAAGTCATTAAGGAAATGCAAATCAAAATCACAATAAGATACCACCTTCATACCCACTAGTATGGCTATAATTTAAAAAAACAACAATGAAAATAAAACGTCTTGGCAAGGATGTAGAAAAATTAGAACTTTCATACATTGCTGGGAGGAATGTAAAACAGTGCAGCCTCTATGGACAACAGTATGGCAGTTCCTCAAAAAATAATAATAAAAAATAGAATTACCATATGATCCAACAATTCCACTTCTGGTACCTACCCAGAAGAACTGCAAGCAGGGACTCAGAGATATTTGTACACCTATGTTCATAGCAACATTATTCACAATCACCAAAAGGTAGAAGCAATCCAAGTGGATAAATAAAATGTGGCAGGGGTTACCACTTCCAACAGCTAAAATTACTAGAGGAAAGGGGGAAGACACGAGTTCAAAAGCCTGAGGATGATTCCAACATAATTCTGGGTAAAGGCACTAATTAAGAAGTGACTTATCTATCTTTTTCAACCCAAGGCAAAAAGAGCACGCCGGAATAAAAAGTTGCCCATGTCTTCTCTTCCCCTCAATCTCTGCCTCCATCCTCATTAAGATAAGTATCAGAAGACCAATTTCCCAGTAATTTCCTTAAGCTTCTAAGTGCTTGCTTGCACAAACGCCCTCTAGGCCCTAGGAAGGACCCTGGCAATAGATCATACAGTTAATTTTTCTTCAACTTGCAAAAGGAATATATATGGTGATTAAAATAAACACAACAGACCACTGTCTATTTCCACCTGGAATGCACCTCTGTCACATATCCCCTCATGGAGTGTGCTGGAACAGAAGCAAGCACTTGGGGGATCCAGTTAGAGGGAGCTGGTTGGACAGACACTGAGTTTGAGACTAACAGGACAGCCTAAGGTTCACCATCATACAGCTTATGGTTAACTTTAAATTGCTAGCTTCCAGAAAAACTCCTACCACCCTATGCCACCTCACCAGACATCTGACCCAAAGTGTGCAGGGCTAGAGGGTGTGGATCACGTGGTTCACAAACGCACCTACAGCCCCCCTCTTAGACCTATGTAGTAAGTGGAGGAGAAACCAGGTTTGGGGTATATGAAACGAGAAACTAGCCAGTGGAAAAATTTTCCAAGCATCAAGAATGTAAAACTGTAAGCAGAGAATCAGGTTCCCATTTTGTCTGTTCGAAATGGAAGGCCTCTCCTGTAGGAATACAGTACATGGTGCATTTTATGTTTAAAAAAAAGAAAAAAAAATTTTTTTTCTTATTTCGTGGGGATGAGTAAAATAAAACTTTTCAGAATTCCTGTGTGGGGGGAGGGAAGAAGTGACTTATCTAAATGAGGTGAAAAATATCCCAAACTGTAGTGGCCTCCAAAAGTGATAGCAGACCATCCCACTGCCCCCATTAAAGCTTATTTAAAAATAAAAGACAACAGCGTCTGGAGAAGAAAAATAAAGAAAGGGGTTGGTTCCAAAGTAAATACTGATAAAAATATTTGCCCATAAGAACTAGTCCTTCAGATGTGCAGCAGTTATTCTACTGGGCTCCATGGGGCCTTATAATAACATATCTGGAAGTGATGAATGGGTAAATGATACGTGGTACACTCATACACTGGAATATTATCAAGCCATAAAAAGAAATGAAGTACATACTACAACATAGATGCACCTTGAGAATATTATGCTAAGTGAAAGCGGCCACGTATTGTATAATTTCATTTACATGAAATATCCACAGTAGGTGAATCCGTAGAGACAGGAAGATTAATGGTTGCCAGCGGCTGGGAAGAGGGTGGAAGGGAGGAAGGGCAGTGACAGTTAATGCTGTGAGTTTACTCTTTGGGATAATAAAAGTGTTCCAGAATTAGTGGTGATTCCTAACCTTGTGAATACACTAAAAAACACTGAATTGTATGCTTCAAAGAGGTGAATTTTATGGTATGTCAATTATAGCTCAAACTTCCAATAAAGAAGAAAATGTTTAAGACATGACAGGATATAAACTTAGACATGAGCCAACCTTGTAGGAAAGCGCCTATCATACTAGACTGAACTGAGAGTCTAACATTACAGTGTAACCGTTGGGAGAAAGGTTTTTTCTTCTTTCCTTGTGACTTTCTAAATTTTCTACAATGACCATGTAATTTTGCAATCAGGGAAAAAAAAATGAGATCATTAAATTGGATTATATTGGCCTTTACACTGTTTTCCAAAAAGGTAATGCCAAGAAATGAGTGTCGGGAATTCCCTGGTGGTCCAGCGGCTGGGACTCCACGCTTCCACTGCAGGGGGCACGGGTTTGATCCTTGGTTGAGGAACTAAGATCCCGCACGCTGTGCAGTACGGCCAAAAAAAAATAAAATAAATGAGTGTTCTCCTCTCCTATTCTTAAGGCTCTCACTGGACACTGCTGGAGTAACAATTAAACCAAAAATTGGTTAATTCCTTAATAACCATCTTTAAAATGGAACATATTTTTGGTTCAATTGAACAAATGGCAAAGCCAAACACATTAATTATTTGGGGGCTGGGCAGAGGAAGGAGAGATTCTAACCACACCAACCCACGCAGCAGCCCTGAACCAGTAGTGCTAAGACAAGGTCAGGGTGCTAGAAGAGAATGGCCTGGGGACAAAAGTCAAGTGGAATCCCTTCCCTCCACTGCTACGTGTTTCCTGTGACAGACATGCATGTCATAAGTTTAGTTGCTTTTGAACAGTGGTGTGGACAAGTCATCAGAGCGTTGTCAAAGTAGTGACAAAAGCAGCCCATACAAATGTCCTCGACATTTCTCCATTCTGAAATGCACTGGTCAGGTGGGGCAGGGGGATCCACCAGGGTGTCCTCACACCCATTGCTCTCAGTCTCTGGTAGTGTGTGTTCAAAATCAAGGCTTTACTTGGAGCCCAGCCATGTATTTGCTATATTTAAAAACTGCTAATTAAGCTCTTGAGTATTGCTTTTGGCACCAAATTCTACTGCACAAGCTTTTCATCCAGATCCCATGCCTCAGACTGTAACATGATCCTGCTTCATGCTGTTCAGAAAAGATCTGAGCACCAACTTGGAATAGCACCTATTACTGATAAATTGGGACTGGAAGTAGACATGCTCAAGTAATTGTAAAGGTTTTAATAAGTAGCAAAGGTCCATCAATAAACAAGAAGTTATACTTAGAGGAAGACAATTTAGCTAACTGCAAACTTTTCAGGAAATCAAGTCTATAAAATAGCAAGCTCACCTCTTAGAGGCTCTATTTAGTCACCAACCAAGTTTACCTCGGGTTTTTAAAAGATCTTGGGGTCCCGGGGTGGGGGGCGGGGAGGGGATCCTCAATTTTCTGATCTTCAAACTACTCCTCCTTGCTTCCTTCTTCTACTGCAGAGATTCCCAGAGTCCTGTCTACAATTCACCACTCCCAGCACATACTTGGTTTGGAAACTGTATGCTCTGCGGCTTCTAGGTCGCTTCAAAACATACCTCCACGTACTTGCTGTCCTCATGGCAACTCCGCATCTTTGTTATCGCTCAATGAATCGAAATCTTATATGGGTGTATTTCAGAAGCAAAACCATGGTCAGCTCTCCACATCCTAGTAGCAGGGGATGCTAAAAATTTGAGCACCAATTTCTAAGATGGGTTGGAAGATTCATAACCTGGTGATTTGCTCAAATACAGAAAAGCTATTTCAAAATTCATACTCAGCCACGAATACAACAAACATAGCCACTACACTATGAGATTTTTAAATTTAAAACCCTTGAACTTCCCCATGTCTCTTAGGGGAAAAAAAATCCAGGCAATTTAATATGGTTCCAAACATTATCACGGGGCTTCCTTGGTGGCACAGTGGTTAAGAATCCGCCTGCCAATGCAGAGGACATGGGTCCTCTGCATGGGTCCCACGCGCCACAACTGCTAAGCCTGCGCACCACAACTACTGAAGCCCACGTGCCACAACTATAGAGGCCCGCATGCCTGGAGCCCGTACTCCGCAATGGGAGAGGCCACCCCAGTAGGAGGCCCGCACACTGCAGCGGAGAGTAGCCCCTGCTCGCCGCAACTGGAGAAAGCCCACGTGCAGCAACGGAGACACAACACAGCCAAAAATAATAAATAAATAAAATAAATTTATTTAAAAAAAAAATTATCATGTATTGCTCTCCAACCTCATCTCTCATCTAATCCCAACTAATTCCTTAATAACCATCTTTAAAATGGCATTTTGGTTCTTGTTATCCTCTAGAATGCAATCCCTGATCACTCCCAGTCTTGGTCAACCCCCTGTACCGGGTTGAAGAGTGTCCTTTAAAAATTCACATCCACCAGTACCTGTGAATGGGCTCTAATGCAATGACTGGCATCCTTTTAGTAAGAGGAAAAACTGGACATACAGACACACAAGGGGAGCACCACATGACCACCTAGGTAGAGAATGGAATGATGCAACTACAAGCCAGGGAATACCCATGATTGCTGGCAACCACCAGGCGCTAGGAGAGAGGCTCGCCAGCACCTTGATTTCAGACTGCTATCCTCCAGAATTGTGAGAGATCACATTTCTGTTGTTTTAATCCTCCCAGTTTGTGGGAATTCAATACGGCAGCTTCATGAAACAAATACACTCCCCATCCTCAACAGTAAACACCTTGTACTTAACTCTGGGTCTTGTCTTTACTATAATAGGCTGATTATGTGTCCACGTTGGAATTAGACTCTAATAGTGCTCTATCTTGACGAGGACTTAGCACACAATTACAGACTTTGGAAATCCAACACGGCAACAGAGAACCCAAGTCACTGGCAGCTCTATGTACACACAGTAACTAACCTTCAAATATTCTTTCAATTCTTCACATAACATTAGCACATTTAATCATCCAGACAACCGTCAAAAGCAGATAATAACCCTGTTTTCAAGATGCAAAAACTGAGATTCTACGAGGAGAGGCCACATGCCCAGTCAGAGAGCAAGGACATGTGGAGTCAGGATTTAGAACCCCCCCCCGCAACTCTAAAGCCAGTGCTCATTACATCACACCATCCATTTCTCAGAAGGCCACCATCTCAAATGGAAAATGCTTCTTCAAAAGCTCTTCACAGTAACATAAAGGGAAGAAAATTGATAAATGTAGAAACTGGCGGACAGGCACAGGGGGATTCATTATATACTCTCTACTTGTATATGCTAATATATAAGCAGAGAAAATATCAAAGTTCTTCATACTCATTGAAGTGATGCCTGAGTTTTTAAGTCCAATTCAAAGTATCAGTACTTCGCAACAATTTTAACAATCCTTGGGCAAAGGTATAATATTTGTACCATTCATTAAAACTTCAGTATGTAATAGACACTACCCAAGTCATTATCTCTGAATACACCAAGGACAGATTCACAGAAGAGCTGCTTCTCTGAATTTCGGAGAACAGGGAAGACTTTCTGAGTAAAATAAAACTATATCTCACCAGATTTATTTTTTCCAAGATTAAGTTTCCCAGTATTTCAACTATGCTCTAAGAAAAATGTTCTCTCATTTTTTTTATACTCTACAGACCAAAAAAAAAATTTAGTTTTTCGAGCAGTTTTTCTAAAATTAAAAAAAAAAATCATGCACTGTATCTGTCAGAATTTAAATCATGACCAAAAGTTTAGCTTAAATTCAAATTCACTCATATCACAACCAGTGCATCATCTGTCATCTCAGTAATTATCCTCCTACCACGTTCTATACAATTGTTCTATTATAACCTCTACTGTGAAATGAAAAGGCCCTACTCATTAGTGATACCTCAGATAAATATAAGGATCAAGGGAGCTCCCTAGTGGCACAGTGGTTAAGAATCCACCTGCCAATGCAGGCAGGGGACATGGGTTCAAGCCCTGCTCCGGGAAGATCCCACATGCCACGGAGCAACTAAGCCTGTGCACCACAACTGCTGAGCCTGCGCTCTAGAGCCCGTGAGCCACAACTACTGAAGCCCGCGTGCCTACAGCCCGTGCTCCACAACAAGAGAAGCCACCGCAATGAGAAACCCGTGCACCACAACAAAGAGTAGCCCCCGCTCGCCACAACCAGACGGAGCCTGCGTGCAGCAACCAAGACCCAATGCAACCAAAAATAAAGATAAAAATACCAGAACCCTGTAATAAATTCACTAATTTTCCTTAAGCAAAGCTATGTGCAAAAACACTCTAAGTGCACTGATCATTTTGATAAATAAATCTTTAATAATTATTACATACATACAATGAATACTGATAGAAGTTGGAAGAAAAACTAGGACAGGTGACCTGATGGATTTACATGTTTACATGCAGGCTACCACGCAAATCATTTATCTGATAAGGAACTTGTATCTAGAATATGTAACGAACTCAAAACTCAATAATAGAGACAAATAACACAATTGAAAAATTGGCACAGGATCTGAATAGACATTTCTCCAAAGAAGATACACAAATGGCCAAAAAGCACAGGCAAAGACGCTTGACATCCATCATTAGTCATCAGGGAAATGCAAACCAAAACCACAATGAAATATCACTTTACACCCACTAGTATGGCTATAATCAAGAAGTTAGTTAATAACAAGTGTCGACAAAAGGTGTGGCGAAACCAGAAGTCTCACATGCTACTGGTAAGAAGTGTAAAACGGTACAGCCACTCTGGAAAAATGTTTGGCAGTTCCTCAAAACCTTACACAGAGTTACCATCGGTCTCACCAATTCCACTACCAGGTATATACCCAAGAGAAATGAAAACATATGTTCACACATCAAAAACTGTACATAAATGTTCACAGCAGTAACACTCACAATAGCCAAAAAAGTACAATCATCCCAAATATCCACCAACAGATGAATGAATAAACAAAATGTGGTACATCCATACAATGGAATATTAGTCAGCAGTAAAAAGAAATGAAGTATTGATGCGTACTACAACCTGAAGGAGCCTTGAAAACATTTTGCTAACTAAAAGAAACCAGACACAAAGACTACAACGATTACATTTTATAAACTGTCCAGAACAGGCAGATCTACAGAGACAGAAAGTTTAGACATTACTTAGGGCTAAGAGGGATGGGAAGACAGGGGGTGACAGCTAAAGCATACAGGATTTCTTTTGGGGTGATGAAAATATTCTAAAATTAAGTGTGGTGATAGTTGTACATATCTGAATATACCAAAAAACATTGACTTGTATACTTCAAACAGATAAATTGTTTGATACGTGGACGATAGTTCAACAAAACTGTAGAACAGTGGGGGGAGGTATTTATAAGAATAAGAAACTGGAAACAATCTATACAAACAGCCTAAGATAAATAAGTCTTTAACAATTATACAGACATTAAAAAAGAATGGCAATGAATGATTCTCTACAGCATACCTAGTAGGTACCAACAACTAGCTTGCAAAACAGCACCGATTATGTCAGGCTGTTTTTGTGTAAACCACACATGTATAGCCAAAAACTAAAGGATGTTCAGAAAGTTCTGAAATAAATCCCCTAGCCAATAGAAATTTTGACTTTTTGTTTGGCTTTTTATATAAGCAGCGTGTATTTTCTTTACAAAAATAAGAAAAACTTTTAGTTCATGGTGTCATTTATATGCCAACTTCCTTGCTTTATTACCAAAGATGACAGGTGTATTTTCCAGTTTGGCTCCAGGACCCAGGAGCCAACTTGAAAGAGCTCCCACTGGCTAAACATGGAACAATTTGACCAGAGTAAAGCTAACAAAAAATGGACTGAAACAGAAAGTGTTATAAACTCAAAGTATTTAAAGAAAAGTATCACTTACCACTGGAGAGCTAACAGCTGATAAATACTGATAGCTATAATCGAATATTTATCTTGCCATTTTTGTAAGAATTGAACCACATAGTACATCTGAAGAAGTTTCTCTTTATAAAAGTGGCTCAATTAATAAATAAAATAATAGAATCAGAAAATCACCATTTTGCCTCCTTTCATGAAATAATGAATTTCTCCAAATCTATGGCTACTATATCACAGAAAGAGGAAACCAAACATGTGCTTCCTGACAGAAGTCTGTACCACCACGTATGAAGTATTCTTCCTTAAAGAGAAAGGAGGAGGAGAGGGAGGAAAAAAGGGAATCTGAATGTGATCAAGCCTTTTGTGGTTCTCAACCTTGAGAGCACAGCAAAATCACCTGAGAAGCCTAAAATACTGGTGCCTGGGCCCTAATACCCTGGAGATCTGATTTAGTTAGTCTGGAATATAGCCTGAACATTACCATGTTATAAAAATCCCCAACTGAGGGCTTCCCTGGTGGCGCAGTGGTTGAGAGTTCGCCTGCCGATGCAGGGGACGTGGGTTCGTGCCCCGGTCCGGGAGGATCCTGCATGCCGAGGAGCGCCTAGGCCCGTGAGCCATGGCCGCTGAGCCTGCGCGTCCGGAGCCTGTGCTCCGCAACGGCAGAGGCCACAACAGTGAGAGGCCCGCGTACCGCAAAAAAAAAAAAAAAAAAAAAAATCCCCGATTGATTCTAACATGCAGCCAAGATTAAGATCACTGCTCTAGATCTAATTACCAATTCACAGGATTTAGAGGACTGAGAAACAAAAGTACAAAACAAGGATGAAATCAGCTAATGTAAACAAGACAGGACCAAAACATCCAGTTTTTTCAACAAACTGCAAGCAAACAGGAAAGAAAAAGGAGTGGGTATGCAAAGATTAAAGAGGCTTAAGGGGAAAAATCAACCAACTGCAAAGTATGGAACTAATTTGATGCAAACAAATTATTTTTTAAATATGTGGGGCAACTAAAATATGTGAACACACTTCACATTTTATAATAACAATTTGTGTGATGATATTGGTTTTATTTTCTTAAGTCCTTATCTTTTAGAAATACACACTGAAATAATTATCAGTAAAATTAATTATTAAGATTTATTCAAATTACCTGACGGGGGGAGGAACTGAGATTGGCCATAAACTGATAATTGTTGAAGTTAGGGGATGGGTCCACAGGGTAGTTTATTATACTATTCTCTTTACATTTGTATATGCTTTCAACTATCCACTTTAGAAAGCTTTAAAAATATGCAACATGTTTGAAGTTAAAAGATCTAATAGGCTAAAGAATGAGCATGCAGTTCATACAAATCAATACAATAATAAGAATTACTACCAACAGTCTTTGAAAGACACTTTAGAAAACAAGAAGACAAACTAGAGATTGGAAGCAAAGCAAATATCTGATAAAAAACTTTTATCAGAATATATATCAGAAATCTCAAAACTCAATGATAAAACAAATTTTTAAATGTTCAAAAGATTTAGGAAAACACCACAATCACAACTAACTGTTGAACAGTTATCAACAGGAAGACACTGGAACTCACCAAAAAAGATACCCCACATCCAAAGACAAAGGAGAAGCCACAATGAGACAGTAGGAGGGGTGCAATCACAATAAAATCAAATCCCATAACTGCTGGGTGGGTGACTCACAGACTGGAGAACACTTATACCACAGAAGTCCACCCACTGGAGTGAAGGTTCTGAGGCTCACGTCAGGCTTCCCAACCTGGGGGTCTGGCAACAGGATGAGGAATTCCTAGAGAATCAGACTTTGAAGCCTAGTGGGATTTGATTGCAGGACTTCGACAGGACTGCAGGAAACACAGACTCCACTCTTGGAGGGCACACACAAAGTAGTGTGCACACTGGGACCCAGGGGAAGAAGTATTGACCCCATACAGACTGAACCAGACCTACCTGCTAGTGTTGGAGGGTCTCCTGCAGAGGCAGGGGGTGGCTCTGTCTCACCGTGAGAACAAGGACACTGGCAGCAGAAGTTCTGGGAAGTACTCCTTGGCGTGAGTCCTCCCAGAGTCCGCCATTAGCCCCACCAAAGAGCCCAGGTAAGCTCCAGTGTTGGGTCCCCTCAGGCCAAACAACCAACAAGGAGGGAACCCAGCCCCACCCATCAGGAGACAAGTAGATTAAAGTTGTACTAAGCTCTGCCCACCACAGCAACAGCCAGCTCTACCCACCACCAGTCCCTCCCATCAGGAAACTTGCACAAGCCTCTTAAATAGCCTCATCCACCAGAGGGCAGACAGCAGAAGCAAGAAGAACTACAATCCTGCAGCCTGTGGGGAAAAAAAACACACTCACAGAAACACAGACAAGATGAAAAGGCAGAGGGCTATGTACCAGATGAAGGAACAAGATAAAACCGCAGAAAAACAACTAAATGAAGTGGAGATAGGCAACCTTCCAGAAAAAGAATTCAGAATAATGATAGTGAAGATGATACAGGACCCTGGAAAAAGAATGGAGGCAAAGTTGGAGAAGATGCAAGAAATGTTTAACAAAGACCTAGAAGAATTAAAGAACAAACAAACAGAGATGAACAATACAATAACTGAAATGAAAAACACAGTAGAAGGAATCAATAGCAGAATAACTGAGGTACAAGAACAGGTAAGTGACCTGGAAGACAGAATGATGGAATTCACTGCTGCGGAACAGAATAAAGAAAAAAGAATGAAAAGAAATGAAGACAGCCTAAGAGACCTCTGGGACAACATTAAGTGCAACAACATTCACATCATAGGGGTGCCAGAAGGAGAAGAGAGACAGAAAGGACCCGAGAAAATATTTGAAGAGATTATAGTCGAAAACTTTCGTAACGTGGGAAAGGAAATAGCCACCCAAGTCCAGGAAGCGCAGAGAGTCCCATACAGGATAAACCCAAAGAGAAACTCGCCGAGACACACAGTAATCAAATTGGCAAAAATTAAAGACAAAGAAAAATTACTGAAAGCAGCAAGGGAAAAACAACAAATAACATACAAGGGAACACCCATAAGGTTAACAGCTGATTTCTCAGCAGAAACTCTACAAGCCAGAGAGGAGTGGCATGACATACTTAAAGTGATGAAACAGAAGAACCTACAACCAAGATTACTCTACCCAGGAAGGATCTCATTCAGATTCAATGGAGAAATCAAAAGCTTTACAGACAAGCAAAAGCTAAGAGAATTCAGCACCACCAAACCAGCTCTACAACAAATGCTAATGAAACTTCTCTAAGTGGGAAACACAAGAGAAGAAAAGGACCTACAAAAACAAACCCAAAACAATTAAGAAGATGGTCATAGGAACAAACATATCGATGATTACCTTAAACGTGAATGGATTAAATGCTCCAACCAAAAGACACAGGCTTGCTGAATGTACAAAAACAAGACCCATATATATGCTGTCTACAAGAGACCCACTTCAGACCTAGGGACACATGCAGACTGAAAGTGAGGGGATGGAAAAAGATATTGGAAATCAAAAGAAAGCTGGAATAGCAATACTCATATCAGATAAAATAGACTTTAAAATAAAGAATGTTACAAGAGACAAGGAAGGACATTGCATAATGATCAAGGGATCAATCCAAGAAGAAGATATAACAATTATAAATATATATGCACCCAACATAGGAACACCTCAATACATAAGGCAACTGCTAACAGCTATAAAGGAGGAAATCGACAGTAACACAATAACAGTGGGGGACTTTAACACCTCACTTACACCAATGGATAGATCATCCAAACAGAAAATTAATAAGGAAACACAAGCTATAAATGACACAACAGACCACATAGATTTAGTTGATATTTATAGGACATTCCACCCAAAAACAGCAGACTACACTTTCTTCTCAAGCACGCACAGAACATTCTCCAGGACAGATCACATCTTGAGTCACAAATCAAGCCTCAGTAAATTTAAGAAAACTGATATCATATCAAGCATCTTTTCTGACCACAACGCTACGAGATTAGAAATCAATTACAGGGAAAAAAACCTTAAAAACACAAACACATTGTAGGCTAAACAATACGTTACTAAATAACCAAGAGATCACTGAAGAAATCAAAGAGGAAATCAAAAAATACCTAGAGACAAATGACAATGAAAACACGATGATCCAAAACCTATGGGAGGTGGCAAAAGCAGTTCTAAGAGTGAAGTTTATAGCAATACAATCCTACCTCAAGAAACAAGAGGGGGCTTCCCTGGTGGCGCAGCGGTTGAGAGTCCGCCTGCCGATGTGGGGGACACGGGTTCATGCCCCAGTCCAGGAGGATCCCACATGCCGCGGAGCGGCTGGGCCCGTGAACCAGGGCCGCTGAGCCTGCGCGTCCGGAGCCTGTGCTCCGTGGCGGGAGAGGCCCACATACCCCCCCCCCAAAAAAAAAAAAATCAAGAAAAATCTCAAATAAACAACTTAACCTTACACCTAAAGGAACCAGAGAAAGAAGAAACAAAACCCAAAGTTAGCAGAACGAAAGGAATCATAAAGATCAGAGCAGAAAGAAATGAAATAGAAACAAAGAAAACAAGAGCAAAGATCAATAAAACTAAAAGCTGGTTCTTTGAGAAGGTAAACAAAATTGATAAACCATTAGCCAGACTCATCAAGAAAAAGAGGGAGAGGGCTCAAATCAGTAAAATTAGAAATGAAAAAGGAAAAGTTACAACAGACACCACAGAAATACAAACCATCCTGAGAGACTACTACAAGCAACTCTATGCCAATAAATTGGACAACCTGGAAGAAATGGACAAATTCTTAGAAAGGTATAACCTTCCAATAGTGAACCAGGAAGAAATAGAAAATATGAACAGACCAATCACAAGTAAGGAAATTGAAACTGTGATTAAAAATCTTCCAACAAACAAAAGTCCAGGGCCACATGGCTTCACAGGTGAATTCTATCAAACATTTAGAGAAGACCTAACACCCATCCTTCTCAAACTCTTCCAAAAAATTGCAAAGGAACACTCCCAAACTCATTCTATGAGGCCACCATCACCCTGATACCAAAACCAGACAAAGATACTACAAAAAAGGAAAATTACAGACCAATATCACTGATGAATATAGATGCAAAAATCCTCAACAAAATACTAGCAAACAGAATCCAACAACACATTAAAAGGATCATACACTAAGATCAAGTGGGATTTACCCCAGGGATGCAAGGATTCTTCAATATATGCAAATCAACCATTCTTCCATATATGCAAATCAACCAATGTAATACAACATATTAACAAACTGAAGAATAAAAACGATATGATCATCTCAACAGATACAGAAAAAGCTTTTGACAAAATTCAACACCGATTTATGATAAAAAATCTCCAGAAAAGTGGGCATAGAGGGAACCTACCTCAACATAATAAAAGCCATATATGACAAACCCACAGCCAATATCATTCTCAATGGTGAAAAACTAAAAGCATTTCCTTTAAGATCAGGAACGAGACAAGGATGTCCACTCTCACCACTATTATTCAACATAGTTTTGGAAGTCCTAGCCTGGCAATCAGAGAAGAAAAAGACATAAAAGGAATACAACTGGAAAAGAAGAAGTAAAACTGTCACTGTTTGCAGATGACATGATACTATACATAGAGAATCCTAAAGATGCCACAAGAAAACTACTAGAGCTAATCAATGAATTTGGTAAAGTTGTAGGATACAAAATTAATGCACAGAAATCTCTTGTGTACCTATACACTAATGATGAAAAATCTGAAAGAGAAATTAAGGAAACACTCCCATTTACCATTGCAACAAAACGAATAAAATACCTAGGAATATACCTAACTAGGGAGACAAAAGACTTGTATGCAGAAAACTATAAGACACTGATGAAAGAAATTAAAGATGATACCAACCGACGGAGAGATATTCCATGTTCTTGGACTGAAGAATCAATATTGTGAAAATGACTATACTACCCAAAGCAATCTACAGATTCAATGAAATCACTATCAAATTACCAATGGCATTTTTTACGGAACTAGAAGAAGAAATCTTAAAATTTGTATGGAGACACAAAAGACCCCGAATAGCCAAAGAAGCCTTGAGGGAAAAAAACGGAGCTGGAGGAATCAGACTCCCTGATTTCAGACTACACTACAAAGCTACAGTAATCAAGACAATATGGTACTGGCACAAAAACAGAAATTTATAACAATGGAACAAGATAGAAGGCCCAGAGATAAACCCACACACATATGGTCAACTAATCTATGACAAACGAGGCAAGGATATACAATGCAGAAAAGACAGTCTCTTCAATAAGTGGTGCTGGGAAAACTAGACAGCTACGTGTAAAAGAATGAAATTAGAACACTCCCTAACACCATACACAAAAATAAACTCAAAATGGATTAGAGACCTAAATGTAAGACCAGACACTATAGAACTCTTAGAGGAAAACATAGGAAGAACACTCTGACATAAATCGCAGCAAGATCTTTCTTGATCCACCTCCCAGAGTAATGGAAATAAAAACAAAAATAAACAAATGGGACCTAATGAAACTTAAAAGCTTTTGCACAGCAAAGGAAACCATAAACAAGACGAAAAGACAACCCTCAGAATGGGAGAAAATATTTGCAAACGAATCAACGGAGAAAGGATTAATCTCCAAAATATATAAACAGCTCATGCAGCTCAATATTAAAAATACAAACAACCCAATCCAAAAATGGGCAGAAGACCTAAATAGACATTTCTCCAAAGAAGACATACAGATGGCCAAGAAGCACATGAAAAGCTGCTCAACATCACTAATTATTAGAGAAATGCAAATCAAAACTACAATGAGGTATCACCTCACACCAGTTAGAATGGGCATCAGAAAATCTACAAACAACAAATGTTGGAGAGGGTGGGGAGAAAAGTGAACCCTCTTGCACTGTTGGTGGGAATGTAAATTGATACCGCCACTATGGAGAACAGTATGGAGATTCCTTAAAAAACTAAAAATAGAATTACCATATGACCCAGCAATCCCACTACTGGGCATGTACCCAGAGAAAACCATAATTCAAAAAGACACATGCACCCCAATGTTCACTGCAGCACTATTTACAATAGCCAGGTCGTGGAAGCAACCTAACTGCCCATCGACAGACGAATGGATAAAGATGTGGTACATATATACAATGGAATATTACTCAGCCATAAAAAGGAACGAAATTGGGTCATTTGTAGAGACGTGGATGGATCTAGAGACTGTCATACAGAGTGAAGGAAGTCAGAAAGAGAAAAACAAATATCATATATTAATGCATATATGTGGAACCTAGAAAAATGGTACAGATGAACTGGTTTGCAGGGCAGAAATTGAGACACAGATGTAGAGAACAAACGTACGGACACCAGCTGGGGAAAGCCAGGGGGAGTGGTGGGGTGGTGGTGGGATGAACTGGGAGACTGGAATTGACATGTATACACTGATGTGTATAAAATTGATGACTAATAAGAACCTGCTGTATAAAATAAAATACAAAAATTCAAAAAAAGATTTAAATAAGGCATTTCACAAAAAAGGATCTATGATTAGCAAATACACACATGAAAAAAATGTTCAATTAGCAAAATGCATATCAAAACTATAATGATGTACCCCTTCACACACTCTAGGATGGCTAAAATAAAAAGACAGAAAATAACTGTTGGCAAGGATATGGAGAAATTGTAACCCACCTTCATTGCTAGGGGCAATGTAAAATGGCCCAGTGACTTTGGAAAACAGTTTAGCAGTTCCTTAAAATATTAAATACAGTGTTGCCATATTACTCAGCAACTCCATCAATAATTATTCTACTAGGTCTATATCAAGAGAACTGAGACTATATGCTTACACAAAAACTTGTTCAATAGCAGCATTATTTGTATATTCAAGAAGTGGAAACCATCCAAATGTCCATCAATTGATGAATCGATAAACAAAATGCGATACAGCAACACAATGGAATATTTAGCAATTAAAAGGAATCAAGTATCAGTAATATTTAGCTCAACACAGATAGTTACATATAGATATATTTATAGACATGTATATACACAGGTTAGCATATACACACGTATTTCCTTACTGTGACAGCTGAAAGAACATGGAAGCAATAAGCATCCCAGTAGCAATGGTCATACCTACTGCCCAGATCTTGGTTTCTAATACCATTCTCAAATAAAAGGAGCCAAGCCTCCTTAGAGAAATGGTTGATTCTACGACTGTAGCAAGAATTGTGGAATATCTTCTAGTGCCAAAAAGTAAGGAAGTGCTTAAAAACAAAACAAACAAACAAACAACCTACCACACACACACACCATGGTGAGTGAAGGTACCATAGGGACACAGGAGCCAACTGAAAGTTCCCAACAACCAAAGCTGGAACAATAAAGCAAAATATTGGATTATAATCCAAGGTACAAAATAAATATCCATGAGTACAAATGATTGAATAAATGAATGGGGGAGAGCAGATAAATGTCCATGGAGAAGAATTCCAAATAATTGATGTAAGAGACTCCACTCTCAAGGAAGCAGACCATAATTTCCTGCTCCCCCAGTGTGGGCTATGCACACTGACTTCTTTCCAAGGACTGCAGTATGAAAAGCAGTTTGGGGTGGGGCATAGCTTTACAGTGGAGCAATCTAACATACACTATTTCATCAAGGTCAACATCAACAGTGATGTCATGTTGATGGTATGCACTCTTTCGATATGATGTTATAGGAATGGCATCTTATCTCTCTGGTCTTCCTCCTCAAACCCATAAATCCAGTCTAATCACAAGAAAGACTTCAGACATGTCCCAACTAAGGGACATTCTACAAAATACATGATCAATACTTCTCGAAACTGTCAAGGTCATCAAAATCAAGAGCCTCAGAAACTAAAACTTAAAGTAAGGAGGAACTAAAGAGGCATGATAACTAAATGTAATGCTGTATCCTGGAGGGGATCCAGGAACAGATAAAGGACGTTGGCTAAGAACGAAGGAAATCTAAAAAGTATGAGCTTTAGTTTATTATCAACTAGAACCCGACAATGCTGGTTCATTATCAACTAGGACCCAACAATGTTGGTTCATTTTCTGTGATAAATGCACCATACGAATGAAAGATGTTAATAACAGAGGAGGAGACTGGCTGTGGGGTATATGGGAACTCTGTACTATCTTTTCAATTTTTTTTTTTTTATAAATCTACAACTAATCTAAAACAGTTTATTAAAGAAAAGAAGAAAAAAGAAACGAAGCACTAATACACACTGCAACATGGAAGAACCTTGGAAACACACTAAGTGAAAGAAGCTAGTCAAAAAAGTCGCTTATTGTATGATTCTATTTATATGAAATGTCTAGAATAAGCAAATCTATAAAGACACAAAATAGATTAGTGGTTGTCAGGGGCTAGTGTGAAGGGAAAGTGAGGAGTGTTAACTGGTTGCTTTTTGGAGTAATGAAAATATTCTAGGGGTGGGATAGGGAGGGTGGGAGGGAGATGAAAGAGGGAGGAGATATGGGGATATATGTATAGCTGATTCACTCTGTTATAAAGCAGAAACTAACACACCATTGTAAAGCAATTATACTCCAATAAAGATGTTAAAAATATATATATATTCTAAAATTACACAGTGGTGATGTCCCAAAACTCAGTGAATATACTAAAAACCACTGAACTGCACACGTTAGGACTGGACTTCTCAAACCCTGCTGGTGGCAACATATAATAATACAACACTTTGGACAACAGTTTGGCAGTTTCTTAAAATGTTAAACATGTACTTACCTTATGACCCAGTTATTTCACCCCTAGAATTCCCCCAAGAGAAATCAAAGTGTTGGGAGGAAAAAGTTTTTTCTCTCCCAACTTAGGTTCAGTGGTTGGAGGCCTGTGAATTTAGCCGACAACTGACAGATTAACAGGAGAAACCACAAAGTTTATTGATATATGCATGTTGAAAGTACACAGAAGAAGTGGCCGTCTAAATAAAGACGGGCATTTATATACCTAACTTGTTGGGGGAGAAGAAGGGAAGAGAAGAGTTTTCATAGGAAATACAAATGGGAGATAAAGCTTGTGATGATGTTTGCTTATCTCATAAGAGTGGTTGAAGAGTGGTCTTCATCTCTTTTCAGGCCAGTTAAACTCCCCTGGAGAGGGTGTTTACGGCAGCCTCACCACCAGAAGTTTCTGCCTTTAGTCAGATAAGGAAAGCTCTGAATAGGCTTCTTTCTGCATGTGCTGAATTTCAAAAGTCTTTAGTTTAAAATAAGCTTCATATGAACACTGGAGGTCTAAGTGAGTCCCCACAAAATCATACATCCATACAGAGACCTGCACATAAATGCTCATATCGACTTTATTAATAGTAATCAAAACAGGAAACGAGCCAACCGTCTATCAGCAGATGGATAAACAAATTGTGGTATACCCACACAATGGAATACTACTCAGTTATAAAAAGAAATGAGCTATTGATTCACATAACATGAGTAGAATTTAAA
Source organism: Pseudorca crassidens (assembly GCF_039906515.1). Lineage (NCBI taxonomy): Eukaryota > Metazoa > Chordata > Mammalia > Artiodactyla > Delphinidae > Pseudorca > Pseudorca crassidens. Next base: position 32,152,915 of record NC_090303.1, on the reverse strand, counting down.
TTATGCTGACTGAAAGAAGTCAAATAAGAGTATACATTATATGACTCCTTATATAAAACTCTAGAAAATGCAAACTAATTTATCGTGAAAGAAAGCAGAGCAGAAGTTGCTTGAGGGTAAGGGCAGGAGGGAATACAAAAGGGCATAAAGAAACTTTTGGGCAGTAATAGTTACGCTCACTTTTATTTATTTTTTTTGGTGGTGATGGTTTCACAGGTATATACTTATGTCAAAAGTATACTTATGTACACTTTAAAGATATTAGTGTAATTTATTGTATGTCAATCATACCTCAATAAAGCTGTTAGAAAAAATTTACTAATATGGCTTAAACTGTTATAAATTGAGAAAATGAGATTTACTCCCAATGTCTGACATGAGGAAAAAGTCCTAAGGTTTCCTTTGCTTTGTTTTTTTTGGTGGGTTTTTTTTTTTTAACATATAGAATGTTTAATTTATTACAAAATATTTCACATATTAAAGGAAATGAAAGTAGTTCAATTAATTCCTGAATATCTATTATCCATTTTAAGAAATAAATCAGGGGCTTCCCTGGTGGCACAGTGGTTGAGAGTCCGCCTGCCAATGCAGGGGACATGGGTTTGTGGCCCGGTCTGGGAAGATCCCACATGCCAAGGAGCGGCTGGGCCCGTGAGCCATGGCCGCTGAGCCTGCGTGTCCGGAGTCTGCGCTCCGCAATGGGAGAGGCCACGACAGTGAGAGGACCGCGTACAGAAAAAAAAAAAAAAAGGAAAAAAAGAAAGAAATCAAACCCATGGATCCAAAGCCACTTTGGAAAGCCCTCTTCCCTTACTCTTTGTTGCTTATCATTCCCCTATTCTTCTTTAAAGCTTTATCACATATGTATTTACACAAAAATAATATATTAAGTTTTATATATTTTTGAACTTTATATTCCGTGCTTTCTCTTTTCTATTCAACATTTGTGTTTTGAGTTTCACCCATATTAAAATTAGCTATTTGTGCCTTAACATTTTTTTCTTCCTCAATCTTCAGAGACGAATCTGCTTTATTAGTTTTCTCAAAGAAATGTTTGTCTTTGTTGATTATTATATCTTCATTTTTCTATTTCATTTTTTTTTTGTTCCTATCATTATTTACATTTTTATCTTTCTTTGTTTTTGAATTTCTTCTATTGTTCTTTGTCTAAGGTTTAAGAGGGAAAAACAAAGGCAGGAAATTAAATTACATACAATAGGATAGATACCACTTTTTAAAAATTGTAATCCTACAGAAATGGAAAAAAGAAACAAAGAAGTTGGATGATAAATCTTTAATCCTGACATACTATAAGTACCATTTGCCCAACAAGTGTGAAAAGTATCATCAGACATAATCAGAGGAAAGGGGCCATGAACAGAACTGACAGCTAAAAATGATTAAAATGCATTTAAAAAATTTCACTATTGGTCAAAGTCAGGTAAATACGCCAGTTGAAATAATAATGCTAGGGGGTTTTTTTGTTTTTTTTTTTCCTGTACGCGGGCCTCTCACTGTTGTGGCCTCTCCCGTTGCGGAGCACAGGCTCCGGACGCGCAGGCTCAGCGGCCATGGCTCACGGGCCCAGCCGCTCCGCGGCATGTGGGATCTTCCCGGACCGGGGCACGAACCCGTGTCCCCTGCATCGGCAGGCAGGCTCTCAACCACTGCGCCACCAGGGAAGCCCAATAATGCTAGTTTTTGCAGGTAAAATTGGCTAAGATTTTTAATTATTTTAACATGAATTATGCTGGAGAGGATATGGGTGAACAATTAGTCTCATCTATTCATGGGGGAAGTATAATGGAGCACAAAACTTCTACATAAGTTTTCTAACAGCAAATGGCCTAAAAATTCACACTCTGATCTGCTAATTCAATGTACGTATATTCCTACACAGGAATATAAAAGGTATACTAAAACTATTTTGTACATTACTTTCCAAGTTTTACCCAATGAATCGGAATTTCTTATAATGGGGGGACGGGTATTTAAGTCATTCCTTTAACAGCAGCTTCTGAAAAAAAGCAGCTCAAACCAAAATACCAAGTGAAAAAAGAGTTGATCTGTCCCTTGACTGGCCAGGACATGAAGGATGAAGCCACTGAGCCAGAGGCAAGCAAACACCACGAGATTGGGGCAAACCACCACATCTCTATCAGGAGTAGCTAGTTGGAAGATTCAGGGAACAAGCAACCCCTCCGGGACATCCCATTTTTGCACATGAACGAAATCCCTCGTTCAGGTTCTGATGCTAGCTAGAGCTGAATACAGAATCTGAAAGCACACAGCCACCCTTACCCCCTTCCATCCCTACTCAGGGCGGTGTATGCAGTACACAGACGCCAAACCACAATTTTATAGTGCACAGGCTCTCATTTTTGGAAAGAAGCCTAAAAACTTCACAGCTGTTTGTTACTTTGGGTTTATATCTGCCTTTTCTTATCTCAATTCTGTGGCTACTGACATAAGATATGTCACCCACAAATGGAGGATGGTCCTCTCCACAACAGTTTCACTTTCCAGGGGCTTCAAGGACAGCTCTGACAATATGATGGGCTTTTAAAAACACTCAGACATTACTATCCCAGACCTATTACTGGAAGCCCATGCTATCCACTTCTAACTCCTTCAGAACTGAGCCCCCAGCAAAATACAAAACTGGTAATTGCATTACAGTGACCAAGGTATTACAGAGGCCTTCCTTAGAATCAAATACATCACCAAAACCAGGCAGGATAAGAGAGAAATATTTCATTCAAAAATTACAAACAAAAAAAAACAAAAACAAAAAAATTACAAACAAAAAAACTTTTCTGTGGGTAGAAATAAAAATAGCCAACACTAACAGCTGTCTCTAGACACGCCGAAGACATACTGTGGCTGACTAAATTATAACACGTAGAAAGCAGAACAATAAAATAAAGATGAGTAAGAACTTGCCTTAGAATGTTACTGGTTTTACATGTGAATGTCTATCATCCACCACTTCTAACCCTTACTCTCAAATGCATTTAAGTTCAAGAACAAGTACATTGCTAAGCATCTGTAAACAAAGCTACAAAACAGAATAAATCTCATTAGTGACCATTCTAGGATATTCACGACATAAAATACAGTGCATTCGGATTAAAATGCACAACACCGGTGTCATCTGCTACACCCCCTGACCAACTTAGCTAGCCCTACAAAAATACAGAAAGACAGTATTCAAGTCCAGAAATGATTGGGGGCGGGGGGACATACAAAAAAGGAAGACAATGCTCTTCTCTACATTCACAGTTGCTGCTTGATTGTAAATGCTGGCCAATACTGCCTACAGTATGGCGGATGTGGCCAAAGCCAAAAAGAAGGCAGACCTGCAGGACCTTCCTCACTGACCTGAGAATAACTCCCAATGCTTGGCTAAGCCTCAAAGGAAGGCAACACTTGGAGTGAACCTGTCACAGTCCCAGACAGCACAAAGGCTCAGCTCAAGGAAAAGCTGATTCATTCAGTGGTGCTCCTACACCTGGAAAACCGTTTTGGAGGAAAAATCCAAGCATTGAACGAGCTCACCCTTTATATAGATGAACAAAAATACTCAGCTAGCATTACAGGCATTTTCTTTTTTTTTGGTTGAGTTTTTCCTACAATTTTTAATTTAAAAAATTAAAGTGGACAACACTCGTTGCTTTAAGGCGGCAAATGGTCAATTTCTTAGAAGTTCATAGTGAGAATAACCCAGTTCCTCAAGGGGGCACTCAGCAAGTCTTGTCACATTGCTTAGAGTTAACCCACCCCAGCTTCTATGACCAAGGACTACTAACTGTCAACTAATCTCAGCATGTCTTCTGCCCCAGAAGAGCCCTTGTCCCACAGAAAGTCTGTGCCCATCACCTCACCACTGATCACCCCAACTGGTCCTTCATGTTTGCACCAGGCAATACCTTTCAAGTCAAACACCTCATGCTCAGAAGCTTCCCCAGATATACTTTTTAACATGTAAATCAACAATACTTTAACATTCTTGGGCTTCCCTGGTGGCGCAGTGGTTGAGAGTCCGCCTGCCGATGCAGGGGACACGGGTTCGTGCCCGGGTCCGGGAAGATCCCACATGCCGCGGAGTGGCTGGGCCCGTGAGCCATGGCCGCTGAGCCTGCGCGTCCGGAGCCTGTGCTCCGCAACAGTAGAGGCCACAACAGTGAGAGGCCCACGTACTGCAAAAAAAAACCCACTATAAGGTAGAGGTGACCCTGAAGCTCAGTAACAGACAACACCAAGCTGCATCCAGCAGAAAGTAAGGTTCTATCGTGTACTATAAAGCTCGGTCTCTAGAAGCAGAGGGAAGCATATGAGCAAAGGTTCTTATTAAACAAGCATTAATTAATATCAAGTCAGGATAAAATTTCTAGCATACAGAAATAAAGCTGTGTCTGATCAAAGACTTGCCCACGTTTAATTAAGCAGGAAATGTCTTTCCATGTCTTATGGAAAAGAAGTCATGAAGAGTATTTACAATCAGAAATATTTGTTCAGCTGGGCGACTTCAAGTAGTGTTCAACAATACTGGAATCCTGGAAGCGCACAGAACATGCTCAGAGCTGATGGGCATCAAATTTGCTGAGAAAGGAGAACGTGGAGGTAATAATGGGTGTAAACTTAGTAGGACTTAGCATTAATCCATCCTAATGAGGCTGGCATCTGGGAACACAGCCCACTCGGTAACAGCCATAGGGAGCATCACTCAATGATGCTTCCAACTTCCCTGTGACTCATTTCTTCAACACAAGGTCTGATGTTTTTCTTTGAAAAAGAAAAAAATAAGAAACTGAATTTTACCCAAAATAGAAAGCTGGGGGCTTCCCTGGTGACGCAGTGGTTAAGAATACGCCTGGCAATGCAGGGGACAAGGGTTCCAGCCCTGGTCCGGGAAGATCCCACATGCCGGGGAGCAACTGAGCCCGTGCGCCACAACTACTGAAGCCCGCATGCCACAACTACTGAAGCCTGCGTGCCACAACTACTGAAGCGCACGTGCCACAACTACTGAAGCCCGCGTGCCTAGAGCCCGTGCTCCACAACAAGAGAAGCCACCGCAATGAGAAGCCCGCGCACCGCAATGAAGAGTAGCCCCCGCTCTCCACAACTAGAGAAAGCCCGCACGCAGCAACAAAGATCCAACACAGCCAAAAATAAATAAAATTTTTTTAAAAGTTATTAAAAAAAAACTAGAAAACTGTATTTTAAGGTAAAACACTATTAGAAAAACTAACCAAAAACACTTGAACTACTTATAACATAAAACAAGCAGCCAAAGCAAGATAAAATACCAGATTTCTCTCTAAAACACAACTTGTTCCCTGCTAGCAAAGAGCCCAACATAGCTTGGAGGAAGATTTCAATTTGCTCCCCCCCCACCCCACAATCCACAAACAACACCAATTTTTTTTTTAGAACACTTCAGTGACTGATTTCTCCTTCAGCAAACTCAATGACCTGAGACAAAAAACTTATATCCTATTTTCTTCTACCTACCCTATCCATCCCTCCCAACACCCCACCCCCCGTAAAATCCAGCAAACTAACTATGAAAAAAATATTTTAATCTATTACAGAGTTGAAAACGTTTCCAACCAAGAGATGTGTGTGAACACTGACCATTCGTCTATACCAGGCTCTGTTCTGTGTCTTTGATGACAACACAGGAGAAGACACAGCCCCTGGCCCCTAAATTTTAGAGTCCGATGGGAGAACAGAAACAAGTCAGAAGGCAATTAAAATATCAAGTGCTGAGTGGTGCTATAGTGCTAAGTATAAGAGAAATATAGGGGACACACCTAATCCAGGTATGGCAGAAAAATATAAGGCTTTGTGGAAGAAATGACATCTGAGTTATTAAGAATTAAGAATTAGGGAATTAAGAAAAACAGAAAGAACCAAATGGATTATAGGCAGAGGAAACATGTATGCAAAAGCCCTGAAACTAAGAGAGTGATGGGATTGAGGAAAAGTAAAGTTAACTTCACTATAGCAGAGCCAAAGGATGAAAATTTCAGCCAAAGGGCAAAATCCATTGAAGAAGTTTATTAATTCATAATAAACTATGGGGCAAGGCACCTGTGTTATCTGCTGGTTCTCACAGTGAACCTGAAAGGACCATACTGTTAACCTCTTTTCCACAGATGGGAAAAAGCCTCCGTATGGTTGAGTCACCTTCGCACAAAGCCCCCTGTCTTCCTATCCATCATTCTGGGGCTTGATGTTCAGACACGGAAGCCCCATCACCTCTTCCTTATATTCTATGAAAACACATCTTCAAATTTATGTGGAGAATAAGCAAAGCACTGGAAACCTTTAGTGAAAATGCATGCAGCAGATCCAGCCCTAGCACATAGTAGGGACACAAATAAGTTCAATAAAGGCTTATAACAAGAGAAGCAGAGGCAAGGAGGGGCTAGGCTCTGCAGCTCAGGGAAGAGAGATAAAAATGACCCTAGGTCCACAGTTTTGTGGGCTGGACAAGGTCAAGTCTGAGCTGGAGCACGCACCAGTATCACCTTGAATCTGATGTTGGACCACAGCTATCTTTTCCGTTATGTACGAAAAGGCACCAGTTATTCACCAACACGTACCTCCTTCTTCCTCATTTTCTGACAGGAATGGCACATCTGCTGTGCAAAATGACAAGCTGTACTCTGAATAGAAATCTCGCTAGGTTTTGAAGAGCTTAATCTTCATGTGTTTCCCTATGATTACAGTCTCCACTCTTGAGATCATGGCCCTACCATTTATTTGACATGTGAGAGCTGACCGCAGTGTGGTCCTACTATGGCAGTCTGAATAATGCTTCCAAATATGTCTACTTCCTAATCCCTGAAACCTGTGAATTTTATCTCACGTGACAAAAGAGACTCTGCAGATGTGACTGAATTAAGGATCTTGAGCTAGGGAGGTTATCCCCAATTATCCAAGTGGGCCGGATGTTATCACAAGGGTCCTTATAAAAGGGGCACTAGAGGAATCAAAGTCAGAGAGCAAGCCATGTGACAACACAAGCAGAGATTGGAGTGATGTACTTTGAACCTGGAAGAGAGGCTACAAGGCAGGAAATACAGGCAGCCTCTATAAACTGGAAAAGGCAAGTAAATGAACTCTCCTCCACACCTCCAGAGGGTACCAGCCCCGCCAACACCTTGACCTCTGGGACTGATTTCAGACTCCTGGCTTCTTGAACTATAAGGAAGTAAAATTCTCTTGTCTTAAGCCACCAAGTTTGTGGTAACTTCTTACAGCAGCCAGAGGAAACGAATATACCTACATTTATGTGAGCATGTAAAACAAAACTTCTGTGCCAGCAATCCCCCCTGAATTGCTTTAAAATAGTCCAGACAACCAACAAAATTAGGGGATATCGATAAAACAAGAATACTGATAATCTTTAAAGCTGGGTACATGGGGGTTCATTATACTATTTTCTCTATATGTGTACATTTGGTAACTTTCAAACTACAGAATTTTAAAAGTCACTTTAAAATTCCTAAGGAAGAAGACATACAGATGGCCAAAAAGCACATGAAAAGATGCTCAACATGATTAATTATTAGAGTAATACAAATCAAAGGTACAATGAGGGGCTTCCCTGGTGGCGCAGTGATTGAGAATCCGCCTGCCGATGCAGGGGACGCGGGTTCGTGCCCCAGTCCGGGAAGATCCCACATGCCGCGGTGAGCCATGGCCGCTGAGCCTGCGCTCCGCAACGGGAGAGACCGTGGCAGTGAGAGGCCCGCGTACCGCAAAAAAAAAAAAAAAAAAAAGCTACAATGAGGTATCACCTCACACCAGTCGGAATGGCCATCATCAAAAAGTCTACAAACAATAAATGCTGGAGAGGGTGCGGAGAAAAGGGAACCCTCATGCACTGTTGGTGGGAATGTAAATTGGTGCAGGCACTATGGAGAGCAGTATGGACATTCCTTAAAAAACTAAAAATAGAACTACCATATGATCTAGCAATCCCACTACTGGAATGTATCTGGAGAAAACCATACTTCGAAAAGATACATGCACCCCAATTTTCATTGCAGCACTATTTACATTAGCCAAGACATGGAAGCAATCTAAATGTCCATCGACAGAGGAATGGATAAAGAAGATGTGATACATATATACAATGGGATATTAGCCACAAAAAAGAATGAAATACTGCTATTTGCAGCAACATGGATGGACCTAGAGATTACAATACTAAGTGAGGTAAGTCAGAGAAAGACACATATCACTTATATGTGGAATCTAAAAATAAAATGATACAAATGAACTTATTTACAAAACAGAAACAGACTTTGAAAACAAATATCGGGGGAGGGATAAATTAGGAGTTTGGGATTAACATATACACACTACTATATATAAAATAATCAACAAGGACCTACTGTATAGCACAGGGAACTCTGTTCAATATTCTGTAATAACCTATATGGGAAAAGAATCTGAAAAAGAATGGGCACATGTATATGTATAACTGAATCACTTAGCTGTACACCTGAAACTAACACAATGCTGTAAATCAACTACACTCCAATATAAAATAAAAGCTAAACTGAAAAAATTCAGCTATAAAATAAATTTCCTAAGGAAGATACCACATGTTGACACCTTCCCCAACATCTTTGTCATCTCAGGATGCTGTAACAAGTACCAAAGACTGGATGGCTTAAACAACAGAAATTTATTTCTCACAGTTCTAGAGGCTGGAAGTCTAAGATCAGGGTGCCAGCCTGGTTCAGTTCTTGGTGAGGGCCCTCTTCCTGATTTATAGACAGTCACCTTCTTGCTATATTCTCACATGGCAGAGAGAAAGCATCTCTTGTGTCTCTTCTTATAAGGGCACTAATCCCATTCATAGGGCTCTACTCTCATGACCTAATTACCTCCCAAAGGCTCCCCCTTCTAATACCATCACACTGGGGATTAGGGCTTCAACATATAAGTTCTGGGGAGACAAACATTCAGTCCACAGCACCCACTAAGGCCAGATGAACCAGTCTTCCCCCCAACGTTGGAACAAATTGTTATTTCTTTAGTTAAACACCATATCAGATTACTGACTGGTGGTTATGGAACACGTGACAAAAAGTATGCACCTTTAAACATGTTCTCAGTGTGTATGAGAGGCACATGGGAACTGACCAACTGAAAAAGCATTCATGTCTCCTGTATCCCATTTCTCTAGGATGGAGGATCATGGAACAAGACAATGTTCAAAAATTCTCCACCCAAATTATTCTATTGCTTTTTTGGCTGATCATATATAGGTAAATCTATCTAAGATGATGAACACATCTCAACTCTGTAGAAGTCAAAAAACAAAATGTATCTGAGCTATATCTGAACAGGTGGTTTTGGTCTCAGAGAGCCTCAGCTGACTGTGTCCTGCTCCTCAGGATACACATCTTGAGAGCTGGTGCTGTCAACAGAGCTTTCCTAAAGCATACCACCACCTCTGCCACACAGCTATCACAACCACAGGGGGCTGTTCCAACTAGGCTGACCCAGCCTTACAAAGCAAGATAGACAATAGAATCATGTCCTTCCCCCAAACTGCACTTGCTACATGCACCAAAAATTGTAAGAAACACCTCAAGGCCCAAGCATTTCCAGTTCACTCGAGAACAACTTCAAAACCCACCTCGTGACTCTGTGCCTGGGTCCACCCCATAGGCACTTACACAAACACAGGCCAAAGCCAATTGTATGCATCACAGCAGAAGGACCGCGTGTGAAGAGGCAGCTGGAGGAGGGAAGGTATTCAGGATGCTATCAAAACTCAGATTTTTAACTCACACTGGAAGGACGGTCCCTACACAAATCAGACAACTGTTCTGCTGTTCCAGAGTAACCCAAAAGTAGGAAGAACAAGCTGGTCACATTTAAGATTCAGTCACTGTGCCAAAAGCATCCAATCTCTCAGGGAGTACTTTCAGTCTCCCCACAAATTCTCAGGAGAAGCAGGTGCAGGCCCCCTGCTGAGGGTGTTCTGCCATCAGCGTCACCAATGTGAACTGCTTGTGGCATTTTATGATCCAGGACCCTTCTTGGCTCGTTATAAGAATTATTTTCAATCACTAAGGCTCTTCACGGTATGAAAAACATTGCAGGAAGTCTTCTGAAATTAAGGTTGGAAAAGTCACTGCTTCTCTGTGGAACTGCATGGAGAAAACACGGTGGATTTTAAGTATATAAAGCTAACGAGGAATCAAAACCAGTTTGAGATATGCCTGTTAAACTACACCGCAAATTTCTGTCATGGAATAAAAAAGCATCCCTGATAGTGAAGGCGGTTAAGTTCACTTCCATCATTAAACAAGAGTTTTTGTAAAAAGTAATATTTATGGACAACAAAGGAGGTGTTGGGAATAAAGCATTTGAGCATTTGGCTAGGGAGAATGCAACTATAATCTTCCAAGATGGACTTCCCTGGTGGTAAAGAATCCGCCTGCCAATGTAGGGGACACAGGTTCGATCCCTAGTCTGGGAAGATCACACATGCCTTGGAGCAACTAAGCCCGTGCGCGAGAACTACTGAGCTTGCGCCTAGAGCCCTCGAGCCACAACTACTGAGGCCCACGTGCCACAACTACTGAAGCCTGCATGCCTAGAGCCCGTGCTCTGCAACGAGAAGCCACCACAATGAGAAGCCCGCACACCGCAGCGAAGAGTAGCCCCCGCTCGCCACAACTAGAGAAACCCCATGTGCAGTAACGAAGACCCAAGCAGCCCAAAATTTTAAAAAATAATAAGATAAATTTATTTTTTAAAAAATCTTCCAAGAGGAAGAATTTTTCAGATACATACATTCACTTTGGGTGACTTCAGGGAAAGAAAGACTGAGATAAAGAGACCACTCCGTGGCAAGGTAGGTTCAGAAGTAGAGATTAAACATTTAGAAATTTTTATGGGAAATTCCCTGACAGTCCAGTGGTTAGGACTCAGGACTCGGTGCTTTCACTGCCGAGGGCACAGGTTCAATCCCTGGTCAGGGAACTAAGATCCCACAAGTGGGGGGGAGAGAGACAGAGAGACAGAGACAGAGATGGGGGTGGGGGTGGGGAGGGAGGGAGGGAAAAGAGAGAAAGAGAGAAAGAGAGAAAGAGAGAGAGAAAGAGAGAAAGAGAGAAAGAAAGAGAGAAAGAAAGAAAGAAAGAAAAAAAGAAAGAAAGAAAGAAAGAAAAGAAAGAAAGAAAGAGAAAGTGAAAGAGAGACAGAGACAGAGAAAGGGAGAAAGAAAGAGAGAGAAAAAGAAAGGAAGGAAGAAAGAAGGAGGGAAGGAAGGGGGGGGAGAGAGAGAGGGAGGGAGGGAGAAAGAGTGAGAGAGAGAAAAGAAGAAATTTTTATGGCAGATTGCCAGGAATTTTATGTCTGCTAAATCTAAGAATAAAGACCAGGACTTGTGTTTTTGACTGACTTTAGAATTTCATTTTTCTAACAAATTTTGCATTTTATAAAATGTCAGTGATTGATTAGAAATTTAAAAACCTCATCCTTGGGACTTCTCTGGCAGTCCAGTGATTAAGACTCCACGCTCCCAATGTAGGGGACCTGTGCTCGATCCCTGGTTGGGGAACGTAAGATCCCACATACCACACAGTGTGGCCAAAATACAAAACAATAAAACAAACAAACAGAAAACTCATCCTTCCATGAAGCTGGGGAAGGAATAACCTAGAGCAGTAATTCTCAGTGGAGAAAACCTGACCACTTCGGGGGTGGTTTTAGAAAACTGTGGGTCCTTTGGGGTGGGGGAAGAGGGCCTCACGAACACTGGACGGGCAGAGACCAGATATGTCACACATCCTGATTTGTGCAGGACAGCCTCACACAGCGGAGGCACCCCAGCCCTGCACAGCTCTTCAAGGTCCTTGACATATATATACATAAAAAGCCCATTTTTTCTGAGCATATACCCTTAGTATTTATTGCTCAGTTTTAATATATATTCTATCTTCCAAAACTGCAACCACCATGTAAATCAATATACAATTATATTTTGACCTGCTTATCACCACTATAGAAAACCACTTAACTGAGAGCAACACAACGTCGAGTCACCCATGTCATACCTGTATATTATTAGCACCAGTACTGGTCTGCTGAGGATTATTCTATAATAATACAAGTACTGTACAAGTACTTGATTATTTCACTGTGCCTCAAGCTCTGGTCATGCCCAAGTGTTTATGTACTGAAAAATTACTTTGTATAAACGAATTCCCTTTTATTTCTTCTTTCTGGTATGTCTAGGACATTATATTGATTTTTAAATTTTAATTTTAAAGATTTAAATACATATATAATTATATTTTCTGTGAATTTCACTTCAGGACTGTAATTGGGACATTAGAAAATGTTTGTTAAAAAGAGGATGCAGGGGAATTCCCTGGTGTTCCAGTGGTTAAGACTCGGGCTTTCACTGCCGCCGACCCAGTTTCAATCCCTGATCGGGGAACTAAGATCCCACAGGCCGTACGGTGCGGCCAAAAAAAATAAAATAAGCAATAAAAGCAAGCAAGCAAACAACCAAAAAGAGAGTGCAGGTCTGAGAGTTGAAAATGCAAGTCTCTTTATGTAAATATCTCAGTGTTCATTATAGGTCAAACATAGTAAGAAATTATAGTATATCTAAATAAAAACATACTGATGAAGTTAGTGTTGCAAGTCATAAATAGACTTGCAGGGGAAGTGAGAGGTCACATTCTTATTTTTACATATGAGATGACAAAACTACTGCAGTTTAAAAAGGGGGCTTTAGGGTCAGGTTGCCAGGTCTGAATTCCACTCATCCAATGTTAGCTGTAAAACCTAGGCAAGTCTCTCCAGTTCTCAGCTACCTCCCCTCCACTCCCTAAAGTCAGGATAGCACTATTTCCTTTCGGTATCTAGGGTTGGCTGGATGAATCAAATGAGACTCCTTCTGAAGAGTTTAGCATCCTGTCCTGCCCATGGTCAGGACTCCCCACGGGTATGCTATTAAGCTGATCTAAAACTTAAAGGCAGAGTAGTAAAGAAAAGAGGGGAATAAGAGCTAGGAATGTAATTGTGAGCCTAAAAATGAGTGAAAATGGACAAATCAAATATAGGACTTGTTAAAAAGAAAAAAGACTGAAATATCAATTCACCACCATCAATCCAACTAAGCTAATTAAACGATTTTAACTCTTTTTACACATACTTGTACATGGAAGAAGTGTAACACAAAACAACATTAGACCAAGAAAGAATCTATCAAGATGAACACTGATCTCTATTTGGGTTATGGTCATGTTCTGAAAAGCATCATATGACTTCATCGGTTCAACTAATACTTACTGAACACCTCCTTTTGTGTGTAAGAACCAACAACTGAGGAATCCTGAGAAGATGTCAGTGCATGTATACTACACATCTAGGGAAGACCCCAGAAAATTACAGCCTTTCTCATCCCCACATGAGAGTAACTCTAAATAGTAAGATTGTATTTTTGGGTAAGACCAAGTAGGCCATTCAGCAATACAAAAATACAAAAGGGAAAAAAAATACCTCGAGTACTGAGGCAACCCTGCCTCTCTGGCTGCTGCTGCTAAAATTAGAAACAGGATTAAGAGTGCCCTGCCATTCCCACTTGGTTTACTGTTCTAAACCCCCTGCCTGGGGACTTCTCCCTCCCCCATGTTAACCCTGAATATTTTGTTCATTCATGTCAGAGGTGGGAAGCAATAGGAAAAGAGCAAAAGGGGAAGGCTTTTATAAATTTAAATGTGAAATTATCTCTCTTTTAGCCTTACACACACATCTCCAGTACTGGATCACATGGACAGTTTGAATACAAGCTTCTTTTTGTAAATGATAGCTAAGTGCCTGCTCAGCCTTAATTCAACCAAGGGTTACCTATGAGAAAGAAAAAAAAAAACCCTTAAAGCAAGTTACTTAATAGTTACTCTATTCTTAAGAAATAAACGATTCAATATCATTTATTTCTCAAGAGATAATTTAGCCTCTTGAAATTTCAAAGTAACAAGAAAACTATAAACTGAGTGGGGATAGTCTACCCTGTTTCTCCCATGGAATGAGGATAAAATCTGGACAGAATGTATGACGCAACTATTTGAAGACTCTGAAAAGTATATAAGGGACTTCCCTGGTGGCACAGTGGTTAAGAATCTGCCTGCCAATGCAGGGGACACGAGTTCCAGCCCTGGTCCAGAAAGACCCCACATGCCGTGGAGCAACTAAGCCTGTGCACAACTACTGAGCCTGCACTCTAGAGCTCGCGAGCCACAACTACTGAAGCCCACGCGCCTAGAGCCCGTGCTCCACAGCAAGAGAAGCCACCACACAATGGGAAGCCCACACACCGCAACGAAGACCCAACGCAGCCAAAAATAAACTTAAAAATAAATAAATCTATGTTTTAAAAAAAAGAAAAGTAGATGATAGCAGGTGGAGCGGGGAATTTAAAGTACCACCAAACGTGAGATGATTTATTCTGCCCTTCTTCCGTCTGGTATGCCCCAGCCTGGACTTGGGGCAGTTTAAAACTTGGAAATTGGGGCTTCCCTGGTGGCGCAGTGGTTGAGAGTCCGCCTGCCGATGCAGGGGACACGGATTCGTGCCCCGGTCCGGGGCCTGTGAGCCATGGCCGCTGCGCCTGCGCATCCGGAGCCTGTGCTCTGCAATGGGAGAGGCCACAACAGTGAGAGGCCCGCATACCGCAAACAAACAAACAAACACTTGGAAATTGTTACTGAGCACAGACAGAACTCGAGGAGAAGTCCTGCAGCTCTGGCTTGAAGAGCAGGAAAGGGGTACCTAAAACTCTGATGAAGGGGAAGAACTATGGTTCCAAGGGGGTGGGTTGAATCTTATTGCTTTTTTGCCCCTGTCTTCCTGCCACTTAGCCCCAGACATGAGTGCAGGCATGAGAAGTGTACAACCAAGCAGGGTAACCAAGGCCCTATCTTTTCTGGCTGAAAAACCAGAAAGAGAAGTCCTTGAGAATCAAAGTACTAATCAGATCATGCAAAGGGAGGAGCTCAGGAAAGCAACTGCATGAAGCTGTTTAGGAAATCGTGGATTTAGCTCCAATATGCACATGCTTGCATCAGAAAACAAACAGCATACCCAAGACTTTGAGAGCAGAACCATGGGAGAGATCATCACCCAGGTCCCAAACTGGCCACCCACTGAGTGCTACTACACACAGGAGACAGAGCCAAAGAGTACTTCAAAGGCTTCAAAAATGAAGTGAAATTGGAACCATAATTCACAGAAGGCCGGCTGCAACTTGCAGCCTGAAGCCAATTGGGTCAAACTGTATTCTAAAATGAAATTATCAACATTCTCCATAGGGTTTGAACCAAGATCCAGAGTCTCATAATATTATATTCAAAATGTTCAAGGTACAATCCAAAATTACTTATATAAAGAGCTAGGAAAATCTCAACTCATAGGGGATGAGGCAATCAACAAATGCAAATGCCAAGAATGACAAAGATGTTGGAATTATCTGACAGACTTTAAAGAAACTATTATAAAAATGTTCCACAAAGGGTGAGCATTCTTGAAAAGAACAGAAAGAAAATGTCCAAGAAACAGTAGGTATAAAAGAAATAAAAATTTAGAACCAAAACACAATAACCCTAAATAAACTCACTGGATGAACAAAATAGCAGACTGGAAACAACAAAGGAAACTGTCACTGCTCACGAAGACAGATCAATAGCAATTATTCAATCTGAACAACTGACAGAAAAAATGCACAGAGGCTCAAAGCCCTGTGGGAAAATACCAAAAGCCTAATTTACGTTATCGGTATCTCAGAAAGACAGGAAAAAGGAAAAATACTTGCTGAACATATCTTTGAATAAATGGTTACTGAAGTGCTCACTTCAGCAGCACATATACTAAAAATTGGAACAATACAGACAAGATCAGCATGGCCCCCGCTCAAGGATGACACACAAATCCGTGAAGCGTTCCATATTTCCTAAAGACCTAAATGTAAGGCCAGACACTATAAAACTCTTAGAGGAAAACATAGGAAGAACACTCTTTGACATAAATCACAGCAAGATCCTTTTTGACCCACCTCCTAGAGAAATGGAAATAAAAACAAAAATAAACAAATGGGACCTAATGAAACTTAAAAGCTTTTGCATAGCAAAGGAAACCATAAACAAGATGAAAAGACAACCCTCAGAATGGGAGAAAATATTTGCAAACGAAGCAACTGACAAAGGATTAATCTCCAAAATATACAAGCAGCTCCTGCAGCTCAGTATCAAAAAAACAAACAACCCAATCCAAAAATGGGCAGAAAACCTAAATAGACATTTCTCCAAAGAAGTTATACAGATTGCCAACAAACACATGAAAGGATGCTCAACATCACTGATCATTAGAGAAATGCAAATCAAAACTACAATGAGCTATCACCTCACACTGGTCAGAATGGCCATCATCAAAAAATCTACAAACAGTAAATGCTGGAGAGGGTGTGGAGAAAAGGGAACCCTCTTGCACTGTTGGTGGGAATGTAAATTGACACAGCCACTATGGAGAACAGTATGGAGGTTCCTTAAAAAACTAAATATAAAACGACCATGTAATCCAGCAATCCCACTATTGGGCATATACCCTGAGAAAACCATAATTCACAAAAATAGTCATGTACCACAATGTTCATTGCAGCTCTGTTTACAATAGCCAGGACATGGAAGCAACCTAAATGTCCATCGACAGATGAATGGATAAAGAAGATGTGGCACATATATACAATGGAATATTATTCAGCCATAAAAAGAAACAAAATTGAGTTATTTGAAGTGAGGTGGATGGACCCAGAGTCTGTCATACAGAGTGAAGTAAGTCAGAAAGAGAGAAACAAATACCGTATGCTAACACATATATATGGAATCTAAAAAAAAAATGGTTCTCATGAACCTAGGGGCAGGACAGGAGTAAAGATGCAGACGTAGAGAATGGACCTGAGGACACGGGGAAGGGGAAGGGGAAGCTGGGACAAAGTGAGAGAGTGGCATGGACTTATATATACTACCAAATGTAAAATAGATAGCTAGTGGGAAGCAGCTGCATAGCACAGGGAGATCAGCTCACGTCTTTGTGACCACCTAGAGGGGTGGGATAGGGAGGATGGGAGGGAGACGCAAGAGGGAGGGGATATGGGGATATATGTATGCATATAGCTGATTCACTTTGTTATACAGCAGAAACTAACACAACATTGTAAAGCAATTATACATCAATAAAGATGTTAAAAAATATATATATGGTTACTGAAGATTCTCCAAATTTGGCAAAAGATATAAACCTATAGATTGAAAAAGTTCAGTGAACCCCTGTGAGAAAATACATATATTGGTCTCCCAGCCTCAACCCCTCCTCTTCCTGGCACAGAACTCCTAAAATTCTTGTAATTTCCTAAGTGATAAGAGCACTAGGTGTATCTCCTGTTCTACTGAGGAAACTCTAGGTAGGTTCTTGGATGGCTCCTGGTTGGGAGCTGGTCACCAGAAAGATCAAGCCATGATCAGAAGCCTGGAATTTTCAGCCCCGTGCCCTGTCCTCCAGAGAGGGGAGAGGCGCTGGAAATGGAGTTAATAATTGATCATGCCTACAAGAAGAAGCCTCCATAAAATCCCAAGAGTAGGAGGTTCACAGAGCTTAAAGGTGAGTGAACACATCCACATAGGGAGGGTGATGTACCCCAACTCCACAGGGACAGAAGTTCCTGCACTCAGGACTCTCCCAGACCTCGCCTTATATATATCTCATTGGGCTAATCATCTGTATTTTTTATTATATCCTTTAATAAACTGGTAAATGTAAGTAAATGTTGCCCTCAGTTTTGTAAGCCACTCTAGCAAATAAGTCAAACCCAAGGAGCGAGGTCTTTGGAACCTTCTATCTATAGCTAGTTGGTCAGAAGCACAGGTGATGATAACCCAGGCTTGTGACTGACACATGCAAGGCGAGGGCAGGGTGTCGTCTTCTGGGACTACTGAGGCTACAGGCCCTTAACCGGTGGGACCTAACATTATCTCCAGGTAGAAAGTGTTAAAAATTCAGTTAAAATTGTAGGACACCCAGCTGGTGTTGCAGAGAATTGCTTGTTGAAGGGAAACATCGCCACACATTGGGTGACCAGAGTGACAGAAGTGAAGTGTTCTGAGTAATAAAGGAGACACACAGGAAAAAAAAAAACACATAACAGGAAAGAACTGGGTTTCTCCCGACACAGGGGGAAAACTGGGTTCTTTCCCTTTACAACCTCAAACAAGATAAACCCAAATAAATCTATCTCCAGACATATCATAAACTAACTGTTGAAAATCAAAGACAAAGAAAAACCTTGAAAGCAGCCAGAGAAAAATAACACATTACTTACCGGAAAGTGGTTCTCAACTGGGGATTATGTTGTCCCCAAGAGGATATTTGACAATGTCTGTTGACATTGTTGATAATCACAACTTGGGCAGGCAGGGAGCTGCTGGTATCTAGTAGGTAGAGACTAGAAAAAACTTAAAAGAAACACTCTACCCAACATGAAACATTTCCCAAGAAATGTTTAAAAGAAACACTCTACCCAACATGAAACATTTCCCAAGATATACTGTATCTGTCTAAAACAAAGATATAAAACAGGTATCAACAGATTTTAAGGAAATATAAACATATAAGGTATGCTTACGAACCATAATGGAATTAAACTAGAAGTTAATAACAAAAAGATAACTGGAAAATCTCCAATCATTTGGAAATTTAAACTACATAGTCCAAAAAAAAAAAAAATCCACAGGTCAAAGAGGAAGTCTCAAGGGAAATTAGAAAATATTTGGAACTGAACAAAAATTTTAAAAATACACCAAGATTTATGGGATTAAGTGCTTTAAAGGGAAATTCATAGCATCATATGTTTACATTAGAAAAAAAAGAAAGGTCTCCAATTAATAACCCAAGCTTCCAACTTAAAAAACTAGCAAAAGGAAGCACAAAATAAACCCAAAACAAGCAGAATAAATGAAATACTGAAGAGCAAAATCAATGAAAAGAAAGAAAGAAGGTAAAGATCAATGAAACCAAATGCTGTTTCTTTGGAGGAACATAAATAAATAAATTAAACCTCTGGCCAGACTGACAAAGATGATGAGAGAGAGAGAGGGAAACAGAGGGGGGGCAGGGGGGGGGCAAGAGATCACAAACTACCAATATCAGGAACAAAGGAGATAACACTATAGACCCCAAGTCAATTAAAGCATAATGAGGGAATACTGCAAAACTTTATGCACCTCTATTCAACAACTTGGATGAAATGAACCAATTTTTCAGAAACTACAAATCACCAAAACTACGCAAGATAAAATAGCCAAAAAAGCCCTGTAACTATTTTCAAAGACTGAATTTGAGCTAAAAAAAATAAAAAGTCTTCTGAGGAAGAAATCTCTATGCTCAGGTGGTTTCACTGGCAAATGCTATCAAACGTTTAAAGAAATAACACCACCTCAGCACAACCTCTTCCAGAACACATAAGCAAGCACTTCACAAGACAGTTTGAGGGTTTATTACCCTGATAACAAAGTCAAAGGCAACACAAAAAAATAAAACTACAAACAAATATCCCTCATCAAGAGAAATACAGTAAGCTGTCAACCAAAAAGTGAGCAAATTGAATCAAGGAATATGTTCAAAGAATAAACGCCACAACCAAGTGGAATTTATCACAGGAATGTAAGATTGGTTCAATATTTGAAGAACAATATAATCCATCGTAGTAACAGCCTAAAACAAATGTATGCTCATATCAATTTTTGCAGAAAAAGCATTTGACACAAACCAACATTCACTCATTATAAAGACGATCAGCAAACTAGGAATATAAATAATATCCTCAACCACATAAAGGGCATCTACAAAAACCCTACAGCTAACATTTTACTTAAAGGTCAAAGACTGGATGTTTTCTCACAAAGGGTAAGAAAAAGGCAAGGATGTCTACTCTCATTCAAAGAACTCGGGCAGTGTAACAAGGCAAGAAAAGGAAACAAAAGGCATATAGATTGGAAAAGAAGTGAAACTATGCCAACTTGCAATGACATGATTGTCTAAGTAGAAAATTTCACACAATCTATTAAGAAAACAAACTTCTAGGGAAATTCCCTGGCAGTCCAGGGGTTAGGACTCAGAGCTTTCACTTCCAGGGCCCGGGTTCAATCCCTGCTCAGGGAACTAAAGTCCCAAGCCTTGCAGAGCAGCCAACAAAATATAACATTTTTTTTAAAACTTTTAGAACTAATTAGTTTAGCAGCAATGTAAATATACTTAACATTGCTGAACAATATGCTTTAAAATGGTTAGTATGGTGAATTTTATGTGTACTTTACAGTTTAAAATAAAAAATCATTTATAACAGCAGGCCCCCCAATTTAAATACATAGGTATGAATCTCACAAAACACATGTAGGACTTGTTGACTTCCAGCAGAATTTTGAGAACCAAAAACTGGTTCTAAAATATATATGGAAAGGCAAAGTAACTAGAATAGCTATAACAATTTGAAAAAGAATAAGGTTAGAAGAATAACACTACCCAATTTTAAGACTTACTATTTAAAGCCACAGCTGCCAAGAAAGTATAGTATTGACAAAAGGATAGACATATAAATCAACGGAGCAAAACAGAATCCAGAAATATTCACACAAACATGGCCAAATGATTTGTGACAAAAACGCAAAGGCAATTCAATGCAGAAAGGACAGTCTTTTCAACACACTGTGTTGGATTAACTAGACATCGATATGCAAAAAAAATGTGTCTGCCTAAGCCTCACACATTATACAAAAATTAATACAAAATACATCATAGGTATAAATGTAAAACATAAGGCTAGGGACTTCCCTGGTGGTGCAGTGGTTAAGAATCCTCCTGCCAATGCAGGGGACATGGGTTTGAGCCCTGGTCTGGGAAGATCCCACATGCCATGGAGCAACTAAGCCGGTGCACCACAACTGCTGAGCCTGTGCTCTAGAGCCTGCGAGCCACAACTACTGAGCCCACGTGCCACAACTACTTACTGAAGCCCGCATGCCTAGAGCCCGTGCTCTGCAACAAGAGAAGCTACCACAATGAGAAGCCTGCACACCGCAATGAACAGTAGCCCCTTCTGGCCGCACCTAGGGAAAGCCCGCGTGCAGCAACGATGACCCAACGCAGCCAAAAATAAATAAATTTAGACTAAAAAAAAAAAAAACATAAGGCTGTAAAACTTCACAACAGGAGAAAACTTTCATAGGCTAGATTTAAGTACAGTTTTTAGACAACACACCAAAAGTACTATACAAAAAGGGGGGATAGTCGAAATAAATAAATTGGACTTCATTAAAGTTTAAAACTTTTGTTCTGATAAAGAAAATGATAAGGGAATGGGAAGAATTACTCATCAGGAGAAATTATCTGCAAATCACATAGTTGGCTAAAGACTTGTATCCATGACAGATGAAGAACTCTCAAAACCCAATAATAAGAAAACAACCCAATTAAGTAGCAAAAGAGGTAACCAGACATTTCAAAGAGGATATGCAGAAGATAATTAGTACATGAAAAAATGCTCAACAGGTGGCGCAGTGGTTGAGAGTCCAGCTGCCGATGCAGGGGACACGGGTCCGTGCCCCGGTCTGGGAAGATCCTACATGATGCGGAGCGGCTGGGCCTGTGAGCCATGGCCGCTGAGGCTGCACGTCCGGAGCCTGTGCTCCGCAACAGGAGAGGCCACAACAGTGAGAGGCCTGTGTGCCGCAAAAAAAAAAAAAAAAAAAAAAAATGCTCAACATCATTAGCCATTACATAAATGTAAATAAAACCAAAATGAGATACCACTACACATCTATTAGAGCAGCTAAAATAAAAAACAACAACAATACCAAATGCTGGTGATGATGCTGACCATCTGGATCACTCAAAAATTACTGGTGGGATAGATACACTACCAAATGTAAAATAGGTAGCTAGTGGGAAGCAGCCGCATGGCACAGGGAGATAGCTCGGTGCTTTGTGACCACCTAGAGGGGTGGGATAGGGAGGGTGGGAGGGAGGGAGAGGCAAGAGGGAAGAGATATGGGAACATATATATATTTATAACTGATTCACTTTGTTGTAAAGCAGAAACTAACACACCATTGTAAAGCAATTATACTCCAATAAAGATGTTAAAAAAAAATTACTGGTGGGAATGTAAAAATGGTACAGCCACTTTGGAGATGAGTTTGTCAGTTTCTTATAAAGTTAAACATATTTATCATATGACACACACCAACTCTTTATTTGTTGGTGGGGGCAGCAAATAAAACACCCCCAAGGTTACCATGGGGGTGTTTTTTTTGGTGCAATAGGATTATCCTATATCCTGACTGCGATGGCAGAACACAAATATATACATGTTAAAACTCAAAGAAATTTCTACCCCCCAAAAAGGCCATTTTCAAGCATATTTAATTCCATACTTTTTTTATAATAAGCCAGTTGGCAGGATGACATCAAGAACATGATAGACACCATTGTAAAGCAATTATACTCCAATAAAGATGTTTAAAAAAAAAAAGAACATGATAGAGTCATAAAGAAAAACAACAAGACTAACATCTCCCTCACCCTGTAACCCAAGTCTCTATAACATACTGTCCTGTCTGAATCCTGAAGACTCCCTTCTTCTAGGATGAACAAATCAGGGGCCCCCAGTTTATCTGAAAGGCATGCCACTTTCAATGGATTTCAATACTCAATTATTTTGAAGGATGTTAAGAGAGATTTCCTATCTAGTAGTTTACCTGTATCTGACAGAGTATTGTAAGCTTTCCTGACCATCAATCTTTTTTTTTTTTAATAACTTTATCTTTGACTGCATTGGGTCTTCATTGCTGCACACGGCTTTCTCTAGTTGCGGCGAGACAGGGCTACTCTTCACTGAGGTGCACACGCGTCACACTGTGGTGGCTTCTCTTGTTGCAGAGCGTGGGCTCTAGGCGTGTGGGCTCAGTAGTTGTGGCTCGCAGGCTCTAGAGCTCAGGCTCAGTAGTTGTGGCACACGGGCTTAGCTGCTCCACGGCATGTGGGAGCTTCCCCAACCAGGGATCGAACCCCTGTCCCCTTCATTGGCAGGCGGATTCTTAACCACTGCACCACCAGGGAAGTCCCTGACCATCAATCTTAAAGCTTCTTCTTTAAAATCAGGCTTATTTCCCTCCATTTTCTTCTTGGACTCAGTAACTTATCCCTATTTTGGTTATCAAATGAGCCCTACATTCATCCTTAAAATACACTCAATCTGAGTTTCCAATGAAAGTATTTAAGTTAAATCCCCTTAAAGAGAAGGAAAGGGGTCTCAATGATGAAAATAGAGCTCCTGTGAAGAAGGTAAAAAAATAAGTTACCTACAAACCTATCACACCACTGTTAGTGTTTTGACTTTTGCCCTTCTGGGTTGTCCTTTTATGTGTGTTCTTAAATGGTTTATATGAGTAAATTAAACATTCTTAATTTTTTCAGTATTTTGAAATAGTTGACTCATTTTCTCCTTAAACTGAAGTTTTCACTATTGTTTTTGTTTGTTCGTTTGTTTATTTATTTTTTTGGCCACGCCATGCGGCTTGTGGGATCTTAATTCCCTGACCAGGGATTGAACCCAGAACACCGCAGTTAAAGTGCCGAATCCTAACCACTGGACCGCCAGGGAATTCCCTTCACTATTGTTTAAAGAAGAAACCCTCACTGTGGGGGGGGGCGGAAGAGAGACACAAATGTCCCATTAAATTATAGGTTAACTCTCACACCTCATTTTGATATCCACTGAGTTTGATCCACTATTGTACACATCACAGCGTTAATAGAACAAAACTCACATCTGATTCAGTTCAACTGCTCTCTAATAGGCGTCACAAGAAGTAAAAACTTCAGTGTGGGACTCGGAGTTTTGTTTTGTTTAAATGTACTTCTGTGCTTTCAAAAACAGGAAGAAAAAAAAAGTTGAGGGAGAGAGAAAAGGGAAGCATGTAGGAGGGCAAGAAGCACCATGCCGTTTCCCCCATACTTTGCCCTATGTATCTCTTCCATTTGGCTATTCCTGACTTGGATCCTTCATAATAAACTGGTAACCGCAGCAAGAGGTAGGAGAAAGAAGTGGAAAAAGGGGAGCGAGAGCCCAAAGCACTGTGTAGGACACAAGGGTGATTTTTAACCTTATTCCTAAATCATCTTTGATCCCACCAAAGTTTTTGTTTGTCTGTTTTCTGTTTGGGGGCGTTTTTTTTCCTTGGCCTCCTTTTTCAGCTCGTGCTACTTGGTAGTCTACTTGGTTTATGAATGCCTTCTCCTAAATTACCTGAATGCCCTTCTAGAATGAAGTGTATGATTACAATTCGACTTGTTATTCTACCACTCATTCTTCGAAAAGTTTTATGCCAAGTGATGCCAGGCACTGAGGATAAGATAGTCTCCTGTGGCATAAGAAATACATATCTGGTCTTTGTCCCTGGTTCCTGACACAGAGCTCCTAAATCCCATAGTTTCCTGAATGATAGGAGTGACAAGAGTGTCTTTTATTCTGACGAGGCAACTCTCAGTAGGCCCCTAGATAGCTTCAGGATGAAGGTCTGGTCGTCAGAAAGACTAAGGCACAATTGGAGGTTTGGAACTTACATCCTCACTTCTCCACGTCTGGGAAGAAGAGAGGGGCTGGAGACTGAATTAATCACTAATGGTCAGTGATTTAACCAATCCCACGTATGTACGGAAGTCTCCATAGAAACCTAAAAAGACTGGGTTCGGAGAGCTTCTGGGCTGGTGAACATGCGGCAATGTGGGGAGAATGGGAAACGGAGAGGGCATGGAAGCTCCACGCCCCTTTCCCATACCTTACCCTATGCACCTCTTCCACCCGGCTGTTCCTGAGTTGTACCCTTTATAGTAAATTATAGTAGTAGTAAGCAAGGCACTTTTCCTGAGTTCTGTGAGCCATTCTAGTGAATTACCAAGGGGAGTGGGGGCCTTGTGGGACCCTCCATCCAGATTTATAATCAGCCAGGCAAAAAGGTGAGGAGACTTGGCATCCCACTGCACCTGGCACCTGAAATGAGGGCAGTCCTGCGAGACGGAACCCTTAACCTGTGGCGTCTGACACTAAATCCGATAGTTAGCATCAGAATTGAATTGAATTGTAGGACACCTAGTTGTTGTTGGAGGGTCAGAGAAGTGGTATTGGAGAAGACACCATGTATCTGATATCAGAAATGCTGTCAATGAAAACGACAAAGGTCCTCTCTCTCGATGTTCTCAATCAGGCCGACAAGGCTCTTACTTCACACTTAGGTTACCATTTTGCACAGAAAAGAACAAGGGTAAGTATTTTTAAGGCTCTTGAGAGTTTAAAACAAAGATCTATTGGATCATGTGCAGAAAAAAGATTTAAAGTTTAAAAATGTTTAAAGTTTTTTAAAAGTCACTTTGGCTGTTTGGCCATGGAGCATTGAAGTCTGGATAACTACTACACTATCTCCCACCCACGAGTAGTTAACTTCTTTTCCTCTCAGTCTTTATTCATGGGATCGCACATATTCCTAATCGCCAATCTAAACAGAAACAGATTGGTGCTTTGTGACTATCTAGATGGGTGGCATGGGGTGGGAGGGAGGTCCAAGAGGGAGGGGATATAGGTATACATACAGCTGATTCACTTCATTGTACGGCAGAAACTAACACAACATTGTAAAACAATTTTACTCCAATTAAAAAAAAAAAGAGAGAGAGAAAGAGACACGGGGCTCTGTGCACACAGAGGATAGGCCATGTGAGGACACAGTGAGAAGGCAGTCACCTGAAAGCCAGAGAAAGGCAAGAATCCAATCCTGTTGACACCTTGATCTTGGACTTCCAGACTCCAGAACTGTGAGAGAATAAGCTTCTCTTGTTTAAGTCAAAAAAAAAAAAAAAAAAAAAAAGCCAGAAACAGAGATTTACCAATTATTTCTTCTTTAATCTCCCATGACTTCAAGTGAATACGGCTGAAACCAAAAACCTCTTTTTTTATGACCTTTCCTATTTACAACCATAAGTAATCTGTTTGTGGTTGTGGATAGTTTAATGTAATTCAGACAGAAAGGACCAACTGTTTTCATTTGAAGAGTTACAGGACTCATTTGCAGATTATGAAATTGAAAGAGCAATTTCACAACTTGGCACTAACACAGAATCTTAAAATTAGTGCTCAGGCACCCCTAAAGATGATTTTAAAGCTTGAGAACACACAACAGTAGCCCTCTATGGCCACCCCTCCATAGGCTGGTTGTGCCTATGGGCTGTTTTTCCCATTTACAGCTGGTGAGATGCTTTAATTGGCTGATGTACGACTGACTCCTCTACAGGGTGGTGGCCATGGGTACAGGAAAGCGCACCAAAGGCAGCATGGGGTGGGGGTGGGGGGACCTTAAGGACACCGGGTGTCCTGTGGCCAGAGAGCAAAAGGGAGGAAAGTGAAGGATAACCTCAAGGCTAAGCCCACATGACCTAAGTCATATTAAATTTCACAGAGAAAGCAAAGCGATGATTCGAGAGGTAAAAAAATCGGTTTTAGACACCTTAAATTCAATGGGTATTCAAGTGAATGTTTGCTTCCAAGTAGAAAACAAAAACAGTAGGAACAAATGGAACTTCTAAGAGAGGAAAAACAAAGGGTGCACAGATTTGTTCACATTTAAGAATGGAGAAGCACATGTTGGGGAATAATACACAAGAGTAACCATGACTAAAACCTGCAGGGAAAGGAACCGAGGGCATAAATGCTGCAAAGAAAATGAACAACCGGGACTTCCCTGGTGGTCCAGACTCTGCGCTCCCAGTGCAGGGGGCCCAGGTTCAATCCCTGGTCAGGGAACTAGATCCCGCATGCCGCAACTAAAAGATCCCGCACACAGCAACGAATATCCCGCACGCCACAACTAAAAGATCCTGTACACAGCAACGAATATCCCGCACGCCACAACTAAGATGTGGCGCAGCCAATTAATTAACTGATTAATTAATATTTTTAAAAAAGAAAGAAAATGAACAACCAAGGAAATACCAACACATGTGGTCCCAGGAGGAGCACGATCACACTGTGATCTCTAAATACCATTTCCCAAGAAAGCAGGCTTTTTGAAGAAAGGGCCGATTCCACCCCTTGAAACAGGAAATGTACGTGACAAACCTGGAATTTCTTAAACCAACCATCAGGGAAGCTATCACTATTGAGGAAGCATCAAAAGGACAGGCCTCTCAGGAGAGGAGAATTTCAGTATCAATAAGAATGATTCCAGGCACTGCATTGGTGGTGCCGTGGTTAAGAATCTGCCTGCCAATGCAGGGGACACGGTTTCGAGCCCTGATCCGGGAAGATCCCACATGCCACACAGCAACTAAGCCCGTGCGCCACAACTACTGAGCCTGTGCTCTAGAGCCGGCGCGCCACAACTCCTGAGCCCATGTGACACAACTACTGAAGCCCGCGAGCCTAGAGCCCATGCTCCGCAACAAGAGAAGCCACCGCAATGAGAAGCCCACACACTGCAACAAAGAGCAGCCCCACTCGCTGCAACTAGAGAAAGCCCGCATGCAACAACGAAGACCCGACGTAGCCAAAAATAAATAAATAAATAATTTAAAAAAGAATGCTTCCAGTAATTCTGAAACCCAAGTGTGTTTAAACTCATTAGCTCATAGTTACACAAAAACTCATTGATTCAAAAACAAAAACAACTCATTGGTTACCCTTGTAGGATGCCAAGGCACCCAATATTTATAAGGTAGTAAATAAGTGGAAAGAATGAAGTATTTTTCCTATCTCTCTTACACAAACTGTACTTCAGTAGAGTAATTCAATAGCCTGCAAGGACAAGTTCCTCTTTACAAACGCATTCTGACTAATACATGAAGAAATTGTAGAATTAGAGTATTACCATCCTGCAGCCACACGACAATGAATCTAAGCAATAATCAATGGCATTTCATAACCCAAAGACAGGCATCATGTACCTCCTGATATAAGAATACAGCACCACCTATTACTTTGTCTTGTGCAAACAAACCAAAAGTGAACTTGAGTCTAATCCAAGTCCCACAAGGGTCAGAGGAACATGGTAAGTCACCACACATGGATGTAGTTCAGCAAAGTAAGAATGGGGAACATTCTGCAGAATAAACCAACTTCAACAAATACACTACACCCTCCCCCGCACCCCAAAAAAAAAGACATACCTATCGATTAAATGTCTTGAAAAATATCTTATTTGGATCCTGACTCAAATAGTTTTTTTTAAAAAGATAATCAAGGAAATATGAATGATTAGATTTGATATGTGAGAGTTACTATTCATTTAATACATTTATTTTTTAAAGAGACTGTTATGGGTTGAACTGTGTCTTCCCCAAAATTCACAGAACGGAGTCTTAATTCCTAGCACCACAGCTCGACTATATTTGGAGACAGGGTCTTTACAGAGGTAGTCAAGGTCATTAGGGTGGTCCCTAATCCAGTAGAGCTGGTGTCCTTATAAAAAAGAGAAATTTGGACACAGACACACACAGCAGCAACACCACATGAAGGGTGGATTTACACTGTCGCAAACCAAGGAACTACCCAAAGAGAGAGAGGCCTCAAACAAATCTTTCTCTCACAGCCCTCAGCAGGAGCCAAATGTGCTGACATCTTGTTATCAGACTTCTAGCCTCCAGAACTACGAGATTAAAAGTTTGTTGTTTAAGCCACCCAGTTTGTGGTGTTTTGTTCAGCAGGCCTAGCAAACTAATTTGGAGACATTTAACTTTTAGGGATGCATTCAGTATTTACTGAATTAAGAGACGTGATGTCTAGGATGTACTTTATGTACAGTAGTCTGGGAAAGGATGAAGAGGTTAGAGTTATTAAAAAGAAAAGAGACTGGTTATATATTGATAATGGTTGAAACTGAGTGTCATTATATTAGCCTTTCTTTTTGTTTATGTCTGATATTTTCCATAATAAAAAGTTTAAATAAAGGGCATAGAGACCTTTGAGATGACCATCCCAGAAGAACTATAAAGCACAGGATACAAGTCCAGGCATTGAGTGCAAGGGCATGGTAAACACAGGGAGAGAGCAGATTAGGAGCAGAAATATGTGCCTTGTACACCACTCACCTAGGGGTCACAGGGAAACACTGGTATTCCCCAAACCCCTTGCACCAGCTCATCTCTCATGAAGCAAAGCCTGGCCCGTCCCAGAGCAACGATGCATGAAGAACTCTACCACCCTCCGTTCTCTAAATGGAACAGTTTACCAATAACTTCCCCAAATAACCTGTCCAAGCCCATTCATCACTCATAACCACATATTTCCTCCAGACCTAGGGAGGATCCAGTTTCTATTGGGTTCACTGTCCAGCCTTCAGGGGCATGGTGAAAGCAAATAAATGATGATAATTTTAAGAAATAGAAACTTACCTTTCAGGGGAAGTGTTCTGTTTGAGTAACCTGATTAAGAGCAGAAACTCTACCACTTTCCAGCTGCATGACCCTGGGCAAGTTACTTCACCTCTCTGACCTCAGCTGCCTCATCTGTAAAATGGGGACATGGGACTGTGGTGAAGATTAAAACAAGTTAATTCAGCACCCGGCACATTAGTGCTCAGTAAGAGTCAGCTATTTATTGGCCAGTGCTCAGAGTCAGGCCATGGAGAAGAAAGATCCCCTATCAGTGTCAACGGTCTCATACTTGTTGTAAAAGTTCCTTCAAAATTACTTGACAGAGATCAACTACTTCTAACAACTGTTCATACTCAAATTCACTGAAGCCATGGTGATCTTCAAACAGTCCAACAAAACCTCTTCTTTCAGATTCCTGGACCCAATTCCAAAGTGTGGAGGGGTGGTGTTCCCACACCACCAATAAACAACTCTTAGATATTAGATGCACGTCTCACAATCCAACTCATTTCTGACACTATCTACGTGACACTATCTACCTGGAGATAGAATCTGGTTAAGGGTTCAGTCCCGTAAGACTGCCCTCCACCCTTCAGAAGCCAAATGCAAGCCCAGGCTGTCACGTGTACTTCAGACCAAACAACTACAGACAGGAGGTTCCAACAAGCCCTCCCTGGGTCTGATTAATTTACTAGAGAAGCTCAAAGAGCTCACAGGAACATTTTACTTACTGGATCACCAGAATATAGTTTAGGAACAGCCGGACGGAAGAGGTGCCTAGGGCAAGGTGTGAGGGAAGGGTGTGCAGCTTCCATGCTCTCTCGAGCGCACCATTCACTCCACACTTTACCACTTTCCCCACATGTTCACCAACTAGGAAGCTCTCTAAATCCAGTCCTTTGGGGTTTTTATGAGGCTTCATTACATAGGTATGATTGATTAATCATTCGCATTGGCAACTAATTCAACCTCCAGCACCCTCTCCCGACCCCGGAGGCAGGGGTGGGTGACATCACACTGTGACTCAAAGTTCTAACCCTCTAATCACCTGGTCAGTAGCTCTTACCCTTAAGCGGTTTCCAAAAGTCATATCATTAACTTAACGAAAGACACCTTCATCATCTCACCACTTACGAAATTCCAAGGGTTTTAAGGAGCTCTGGGTCAGAAACGGACCAAGAGCAAATATATATTTTTATTATAAACCACAATATCACACCTGCACCCAAGGGATTCCCTGGGGGCCAAAGAGGGAACCAGCAGGCAAGGTTCTATGCCACCTTTGAATAACTCTAACTTTATCTATATTCACATACCAGGTTTCTGCCATACCATCTCCTCCGAAGAAAAGAGAGAACTTTGAAAATCACCAACCCAGAACAGTGTTTTTCTGCTACTACATTACGACTCCAAGATGTCTGCTGCAAAAGGCAACCTTTAAGGGGCTTCCCTGGTGATGCAGTGGTTAAGAATCCGCCTGCCTGGGGCTTCCCTGGTGGCGCAGTGGTTGGGAGTCTGCCTGCCGATGCAGGGGACACGGGTTCGAGCCCTGGTCCGAGAAGATCCCACATGCTGCGGAGCGGCTAGGCCCATGAGCCATGGTCACTGAGCCTGCGTGTCTGGAGCCTGTGCTCCGCAATGGGAGAGGCCACAGCAGTGAGAGGTCCGCGTACCGCAAAAAAAAAAAAAAAAAAAAAAAAAAAGAATCCGCCTGCCAATGCAGGGGACACGGGTTCGAGCCCTGGTCTGAGAAGATCCCACGGACCGTGGGGCAACTAAGCCCGTGTGCCACGACTACTGAGCCCGCGTGCCTAGAGCCCATGCTCTGCGACAAGAGAAGCCACCGAAACGAGAAGCCCGTGCACGACAACAAAGAGTAGACCCTGCTCGCCGCAACTAGAGAAAGCCTGCACTCAGCAGCGAAGACCCAGTGCAGCCAAAAATAAATAAATAAAATTAAGTTAAAAAAAAAAAGTACCAGCCTCATCTCACAAGGTGTCCTATTACAGTGTATTTTTCATTACAGTCTGAAACACAGGCATCTCTCTAAAGCTTTAGCCCTTCTGCGAGAGAGTGGATGTAACTCGCTTGAGTGTAATTTACAGGGAAGTTCAGCCTCATCCCACTACATTTATTTTACCACCCATGCCACGCTCCCCACCCCCAAACTTCAGAGAAAAAACTTCTTTTCATCATGAAAGAAGCCAAGGCTTTCTAACATTCCTTATGCCCTAGAAGTCAACTTTCTCCAAACTGGTTACTAGGGGGTGGGTTCAAACTAACAAGCCAAAGTGTTTCAATAAAGAAAGTGTTCTGTTAGGGCAATCCTATGGCCCAACAGAAAAAGCCTTTTAAGATTTCCTACAAGATCTACTTACTTCCAAAAATTGCCTCAAGCTTACACAGAACAACCAAAAAGAACTTCGAAAGAGAAATCATTAAGATAACTCTGCTGAGGAAAAAAAGCAAAGAATATTTTACATTGCAATGTTCGACTTGTAGTTTGGGGCTTTCATTTTCAGCATACTGGTTACTTGCTTTCCATGTCAAGAACCAGAGACCAACCCCCTGGTATGTCAGAAGCCTGGATGCAATTTGAGGATGCTTTAGTTATGAAGAGCCCCCCTTTACTCCCCTATGTTTAGGCCAGGAGACAGCTTCCACTTCCTTTACTCAATCACACCAGACAACACATGTGGCAGAAAAATGGATCTTACAGTGTGGAAACCTCTTCAGAGTTTCTTCCCAAGATATTCATCTTCTCACCTCAATTAAGTCCAGGAAAAATCTGATATCCAGGCCTTGAGGTAAAGCCAACAGACATTCTGCATTTTCCAGCAAGTTGTAATTTTAAATTATGCATTCCCCATAAGTATTTGTCAGATCATATATTCAAAACTTTGCCTCAGAAAATACAGTCACTCCAGGCATGGGCAGTCAGGGCCTTATGATGCAAACCACTAACTCAGTAGCTCAGTCTGTTTTGCCAGACACTAACCTCTGTGGAAGCATCATTCTACTTTCAATACCTGACCCCCAAATGAGAACCTAACTTGCCCTTTACTCTAGACCCTTCATTTACATAATTAATGGGCGTTACATTTCCCTTCCAGGAGGGTATTCCCTTTTAACATTTTATGAGTACTAATAACTTTGATTGGAGAGTACTATTAAGATGATAAGATTAGGAAAAACTCTCTCTGAGAAGTCCTTTCCTAAGGCCTTGGCAATTTATTTTTTAAATGAAGAAAGATACCCCTTAAATTCAGGAAATGGGGCCAATTTAAGACACTGAGTCAGGCAAAACAAAAAGGATTCTTCTCAAAGGTGTTTAAAGTCAAGTGTTCTGGGGCTCTATCCCTTCTTCACCTCTTTGGTGTTTGCCCAAGGTGTTCCCTCAAACCCTTATCACACATGTTTACATCCCTTAGGGCATCTGAGGATGCAGATCTGTCCAACATTAGGACTATTTGTAGAGGAGCCCTTCCAGTTCTGGTCACACCACAGATCTATTCTTCCAGTACCTCAGGCAAGAGGGTTGGAGGGGGAGTAGAAACAGTTTCTTCTATTTCCCTTCTACATTCCACCTATTTGGGGGAAAAAACAAACCTACCTAATTCTCCAGCAGCAGGTCCTTCCAAAAGTTAGTTTCCCCATATCTTTATCTGCCAAAACACTTAAGCAGTGAAACATTTAGCCAGTCCAGAACACTTGAGTGCACTTTACCATCAACCAAAACTAATGGGCTAGAAATCATTTAAGCCCCACATGACACACAAAGCGTGCATGACGTGGTATTCCAAGAACTTGAGAGGAATCCCCGTGTGTCATTCAGCAGGATCTAGTGGTAAAAAGGTAATGTAAATAAGAAATAAAAACATAAAATAAAGTATCACAGTGGTATAAAGATAATCAACAATCCAGTTACAGACCTTATAAAACGCCTCATAGCACTGTTATCTCATGGTGTTTCTGCCATGGTCCCAGATTCTGTCATTTCTTTGATGACCTCACAGAAAATGGCTTAGAAGAGCACTGGCAGAACAGGGGAGGAACTTTCACTTCTGGGATAGGACTCTGACTGGAAATTAAGCTCTCAGTTCCAAATACACCTTCCAACTCTGTGATGCTGGGACTGGGACTCTGCCCTATTATCGCACCTTTGCCAGCCATTCCCTGGTGGTTTCTGCTGACAGAATGCACAAGAGGGGGACTGGAGAGCACGAGTGGAAGTGACACGTGTTCCTTCCCATTTATCAGCATCATCCTAACAGCCATGGGTTTGGGACTCTAGCGGCTCTGGGCATTCCCAGAACCAGCTTCATCACTTCCCTTCTTCCCCCATCCCAGGCACCAGCCACAGCCAGGGAGCATCCTTTGCTCACCCTCAGCTACTCGGAGCTCTTCCTTCAAGCTTCTAGGATCTGATAACCTCACCCTGTTCCCTTAACCCCTTTCCTCCCCACTCAGCCTCAGGGTGGGAGCTGCTATAGTCCTCACTATCTATGGATTCCGTCTTTGCTCATTCAGCCCTCTAGCAACTGTGTAATTCTCCACATTTAATTCCCCCTGGTATAATACCTGTTTTTTTGTGTGTGCTATAGGCTGCATCTGAGTTAAGCACAAGACCTTTAAGTTGGGAGGAAATGAATTTGTTGTTCATACCATAGCTAAAATGTAGGGTGCACTTATATGTACCAAGCATTTTTTAAGGGTTTGAGCATGCATAATCCTATTAACGCCCATAGCAACCCAATCAAGTGGCTGTTATCATCCCCATGTTAGAAAGGAGGAAAATGAGGCTTTGACAATTTTAAAAAATGGTTCAGAGATCACATATCTAGTAAGCAGTGGAGCTGGGATGTAATCCCAAGTCTGACGCCAAAAGCCTCCTGCAAAAAACTCTAAGGCTTTTCTAGATACTCCATGCTGCTCCTAAGGACTGTTTACATGGTTCACAAATAACTTAGTGCAGGTGTATGCTTGCTTTTTTGTTATTCTCATAGGTCTTATTCTGTAACAGTCCCCTTCCCTTTTAATATGCCATCACTTGATTACTAAACAATGTCATTTGTCCTGTGGAATGTCCCATATTCTGGAACTGGCTAGGTGTTTCTTCATGGCATCATTTCATTTGTGCCCCTACTGTCTATACTTCTTATAAACTCAAAGTCAGATTGAAATTGAATCCAGTCAAACCTCTGTTTTTTTGACAAGAATTTTTCATCTATATTGCTATGTATTTCCTATTGCGTCAAATCAGGAGGCACGTAATGTCTGGTCATTACATTTTCAGTGATTCTAAGATTAATTCGTGGATTCAAAGTCTAATTTTTCCATTATAAAGGGAGTCCAGACATATAACTGCAAAATTATCACCTTCTATAAGGCTTTGGCACGAGACAACCAGCAGGCTCAGTGTGTACAAATAAAATGTTACACAAAGTGACTCCTCAAAAAGGAAGTAACAGATGGTGGTCATTCAAGCCTTCAAAGAAAGGAAATATCCCAATAGTTCATCCTACTCCTAACAAGCCCTCAATAGTTTTTGTCAATCAGTATTTCAAACCATCCTTTAAACTGTAAAGGGGTCAAAGGTCAAGAGTTTCAAAGTCTAGTTCCACGTCTCTTTAAATTCAGAATCTGTTCTTACTTAATTCTTTGAACCCTGTGGGCCCGTATTTGCCCATTTGAAAATGGAGATAATGTCACCAACTTCACCTTACCTCAAAGGACTATGGGGGAGGGTAAAATGAAATTTTAAAAAAAAAGTTAGATGTGGCAAATAAAGATTTATTCTCACCGATTAAATTTTACCCAGAATGAAGAAGAATGCCATGAACTAAAATCTTGAGAAGCCACCAAAACTAGAATCAACAATGCTCAAGAAGCCACTGCAATCTAAATTTGAAGAGATACTATGAATGAATTATAAGGAAACTACCACTTGCCTATAGCTGATATGCTATACACTGACAATTCACTTACTTAAAATTGGCTGCCACCATTTGACTCTTTCATTGAAAGCTACATTACACTAGATCTAGTTCCCAAGTAGAAAATCATATTTAACACAGCCCATGTTAAAATGAAGGGATTAATTAACATGCACACGCTACTATAAATAAATAACAAGGACCTACTGTAGAGCATAGGGAATTATATTCAATATCTTGTGATAACGCATAATGGAAAAGAATCTGAAAAAGAATGTATGTATATATTGGGTTGGCCAAAAAATTCATTCAGGTTTTCCCATAAGAGGTTATGGAAAAACCAGAATGAACTTTTTGGCCAACCCAATATATATATATGTGTATATATATGTATATAAAATTGAATCACTTTGCTGTACACCTGAAACTAACACATTGTAAATCAACTATACTCCAATTAAAAAAAACACATAAATAAAAAAGGGGATTAAACCAGTAATCTTGATACCATGACACTTGATTCAGGGACTCATCCTCCAAGATACTGAATTTCCTAAACAAATGTTAAACTAAAACAAGAAAATGCATTGAGTTTAATCTAATGTCACTGTTTCTATCTACAAAAGTATACATTATATAACTTGAAAAATATTCAACATAGACCAAAGAACCAAGTCCTACAAAGACTAAATTCAATAACATTGTTCTGAAAATAAATGTGCTGTAAAATTTTCTGAGCATAAGTGATTTGTTACCAACTGGAACCTTGGAGAATGAGACCTCAGGCCAGCTTTCCTAAACTCACCACCAAAGAAACCTTTTAACCATTCTTTGCATTTTGATGAAGGTTCTGGTTTAGTGACTCTTCAAATGTCATTTTAGAACACTAATGTGAAACACACAAAGCTAGTTACTCTTGATTTTTATGTTAAAAATACACAAAAGCTGAGCAGTTTTCCCTGCACCACCTTCTCCAAAGTAGCTTTTAAGAATTTTCAGGTTCATCATCTGGAAGAGTCAACAGACATTTCCTTTTATCTTTTCAACTACTGGGGTCTCAAATTCTCACCATGACATCATCAACATGGTTTGGAAATTGCTGACACAGGCTATTCAATTGTGCTAAAAGGTTTGTGTTTATATACAATTACTACAGTGCCACCATGTGAGCAAAAGAAAGCATAGTAACATTTTAAAATAAAGCATAAATAGCAGTTATTTGCTCTTTAAAAAATTGCCAAGGAGGGAACTTCATATTTAAATACAATTAGCAAAACTCATCAGAAAGATCTCAAACAAGATTCTGTGGGATGTGATTGAATGAGCAAGTTTACGCAGTTTCCCCAGAACTTACTTCAACTTTAAATATCTCAAAGAGCAGATTGTTTTCAAAGATATAGTATACTCTTACAAAGCAAAGCCCAATGCAAGACACAGACCATAAAAGAGAAGAACCATGTGTGTTCTAGCACATCCATGAGTTGGAAGGAGAAAAACCTTTGGAAAAACTACCAATAGGCTTAGATACTAAAATCTTAGTTTTAAATATAGAAATTCTTACCTCCCACTGTAAATGAGGCGGGATATTTCGTATCTGAAGTTTCCGAATCCTGCAGAAGAATTAAAATGTTTTTTAAAAGAAAAAAAAAAAAAGTAAATGCAGAAGATATTAATAGCCAACATGGATGCTTAGAAACTACTTAAAATACTTTATATTAATTACAAACTAATATATAATAAGAAAAGGCAGCCCAAGAAGGAAAAAGGAGACAAAGTTATCACAATATGCATACTGAGACCGTTTGGAAATCTAGCATCATTGGATTGTTATGGCTTATTCTAAAAGCCACTAAAACTGGCAGATACATTGTTTGAAAAACATTTCATCTGATGACTATATTCTAAGTTCAAACCCTTTAGCCTCAAAGTAAGCGTCAGTCCAGATGTTCTTAATCTGAGATCACAGCCAAGGGGTCCATGGACAGAATTCAAGGAACTTGGATAGCAGGGGTGGGGTATGGCGGAAATCACATGTTTATTTTCACTATCCCCTAACTGAAATTTAGCACCACCTTCAATTATGGATGTTGGCATCAAACAACAGTAGAATTATATGACTTGTACTTTTGACATTAAAATAAATCAGATATTTTCACATCACTTACGTTGTTGCAGATCTTTAAATATCATGTATAATCACTACTGTGAAAGTTAGCTGTGTTGCTAGAACTTTTCCTTATTATGTTAAGAAACACATGCTACTACAAGCTTTAACATTATTCTAACTTTATTTCAAAATAATTTCCTTTATAATCCCATGTGTTTTATTTTATGCACTTAAAAATACCTTAAGAGGTCCATACTTTTCAGGCTGCCAAAGGAGTCCACGGCACAAAAAACATTAAAAATCCCCTACCTTAGTTCAAATGCCTACACATATACCTATACATATGCTATGTATATAAAACACAATATGTATTTTATATAATAATAAAATCTATTGTAATATACGTCCCTCTTCTTCTATCCCCTCCTCAATACTATCAGAGGGAGGGAGCAGAAGAAGAGAGGGAGGGTGGAAGGAAGGAAGGAAGGAACATGAATTATATGAGATTGTACTACGAATACCACATACCAGTCACACTCTTAGAGGGAAAGGAATTTACAGTCAACTAGCTATTTTAAAAAGAGAGAGAGACTAACAATTGGGCATGACATCTCAAGTGAAATAATTTTTTAACTTCTAGAACTATAGTTAATTTCCTTTTCTGGGTCAAACGATCCACTTTTAAGTACCACAGCAAAACACCAGCTGGGACTACATTCACAGCCTACTCCTTTGTCTCTCCCATTACCCCAAAGCCTTAAGAACAAATAAATGCCACAGACACTGCCTATCCCTTATGGAACTCTAAAGAACATATAGATGAACAAACTCAGGTACATCCTGTTTATAATGATAAAATAGACGATGAAGGAAAAATCATTTTTACATTATTTTTATGAGACAGTGAAACAAAGCACAATCACCAAGGGCAATGTATCAAAGAGATAGTGACAGAATGCCAATTTAAGAAAAAATTTTTAAACACCACATAGTCTTAGAATTTACACATTATTCTGGGATTTGTTTCAAAAATAACTCATGTGCTAAAAAAAAAAACTCATGTGCTAATAAGTGTTAAAGCTTCAGGATGTGTACTGTATCTCTGCTTTTGTATAAGTTTTACATTTACCTTAAAAATTATACCCTAATAAAAACATTCCTAAAACATAGGTTTCAAATCTGCCATGTATTGCTTTGGGTAGCAGAAAAGTTACTCACACTGTGTAAATACTTACCCTGGGTAACCAAGGAAGTAAGAATTATTTACTATACATTGCAAGTACTAATCTGTCAGTCAAGCATCTGACACAATAAATTACAGCACAATGTTAAGAAACTAAGTATTCATCTCTACTGGACTCATTTTTCTGGGTATATATATTACCAAAAAATTTTCCCAAAAGCACACACAGAAGTATACCTAGAGAGTTATGGTCACCAAGCAGGTAATTATTCATTATTAAAACAACAAATACCTACTTCACAGGGTTCCCAAGAACTTCTTTAAATAGGATACTATTTTTTGTACATTAGAAGTAATCCATTAGCCATGTTTTCCCCACACATTCTTCAAAATGTACATCTGACACCCATTTACTTATTAGAAGTTACTCCAGAATAATTATTTCCCTTAAATGGCTGTCCCTTTTCCATTATCTGATTCTCTCGTGTTTCATTTTAGACAAATACCAGGATTATTTTCATAGTTAGTGTTTTGACATCTAGCACTGTTCTTTCCCACTTACCCAGTAACTAATCTTAAACTCTGCAGTTTCACCTCTAGCTCCTCTCCCCATGGTCCACTCTTATCACTACAAGAGCCAAAAGGCCCAGCATTAAAAAAGTCCAAGCAAAGGCATGAATTCTCATCTAGTACATAAACACAAACCTCTGACCCAGAAGGTACTTGAGAAAAAACGACCCCACTCAGCTGTACTAATCAAGTTGGCTATACACAGTTAAAACACTATCACCTGGACTTCCCTGATGGCGCAGAGGTTAAGAATCCGCCTGCCAATGCAGGTGACACGGGTTTGATCCCTGGTCCGGGAGGATCTCACATGCCTCGGAGCAACTAAGCCCGTGCACCACAACTCTGAAGCCCGAGCCCCTAGAGCCCTTCTTCTGCAACAAGAGAAGCCACCGCGATGAGAAGCCCGCGCACGACAATGAAGAGTAGCCCCCGCTTGCCACAACTAGAAAAAGCCCGCGCGCAGCAACAAAGACCCAACACAGCCAAAAATAAATTAATTAATTTAAAAAAAAAACAAAAAAACACTATCGCCTGTATTCTTAGCTCCCATCTCCCATCTGAGCTTTTAGAAATAGGTTGGTTATATTTGGGTTTTAAATACTTAAGAGTCAAGAAAACGGATACTGTTTTCCAGTGTGATTACCCACTCATTAAAGTTCAATTTAACTATCAGCAAAATAAGTTGGTGTTTCACCTCCTCCTAAAACACACTTACGTAGTAACAAGGATCACATCCTGTAACAACAGGGACTCATTAGGCTGTCTTGTTCACTGTTGCATTCAGAGTCTGGAACAGTGTGTGGTACCTGAGAAGCACGATAGTTAAATTAACATTTGTTATAACATATAGAAGGGGAAGAAAACACAAGACTCATGGATCCACCATCCAAAAACTAACATGATTTTATTACAGCTCATGGGGGAGTGAGAAGAACAATAGCTATACTGAAGTTTGAGAACAAAAACAGGAAAATGCCGATTTAATCTCTCGTGCTATTTTAAAAGAAAACTTCCACACAATCTACTTATAAGTTAATCATATAGAATTTAAGGGTTTTCCCCCGAGAGGGAAAAATGAGGTGAAGTTTAAGCTCTCATTTAACCTTTAAAAAATGCTTACTGTGCCTGAAATAGTTGCAATAAAATTCAGTACTCTTTTTTTTTTTTTTTTTGGGCTGCACCGGGTCTTCCTTGCTGTGTGCAGGCTTTCTCTAGTTGCGGCGAGCGGGGGCTACTCTTCATTGCGGTGCGTGGGCTTCTCATTGCAGTGGCTTCTTTTGTTACGGAGCACGGGCTCTAGGTGTGTGGGCTTCAGTAGTTGTGGCACACGGGCTTCGATAGAAGCAGCACTCAGGTTCAGTAATCGTGGCTTGCGGGCTCTAGAGCACAGGCTCAGTAGTCGTGGCACACCGGCTTAGTTGCTCCGAGGCATGTAGGATCCTCCCGAACCAGGGATCGAACCCGTGTCCCCAGCACTGGCAAGCAGATTCTTAACCACTGTGCCATCAGGGAAGTCCCTCATTATTTATTAAAAGCTGGTTTAATTACAGGATAAAAAGCCAATAAAGCTCATATACACTCCCAAAGGCATCTTCAAAAGTTTTAGTAATAAATGGAACTGACTTAAATTGATTTTATGGAAGTTTTCAAACTGACACCAAAGTAAAAAAATCATATCAACCTCCATATGCCTGTATCAGTTACCAAGTATGATCACCTGATCTTGTTTATCTATACTCACACCTGTACCAACAAGTCCCACTTACATGGCCTGTCACGCTACAGTACATCTGTAAATACTGACAAAAGGACCTTTTTTGTTTAAAATTAACTATATCACCATTATTGCTTCTAAAAATGATTAACAAAAATTCCTTGAGAATACCCACACTCTGTTTATTTCCAACTGCTTAATAACTATCTTTTTACAGTTGGTCTGTTCATATCAAGATCCCAACGATATGCCCACATGTGTAGAGTCAACATCTCTTAGGTCTCTTGGATATAAGAGTTCCCCTTCACTCTGTTTTCTTGCTATTTATTTGGAGGTCCAGGTAATAAATGCTGTGCAATTACTCATTCTGTGTTTTACCCATTGCATCCTCTTTGTGTCATTTTAAATAATTGTTTGCTATGTTGAATTTGATATACAATGATGTGTAATATCTTTACATTACAAAGCATAAAACATATATGAAACCACCTCACCAAATCAGAAGACAATTGAAGCTACCATGCTCTTCCCTCACCCAAATGCCTGCCTCCTAGAAAGTAACCATCACCCTAAATTTTTGTCATTCTCATGTCTTTTATATTAGCATCTTCTTTCAAACGACTCTTTAAGTAGACAAAATACTATTATGTCCTTAAAAATGGATAAAAACTTCATGCTGAATATCTAGTTAGTTTACATTTCCCCATTTAAAAAAAATTTTTTTAAGTTTGTTCAATCAGTATCAAAAAAGAGCCATACACTGCACATGCTTCAGTATGACTCTAGCCTCATAAGCTGCATGTTTCCCTTTCTATCCTTACAACTTATGCAGAGAATAAAAAAATCCCAAACCTGTCATTTGTCTCCTGTTTCGCACTGCCTGGATTTTGCTACTTACACTCCCATGGTGGTGTTTATTATGATGTTACTCTGACCCCTATAAAAGTGGTAATTAGATCTGAAAATTTGACTTGTTTTTTGCTGTTGTTTGTTTAGGGAGAGACAATAAACTATCACAGGGGAGGTTTTATACTTCCATGAAAAGATACATTATCCCTGCTTGTCTACCTGTGATGTTGCAATCACTAATGATCACTGCCTAAATCCATTGCTTCATAAAGGTTGAAAATGTATTTCCTCATTGTATCATGCCTTCCATATTTTTTTAATGAATTTATTTGTTTGGTTGTTTGTTTATAGCTGCGCTGGGTCTTTGCTGCTGCGCGGGCTTTCTCTAGTTGTGGTGAACGGGAGCTATTCTTTGTTGCGGTGCGCAGGCTTCTCATTGCTGTGGCTTCTCTTGTTGCGGAGCACGGGCTCTAGGTGCACAGGCTTCAGTAGTTGTGGCACAAGGGCTCAGTACTTGTGGTTCGTGGACTCTAGAGCACAGGCTCAGTAGCTGTGGCGCACGGGCTTAGTTGCTCCGCGGCATGTGGGATCTTCCCGGACCAGGGCTTGAATCCGTGTACCCTACACTGGCAGGTGGATTCTTAACCACTGTGCCCCCAGGGAAGCCCCGTATTTTTTAATTTAGCTGGAGTTCTTCCATAAAGAACAACTTTCCTTTATCACATATTTGGATACGCTGAACCGAAGTAAGTATAGTAAAGGCAGGGTAAGTATTTGATTCTTTCCCTTCTGCAGATGGTTTTGTGCTGCTCATCACATCCCCTTGCTCACCTCTGATTTCATTCACAGCTGTGGGAGACAGTCCCAAGCACAGTGAAGTTGTCCCGCCTCCTTCCACCCCTAAGCACACCCTTAGGCATCTCTGTTTCACCTCAGGTTTTTCACCAAAGCCTCAGAAGAGTTCAAGAACAGCCCAGAAGAATGTAAATTGATACAGCCACTATGGAGAATAGTATGGAGGTTCCTTAAAAAACTAAAAATAGAGCTACCATACAACCCAGCAATCACACTGCTGGGCATATACCCTGAGAAAACCATAATTCAAAAAGAGTCATGTACCACAATGCTCACTGCAGCTCTATTTACAATAGCCAGGACACGGAAGCAACCTAAATGTCCATCAACAGATGAATGGATAAAGAAGATGTGGCACGTATATATAATGGAATATTACTGAGCCATAAAAAGAAACGAAATTGAGTTATTTGTAGTGAGGTGGATGGACCTAGAGTCTGTCATACAGAGTGAGGTCAGAAAGAGAAAAACAAATACCATATGCTAACACATATATACAGAATCTTAAAAAACAAAAAAAAAAGGTTCTGAAGAACCTAGGGTCAGAACAGGAATAAAAATGCAGACATAGAGAATGGACTTGAGGACACGGGGAGGGGGAAGGGTAAGCTGGGAAGAAGTGAGAGAGTGGCATGGACATATATACACTACCAAACGTCAAATAGATAGCTAGTGGGAAGCAGCTGCATAGCACAGGGAGATCAGCTCGGTGCTCTGTGACCACCTAGAGGGGTGGGATAGGGAGGGTGGGAGGGAGGTGCAAGAGAGAGAGATATGGGGATATATGTATATGTATAGCTGATTCACTTTGTTATAAAGCAGAAACTAACACACTATTGTAAAGCAATTATACTCCAATAAAGATGTTTAAAAAATAAACACCCTTTGTCAAAAGGGAGAATTAAAAAAAAAAAAAAAGAACAGCCCAGAAACAGAGGAGAGATGAAACCCTCAAGACAACCTGTAATTTACAGAGGAGAACGTTGCGAGCCAATAGATAAATGTCCCAGTCTTCCACCTGGGAAGCATTCTGTACATTCCTCAAAGGTCCTATTTCCTTATGGCAACCTCAATAAAGTGCCCTTCCTTGGCTTGTCCTAAACCCCCATTTCACTCTCCCCATTCCCTCATTTTGGAGAATGGTTTATTTTGGAGATG
The DNA here is from genome assembly GCF_039906515.1 of Pseudorca crassidens. Lineage (NCBI taxonomy): Eukaryota > Metazoa > Chordata > Mammalia > Artiodactyla > Delphinidae > Pseudorca > Pseudorca crassidens. The sequence continues at coordinate 32,109,023 of NC_090303.1, read as the reverse complement.
AAACCATCTCCAAAATAAACCAGCTTCATGCAAATCCTCATTTCAATGTCTTCTTTCAGGAGTTCAAAGACATTATTATTTCAAACTTTTCAGAATGATGAGTTGGTCCCCTGGCACTGTCCAAAGATGACCAAATGCTTATTTTTTTCAGTAACATTATGGATTCACAAATACTTTGTGTGTATCAACCCGCTGCATTAATTCCTTTTAATGCTCAAATTGCCCCATCTTTGGCATCAGTGGAGGCCTCTTCACACTGATCCTGTATCTTTTGAAATGACTCCAGCAATCTTTGAGAGCTTTTTTGCCTTCTGTTATGATAATCCAGGTTCAACTTGTACACTTCCTGCCCCCATCTGCAACCAGTTTCATCTACATGGAGCACCGGTTCCTTTTAGTCAGAAATAATACAACGAGACACAACCTGGGTGCTGTTATAGGGCTGGTCATCACTCCTAGGCCAGAGCTAGACAATACCCATTTTGTATGAAAGCGAAATAAACCATGTGTCCACGGTGATTACAGTCATCCTTCCAAATTCACAGGGGATTAGTTCCAGAAGCCCCTCAGATACCAAAATCCACGGATGCTCAAGTGCCTTATATAAAATGGATAGTATCCCATATACTTTACTTATTTATTTATTTAAATTTATTTATTTTATTTTTGGCTGCGTTGGGTCTTCGTTGCTGCACGTGGGCTTTCTCTAGTTGCGATGAGCGGGGCTACTCTTCGTTGCAGCACGCGGGCTTCTCATTGCAGTGGCTTCTCTTGTTGCACAGCATGGGCTCTAGGCACGCGGGCTTCAGCAGTTGTGACTCACGGGCTCTAGAGCACAGGCTCAGTAGTTGTGCACGGGCTTAGTTGCTCCGCGGCATGTGGGATCTTCCCGGACCAGGGCTCAAACCCGTGTCCCCTGCATTGGCAGGCAGATTCTCAACCACTGCACCACCAGGGAAGCCTCCATATACTTTAAATCATCTCTAGATTACTTATAATACCTAATGCAATGTAGATGCTATGTAAATAGGTGTAAATACAATATAAATGAGATGTAAACAGTTGCCCCCAAAAGGCAAATTCAAGTTTTGCTCTATGGAACTTTCTGGATTTTTTTCCCCAATTATTTTTCATCTACAGTGGGTTGAATCCACAGATGCAGAACCCATGGATATGGAGGACCAACTGTTATTTTCAATTCAAATTTTAGGTTACTATGTTTTTGCCAAAAGTCTTTGATATTTACATCTTTTTTCCACATTAAAGCTTGACAGGTATAAATAAGAATATAAACAAGAAAATGCTTTACGTCTGTTATGGACTGAATGTTTATGCCCCCCCAAAAAAAATTCGTATGTTGCAGCCCTATCCCCCAATGTGATGCTGTTAGGAGATGGGGACTCTGGGAAGTGTTTAGCCTAATGTGAGGACATAAGCATGGAGCCCCCATAATGGGATTACTGTTTTTCTAAGAAGAGAGACCAGGGCTCTGTTCACTGCACACTGAGGAAAGATTATGTGACCTCACAGCAAGAAGGCATCTGTCTATATAAGCCAAGAACGGGGCCCTCAGCAAGAACCCAAAAAATCTGCGTGCACCTTGACCTTGGACTTCCCAGCCTCCAGAACTGTGAGAAATAAACATCTGTTAAGCCATCCAGTCTATGGTATTTTATTACAGCAGCCCAAACTGCCTAAGACAATGTCTGTTATCTCATGTAACCCTCCCAGTCAGCATTTTATAGATTCGAAGACAAAAGCACAAGTTTATCTTGCCCAAACATACCCTGCTAATGAGTGGCAGGGTCAGAATCCAGCTCTTGGCATTCTGGCTCCACAGTCTATCCTCCTAACTATATTCCATCTTACTGATTTCACTTATAATCCAACCAATAATGTAACCATTATCAAAAAAACTCCAGAAAAATTACAGGTTGCGTGTTAAACCCAAAGGTCAAAGATATGCCAATCTCCAGCAAAATTTTCACTTTGCTCCACAGCTTTAAACCGTACAATCAATTCACATACTAAAACTCAATACTGGCATTAAATGGACAAGGTTACATATGAATACCAAGAAAGTCAACTATGCTGGAAACTCAGCTAATTCAACTGCCTCAAGATATTATGAAAATTGTATACACTGGCACCTAGGCCCTTAGAGCTAGTCATTTCATGCTAAGTCGTAGTGCAAGACATACAAGTGTACAGACTTGCAACCTTCCATCCAAACCACCTATAAGTCCTAAATGTTCATTTTGTTTATCTTGTTTCTCCCAAAAGGCCATCCCTCCTTTCTTTCTTTCTACTATCACTTATACAAATCAAGAGAATCACCACTTTCCCACTTCACAGATATAAAGAGGCCGAGGTTTGGATCATGATCTAACACAGCTAATACCAGCTGAAGACAGGAAGAGAAAACCAAGTCTAACTTAACTTCTAACATTTTCCTCTTTGCCTTGATCTCTTACGCGAAGAGCTGGGACACATGGTCCATATGTGTACTGATCATTTTCAAATAAAAAGACAAGCCTCTGGACTCAGAGCAGTATGGCCTGGCCTCTTCAACCTGTCACTTGCAGGCACTCTGAACTGGCTGCAGGTTTTCATTCTTAGCTGTGCCCAACCAACACAAACTATGCCCAAAGAGGAAGTTCAACCTGGCCAAATTCAATACAATTACTTGTACTAATTGCAATAGTCAATACTGTAATTATATCTATCCTTGCTTCTTTTATACAGTTAAAAATTAGCTCCTTAAAAGGTCAACCTCAATTTTTTTTTTTAAAGCAGAATACTCCAAGTAGATGAATACCTGGGGAAATGATGCATTTCAGATTGCTGGTGATAAGTGTCAACTGGCATAACCCCGCCTCATGACTGACTCGGCAGTCTCTTATCAAATCCTCAGACTAGAAGTGCAGCCTCTCAAGCATTCTCCTCCTTACAGTGTCTCTCTAGATAAAGCTGCAGCCGACTCAAAAACTTAGCTGTAGGGCTTCCCTGGTGGCGCAGTGGTTGAGAGTCCACCTGCCGATGCAGGGAACACGGGTTGGTGCCCCGGTCCGGGAGGATCCCACATGCCACGGAGCGGCTGGGCCCATGAGCCATGGCCGCTGAGCCTGCACGTCCGGAGCCTGTGCTCCGCAATGGGAGAGGCCACAACAGTGAGAGGCCCACGTACCGCAAAAAAAAACCACAACAACTTAGCTCTAAGTTTGTAAACAGGTAAAACTGGGAAGAACCCAAATGTCCGGGTAAAAGGGATAAGCTCAAAGGAAAAAAAAAAGTACCCCTGCAACATATATATATGTGTGTGTATATATATATATATATATACACACACATATATATATTATGTCAAGGATAGAAGTGTTCTTGATAGTGGGTGTACTTTCACAGGTGTATATATAGCTTTCAAAACTCATCGCGCCGGGGACTTCCCTGGTGGTCCGGTGGTTAAGACTGCGCTCCCAGAACTTCCCTAGTGGCGCAGTGGTTAAGAATCCGCTGGCCAATGCAGGCGACAAGGGCTGGAGCCCTGGTCGGGGAAGATCCCACATGCCGCGGAGCAACTAAGCCCGTGCGCCACAACTACCGAGCCTGAGCTCTAGAGCCCGCGAGCCACAATTACTGAGCCTGCGTGCCACAACTACTGAAGCTCACGCACCTAGAGCCCGCGCTCCGCAACAAGAGAAGCCACAGCAATGAGAAGCCCGCGCACTGCTACCAAGAGTAGCCCCCGCTCACCGCAACTAGAAAAAGCCCGCGCACAGCAACAAAGAACCAACCCAGCCATAAATAAATAAATAAATAAAATATCAAAAACAGACTCACAAATATAGAGAACAGACTTGTGGTTCCTAAGGGGGAAAGGGGTGGGGGAGGGAAAGTTGGGAGGTTGGGATTAGCAGATGCAAACTATTATATATAGGATGGATAAACAACAAGGTCCTGTTGTATAGCACTGGGAACTATATTCAGTATCCTGTGATAAACCATAATGAAAAATACGAAGAAGAATATATTTATGTATAACTGAATCACTTTGCTGTACAGCAAAAATTAACACAACATTGTAAATTAACTATACTTCAATAAAATTAAAAAACAAAGAGATGTCATTCTAAGGGTGGTCTAAGGAGCATCTACATTCGAATCACCAAGAGGGCTTACTTAAAATGAAAATACCCAGGCCCTAATACAGACCTCCTAGATCAGAGTCTCTGGGGATGGGGCAGGGAAATGTGGTTTCACACACACTTAAGTTTGGTGGCCACTGAGGTCTATTTAACAGGGCAAGCCCCATGAAGGCCAAGTCATTTCTACCTTATTGACTATTGTATACTCCCGTGCTTAGCAGATTTCCTGGTTCCTAACAGGCAATTACTCAACAATGCTTCAACAAGGAATAAAGAAACAAAAGTCTCTTTTAACACAACAGTTCTAAGTGAGAAGCTAGGGTGATTTTTCTGTCATCCCTCAGCTCCCACATCTTCATGGGAATAATATCCATGTCCCACTAAGTAAAACAGAGGTATTTATCTTTCAAAGGTGCACACTATCATCTGCATCTATGTAGAACAGTCTGACAGCCCTAAGCGTACGGATGGAAACTTGGTAGAGTCCAGGAAAGGCTGAATGTTCTTCTACGTGCTGTTCTTATTACTAATGCCTGCAAATATACACTGCTATCTCTTTTTCTTGTAGGAGACTATATGTCCCTTCAACGGAGGAATATAAAGTTCTTGACCTTCATTAGGATATGTGCAAGGCAAGATGACAGATCACTTTGAAAAATAATAGTTGAATTAATAGGACACAAACTGATCCTTGATTCCTGACTAACCAAAAGATTTCTCTAGTCTTCACACTGAGAATCTGAAAATGTGTCTTTAACCAGAAAAGTTACCACAAGTATTTCAACCAACCACAGAAATGCATGTAGTTGAACATCAGGGACAGTGTCTATTTAAATAAAAGACCCAGTGCCTGCATGACTCTTTCAAAAGTGTAGGGCTTCCCTGGTGGCGCAGTGGTTGAGAATCCGTCTGCCAATGCAGGGGACACGGGTTCAATCCCTGGTCCGGGAAGATCCCACATGCCGTGTAGCAGCTGAGCCCGTGAGCCACAACTACTGAGCCTGCATGCTGCAACTACTGAAGCCCACGTGCCTAGAGCCCGTGCTCCACAATGAGAGAGGCCACTGCGATGAGAGGCCCGTGCAGTGCAACAAGGAGCGGCCCCCGCTCACCACAACTATAGCAGGCCCGCGTGCAGCAACGAAGACCCAGCACAGCCTAAATAAATAAATAAAATTTATTTTTAAAAAAGTGTAACATTAACACAATATAGCAAATACATATATATTCCTTGAAAATTAGGGTGGTCACAAAGGAATGAAGTACTAAGATACAAAACCTCTAATACGTTTGAGTCAAACTGAAAAATAATCATTCCCGTTTTCCCACAGTTAAACTAATTTTATAAATACCATTACATTTTTTCCCAGCAAGACTCATCATATTTTTTTCTTTTTTTTTTTTTTTTCCCCAGTACGCGGGCCTCTCACTGTTGTGGCCTCTCCCGTTGTGGAGCACAGGCTCCGGACGCGCAAGCTCAGCAGCCATGGCTCATGGGCCCAGCCGCTCCGCGGCATGTGGGATCTTCCCGGACCGGGGCACAAACCTGTGTCCCCTGCATCTGCAGGCGGACTCTCAACCACTGCGCCACCAGGGAAGCCCCATCATATTTTTTAACAAGTGATTTTACAAGCTGTGTATCTTTTTTTTTAATAAGCTTATTTATTTATGCCTGCATTGGGTCTTCGTTGCTGCAGGCAGGCTTTCTCTAGTTGCGGCGAGCAGGGGCTACCCTTCATTGCAGTCCGCAGGCTTCTCATTGCAGTGGCTTCTCTTTGTTGCAGAGCACAGGCTCTAGGCGCATGGGCTTCAGTAGTTGTGGCATGAGGGCTCAGTAGTTGTGGCTCACAGGCTCAGTTGCTCTGCGGCATGTGGGATCTCTCCAGACCAGGGCTCCAATCAGTGTCCTCTGCATTAGCAGGTGGATTCTTAACCACTGTGCCACCAGGGAAGTCCCACAAGCTGTGTATCTTAAAACTGCTCTATCCAATGGAATATTCACTGGTCACATGAGGCTACAGAGCACTTGAAGTGTGGCTAGCCCAGTCCAAACTGAATTGTTCTATGACTGTAACATACGTAACAGATTTTACAGACAGTACAAAAATAGGAGTATAATAAGATTTCTCAACAATTTTTATACTGATCACATGTTAAAAAATGTAAAGTTCTAGACTAGGTTGTATAAAATATTAATTTCACCTATTTTTTACGTCTACCTGTGGCTACTAGAAAAGTTTAAATTACATATACATAGTTCACATCTTTCAACCGGACAGAGCTGATCTAAAATGTAGTATACTTGTTACCCAAAGGGAAAACTGATTGAATTTTATTTCCATTTATCAAAGTAATTTCAGGATCATACAACATTTTATATGTAATACTTATTTTCCACATAAAAGTCCCCATCACTAAGTAAACTATATCTGCAAGAAGAGGTGTTTTAAGAGGACTCAATTTTTAAAAGTGCTGTATTTTGAACATAGGGATATCTCTATATTAATGTTTTATTTCATATTACTGATACCTGGACATGGTCCTTATCCAAGACAAATTCTTGGGTTTTTTTGTTTGTTTTGCTTTTTTAAGTGAGAAAGTTGCAGTTGGTCATTATCAAGTTATATAATCTTCTCATCAACTTTAGCAACTACAACAATCCCAGTACACCTGACAGTTTGAACAATGAAGTTTAGATGCCTTCTTGTTTCCAAGAAGTAGAGTTATACAATTCACATGGTTTATATTACTAATTTTTTTATATTTCTAATTTTAATATTTTGTATAATCAAGCAAATAAAATAACAATTGTTATTGCTTGCAAGAGAATCAGTATGAAAATTCTGTTTTATGTAATTGAAGAATTTATTTTTCTGATTTGGGGTTTTTTTGTTTTTTTTTGTTTTTTTTGCGGTACGTGGGCCTCTCACTGTTGTGGCCTCTCCCGTTGCGAAGCACAGGCTCCAGATGCGCAGGCCCAGTGGCCATGGCTCACGGGCCCAGCCGCTCCGCAGCACGTGGGATCCTCCCGGACCGGGGCACGAACCCGTGTCCCCCGCATCGGCAGGCGGACTCTCAACCACTGCGCCACCAGGGAAGCCCCGGGCTTTGTTGTTGTTGTTGTTTTGCTGTACGCGGGCCTCTCACTGTTATAGGCTCTCCCGTTGCGGAGCACAGGCTCCGGACACGCAGGCTCAGCGGCCATGGCTCACGGGCCCCCAGCCGCTCCGCGGCATGTGGGATCTTCCCGGACCAGGGCACGAACCCGTGTCCCCTGCATCGGCAGGTGGACTCTCAACCACTGCGCCACCAGGGAAGCCCTCGAGTTTTTTTTTTTTAATTGAAGTACAGTTGATTTACACTGTTGTTAGTTTCTGGTGTACAGCAAAGTGATTCAGTTATACATATTATTTTTCATATTCTTTTTATTATAGGGTATTACAAAATATTGAATATAGTTCCCTGTGCTATACAGTAGGACCTGTTGTTTATTTTATATATAATGGTTTGTCATGTAGCAAGAAAACAAAGATATATAAGTTTAATCCCAATATCTCTGACATTCCTCATCCAGGGCAACTCAACTCTTTTCTTCCAAGATATAACCATACTAGACTTTGCAGATAACCTTGCACTATCATTATACACAAAAACACATTATGACTAACATCTCCATGCTCATGGAGGACACAAGTCTCTCAAAGGAAGAAACTCCTGGTCATATTTATTATATAGATATGATTGGCCAAAAAGTTTAACATAAGCCAAAAGGAGAGAGTACACTGAGCACCAAAAGGTATAAAAGGCTCTCACCTTTGCAGAGTAATTACCCTCAAGTGTATCTGGAACTCATCTACCTGCCCTCAGGCTTTTTCTATAACACAGACACCAAGAGTTTAAAACGGCCCTTTCTGCCCCCCTTCCAAAATGTTGTAACCCTTTTGAAAGCTTTACTATCAGAAAAACCATCCGAATCTGTCATTAACAATCTGTACAGGACATTAAATTTTAGTGGGTTGGACTTTAGACTTTAACACCTTGTAAAAATGTTGAAATAAAAACTTATGCATTTTCAAAACACTTAAGAACATGTTAAACAGCCAAGCACTTTAATTAATTGCCTAAAGACCGACTTGTAGAAACAAGTGCAAAAACCTAGGCGATAGGGACAGATCGTCCACCAGGGGGCAGCACACCCGGAATCTGACACACCTCTCACCACCATCTGTTCACGTATCACGTTTTTTGTTTTTGTTGTTTTTACCACAGGCTTCAGAAGGGCTGGGGAAAGACCTAGGTCAAAGTTTTAACGTTTTTTTCTAAGAGGTTCTACATCATACACATACACCTACATTTAGCATGTTCTACTGATAATGAAATCCGGAACACATCTTAAACGTAAGAGTATCAGTTACAGGGAATTCCCTGGCATTCCAGTGTTTAGGACTCTGAGCTCTCACTGCCGAGGGCCTGGGTTCAACCCCTGGTGGAGGAACTAAGATCCCACAAGCCCCCACGGTGAGACCAAAAAAAAAAAAAAGTTACAAGTATTCGGCATAGTAAATACCTTCCCTATAGATTTATCTGCTGGACGTCATTAAAATATTTACTCCTATGTTTATAACTTTAGGTATTTGGGGACTTGGGAAAGCTTTAAATATGTAGTGGGTAAATTTTTAAAACTAGCTACAGATTTCTATCTTCATTCTCATACAAGCATAAAAAGCAACAGGAAAAATACTATATATGCAGCTTGGTCTATCTTTCCAAGAGCCTATATAAATTCAGAGTCATAACAGTTATGAGGTCAAACAAATAGCTTCAAAACAACCAACCAGAACCAGATCTGATTTACTTGTAACAACACACATACCTTAAAATTCTGTAGATTAAATATATCTCTCTATATATATAGATATATATATAATTTCAGAATCTTAACAGCTCTCATGTCTTCCAAGAAACTGCAAATTACCTAAGCAGACCGTCTGAAAAACTCAGCCCAGCTATGCATTTAAAGTTACTGCCAATTACGACAATAGCTAAAAATGTTAATGTACATATCATTCTTTTTTTTTTTTTTTTTTGCGGTACGCGGGCCTCTCACTGTTGTGGCCTCTCCCGTTGCGGAGCGCAGGCTCAGCGGCCATGGCTCACGGGCCCAGCTGCTCCGCGGCATGTGGCATCTTCCCGGCCCGGGGCACGAACCCATGTCCCCTGCATCGGCAGGCGGACTCTCAACCACTGCGCCACCAGGGAAGCCCTATCATTCTTATAAATTTGCTTTCTTAATTTAATAAGATTACTATAAAATGTTAATCGTGGGCTTCCCTGGTGGCGCAGTGGTTAAGAATCCGCCTGCCGATGCAGGGGACTCGGATTCAAGACCTGGTCCGGGAAGAACCCACATGCCGCGGAGCAACTAGGCCCGTGCACCACAACTACTGAGCCTGCGCTCTAGAACACGTGAGCCACAAGAGAAGCCACCGCAATGAGAAGCCTGCGCACCACAACGAAGAGTAGCCCCCGCTCGCCACAACTAGAGAAAGCCCGCACAGAGCAATGAAGACCCAACGCAGCCAAAAATAAATAAATAAAATAAATTTAAAAGTAAATAAATAAAATGTTAATCTCTCAAAATTTTAAGTTAACGCTTTCCTGTCTCTCTGGCACCTGGGCACACTGGTCATTGGCAGGACTCAACATAAGTTGAAAGAAAACAAAACTGCAAATGAGCCACAGAAGTTTGAAAATGCAATCTCTTGAAGAAGATTTATTATCAATTGGCTCTGGATTAAAGGCATCTTGGAAATTTTTAAGTTTTGCGCAATCAGTAATTTAAAACTTTATTTTCAAATATCTCAATTCTTAGCATTTTTTGTTTTCTTCATTATTGGAATAACAAGAAATATACATACACAAACTCAGACTTTGCTGAGACCAATTCCAGATTCTAAAAGGTTTTAGTGTTTCAAATTTAATCAAAAGTTAAATATTTGTTTTAGGTATTCTGATGTTATAAAAATATCCATCTAGTCCTTTGATAAATATAGAGATTTAGAGTGGCAGTATTTAAACCAAATTAAAAATTACAATGAAACTAGCTAACTAGAATTTTATATCTGACCAAACCATTCAGAAGTTTAGTGAAATTTTAATTTAATAAAATTAATTAAAGTTAAAATTTAAATTAATAAAATTTAAAACTTGTTTTGAAAAAGTTAAATACTAATACCCATATGAAAAGCTAACATACACAAAACTAAAACGTGTCAGATCTACATATTTATACAGTATAAACAGTAATATTTTAAAATAAACTTAATAAATTGTTTAAAATTCAAGACCACTAATCTTAGATATATTATGCAGTAATGAATTACTAGCTGTAATTCTATTATGAGATGCTTAGTAACATTTAATTATGTAGTTTATTTAAGACCTATTAAACAAGTCTATAAATTCAGAATCAGCCAGACTGATGTTCACTAAATGTCTTAGACTTCCATTTGGAATTAAAACACACCATTATTTCATTTGTGAAAAATTTATTAATGTAACTTCACTTTAAAATATTTATATTAACAGTTTAAAAACTAAAAATAATTTCCTTCTTTAAAATCCTGAACTATTATCTTTTAACTTGCAAATCAGTTTCAGTATTTTCCAGAGTATTTTAATAAGTTTTCTCTGGAAAAACCCTAACTTTAAAAATAAACAGCCGTTTGGGAATCCAAAAAAGCAGTTTAAGAACACCATTTTAAAAAAAGAAAAAACTAAAATATTAAAAGTAAAATTAAACGTTTTAAAGATTTTTAAAGAAATTTTTACAAACAAAAAGTTGGGGGGAAAAAATCAGAATTAAATTTAGAGCACTGAACTAGTTCCAGTTAATCTAATACATTATGTACATGCTATTTAAAAGGACTACTCTGAGGTTTTTCAGAGGTTTGGTAGCTTTTTTGTTCTTTTCTAATTTTTGGTTTAACATTGCACAACACATTTCTTCGTTCCGTAACTGATGATGGGGTAAACCACATGCTGGAGTTTTCAGAAAATTAGAATCATCTATAACAAGTACTAATAATGAAACGTAACATACTGTTAATATTCTATTCATAACAAACACATTTAAACAAGCTTTAATGAATCTGCAGCCCAGATATGAGTAAATATACTTTACTCCTGACTCAACACTCCACTATTTTAATAGTATTGAACATACTATACTATCATGATTTTCCCCCCTCCCAGCTTCCAAAGCACCTTTAAAACTGTTCTTTAAAACTTCAAAATGGTAAGGGGCAGAACTAAACTATACTTTTCTAAAAAGTATGCAATCATAGATTCTTGTGTATGTATACAAGTCTCCTCCCCAACACAACAAAACCACAAGAAACTACAAAGTGGGTGCATTTGGGGAAGGAGAAAAAGATCACTTCAATCATTTTAATGGTTTAAACTTTGCCATGTATACTATGGTTTTTTTTTTTAATCTTCCAGCTTTTTAAATTACCATAGAAAAAACAAGTTTTGCTCGATCCTTGTGGGTGCTCTGTATACAATACAGTATCTCAAAGAAAAATAGTTTAAGATACATTTGATTTTAGTGTGCATACCACTCACCAACAGATCTAAGATTAAACAGGAACATTTTTTCCAGTTGTTATTTTTCTCTTCCCACACCTGTTTTTCCACAAACTGAAAATATACATTATATTACATTATAATTTACCTATAGTTAAATTATAATATCCATGAGATATTTTATATTCTCTTTTTGAACCAAGTCTTCAAAATCCAGTGTGTATTTTACACAGACATCTCAGTTTGGACTAGCCACATTTCGACTGCTTGATAGCCACATGTGGCCAGTGGCTGCCCTAGTGGGCAGGCGCAGTCCTAGACCCTAAGCTTCACAAGAGCAAGTTCTTGTCTTCTGTTCACTTCTGTCTCCCAAGAACCTAAAGCAGTAGCTGGAATGTAATAAACACTCAACAATTTGTTGAATGGATCATTTAAAAACTGCCAAGATCAGCAAAACAAAGCCATTTAAAAAAGAAAACTTAATGGCAAGCTACCAAGCTTTCTCAAACCAATAAAAATATAAGAAATGGAAAAGACTTGTGAAATACCTTGAAAGGTCATTGTTGTATTTAATTCTTGAAAAGAAAAGAATCATTGCCTAGGGGCTTCCCTGGTGGTGCAGTGGTTAAGAATCCACCTGCCAATGCAGGGGACACAGGTTCGAGCCCTGGTCTGGGAAGACCCCACATGCCGCAGAGCAACTAAGCCCATACACCACAGCTACAAAGCCTGCGCTCTAGAGCCCGTGAGCCACAACTACTGAGCCTGCGCGCCACAACTACTGAAGCCCGCACGCCTAGAGCCCGTGCTCCGCAACAAGAGAAGCCACCACAATGAGAAGCCTGAGCACCGCAACAAAGAGTATCCCCCACACGCGGAGAAAGCCCACGTGCAGCAACAAAGACCCAACGCAGCCAAAAATAAATTAATTAATTAAATTTAAAAAAAAAATCACTGCCTGAGAGAAGAAAACTACTTCTCCTGCGATAGGAACAAAACTAGTTATTTTCTAAATTTAACTAACTTACATAGGGCAAGGAAAGCTGGCTGAAATGTGTCAGAGGCTTGACTCTTTACTTGGTCATCCTTACAAATACAATGAATCAGCACAAGCTTCCAGCCTCAAAACATCTAAACTGTCAAATGAAACTTTGATGGTGCTCTTAGATTCTAGTTAGTTTTCTCTAACATTTTAGGAATAACCAAAGGTTATCATACTGAAGGTACTGAAGGCCATTCATTTTCTTAGGCAAGACTTGTACTCATCATGTAGGGTTCACTTTGGTTTGAGGAACTTAAAGCCTAACTGTGGCTGCCCAAACGCCCAAACTCACTTCATTTTGCTCATGCACGTTGAAATGCTCCCTAACTATTTGTCTCTTATACACCTAGATTTCTCTTTTGTGTTTAGTTTCTTATATTTTTTTCCCATTTTTTTTTCTCTTCCCACACCTGCTTTTCACAAACTGACTTGTGTAAAATTCCCTCTCAAGGCTAACATGCCATGGAGTTGAATAAAATCCTCAGTTGCTCTTGCCATCTGTTGTGTTATGATGTAAATACACATTCACAGGAATACCTAATCCAAATAATTTCAAACATCACATTACCGTAGAGCAGCAATTCCCAACATACAGCATGTGGACTCCTGGTTGGGGGGGGGGGGGGCGGTCCCTGAGACATTTTCAAAGAGGTACAAGAAGTCAAAACTATTCCTATAATACTACTAAGATGTTATTTGGGTCTTTCACCGTGTCGACATTTGCCCTGATGGTGCGAAAACAATGGTGGGTAAACTGGCTGGCACCTTAGCATGAATCAAGGCCATGGCACTAACCTGTGGTACTCATAATCATTGTATTCTTCACCGGCACTTGCAGTAAAAGTTAATTCATTTCATTTTTAAATGTCCTTAAAGAAACAGTAAAAATTATTAATTTTCTTAAATAACCCTTGAGTACACATCCTGTTAATATCTATGTGAAGAGAAGGGCAGTACACATGAAGCACTTGGGCTACCTAACATGGTTGTCTGCAGAAAAAGCACTGTGTAAGAGTGAACCAGCCACATTTCACAGAGCGCCATTTTTACTTGAAAGAGCTATACACTAACTGTGGTTATTTAAGATTGAATGTCTGGCGGACATTTTCTCAAAAGAGAACAACATCAACCAGTTAATTCAAGAAAAACTAACAGCATTTGTTGCCAATGACTGAATTTAAGCTTTTAAGTAAAAATCAGAATTTCAGCAAAAATATCTACCACCTTGAACTTTGACAGTTTCCCAATACTTCGGGATAAAAATGCAAGAGAGACCAATGGATTTTTGTTTGTTTGTTTTACTGTGCTTTGCTTTAGTGCACTTTGCAGATTTTTTTTTTTTACTTGCCTTTTTTTTAATGGAATTGTATGGTATTGGTACAAAACAAGAAATATAGATCAATGGTACAGGATAGAAAGCCCAGAGATAAAGCCACGCACATATGGTCACCTAATTTATGACAAAGGAGGCAAGAACATACAATGGAGAAAAGACACCCTCTTCAATAAGTGGTGCTGGGAAAAATGGACAGCTACATATAAAAGAATGAAATTAGAACACCACCTAACACCATAAACAAAAATAAACTCCAAATGGATTAAAGACCTAAATGTAAGATGGGACACTATAAAACTCTGAGAGGAAAACATAGGAAAAACACTTTGACATAAACCACAACAAGTTCTTTTTTGACCCACCTCCTAGAGTAATGAAAATAAAAACAAAAATAAACAAATGGGCCCTAATGAAACTTAAAAGCTTTTGCACAGCAAAGGAAACCATAAACAACATGAAAAGACAACCCTCGGAAGGGGAGAAAATATTTGCAAACGAAGCAACTGACAAAGGATTAATCTCCAAAATATACAAACAGCTCACGGAGCTCAATATCAAAAAAACAAACAACCCAATTAAAAACTGGGCAAGAGACCTAAATAGACATTTCACCAAAGAAGATATACAGATGGCCAAGAAGCACATGAAAAGCTGTTCAACATCACTATTAGAGAAACGCAAATCAAAACTACAATGAGGTATCACCTCACACCTGTCAGAATGGCCATCATCAAAAAATCTAGAAACAAGAAGAAAAAAAAAAAAAAGAAAAAAAAATCCAGAAACAATAAATGCTGGAGAGGGTGTGGAGAAAAGGGAACCCTCTTGCACTGTTGGTGGGAATGTAAATTGATACAGCCACTATGGAGAACAGTATGGAGGTTCCTTAAAAACTAAAAATAGAACTACCACATGACCCAGCAATCCCACTACTGGGCATATACCCTGAGAAAACCATAATTCAGAAGGACACATGTACCCCAATGTTCATTGCAGCACAGTTTACAATAGTCAGGACATGGAAACAACCTAAATGTCCAATGATAGATGAATGGATAAAGATGATGCGGTACATATATATACAATGGAATATTAGCCATAAAAAGGAACGAAACTGGGTCATTTGTAGAGATGTGGATGGACCTAGAGTCTGCTATACAGAGTGAATAAGCCAGAAAGAGAAAAACAAATACTGTAATATTAACACATATATGTAGAATCTAGAAAAATGGTACAGATGAACCTATTTGCAGGGCAGGAATTGAGACACAGACGTAGAGAACGGACATGTGGACACAGGTGGGGAAGGGGAGGGTGGGATGAATTGCGAGATTAGGATTGACATATATACACTGCCATGTGTAAAACAAATAGCTAGTGGGAACCTGCCGTATAGCACAGGGAGTTCAGCTTGGTGCTCTGTGATGACCTAGATGGGTGGGATGGGGGGAGTGGGAGGGAGGTCCAAGAGCCAGGGGATATAGGTATACACATAGCTGATTCACTTCATTGTACAGCAGAAACTAACACAACATTGTAAAGCAATTACTCCAATAAATTTTTTTTTTTTATTTAAAAATTGGGCTTCCTTGGTGGTACAGTGGCTAAGAATCTGCCTGTCAGTGCAGGGGACATGGGTTCGAGACCTGGTCCGGGAAGATCCAACATGCCGAGGAGCAAGTAAGCCTGTGCGCCACAACTACTGAGCCTGCGCTCTAGAGACCAAGAGGCACAACTACTGAGCCTACGTGCCACAACTACTGAAGCCGGTGCGCCTAGAGCCCATGCTCCACAAGAGAAGCCACCGCAGTGAGAAGCCCGTGCGCCACAGAAAGAGTAGCCCCTGCTCGCTGCAACTAGAGAAAGCCTGCAGGCAGCAAGGAAGACCCAATGCAGCCAAAAATAAATAAATAAATTTATTTTTTATAAAAATCTACCCTCTAAAGCTCAAAAATGAGTAAATTCAAAATGTTCCAGACAGTCAAATTAAGGCTAGGGATCCTCTTTGCTTGGAAAGTAGACAATGGTGAAAGTTCCAGATTACCTAATACCTATTAAAATGTAATGAGTGATATAACAAAACCTAAAAGTTTATCTGCATGTATTTTGGACTCCCACCCAAAGACCTTTTCACCAAGTCCTGCCTAGTGATTTCAACTCCTTTACAATACTGTTGATTAAAACTATGCTTACAGACCACACAAAACTACGAAGACTAGGTTGTGTTCCATAATACTTGAAGGGTATTCACATTTTAAGTTCTAACAGATACTCCCAAATGGCACGCCAAGAAGTCTTTGCCAATTTACATTCTAGCCGTTTGAGTGCCCATTCCTACACACTCTTGCCAACACCAGGTATTACCAATCTTGTTCATTTTTCCCAACTTGATAGGCAAAAATGCCATTACAATTGGCATTTGCCTAATGACTAGTGAGATAGGGTATCTTTTCCTAAGTAGATTGACCTTTCAGATAACCCCTTCTGAACTGCTGCTTATCCTTTGTACATTTTTGTAGTATGTTGTCTACCTTTTTGAGATTAACAGGAGTTCTTTATCTCCTAGTCTTTTTTTTTTTAAATAATATGATCTCTCTTAAGAGAATTTCCTAACTAGACACATTTTAGGGATGCTAAGACCTACATATCCAGACATAAAGTACAAACTTTTTTTTAATACAAATTCTTAACTTATTCACAATGCATAACTCATACTCTACAAAGAAGTGTGAAACATTGCTATGTATCTGTACATGTGAGAGCAAACTATGGGATTAAGCAGGAGTAGATACACTCAACTCTTATTTTCAATCTCCACTTGTAAATACACAAGTTTACTAATATGAGACACCACCACTTAGGTGTCAGATACTCCAAGAAGTCCTTTACAAACATTACCGTTTAATTCCCAACAACCTCGTGCAATAAGTTTTATTGCCCCTATTTACAGATAAGCGGAGAAATCCAGAGTAGCATCAGTTTGCCTGGGATCACAGAGAGGAGCAAGGATTCTAACTGACGTCTGTGTGATTCGAAGCAAGATACCACTGACCCTCCCAACAGTTTGTGTACTGCTGCCCCTAATTTTGCTCAGTTAATAGTGTGTGCACAGTGGGATCTAAAATATGACACAAATGAACCTACCTACGAAACAGACTCACAGACAGAGAACAGACTTGTGGTTGCCAAGGGGGTGGGGGTGGGGGATGGAGTGGGAGGTTGGGATTAGCAGATGCACACTATTATATATAGAATGGATAAACTGTAAGGTCCTACTGTATAGCACAGGGAACTATATTCAGTATCCTGTGATAAACCATAATGGAAAAGAATATAAAAAATAATGTATATGTATAACTGAATCACTTTGCCGTACAGTAGAAATTAACATTGTAAATCAACTATACTTCAATTTTAAAAAAATTATAAAAGTAAAAAACTGGTAGAGAAATGGGTAAAGAAGGTAAAAGGTAATACAAGAACATTGATCTCATCATTTTAGTCTAGGGAGGGAGGGAGATATCATCTAAACTGACAAAAAAATAGAAGACTAAGTACACGTCAATAAAAAATTAGTAGATCTAAGAAAGAAATGGAAGATCTAGGAGTTGTCTTGTTGACGCTCGGAGAATGTTGCTCTTTATGGCTGAGCAGGTATTTCTGCTGATGCGGAGGTTTGGTCAATGCCTAATGCAGATACACAATGCACAGTGCGGGGAGAGGGGAGGCCACAGGGCAGAGAACATTTTTTTATGTTTAAATTTTCCTGGGAATTCCCTGGCAATCCTGTGGTTAGGACTCCACGCTCTCAGTGCAGAGGGCCCAGTTCGATCCCTGACTGGGGAATTAAAAGTCCCACAGGCCACGGGGCATGGCCAAAAAATAAAAATTACAATTAAAAAATAAATTTTTCTTGCCTTGCTTAAAAAAAAAAAAAATAGTGTGTGCACATAGAAGGGTCTCATTTTCCTCCAAAGGTTCATTATATCATTTGAGATGTCTTAATAAAATCAAATAATACCAGGTGGTTTGATCATTACCATTGACTAAAACTATGGCTGTCACAACTGACCTTAAAAAAGCGGCACAGGCTCAGTCAGCCTTACTACAGGGTTCCTAGGCCTCTCACGATTTACCCTAGTCACCCTGTCAGAGGGTGTCCTGGGAACAGCTCCATGCCCCATGTAACGTTCTGGGGCACAGCCGTTTCCAGGAAGCACTTAAGAGGTAAAAGCAGCTGAACATAATCGCTGGTGAGCAGATCCCCAAATTAACCCAAGCATCAAGTCTTGCATGAGATGATCCCAAATAACCATCTGCTAAATGACATTAACTAAACTGAGTGAACCCCTAAAGTTAAATGCATGAAGAATCAGATCTCCTGAGCCCAGCAGAACACGGGGTGCCCTTGCTGCCCCTCTGGGCTCAGGCTCCACCACAATCCTGCCTCACACTCGGGCCTCTCTAATTCCGAACAGCTTGCCATTCCCCCGCACACACCAGGGTATTTCACACTTACATGCCTTGCCTCCTGCTGTCTCTTCTGCCTTTCCCATCCCCACTGCACAGTTAGCCTCAGTTGCCTTCACATGCCTTGCTCTCTGAACCTATGCCTGGCTGGCTGCACCAACACTCAGCTAAGCCCAATGCGCCTCCTGTGTTTCTGGGGCATCCCATATATACCTCATGATGTATTTACCACTTCTCTACCTGCAGAGATATTAATCCACCTCTGGGATCACTGGCACTGTGAGCCACTGTTAGTGCTGAAAACAAAAGTATCACTCAGGGATGGACACAGAACAAAGTACAAGTCACTATACTCCATGTACTTTTCTTTAGAACAAGTATCTTATTCACCTTTCTAGCCCCTGACACCTAGTATCGAACTGCCTACAAGCACAGGTGCTCCATCTATGCTTGTTAAACTAAAAATATTTTATAAGCCATAAGGAATGAATTCACTTCTGAAACTCAAAAACAATGCAGAAATAGGTAAATTTGCACACCAAAAATACAGAAATTAAAATTTTCAACCACACTTATCTCTCCAAAGAAAAGCAAGAGCTTCTCCATTTTTGTAAGAACAGCTGAGTTTAAAAAAGTAGTAAACATTTGGGGATCACTGGAAAGAACTCTATCATCATCATAGGTTTTCTTAAATAAGCTCGCCAATCATCATCTGCCCAGCTCCAGTGGCAAGCTGAGTAGAACTTTGTTTTGAAAACTAATTCTTTTTGTTGTTGTTGTTTTTTGTTGTCTTTGCTTATTTTGCTTTGAAAACTAATTCTTAAATTTCTCCTCAAAATATTATTTAGTAAAGCTCCCACTGCAAGTAAGTATTGTTAGTTTCTGAGGTAAGATCCAAAATTCAAGGTGGTAAGTATAAGAGAACATAAACTTCAGGTATTCGAACTTTAAGTTTTCAGAATTTAATCTTTATAGCTTTTGACTTAATTTTTACATGCAAGGGACACAAATGAATCGGGACCTAAACTTGTGAGAGTCAGCAGAACATCCATAGTAGAAAGAATAAGGCTGTTCCTAGAATGATACAGTCCTCCATGCTTGAAAAGACCGTTTTATGGGCTTCCCTGGTGGTGCAGTGGTTGAGAGTCCGCCTGCCGATACAGGGGACACGGGTTCGCGCCCCAGTCCGGGAAGATCCCACATGCCGCGGAGCGGCTGGGCCCGTGAGCCATGGCCGCTGGGCCTGTGCGTCCGGAGCCTGTGCTCCTTAACGGGAGAGGCCACAACAGTGAGAGGCCCGCGTACCGCAAAAAATAAAAATAAAAGTAAACTTACGTTTTCGGCAGAGCACTTCCAAATTTAAATGTGCATGTCTTTTGACATAGCAATTTTCAGTCTAAGAATTTACCTTAGAGAAATATCCAACCAAGCTTCCCTGGTGGTGCAGTGGTTAAGAATACACCTGCCAATGCAGGCAACACGGGTTCAAGCCCTGGTCCGGGAAGATCCCACATGCCACAGAGCAAATAAGCCTGTGCACCTCAACTACTGAGCCTGCGCTCTAGAGCCCACGTGCCACAACTACTGAAGCCCGCGCCACAACTACTGAAGCCCATGCGCCTAGAGCCCGTGCTCTGCAACAAGAGAAGCCACTGCAATGAGAAGCCCGCGCATAGCAACGAAGAGTAGCCCCCGCTCGCCACAACTAGAGAAAGCCCGCACATAGCAACAAAGACCCAACTCAGCCAAAAATAAATACATTTATTAAAAATATATATATATCCAACCAAGAGTCCTATGACATACATATACTTATGCTCCACTGAAATCACTATGAAAAGAACATTTAAATTGTTGCAACTATTTATATTGTTGCAATGCAACTTGGTTTAAGGAGAGTGAACTATTTGCACCTACACTGAAGATTCTTCAGGATACATTATTTAGTAAAAGCACAAAAAATAAACAGTATGATTTGATTATTAAATTAAAAAGTGTGGATACATGCACAGAAAAATTTCTGAAAACTAATATACCAAGTTACCAGCTATAAGACATGTGAAATACATGGGGATAGGGAGGATTAAAGAACAAATATCTTCACATTTTCATAATTCATGTGTTTCGAATTAATTTACATGTATACATTTGTTAAGAATTCATCAAAATGTTTAATATTCATATACTCTATCATACCTAGGTTATACCTTAATTTTTTTTAAGTAATACATACTCAATGAAGATAAAAACAAAAAGACACCACCCAAAGATTTCTACTTTTATGAGCCCACATCCCAAACAGAACAAAAATTTTTCATATTTCTGTTATCACCACCAAATGTAATATACATCCAGCCTTCACATTTGAATCTCAAGAGGAAAAAATGTAACAGCTGCCATGGGAGTGACTACTGGGTGATGCTCTATTGATGCTTTATACACATCCCCAGGATCCTATGAGGCATCCTTTCCATTCTAACCTCCCAGATTTGATTTCCTCATCCTTAAACATTTATCATCATGAATTCAGAAAGTAGAGCTGGGATTCAAACCCAGATGTAACATTCTTCTGGCTACACCCTTCAGTTCAACAAGAGCACATGAGGCAAGCATCAGGGCTCCTCATCAAGATGTTTCAGTACGGGCTTCCCTGGTGGCGCAGTGGTTGAGAGTCCACCTGCCAATGCAGGGGACACGGGTTCATGCCCCGGTCCGGGAGGATCCCACACGCCTCGGAGCGGCTGGGCCCGTGGGCCATGGCCGCTGAGCCTGCACGTCTGGAGCCTGTGCTCCGCAACGGGAGAGGCCACAACAGTGAGAGGCCCACGTACCGCAAAAAAAAAATATATATATATATATGTTTCAGTACGATTTCCCCCTCCTACTCTCTCCCAATCCTTAGTATTCCAAGTTTAAGAGACTTCTTTCCGCAAGGCAGGATCCTACTAAACTTGGTAACAAGGCGGGACAACCAGGCACCATGGACTCCACACAGGACACCTCTACCTCCTCTGCCATCTAAAACACATGCTGTGAATCACAATCACCTGCCTAGGATAAAGCCATGGCATCTACCTCCTCATGCCCTCTGTTCTACTCTCATATCTCCTTAGGCCCCCTCCAACTTCCCTGCAATTCATTTATACTAAGATGAAGCTGCTTAAAAAAACAAAACAAAAAAACCTTCAAGGAAAAAGTAGTCTCATTTTCTGTCTTAAAACAGGATGTCCGGATATTTTTATTCTGCAGTAAGCCCCGGATTCCAGACTACCTGTACCTGTCTTTTTCCTGCAGGAAGACAATAAATCAACCCTTCAAAGAAGCCAAACAAGATTTCTTTTTTCTTCAGAGAAAGCAAGAAACAGGACATCTCTGCTCCAACTTGCCACTGCAAACAAGATCAGGCTGCTGTGTAAGCTACTTTTTGAGGATTTGACAACTTTAAATGGGAGAAATGAAGACAGGGCAGAGTCACAGGACCTGGAAATGGGTTCTACTAATCACCTGCAGTGCCATGGGCAAGTCACTTCTTCTCCCAGGGCTTTACGGAAAATCCTTTGGTAAAGCAACTAATACCATTTTTAAAAAACCCTATTGTGCTATCTCATTTTTATTAGTTTTCTCTCTTAAAATAGTAGGTGTTTAACACATTCTGAAGGTAGCATTCTATTAATTAAAGGACTTGCATAGACAAAGAAAGTCTTAAAAGTTATTCAGACCAAGTCACCTGTCTCAAAACGAAGTGCTCTAACCTATCACCTTGTTTCGGTGACTCCTGTGGCCAAAGACAGCATTCATAATTTGAGAAGGAGGCTACTTTACCAAGGACCAGATTTTTTAATATGCAAAAATGAGAGAATTTAGGGCACTTCAAGGGTTTCTTATATTTCTTATAACTTAAATTTTATTAATAAAATGGACGGAATGCTTTATTCAAGTATAGTAAAATAACAAAGTGATTAAAGTATTTTAAACCTCGCCCATAATATTCAAAAATATTGTGGCCATTAGTTTCAGCCTTTGCTTGTCTTTAATCAAGTATTTAGACAAGCGCATAGAAGCACTGGACTTTGCACTGTTTTGGAACCAAATATGTACTAATAAAAAGCAGAATGGGTTGTCCACAGGAAAGTGAGCTCACAGTCACCAGAAGGGTGAAAACAGACGCCAGAGGGTAGGTCAACTGTTACCAACAAGTCTTGTCCACTGAACAAGAGGAGGATCTACTAACCTTAGGAGCCGCTTCCATCTCTAGCAACTTATAAATAGAACATACTTATAGATGTTTCTGGAACATAAAAAAAAAAAAAACTAAGAGCCTAATAAATGAATTCTGGATGAAAGGCTGTATTCCAGGTTGCTCCTGGAATACAGCGATTTGTAAATCGCTCTCCATTTATTTACAGCACAGCCAGAAGGCTGAGACTTAACACCGCTCCCACTCACTTTTTCATCCATCTAAAGCACAAACTCTCAGTGATACTCTACACAGTTGATTACTTTCCTTCTCCACAGGCTTTCTTCACTTCTCTCCCAGGAACAGTTCGCTGTGCTTGACTTCCGCTAATCACTGACCTCCTTCCCTCTCCTCTGCTGGTCCTTCCTTCCTCCTAGAGCTCCAGGCTCAGTTCCTTGATGATCTTGTCCAGTTCCATGATTTCAATACTACAAGCTAATGAAGCCTCTGATGCTCACCTCTGCTTCCTACCTTCTCCTGGGCTCCAGTCCAATATATCCAACTACCTGCTTGACGTCATCATTTACATTTCTAATAGGCATTAGAAACAAAATATGCCAAAAGTAAAGCTCCTGACTTCCACCCAAGAACCTGTTTGTCTCACAATACTCTCCATCTGGGTCAATGGCACCACCTTCCAACCAGTTGTTCTGGTCAAAAAACCTTGTCATCCTTTCCTCTTCTCACACCTCTCATCCAATCCATCAGCAAACCCTATTAGCTGTTCTGTAGAAATAAACAGAGACTGACCACTACTCGTTACCTCAAAAGTTAACACCATGCTCTCTTACCAGCATATTACAAGGGGACTGGCTCCCCATTTCTAGCGCTAAATGCTATTTTCAGGTATTTTATGTTCTAAGTATTTTCAAGCCTAAACACTCCCCTCCTTCAATTTGTGGAAGATCTACAAAGATGGCCACCATCAATTCCTCCTCTGTGTACATGCATGCCACTCCACCATCAAGAGAGGGAAGCTATTTCCACATCCCCCTTGAACCTGTCCTGGCCTCGTGGCCTGCCTTTATCAGTAGAATGGGATTAAAAGCAACAACGTGCCAATTCTGCATCTAGCCTTTAAGAGGCCCCGCAGCTTCTGATTTCACTTGCGGTAGCCAGCCAGGGGCCACTACTGAGTGATGAGATACCGAGTAGAGAAAGATGACCTGGATAAGCACCAAGAGGCCAGACATGTGAGTGAAGTCTTCTTGGACCTTTTAGCCCAGCTTAGTAAATGACTCAAAATGATACCACGTGGAAGAGAACTAACCACCTAACAGACCCATATGACCACAGGAAAAAGTAAGTTGCTGTTGTTCCGAGCCACCAGTTTTCAGAGGGCTGCGATAGAGAACTGAAACATCATAATGACAATGGAATCAACATCCTAAACAACTAAGTGATAATGGCCGATATTCTAAGGACTCAGGCCTCGTTCAGCTTAGAGTTCCACTAGATTTTTAACAGGATTTTTTTTTTTCATTTCAAAGTTTGGTTTGAGGAAACAATAATTCCATAATTTCAAACCTTTTCCTAATCAAGTTAAATGGCCTCAGCATAATTCTCTCAAACACATAATTTATGTACTATGGACTCCCCTTCAGGGAAACAAAATTCCTATACTGTATTGATATTTATTATAGCTGTGTTTATTTACCAAATACTTACCAAACAGCAATTTCAGACCATGATAAATTTTAATAGAACACCGAAAACTGTTTGCAACCAGCTTTCAAGCAAAACTCTGTAGTCAAAGCCCATTTGTAAACATCAGATTTATGGGGCAGAGATCTTAAGTAAACATGCCAATCCA
Source organism: Pseudorca crassidens (assembly GCF_039906515.1). NCBI lineage: Eukaryota > Metazoa > Chordata > Mammalia > Artiodactyla > Delphinidae > Pseudorca > Pseudorca crassidens. Next base: position 32,084,393 of record NC_090303.1, on the reverse strand, counting down.
GGGACTTCCCTGGCAGTCCAACGGTTAAGACTTCACACTTCCAATGCAGGGGTCACGGGTTCAATCCCTGGTCGGGGAACTAAGATCCCACATGCCATGTGGCCAAAAAAAAAAACAAAAACAAAAACCAAACAAACAACAACAAAAACTTCTATGCCTGTGGTGACTGTTACACAACTCTGTAAATATACCAAAAATCACTGAATTGCACAAGTAAAGCAAGTGAATTGTATGGTATGTAAATTATAACTCAATAAAAATTTTTAAAAATAAAAATGCCAATCCTATCCCTTGGTCACTGCTCCCACACTGCCACCTCCTGTCTTATGACTCTAGAAGCTTGAATCAGAGTCAACAGTTGATAAAGGAAACTCAGCTAAGAATAGCACAGACTCTCTCCTTCCTCCCAGACGAAACCAACCACCAGCGTTCCTGAATGGATAATTCACTTTTCAAAATTAGTTACTGCTAGAAAAGTTGCTGTCTGAATGCTGCTAAAGACTATTAAAATGGAGTTGCTTCAAAATATATATCAAGGTGGCTCAACAGCTTCACTTTAATACAAAATCCCAGACCTATAACAACACATGAACTACAATAGTGTGGCTCACAAAAGCATTTCAAATTACGGCAAAGATCATGTCCCTCTTGCTGACTGCCCAAAAGAGGTACACGTGCAAAAGCAACTGAACTACCATACTACAGAAAAGAAATACAAGTCAAGTTCCTTACAGGGAAAAGCCCAGCTCTCTGCAATTCCAAAATATATTTTTAAACCTTAGCTGGTAACTCATTTATTTCAAGCAGAATGCAAAACTCAGAACAAAATATGCCTCCTGTTAGTTTATTATAATGGCATTTGGCGTGAACAGAGAATGTAAGTCATCACACAAATCAAAAGGAAACCAGAAACAGAAGCCAAGATTCTCAGTTCCCACTGGCTCCAGGCACATGTCACGTTTTCATAACGTCTTCCTTGTTATCATGGACAGCCACACAGAAGCTACTTATCAACATTTTTTTTAAATTCTAATAAAGTGAGAAAGAAAAGTGAGAAAACTTTCTCAAACTGTACTGAGAAAACAACGTGAAATCAAGAAAAATCTCATTGGCTACAACCACTTAAGCAGTCATGCATTACTGATCTTAAACCGAGCACTGCAAAGATAACCTTGCCTATGATTCTTTACCAGCCGTGAAAGTTTCCTAACATTCAGAATCTCAGGGCTATGCATGTTTGAGAAATTTCCCTAATTCACAAGATTCACCTGTACCACCACTGATAAACCAAGGGCATACCTGTTAAAATATTTAGCATTAGTAACAGCTTTTACCGTCCTGAGACAACAGGGTCTTATGCCCTGGCTAATGGGCACATGGCTAGTCATGGCACCATCCTATTCTATACTTAACAGCTTTTAAAAGGCAGCACTAGCTTTTAAATGGCCATTTAAAGTAAGATATATTTAAAACCACAGTAATTTTTATACATGCTCTACCCCATTTATATGCTAAACATAAGATTCTAATACGGAAATAAGCTGTTCATTTTATTTCCTTTTTTTTTTTTTTTTTTAATTTTAAGGAAGCAAGAAACAAAGACATTTGAGCTTAGGCACCACAGTCTGTTTTAACGGATCCTTCCTGGAAAAATATTAACTATGATATCCCACTATTTTTTCTCTTTCATTCAAATATGTTTTGGCTACGTACAATTCTAATCAAGGCCAAGAGCTAAATCATGAGGAAGTTTAAGCTAGAAAAAGCTGGAAAATACACAAATTCTCATAATTTAAAAAAGTAATGGAAAACGAATTAAACCACCATCCGCTCAGTTCCCCAGCGTCAGCAACTTTCCTGTTACCTCTCCCATGCCCAAAGCCCACAACATAACAAAAAGGAAATCGGCGCTATTTACAAAATCATATAGGGGCACACCAAGGTTCCCCAAGATACCAGTGACTCTTCCAACCAAAGTCAGCCACCGTCTTCCAAAGTCAAAACAATTTTCACACCCACCCTCACCCCCAAGGAGGGAGGGAATTTTTTTTTTTAAAGCTTATACCTCCAGAGTGAAGCCAAGTCTTCATGTGCTGTATCTTTTATATCTGGAACAAAAAGTACAACACTATCACTGGTACTCAGTGCAATCTTCTCTTCATTCTGGATGCACGGGACCTCAAACTCTGTGAAGCACTGCTATAATCTTCCCCAACTGGGGGGTATCTGAATGCAGAAAAGCAACATTCCTTCCACATTCCCTTGTGACTTGGGTAATCAGCAGCTAGGCTTGGTCTGAACCAAACTCAACAATGCCCCTTCCTGAAATGGTCCCACCCAGCTTTGCTCCCCGTCAGAGTTGGGCCATCCTACCACGCATCAAATCACCCCCTGGGCCTGCTCCCCTGTTTAGCTGCTGCAAGCCCATTGATCCATCTCAGAGTGCTGCCATAAGCATTCTTCTGCACCGGGCTCCCAACATGCCTTGCACAGCAGGTATAAAGGTCACTGCTGCATATGTGGGTATGCCTGCCTCAGGTGCCCACATGATGATGGGATGGAATGCAATGACTGCTAAGCACAAAGAACTCCACCCAGAAGTCCAGCAGGCTCACTGGCAAGGGCTGGTCCGCGGCATTCAATTCACTGTCACCAGTACCACCTCTTGACCCTCCTATAGGTGCTGGGCACGTGGATCACGAAGGTGCCTTCTCTGCCCTCTCCCAAAGCCTATTCAGACAGTGGAACAGTCCAGATAAGGAAAACTACAACACAGTTCCAAGGTTCAGTTAGAACAAAATTGTGACATAGATTTCCGGCAAATCTCCCTGGGCAGGGCTTCCCCAGTAGCGCAATGGATAAGAATCTGCCTGCCAACGCAGGGGACACAGGTTCGATCCCTGATCCAGGAAGATCCCACGTGCCGCGGAGCAACTAAGCCCGTGTGCCACAACTACTGAGCCTGCGCTCTAGAGCCCGCGAGCCACAACTACTGAGCCCACATGCCTTAGAGCCCATGCTCCACAACAAGAGAAGCCACCGCAATGAGAAGCCCGCACACCGCAATGAAGAGAAGCCCGCATGCAGTAACGAAGACCCAACACAGCCAAAAATAAATAAGTGAAATTAAAATTAAAATTTTTTTTTTTAAATCCCCTGGCAGAGAAAGCAAGCTCTATTGTTGTTTTTAGCCATTTCTGTACAAGCAAAGGACTTACTTGATTGCTCTCTAAATCAGTTAAAAAAAAAAAAATTGTCTCCAATGTACTCACTCCTATTTACTTTGCTAGTAAGACAATAACATTCAAAATCCTCAGCATTTTAATGCTAATGCAAATCAGCTACAAAATTTAATCTACATTGTTAATAAACTGAAGAAGTTTCCATTGATAAATACTTTCTGCCACTGGTAACATTTTACTTTATGTGATTTCCTAAGCAGCAACTCCTGTTTGCCATAAAGTAACAAGTAAACTAAGTATGTTTTTAGGTTGGGCAAAAGCCTTTAAGAATAAAACAGGCAGTCTATTAACCAGACAATGTTTTTAATTCCCTACACATGGGGGACAAATTCACACCAGCCTGGAGAAGGAAAATCAGGAGAGTAAAGCAAAGTTATTGCATTTACACACAGGTCAAGACACTTAATGTTTAAATTTAGAAACTCTCAAATGTTAAAATGCCTGTCCTTCAACACAACCATCTGCCTATTTCTTATTCAACATCTGAAGAAAATTAAGATACAGTGGCTAAACATGAAACCAATTAGAATTTGAAGAATGTGCTTACATTTTTTTCCAGTAGGTAAACAATTCAGACTATGCCTTTAACCTTTTTTTAAGGAGCTATGACTTCTCCCGCAATTTTTCAATTGTTTATTAAACTGAGATCAATTTAGATAGTTTTCAGTACACGTTCTATTGTTTTAGAAGCTTTTAAAAGAGAACTCCATTCTGCTATATAAAATAACTTGACCCCTACCAAAATTCCCAACTAGAACTAAATCTGGCCACGCCAAATCCCTTTCCAACTATCCTGATGAAAATTAAGTACATGAAGAGAAATCCACAAAAATCCAAACAGGCTGGCAAACAAAAACACAATTTGTAAAAGTGCTTTACCTGGAAGAGAGCTCAATCTAAAAATAGGCATAGGGGGTTTCCCTGGTGGTGCAGCGGTTAAGAATCCGGCTGCCAAGGCAGCAGACACGGGTTCGAGCCCTGGTCTAGGAAGATACCACATGCCGCGGAGCAACTAAGCCCATGCGCCACAACTACTGAGCCTGCGTGTTGCAACTACTGAAGCCCGCACGCCTAGAGCTCATGCTCCGCAACAAAAGAAGCCACCGCAAGGAGAAGCCCGCGCACCACAACGAAGAGTAGCCCCCGCTCGCCGCAACTAGAGAAAGCCCGCACGCAGCAACAGACCCAACGCAGCCAAAAATAAATAAATTAAAAAAATATATAGGCATAGGGACTTCCCTGGTGGCACAGTGATTAGGAATCCGCCTGCCAATGCAGGGGACACGGGTTCGATCCCTGGTCCGGGAAGATCCCACATGCCGTGGAGCAACTAAGCCTGCGCTCCACAACTACTGAGCCTGCGCTCTAGAGCCCGCGAGCCACAACTACCGAAGCCCACGTGCCACAACTACTGAAGCCCGTGCACCTAGAGCCTGTGCTCCGCACCAAGAAAAGCCACCGCAATGAGAAGCCCGCTCGCCACAACCAGCGAAAGCCTGCATGCAGCAGCGAAGACCCAACACAGCCAAAAAATTAATTAATTAATTTTAAAAAGAAACTAAAAAAGAAACTCTCTTTAAAATAAAGTAAAATAATTTAAAAATAAATTAAAAAAATAAAAATAGGCATAGGATGACCTGTTAGGTAGCCATCTCTCCCAGCCAAGCACCAGGGAAATGCACAGCAAACCCTTTCCGCCCTCCAGCGTACACACCCTCACCAATATCTAACCAGACACTCTGGCTGCCCTAGTTTAAATTAACTTCCAGCTTACTACTTGGCCCAGGTTGGGAGTGGGGGATGGGAGGGGGAAAGGAAGAAACTAACCCCACCTTGCAAAGCCCAGCAACGCATAAGCCAACACCAGCACCACCGGGAGGAAGCAGAGCCTTTCAAGTCAGAGCTACAGAGCCGGGATCTGGCCTGCTCTGGAGAAGGGAGCCATTTCTCCAAAATACTTAAGAGATTAAAACACAGTCTCCAAACATTCTGTAAATTGGCACACTACATATGCTTTCCGAAAAGTGCAATCCCCCTTGTTTAAGTAGCAAAAATCTTCAGCCTTCTCCATCTCTTGGTGCTTATCTGTAAGCAAAAGTATTTTTTAAATGGGGGCGTTGGGGGGGAGTGGGGGGAAGGCCTGGAGACAAAGGCGGGTTTGCAGAAAGCTGTCTTACTTGCAGTGACTGAAAGGCGCTTCTGGGCAGGAGAAGCCCAGGCGTTCACTCACGTGTTCCAATCCCGGCGGGCGAGCTACCAGGGTAAAGGCAAATTCTTCTCCTCTCAGATGTGCGGACGGCCTCCCAGGCCTCTCAGACTCGTCGCCGCCAACTCGGGACAGAGAAGGAAAGGCACGCCACACCCGCGCGTGTCTGCAGCTGCTTCCGCCTATCCTGCACTTTCAGGTGGGGGGCGGCGGGCTGGAGCGGTCACCCATTGCCTCCTAATTCCCACAGATGCCCAGAAACTGCCCTTTGAGACTTTGATTTCCTGTTGCAGCAACTTGACCTACTCTGCCGGAGAACATGTAGCTGTGAGAGCTTCCTTAAGCGACTTTATTACCAGTAACAATAATCCACTGGCAGGGGCCACAGACAAGTCGTCTATTCCTTCACAGCAGTACCAACACACGTTCACACTCACACACACACACACCTGCCAGAAACTTTAGGGCAAAAGACGAGAAACGCCAAGTCATACAGCAACCCAATAACAGTAAAAGGAAAAGTTGTTTTCAGCTGTGTTGAGTCTCTCCTCCCAATGGTTGAGAACAGAATCAATGAGAACATAATAAGTAAGCTCACCTTTGCCTTTTGGGGACCGAGTGCTCAACTTCTATGAGTTTCCCGTGCAGTTCCACTTTACCTGCGGACACACAAGAGGTGGAGGAGCAGTTGGCCCGGTTTAGCGGCTCTCTGGGCCCGAAGGACCCGCACAGCCTAAGCAGCGACACGAGTGGCCTCCTGAGACCCCGAAAGACACCCGGACGTGGCTCAAAGCCGAGAGAGAAACCGGCTCCGCGCGTGGGAAGCTGAGCCCCTGGAGGCTGCGTGTGTGTAACTTACAGATGGGTGGGAAGGGGGATCAACTGGCTGACCCACTACTTCGGGAACACTCTACCCGCCCCCCCCAACCCCGTCCGCTTCCCCAGAGACTCCAGAAGACAAGCTCGGGGGAAGGGGCTACGTGGGCTTTCTTCAGGAGGGGGCGCCCAGGCCCTTCTCCCGGGTTCAAGCCCAGGCCCGCCGGGAACTGGCAGTGAGCGGCGGGAAAGGCTCGAGGACCGCAAGGCAGGAGCGGCAAGAACGAACGTCCAGAGGCGCAGCTCAGCACAGACTGCACAGCGCGCGAGGGACGGCGCAGCACCCGCCACCCCGAAAGCCATGTGGCTCGGAGTGGGACCTGAACACAGCCTTCCCCCGGGCGTCCCACCCCTGCGCGCCTCCCCGCCACGCACGGCCCCCCGCCCTCGCCGAGCGCTCCCCACCAGTCCCGGAGGCCGCGGCCCGAAGCCTGGCAGCCCGGCGCCACAGCGGGACTCGCTCCGAGGCGACCCGTGGTCGCCCGCGCCCACCTGCCCCTCTAGCTCGTTGTACGCGGGAAGGTCGAGCAAATAACCCGGGTCGCCCTCGCCCGCCTCCCGCAAGGTTGAGGGGAAGCGCGGGGCCGCCCGTGCTAGGCACCACCCGCGGCCTCGTTCGGCAGCCGGGTCAAGGCCACTTTGAGTTCTCCCGCGGCCGGGGTCTGGGGCGGAAGGGGAGGCAGCGAACCAACACCACAAATAACCGGCAGGGAGAGGAAGGAAGGAGCGAGAAACAGGCGTTCGCTCTCGGTCCCCAAGCAAGGCCCGGCGGGCCGGAGCCTGGAGCACGCGCCTGGGCCCGGGCGGGGCGCGGAGCGAGCACACCCCCCCTTCCAGCCCCGCTCCCAGGCGCCACACAGTCCCCCACGCCTCCCCTCCGAGCCCGCGCCGGGGCTTTCTTGACAGCGCGTTCGCTCTCAGCCCTCAAAGCCCGGCGGGGGAGGGGAGCCGCGGGGGCCGGGTAGGCGCCCGGGCTGGGAGAAGGGCCCCGACCCACGCGTGCAGGCGCCCGGGCCTCGTCCCCTCTCCCCCGCCCGCCCAGGCCGGGGCCCTGTGTGGACAACCCCGTGTCAGCCGCGGCCCGACCCCGGCAGGCCCGGGCAAGAGGCGCGGAGCTGGGCAGGCGTCCCGGCGGAGCCCGGCCGGGGCCCACCTGAAAGCGCTTCGATGGCCTTGAGGGCCCAGCTCTCGTCCGGACAGTCCACAAACGCGTAGCCTGTCTTCACCAGGAAGGGTCCCGACACCGGGATCTTGGCGTCCTTGAAGATACTTTCCAGGTCCGAGGGGACGGCGTTCTCGCTGAGGTTTCCGATATACAGTTTGTTCATTGTGAAGAGCGGTTGTTTAAAAAAATTAAGAGAAAAACGAAAAATTAAAACCACCCACAGCGATGGATGGATCCGGCGGGTTTTGTTCCCCTTCTCTTCTCGCCGTTAAAATACAGACACACTAAGAACCAAGGACAAGAACGAGGAGCGAAAAATCAGATCCGAGGGTTTCTGTTTTTCCTTTTCTAGGTATTAAAAAAAAAGAAGAAAAGAAAAAGCCTTGCTACAACCCAAACGCATCAACGAGTCTTCCTAACTCGGAGGAGGAGGCGGGATTAGCGAGAAAAAGGAGGAGAGGAGGGAGGGGGGAAACTACTTTTTGTCTCTTACTCCCCAACCCCTCTGGCATCGGCCAGCGGACTGTGAAAATATCACACTACGTGAGGGCAGGCGCCGCCTCCCCATAAAAAACCCAGAAGGGTGACTGGCAGGGGGGAGGGGAGAAGGGGTGGAGGGAGGAAGGCGCAGGAGGCGGAAAAAATCCGCTCCGAGTGTCCGGCTTTTTGAATGAGCCACGTGTTCAAACTACAAATCAACGTCTCACGTGAGGAATCCCAGCGCCTCAATTAGAGTGGGCTTCGCAGGAAAAAAAGAGCTAGCAGGAAGAGGGGGAGGGGAAACGAGATTGGGCGAGGGACCGTGAGAAGGCGAGGAGGAAGAGGGGCGGAAAATGCTAAAGGAGCCGCAGCCGAGGCATGGAGGGGAGCGCGGCCGGGGGAGCAGATTGTCACCACGGAGTTTAGAAAGCGTTATCTGGTCGGGGCGGATCCGGAGGGGGAGGGGGAGGGGAGAAATATTGATTTTTTTTTTTTTTTAAATGAGATAGGAGTCGGGGTGCTAACTAGGCAATTCCTCAGCTCTATTTACCGGAGTTTTCAATGTTCGATTTTTAAAAAGAGGTAATTAACAAAGCCAAAGAGTCCCCATTCCGAACTCGCCTTGTGGCTTTGATGACACAAGTGTAACCTCGGCAAAGCCGCGAGCACCTTCCCAGGGCTGGCAGGGACGGAAACGCAATAAGGGGGTGTCTGGGTGGGTGGGTGCGGGCGGGAGAGGCGGGCAGACGCGCCCCACCCTGTGCACCCTTTACAGTCGCGGGCACCGGGGAAGTGGGGCGGCCCCGAGCCAGGGGGATGGGGGATGGGAGCCCGCGGCGTCCTGGGCGGGTGTCTGGGCGACACCTCCTCCGCCTCCGCCTGCGCTCGCGGTGGCTTTGGGCTTCGCGTTTGCCATTGGTTGCGCGATTCAGAAAAGGCTCGGGGATCAATGAGGCCGGGGGCGGGCTTGGCCACCGGTGGGGGAGGGGAGCGCAGGGGCCGAGGTTTCTGGCGTGGGGATGGGGGCGTCCCGGGCCTCGGAGGCCGGAGCCGAGAATTCAGAGTGGGAAAAGTCGGTATTTAAACGGAAACCATTTCTTCCTGTAGTTTCCAGAGGAGGAGGAGGAGTGGGGTAGGCTGGTACTTTTATTTAAAGAATTTTAGTTGGAGAACTTGGGACTCTTAAAACAGGAAGACCGCTCTGCGTTACCCCTAGGTGGTATTTGCACTCGAAAAATTGCTCGAGTCTCTTTCTGCTTCTTTTCTGCCCGCATTTGGCCATGAGAACCATTCATAATTTCCCCTGTGTGTAACGAGTACAATGGTGGGTGTGGGGGGGAGGGTCTGGGCCCGGTGGAGCCTTACTGGGCCGACAAAATGAGGACTGGAGACGAGGAATACGGAAATGAGTGCTGGGGTTCTTCTGGAAATCTCCAAGTGTTTCATGATTGTGTACTCCACTCAAAGGCTTCATGTGCACCAGGATACTTGAGGTTTATTTTTAACAGGTATTCCATGGAAAAGAATGCTTATTTTTAAAAAGTGATTGCAATTATATATAGGATGGAAATATAAGCCAGAATCTTTAATGACTTAATACTTATTATTAGAAAAATGCATTGAGTAGTAGAGAAAATACTGTTTACACTGAATCATCTTCAGTAATTATGACAGTTGATATAGTTCATTTCTTTTGGTCCAATCCGTATATGGCATTTAAAGGTGTATGATTTCCAATTGAAAGATGAATGGCGGATTATTTTTTAAATATGTGGGAATTATTGCATGGTATAAAGAGCATTTACATTTTTTCTTTTAAAGGGAACATAATTTTGTGTTAAGAAACCGGAAGGTGTCAGATCATCCATTTTAAATGCAACTGTTTCTTTCTAACAGGTTTTTCTTTTCCTGCCAAGCAAATCCAACTTTTTAAACGTAAACTCACTTTCACAATATTTTCATTCACATTTAATTTAGTGAAATGTTTTTACTTTACGATACGGAGGGGGCAAACATGTTCTTGTGTGATCATGTTTTGAACTGCGTTATGAGCTATGTCTTCAAAGAACGTTTTGGTGGTGAAATTTTAAGTTTCTGGTTAGATTTAACTTTTAAAAAGAGCTTACTTATTTTTCCTTTTCATGTTTTTGAAAAGAGAACCTTCGTTCTAAAAAAAGGGAAAAAATATATGTATTCTTTATGACTTCTGTGGTATTCAAAATGTAAATATCAAATTATGAATTTATTTTTCATTTACCTGTTGCATGTGATCAAAAGCTATTTGGAGAAATATGCTTTTCATTCATTTAGTAATATTTGCTTTTCTCTAAATTTTATAGTCTGTTGACCATTTAAGTTTTAGTAATTTTTCATAAGAACAATTTTATATGTTCAACTTGCTTTCAAAAATCAATTGAATGTTGCCTTCTGGATTCTTGACTGTACTTGCTCTTATTAAAACTGAGACCTAAGAAAATACTTCTAAAGCAGGGGGTAAAATGTTTATTTTCCATAAATACTAGTCCGTGCCTGTCTGTCACTATCAAACAAATCTAACAGCTGGAATTTAAAACAAGTGTGTGCTGTTTTGATGAATATGTTCCTGGGGCTCTTGTGAATTTAATCTGTGTATTATTATAACAAACTGGATACTCCGTCTAGGACCTTAAAAACATACACGAGTTATATAAGCTCAGACATCAAAAAGGGAGGTAAATACAGTCCATTCCACTTCGAATTTTCCTAGCATTTGAGGGATAAGTATATGATCAATGGCTGAGTAAAAAGAGCATGGGTAATTGGGTTTTTTTACTGGCATTTCAAGTGTAAAAATATCTTCGGCGGATTTTCAAGAATGAATATAAGGTTGATGTAACCTCCAGTCTGAATGAGTCTCACACATGAAATTAACCGTGTGTATGGGCTACTCCAAGTTCTTCCTGAAGCAACTGCAGCTCCTAATTAATGTTAACTCCACGAAGGACTCCCACCCATTGTATGTGCTCTGATGCGGTTGAGTCTTTCCAACTGTAGCCTGTTTACTCTTTGGACAGCTGCACCTCCTCCTGATCTCCTGACCTGAAGGCAATAAAAATGTTTCTTAAAGGTCAGTGTAATATTAAAGGAGAAAAAACATGCTTAGAAGGTCGGTTACCCCTCCTGTATCCACAGGTTATAAGCGACGGCTTATCAGGTAGAGGAGGGAGAAGGGGCATTCTTGTTGCTACCCCTAACTCCTGGCTTCCTCTTGTTGCTACCCCTAACTCCTGGCTTCCTCTGAGACCAGCCCAGAGCCGAAGTCCTTAACGCGGGTGGGCACGCAATGCCCGCCGCGTCGCCTGGGCCTCATAGGAGGTATTTTTTAACATTCTCTTGCTCCTTCGAACAGCTCTCCTGGACTCTGATCTGTTAAAACCAGATGCGTGATAAGTGGTAACCTGGCTCTGCCCTCTCTTCAGAATATGCCTTCAGTTATTTTTGTTTAAAATAAAAAATGGTGCCCTAGGAGATGTTTCCTTTTTCCCCTGGCTCTGCCGGGAGAAAGAGGGCGGGATCCTTCGTCGGCCGCTGCTCGCCTCAGAGGCCCTAGACCACCCGTCCGCCCTAGCCCTGCCGCGGGACAGGCGCCTGCTGGCTCCGCCTCGGGGTCTGTCCCTCCGCGCGGAGCCGCGTGGAGGGTTAGACGTGGGGGCCCGGGCAGGGGAGCCTCTCTCGTCCCCCTCGCGGCACTACCCCACCTGAGCTCGTCCTTCCCCTGCCGGCCGGGGCGGACCAGGCAGCGAGTCTGGCGACCCTGCCGCACTTCCGGCCTGTTTCTAGTGTGCCAGGGGCTCCCTGGAGCTGGGGGATGCTCGGTACCCACGGAGAAAGACCGCAAGGAGAGCTCCCTGAACCCTCCGCCTATGCCCGGGGCGGGGCGGGGCGGTGAGACGGGTGCACTGGGCGCGCGAACGCGGCTCCGGGGCGGGGCTTCGCGCTCTGTGGGGCCGACTAGCTGAGCCCGAGTCTGAGCAACCAGCTTGGAGAGAGACGCCGCCCCTGGCTGGGGAGGGGGCGGGAGGGCTTCTCTCACCCGATTGGTGGACGGAGGGAACCTATCACCGTCGGCTACCTCCGCCGGAGCCGTTTGCTAGTTCCCATTCATTGGCCATGGAGCAGCCCTTGGATTTCCATCTTTTGTGGCGCGAAAATAACCCTTTGCTCCCTCTCATTGGTTTTGTTCTTGTTGAGGAGTGAGATTGGGTTCCTCTCTTCTTGCTCTCATTTTTCCTGCCCTTTAACTGTGAGACCCCAACCCCAGCCCCCAAGGAGGAAAGAAGGAGATAACTGAGGAAGAGTGGAAAGTGGTTGTGCGTGTGCGTGTGAATTCCGCCCCTTGGGCTGACCGCGTGGTGCCCGCAGAGTCCCTTCCCTTCCCCCATCGTCCAGCGCCCAGAGGTCGTAGGTTTGCTCCATGCTCAGCTGCTGGAGTCACATCGTTTCCCTGCTCGATTCCAGCACCTTAGAATGTATACGTCTTTTTTAGTTAAAACAACGTAATACGTTTCCAGGTGCCTGATTTTTCCGGGGCTTCTAGAGAAACTGACTCATTCCGCCCCCTCCTTTACTAACCCCCTTTGTGGTCCACAGGGTTGTTTTAAGCAAAACCAAACAATCCCTCCAAAAAAAGCAAACGAAAAATTCCGGGTAAAATCAACTATGCCGAGACCACGTTTTCGTTGAAGCTTCCCTAAGACCTAGGAGCTGAGACCGACCTTGAAGGATTAGCGATTTCTGTAGCTGAAATGTTCTAATTTTACTGACGTTTGGTGAAGACGGTGAGAAAAAATAAATATGAATTTGGCTTGGAAAAGCACAAAACAAACGAATGATCGTATTTAATGTGATTAAATAAAAAGCTAACAGCTACAGTGGTGTATTCTAGGTAGTGATATCTTGGATGCATTTGTAATTTTATACATAAGTTGCTACTGGTCTCAAAAATAAATTAAAAATCAGGACTCTGACCATTACAGAAAAGAGGGAAGTATAAATTTGTTTGGTATATCTAATTTCATGACAGACTTTTCAATTCTTTGATTATCCAAAGAAAAGGAAATGTACCAGTTAGAAATATAACAATTTGTTCACAGATAATTTAGTTGTTTTTTTGAAGTCTTGACAAAACACTTGATTTGGTTTTAAACTAGTAAAACAATAGTTCCCCAGTAAATATTTTAAAGTAGTCAAGTTACATCATCCTATCATCCTCTTAAGTTCATTTGGAAAAACTATTTATTTAGTTTTGTACTTTTTCTTTTTAGTCTCTGAAAACCAACTAATTGAAGGAATATAAATGCCATGTACCATGATACTAAAACAAAGTTATTTGAGCAGCTCTTTAAAACAAATTTTAAAAACTGGCTTAATTAGTAAAGAAAAACTGTTCTAAAATACATTTTGTTTACATTTTGTATAATTAAACTACATTTCACTAATATGGTTAATAGATAATGTATTTTTTAAGTTTTCATGTAAAATTATTTCTCAGAAACCAGAGTAATTTACAAATGGTTTATTTTGACTTGAACAAATTAATGAAAGCTTAGAGACTAAGTTTATAGTGTAAATACTGAAGATTACAGTTAATAATTTATATAAACCTTAAACACCTAAGAAATTTAAAATGTAAAGACATGATTATTTGTAAAATGAACCTAGATTGGGTTTTATATATTATGTAACCTTTATATTTTGAAAATGATACAGTAGAAAAAATAATTTTTCAGAGTAAATTTCAATTGTAAAAAAGAGTTCCAAAATAATCTGGACAAACCCAAACTCTAAAACCTGAGCTATTTTCAAATGTTTTCTCGAACTCAAAGATTTATATAACCAATATTTTTATTTAAGGAAACTTTTTTCTGGTTGGAGAAATTTATTTATTTTTTTAAAACTTTTCAACTACTAAGTCAGGAATCAGAATTTTCATCTATCTGGTAACTTAAAACATAATTGTTAAAGTAGTAGATAAACATGATTCCTTTTATTGCTATTCTTTGTTTTACTGCTTCACATGAGTGAAACTTTAAAAAAATATTCATTTATTATTGCTACTCTGGGGGTGGGGGGATTGAGACCTTTAGTGAAAAGACTCTTTGGTAATTGATGTGTACATAAGTATTTGCAGACCAGCCACAGGAAACAAAGAAGATAGACATTTGTTTGTGGGGGGAGGGGTATGGGGAGGCTGAGAAGACTTGGATATTTAAATTTGTTTCTTGGTTGCAACTAATTTATCCTGCAGGTTTTCCTGCTAAGGGTGTAAGGATGGTGGTAGAGAGAGAATGTATTGACTGATGGAGTAAAATGGGACAGTAATCCAAGCATGAAATCCCACTGGAGAGAACAATAAGAACCTCCTCTCCCCACTAAAATAATCCGAAAGCAAAGCACATGCTGAGGTTATAACTAGTTCTCAGCATTTTCTAACACACAATTAAAAGACACATCTTAGGTTACTATTTTCATATTGGGACCTTTTGTTTTCCTGGCCATTTCTTTTCCAGAATCCCATTCAAAAGAAAAAAGGAACTATGCAGATTTCATGACATGGATATACAAATCAGCTCCTTTAGAGATAAACTGATGAATCCTTCATGCTGTCTATATATGAAAATACAGTTTTTAGATATAATAAGGCAAAGTATATTTATAAATTCCTTACTTGCAGGAATAATGGTAGATCATTATCATTTACACTTTGACTCTTTAAAATTCATTCCTTCTGAGTTCTGTTTGCATTTTGGTCCTGAACTTCTCTAGCGTGATGATCCCAGCTTTAAAGATGGAAACAACAGGCTAGATGAGGATTTTATTGTTATTTCAAAACATCTCAGCTAAAATTCATAAGAATCTGAGAATATAAGATACAGCAGAAAATAAACAAAACTTAGTCTAAACTCTTTATCAAAATTGACCCTATAAAGATTTGTGCTAAAATTCATGCCTAACACACTTCCGTTGAAACATTTCTTTTTTGTAGTAGGTTGCTTAAAAATATAAAAGTTGGTAGTATTTTTTGTTGCTTTTCTCAAATGACTTAAATTTACTGACCAATTATTTTTAAATTGACAGTGCTAGTGCCTTCTCAAAGGCAAAATTTTGCTTGAACTGGGATTTAAATTTAATATCAATAATTGAAACTGATAATTTCCCCTCATTTAATTTTGGTTTGGGGGAGGGGAGTCTTGTGCCAGTCATTGAAGTAATTTTTCTATTTTTTAAGTTATTTTTCTTTGTAAACTCTTCATATCTTATTTGTAATCTAAAAGTGTTTTTCCTAGCACTTTCCAAGACTTGGAAAAAAATTTAAATGTAACTAAATCTTACTCTAAATATTATTAAAACTTTAAAAAATGTGTATAATTTGATACAAAGAAGTATGAAACATATTACTATTGAATATTTTCCACTAAACTAACATAACTGTATGGCCCCTCTTTTTAATTCTAACCCATTCTAATTCAAATCCAGCTACTAAAAATTTAATTCATAAAAAGGACACTAACAAAGGTCATAAATACCAAAAAAAATCAATTTTGTTACATCAAGAAAAGGTATGATTTCTGTTATATTGTTAACAGTTTGTTCTGGGACAATTAAATACTGAATGATGTCACCATCTTTTGCTTTCGTTTGTTGAAAATAGCCTAGAATTTTGCTCCTTCATTCTAAATATTACCATATATCTTATGGTAATTTATCTGCTCTTATATTTTTTAATACCAAGATTCAAATGCCATTTTTGGTTTTGATTTAAATGAATGGCCATCTATAAAAAGCCAAATAGAAAATAAACTAAAATTTTTTTAAATTTTGGTGTAGTACATTATAGATGCTTATCTCTGGCAACCATAGAGTTATATTCAAATTGTATTTTAATCCACAGCCAATATCATAGCCTTTAAAAACAGATTAAATTGAATTTTGTTTTAAATATTAATAGACAGCAAAAGAAGTTGAGAAAATGTTTAATCCAGTGAAATAGACAATAGGGTTAAAGGTGACATTACTCTTTTCCCTCAATATCAACAAATCTTCCAGTTGAGGGCAGTTTTGTCAGGTATGGAAGGTATGGAATGCAGTCAGTGTGTGCAATTGGACAGGAGAACATATGTACATATTCCTGCTGAGAAACCCTTTGTGGAAATTTGTGGAGTAAAGCAAGATAGAACTTGTGTTCAGTTCTGAGGTTGCAGGTTAAAACAAGCAAGGTAAGCATTATTTTATTAAGTTTTTGCCTTAACTGTCAGAATACTTCAATATGATGCTTTTAAAGGTGGGGAGAGAAGAGTAATAATATAGACCGAACTGGAATTAGGATGCTATTAGTACATCAACATTAGAATTTAAATAATACAAATATGTTTGGCATTTTCTATTTGTCTTGTTTTCTATTTTTAAAAAACTATTACATACAGGTTAAAAATATCCAATAACATTATTAAAACATACATGTAATGAATTTTAAAACTTAGAATAATATCACATATTTTGAAAATGTTAGGTGTTAAATTTACTCAAAAAATATGAAGTTATTATCACAAACCATTTCTGTTGGATTGTTCTACCACTTTTATTTTTGCATATGATCCATATATGGATGGTTCCTTTTAATCAAAGTAAATAACATTATTTGAGAAAATGTCCCTAATGAAAAAAAAAAAAATGGTGTGCTGTTATTGTGAAAACAACAATGTGTTTTGAAACCTAAATATAGAGAGGAAGCTCAGATTTTAAGTGAAAGCTGGGTCCTATTATTTACTGCATTTTCTCTATTTATTGACGGATAGGGGAACGGATTAAACTGTAATATTGCTTCAGGGCTGACCACCAATAAAGTTTTTAGTGGCTATAAACAAAGGATGTTGTTTCAATCAATGATAGCCCCTTCCTATTACTATTCTCAGAAGAGATTCTCTTTCCTTGATTATTAAATATCCCTAAATTATTTCATTACAGAGTTGGGGGAAAGTCATGTTACATTAGGATAACTAAATATTTTTAACACTTTGAGCTTTTGACAGATGAATAAGGACCACTGCTTTTTAAATAAACAAAACATTGTCTTTTTGTTGTAATAAGTGATGCATTTATTTTCTTTCCTATTCTCTACCAATGTTCTGCTAATATAGTAATAAGCTGAATTACTCTCAGATGTGGTAGTTAATGGAAATAAATATATTACAACCAAAGTGCAAAGAAGTTGTATAAGCAAGAAAAGGAGAAAAATCAGCATGTCTTGATTAAGCTAAAAATTAAAGTATCTTCCCACAACCAAATCCAGTGATCTAGATTATAGTTTTTATTGTTTAAAGTCTATAACAGTTAAAATTTGAACGTATTGTTGGTTTGCAGTTACTACTAATTATCATAGGTAGAATCTCTTTAATAGCTTGTGATTTCATTTAATGTAACTTTGTATGTAATATAAAAACCAATTGCTTTGTTTTTTAAACAATTTTTCATATTTTTTTCAATAAGTTTGAAAACATGAAAGTTAAGCTGAAGACTACTAGTTATTTTGTTAAAATCTATTATCTGTGGGTTAAAATATGGTCTTTTCCATCGAATTTTTCCATGAAAGCTTGAAATAATAACCTATTAAAAACCAAGAGATGCAATGGCATTTACAAAGTCATAAAACAGGTTTTGCTGATTTTTTTAAAAATAGTCTTAAAGGTAATTTAAGGATATTAGAGAATTTGATTTATGTATATGTAACTAATTAGAAGTTGGACATTTAAACAGAAATTCATTTTGAAAGTAATACAATTTAAGCAAATTGTCACCAAGTGGCATTACCAAAGTGATTATGCTATATAAAATGTGGCATAGACTCTGGATTTTCAATTCTACTATGGATATACCAATATAAATATGCAAATAAATTATGGTTTTCAAAAGCCCAGGCTAGAGTGGATGTAAAGTCAAAAAAGCAGACTCTGTGGCGTAAAGGGAAGTCAAAGTGTTTGAAGCACTTGTAACAGGAAAAGGCTGTGTGAACTGGAAAATATCTAGATTCACTATAGTAAATAGTAAGTTATGATTTCTCTAAAATGTAATTTTGGTAGTTAAGATTTGGTCTTTGGACATGTAAACTTATAGCACTTTTTTTTATCTAATGGAAAGAGAAAGAGATTGCAGCAGTTCATATTAGAACTTAGTCCTAAAAGACTCAAAGTGGGAAAATAGTCCTTTATATATTCCAAAATCTTGGATTCTTTGTATAAAGAAGTTTGGGCATTTCGTTTTTGTGTTTAATTAGGGGATAGTACAGCGTATCATCTCTTTTATATGTCTTTCATTTGAACCTCTTTCATTATAAAACAATTCTAAAATTTGAGGGCTGGGAGGATTTTTGGGGGGTCTGCTAGAGTCTCCTTTTACATTTGAGGAAATTGAAGCCAGGGAAGATCAAAGCAGGTAGACACACAGCTAGTTCGGTGGCAGGACTGAGACTGTGTTTATCATAGAATGATACCACATAATAATCCTGAGTGGAAGGTAGTAAAAATACTTCTTCCTATTTTTGGTGGTAAGAAAACTGACCCAAGGTGAGATTTGGCCAGACCCAATAACATTACTTTCTAAAAAACAAACAAACACCTATATTTATCCAGACCAAAAGTTCTACATGTCGTTGAAAGCTAAAGGCAAAAGACTTGAAGGTAGAAGAGACCTTGAAAAAAAAAATTACCTGGTTCATCTCAGTCACTTTCCCCAGGATCTCATTTAAACTACCCCAAACATGTAAACTCAGTTTAATGTGAAAGGCTGATATGGAAAAAGATCCCATGACTTTTCTTCTCTCAAAAGCTTGATTCAAGGCCCAGCCACATCAGAACCTCCAGAAGCCAAGGAATCTGTATCAACAACCGCTTCACACACTCTTAGCAGTAAGCTAAGAAATTCCTCCTCATACCAAACTTTAAAAATGATATGTTCAGATTTAGTCCAAATTAACAATAGTTTATCACTGGGTTTGAATTTTATTTTCTTTTTGCTTTAGTGAAATTTCAGGGGGGGGGAGATGTGTATATACATATACACGTACATATATTTGCATATCTATCTCCCTGTGCTGTAGTTCAAACTCTTCCCTCCTCTGCTATCTCCTGCATTGTGAAGAACAGCTGGCAGAAGCGCCCCCTGCCACTAGCCCTTCTCTTATTTGCTCACACCGGGACAGAGTGGTGGTCACAGGCCATAAATCCTTCTGGCTTCCCACCCCTAACTAGAGACATGAACCATGGCCTGTTCGCAGAGCTCAAAGTCCCTGGCTGTGCCTTTGAATTAAAAGCTGCACTTAAATAACTTCATTTACCTGTAAATCTGTTGATGTTCATAAACTGTGGATGCCACAAAGGCGCCTGTTTTCTCTGTGTGTCACTGACCCTGCTGTGACCCTGGGTCAGTTTTTTTTCACCTCCTTGGTCTGGTTTCCGCAGTTGTAAAGAGAATTAAACTATTTATACCATCCTTTACCTTTTCCACAACAACCGGCACTGAGTAGACTTTCTACAAATATTTGTGGAATTTAGTTTTCAGAAAGAGAACTAAGACTGGAAATAGCAATGAAATTATTGGACCACTTCGGAAAGTTCTATCAAATGCAAGAGGGGAAGGGGTTATTGCTTGACACTGGAAAATAATGCAAGTAGGATACTTTGTGTATATAGAACCAGTATCAGAGAAAAGAAAGCTCATTTAAATACCACAGCTAAGTAAGAAGAGTTGGTAGGGAAAGCAGGACAAAAATGAAAAACTATCCCCTGTAAAGGAATCCCTTACTGATGCCAACCACCCAAACAAGCCAATGTCCCGACCAGAGGTTGTAAAAAATTTGTCTCAGCTCTCCGAGTAAAACAATTTATTTCCATAAACGGTTTCCTTCTGTTAGAATCAGAACCTCATGCTTCAGATGAACTTAGATAAGAAATTATTACCATAATACAGAATTTATAGCTAAAAGGGAATTAACACAGAAAACCAAAAATGTCAAAATTTTGAAGCTGATGAGTCAAATGTCAAATTACTAGATGATCAATCAGTGTGAATGTTTACTGATAACTACATTTGGCCTTTAAATTAATTTTCTAACTGCTTCCCTTAGATTTTTTTTTTTTTGTGGGGAGTCGAGTCATGTGGGAAACTTCCCTGACCAGGGATGGAACTCATTCCCCCTGCATTGGAAGCATGGAGACTTAACCACTGGACCACGAGGGAAGTTCTTCCCTTAGATTTCTGAAGAATGAACCAATTTGGATAGTTTAATTTTATAGAAACAAATTTAAGATGATTAGAATAAAAACTTGAGTCTCTTGAGCCCAATTATATTGAAAATATACTAGACCAAACTAAAGGTAAACAAAATATCATTAGATTAAGACCATGTATATTAGATTTAAAGAATTTAAAGTGCTCAGTTAAAATATCTATGTTTACTTCTATTCCTGGTGGTTTCTTGAACTATTCTGCAAGAATTACTTAGAAAAAATACATAACATTTTTGTTTGTGCTGCAGTGACTATCCCTGGCTTGGCTTTTCCCCCTCTAGAGTGGAAATGTTCATTTGAGCAACATTTTCAAGAGAAACTTTTCCATAGAATTAAAGAAGTTCAGCATAGTTGCTCTTTCATGCTAAATAGCTTTAGCAGTGGTGCACTTGAAAAACTCCAAAAATAATGGGAATAGCAGGGCTCTAAGAGAAAAAAAGATCCTGCAGATGAATCTTTATTTTCAGTATTTGAAATAAGCACAGTTATATAATGCAGCTTTTTTTAAAAAACAAATTTATTTATTTATTTTTTGACTGCGTTGGGTCTTCGTTGCTGCGCGCGGGCTTTCTCTAGTTGCGGCGAGCAGGAGCTGCTCTTCGTTGCGTTGTGCAGACTTCTCATTGCGGTGGCCTCTCTTACTGTGGAGCACCAGCTCTAGGCGTGCGGGCTCAGTAGTTGTGGCACTCAGGCTCAGTAGTTGTGGCTCGCAGGCTCTAAAGCGCAGGCTCAGTAGTTGTGGCGCACGGGCTTAGTTGCTCTGCGGCATGTGGGATCTTCCCGGACCAGGGCTCAAACCCGTTTCCCCTGCATTGGCAGGCGGATTCCTAACCACTGTGCCACCAGGGAAGTCTCTATAATGCAACTTTAATACTCTGTGATTATGAGTATCCCTGTGCATTCTATGTGCTTAATTCATTCTCATAAAACGAAGGAGAAGCTTGATGGAACAAACTGACTGATTTAGGAGCCATTTCTTATTTCTCACTTATTTAAAATAACAAATTGTAAAGAAAAAAAGCAGCTTATTGGAATTTATTGTGCTTTTCAGGTATGATATTTCAAATTTTTGTAGAGACTAAAATTTTTAGAGTCTAGGCAAATTGAAAACTATTTTGTTAACAAAAAATTCATAATGTGAAAGTAAATGAAGACTCTCAATGATAACAGCAGAAAAGATTATTTAGCCTATTTAGTTTATACCTCCAAGTGTTTATAAAAATAATAGCCTTTTAATCTTGTCCTGCTACTTTGAAGTTATTAATAATGTAAATATAGAAGAGATTTTTATAAAACATAGAAGTTTATAAAACTTCTATTCCACTGCAACAATTTAAATATATTTTTAACAAGAAAAGTCCTTATAGTCTAAAGTCAGAACTAATAATGTTTGAAAACAAGGAAGCCAATCAAATTTGGGTTGATTTTTCCTTTTACTTCTTGTGCTGTTGTGTTTTTCATATTGAAAATCTTTCATGCCCATGACACATTCAAAGGTAGACACATTGTGCACTGTATATTTTAAACTTACCTCACTTTTCTTTGTTCTTTTTATTTTGTAATATAATGAACTTAATTTAAAGTAATCATGTACGACATATTCATAACTTAGACTACACATGTAGGCTGGTCTCAACTAAGTCATTATTTTCCATGAAGCCTTCCCTGATCCTTGACACTAGAAATTACCTCTCACTCCTCCGATGTTAGAATTCAGAAGCATGAATTTGACATAGCACTTCATATATTGCAAGACATTTATCATTAAAAAATTTTTTTTTACACTTATCTCCTCTGTTAGAGTGTAAACTGATTAGAAAGCCTGATTTATCTTTGTATATAAGTAAACTCCATGAGGACAGGGTTTTTCTTTTTTGGTTTGGTTTAGTCTATATTGCTTATTGCTAATTTTCCAATACCTAAAATTGTGCTTGACACATAGTATATACTCAATAAATATTTGTTGAATGAATGCATGATACTATCTAACATCCAGCCTTTTATGAAGCAAGCCCTCAATTAAAGTTGTTGAACATACAAATGCTGGGGCTTTTGGGGTGCAAATGCATACTTTATCCCACCCTCTAATATGCATGTGGTGATCCTGTTGCAAAGAAAAAAACTAGCTACTTTGGGATTGAGAATATAGACTAATTCTGCAACAAAATACATCAAAGTTCTGTCATTTCCAGTTTTGTGAAGGTGCTGAAAAGTCTTTGATCATAATTTCTTATCAGTACAATCATGTCAGATAGAGCATCATAAAGTTTAATCACTTCATACACAGACTAACTTCTAAAAAATAGTAGAGAGTATAATTGAATTTAAAGGAAACTTTTTTGAGACTTACTCTGTATGAATGATTTTTGTCACATCTGGCAATGTATATTGAGTAAACATGAGGTTTTTATTAAGTAGCCCTATGATACAGTCCTATTTTAAGAGAAGAAATGGTAAAATTGTCCAGAAAAAGAGCAAGTCTATGACCTAAAACTCCTTAAACAATAATTTTCAAGTTAAAAAAGTAAAGTGGCTGAGAACCTCATACAAATTATCAAGTGGGATTCTGGGAAGTTACAATAAACTCATTTCACCTTCTACTTTGAAATAGCTATGATTTTCAGATAGTGAAATCTATGCTTTGATTTTTACAGAATCTTTAATTTTTACATTTCTCATTTCACAATGGCCAATATCAAATAGTTAGCATTATCTAAAATGTAGTAATATAATGTCATAAGTTTTAATTATGTAGCTAGCTAACAAAAATGATTTATAGAATCACTAGCTTCTGAAAATAATGAATATAACAGATACATTTTTCTGTAAAGACTTTAGTGTATTGGGTATACTTTGAACTGGATTTGTTCATGTCTACAATTCTCTCTCTAATAAATGTCATCAAAAAATATTTGGTGAAATAATGTTTTCTTATTTATTTAACAAATATTTGAGCCCCCAAAGGTGTAGGGCACTGTGGAGGGCAGAAATTGATGCATAAGGTGTGGTCCTTGCTCACCACCCCGTAAAAGGCAGCATATAAATGCCATTTATGCAGCCCTTAAAAATGTCTGCGATGCACCCCAAAAGCCCTTAACTTTCTTTAATGGCCCATTTTAAAGACTGTATTTAGAAATCCATCCAAACCCTTCTTGAACATATCTAAATGATATAAAAATATCAAAGTGCCTTCAAAAAATAATGACTCTATCAAATAAACTATTTAGTTTTTTTTTCTCAATCAGAGGTTTCTTGGTTCATCATGTCCTAACAGAGATTGACAGTAAAGGGCCACAAGAAACTCACTACGTACCCTCTAAAGAACTTTCTTTTTTCCAAAGATCTCTCAAGGTTGAAACTATGCTTTCTAATTCTAAATACCAAACAAGTTCACACACATCCCACCAGTTCCTTTCAGGAATTTTTGAACCGCAATGATATATCCTCTTATTTTAAGGTTCTAGTTTGTAGTGCCCTGGTTCTCTCAGCCTGGTCTCTTAAGATACTCATTGATGGATGTCTTGGATCATTTGTTGCCTTTTTCCAGACTTCTGTCTTCCTTTCACTGTTTTTGGAGCAATATTCAACATCCAGGCAGGGGTTCACTATGATTTTATGAAAGGAGAAGTTCTGTTTTCCATCTTGTTTCAGTGATTTGTGAGTATCACCCAGGGTGGGGAGATTTCAGGCTTTTTGGACCTCTATCTCAGGCTGCTGTTTAAATGCAACTATGCACACTAACTCCTCAATCTCTTCCCGAGGTATTGGTTATTGTTTGGAGCAGAGCCCCTTGTTTTTTCTCTTACCTAGACTGAAGCTTATTTTGTACCCTTTATGTTCTTGGGTGAATGGATGGAGGAGGAGAATAGATAACTGTTAACCAGTGTGTTAAAGTGGTGAGTAGAAATCATCAGCACTGTCATATCCCACAGATAGGATAGTCTTACCCACTAATGATTAAACAGATCAGGTTCATCTCAATGATGTTACACAAAAGTTTAGTCTTATAATTTTGTCTGGCTGTCCCCTAATTTGAAAATGACTGGCCTGGACTTAGTGAACTTTAAAGCCCTTTTGAGCTCTAATATTTTACTGATTCTCCTGAAACAGGAAATTGCTACCCAAGGTTGACTTTGCTTATAGCTTATTTGTTGCCATTTAGTATTTAAATAGTGTCTAGAGAAAATTTTATCACAGCCAACATGGAGACTTATAAGTTGAATTTTCTGGGAAGAAATGCAGAATAAGCTAAAGGATAATAAATTTCCATCTAGAGAGTTGTAATCGTAGCAGAATTCATTTTTTGAAAAATCTCACTTATACATACGGGTGAGAGGAAGAGTGAGTGGGCTTTCATCCCCCATGCACCAGCCTTTAGAAATTTTAGCATCACTTTTTCAAAAATTCACCATTTTGGCCATATTAAAATGTACAATTCAGTGACATTTAGTACATTCCCTATGTTGTATGACCATCCTCACTACCTAGTTCCAGAATATTTTTGTCATCCCAAGGGGAAACCCTACTTATCACCACTTTTAAGGAGAGAGGGAGCAAACATTTCATGGACACTTGGCATCATTTGTTCTTTTGGTTCTAGTACTTATAAAACTAAACATAAATTCTAGCCAAACTTTAGTACTCACTTTCACTTTCTGTAGGCTGAAACTATTAAGATTCAAGAAATAAAAACTAATTAAATTCATAACTTAAATATACATAGAATATTTTTTTATAGAATATTAAATAATGAGATACAATTCAATCTGAAGTCAATATATTCTTGTCTATTACGTTGTGGTTTTATCTAATGGGTGATCTTTTAAATTTTTTTAACTTTTCTGTTTATGTAGTACACAGTTTGCTACTAGTTGCACTTTTCTCACCCTATGAGACTATAGTGTGTTTTCCAAAGGATTAATCTGCTGAAAAAGATTCTAAACCTACTTGCACTGTAGTTAGCTAAGTGAAATTCCTTGTGCTAGCAAGCCTAGGAGTAGTAATTCATACTGTATACAGTGTAGAAATGTTCTTTGAGGAATTGGGTCAGTCATCTCCCTTTCATTTTACTTTTTTTTTTTCTCTCTCTTTTTTGGTGCTGAAAACTGGGATCATTTTTACTTGCAAAGCTAAGGTTTTTCCCAGTTTTTTTAAAATACAAATTTATTTATTTATTTATTTATTTATTCTTGGCTGCATTGGGTCTTTGTTGCTGTGCTCAAGCTTTCTCTAGTTGTGGTGAGCGGAGGCTACTCTTCATTGCGGTGCATGGGCTTCTCACTGCGGTGGATTCTCTTGTTGCAGAGCACGGGCTCTAGGCGCGCCGGCTTCAGTAGTTGTGGCTCACAGGCTCAGTACTTGTGGCTCGCCGGCTCTAGAGCGCAGGCTCAGTAGTTGTGGCGCACGGGCTTAGTTGCTCCGTGGCACGTGGGATCTTCCCGGACCAGGGCTCAAACCCACGTCCCTTGCCTTGGCAGGCGGATTCTTAACCACTGCACCACGAGGGAAGTCCCTTTTCCCAGTTTTTAAAAAATTATAATTAAATACGCTTTAGCCACAGTTGTCTCCTCTTCAAATTATGGGTTGGAAACATTTCAATTTTTATTTAAATAAATTTATACTTATAGAAACTCTGAAAGAATAGTGCAGTGAATCCACACACCTTTTTGACTTAACTCTGTATCTGTATATACAATTTTTTTGTTTGAACTATTTGAAAAAGGTTGCAGTCATCTTGACACTTCACCCTTTCAGTCTGCATCTTCTAAGAATAATGATATTCTCCCATAGAATCATTATGCTATTTTCATAGCTAAGAAAATTAACATTCATTCAGTCACATTAGCTAATATGCATAGTTCAAATTCAGTTTCCCAAAGTGACCCAAATACCTTTTGTGGATATTTATTTGTTAGATCCTGCATGCAGTCAAGGTTTAAGTACAGCATACCAAAATCATATCTTTTCAGTGTCTTTTAATCTAGACCACTACACACCCACCCCAGCCTTTCAGGCTGGTTGTGTGTAGAATTTCTCACATTCTGAATTTGTCAGATTATTTTCTCCAGATTAGGTTCGGGTTAAACACTTTTGGCAAGAATACTTCTAAGCAAAGTTGTAAACCTTACACTGTATTACAATACAGGTTCATGGAGGCACGTGTGTTGTCCACTATTGATGATGCGAAATTTGGTTACCTTGTTAATATGATGACTGCCAGATCTCTCCATTGTAAAGGAATATTCCTTTCTTTTATGATTAATAAGTAATCTGTAGCATGATACTTTGAGTCCCTTCAAATATCCTTCTTTCCAACATTCACCCAAAGGTTTTAGAATCCATTGATAATTTCTGTCTAAATTTGTTATTATATTGAAGGCTGCAGAATGATTTCTTAATTCTATCAGTTATACATTCACTAACTGTCATTCACCTGTAAAGAACTTTCCCACTCCTTCTCTGTGTGTGTGTGTGTGTGTGTGTGTGCGCGTGCGTGTCTGTGTTTGACTTCATTTTTAAGAGTTTGTGGGGGGGTATGTGTCTGCTTCACATATATATGGAGTTTCACCCTTTGTAATATATTTACAAATGTTTTCTGCAGTTTATCATTTCTCTTCAACTTTGTTTATAGTATGTGTCACACATTTTTTTTCTATGTAATTGAATTTATCAATTTCTTTTATTGCAAATGGATTTTGAGTGGTAATTAGCAAGGATTCTCTCACATCCAGATGATGAAGAAATTCACTTATGTTTTCTTTTCAAACTGGCACGGTTTCATTCGTTTCATTTAAATCATTGCTTCATTCTGGGAATTCCCTGGCAGTCCAGTGGTTAGGACTTGGCGCTTTCACTGCCGTGGCCTGGGTTCCATCCCTGGTTGGGGAACTAAGATCCTGCAAGCCTGTGGCGAGGCAAAAAAAAAAAAAAAAAAGAAAAAAAATCCTTGATTAATTCTGTGTTTCACTGTATACTCATAGGTGTCCCAACACCATTTCTTAAAAAGTCCATCATTGCCTCAGTGATTTCAGAAGGCTACCTCTTTAATATACCAACTTTCCATATGTAAATTGGTCTATTTCTAGACTTTCTGTTCCACTCACTTATCTGTGTGTCCATTTTCATGGACTAGTACCACACTGTTTTAATTATGGAGATTTTATAGTATGTTTTAATATCTGGTAAGAATAGTCTCGATTTGCTGCCTCCATGCCCAGGGTTTTCATAGCTATTTCAGCAGGTTTAGTTTTGCAAATAAACTTTAGAATCATATTATCTATCTCTAAGGGGGAAAAGAAAAAAACACTTGGACTGGGGCATATGAGAACTCTCTGTATTTTCCACTCAATTTTGCTATGAACCTAAAACTCCTCTAGGGACTTCCCTGGCTGTCCAGTGGTTGAGACTCTGTGCTCCCAATGTGTGTGTGTGTGTGGGGGGCATGGGTATTTTCCCTGGTCAGATCCTGCATGCCGCACTGCACAGCCAAAAAAACCCTCTAAAAAATAAAGTTTATTAATTTAAAAAAATTGTTAGAATGGATGAGTTGTGTTGAATTTATATATGAATTTGGGAAGAATTGTCTTCTGTATGATGTTATATCCAAGAATGAAGCATTTCTTTTCCTACTTTGATGTCTTTCAGGAGGGTTGTAAAGTTCTCCTAAGTATTCCTACATATTTAATCTTTACTGTTGCTGTTGTACATGGATTTTCTTTTCCATTATATTTTCTAACTGGATGTGTTTATACATTTGAAGACCCCTGGTTTTTGCATTTTTGATTTTATACGTTGCTACCTTATATATGAATTCTCTTATTGTTTATGTTAGTTTTATCATTGATGCCTTTTGGTTTTCTATGTTCAGTACACCTTCATATCACCTCCAAATAGAGATTTTTTTAACTTCATCTTTCCAGTCTTTATGCCTCTAATTTTCTCTTGCCTAACTGCATTTACTACCTCCAATACAAAGTTATATAGTAATGGAGATAGTAGACATTTTTTTTTTTTATGTTGGGGATAGGAGTTAATTAATTAATTTATTTTTGCTGTGTTGGGTCTTCGTTTCTGTGCGAGGGCTTTCTCTAGTTGTGGCAGGTGGGGGCCGCTCTTCATCACGGTGCGCGGGCCTCTCACTATAGCGGCCTCTCTTGCTGCGGAGCACAAGCTCCAGACGCGCAGGCTCAGTAGTTGTGGCTCACAGGCCTAGTTGCTCCGCAGCATGTGGGATTCTCCCAGACCAGGGCTCGAACCCGTGTCCCCTGCATTAGCAGGCAGATTCTCAACCACTGTGCCACCAGGGAAGCCCCAAAAAAAAGAATAGTTATTGAATTTTGTAAAGAGCCATTAGACAACTGGAAATAATCATACGATTTTTCTCTTTAGACTATTAATATGGTGAATTATATTAATGTATTACCTACTATTAAACATTCTTATATATGTAGAATAAATCCCCTTTGGTGTATTTGTTTGAAATGTGCTCTTGGAGTCTACTTGCTACTTATCTCATTCAGAATATTTGCATTGTTATTCTTAAATGAAATTTGTCTGTACTTTTCTATTTCGTGCTACCTTTAAGTTTAGATATCAATGTTAAACTTGCTTCACAAAACAATTTGGATTTAAAAAAAAAATTCCCTGAAACAATCTGGATAACCTTGGTATTATCTGGTTTTTGGAGTCTTGTCAGAATTACCCTTGGAAATCATGTGGGCCTGGCGCTTTTTCTTGAATTAGTTCTTTAATAAATATCTCTATTTCTTCTAGAAATTGGTCTGTTTAAGCTTTCTGTCTCTACGACGGCAACATTGATAAAAGGAAACACATTTTAATATGAGTAAGTTCATGCTAATACCTCCAATTCAAATCCAACACAAGAGAGATCTTCCTCACCTTCCCTTACTCCACATTTCTATCTTCCTTCTCTCACAAAATGAAAAATATGGGCTCCCAACAACATCCATATTTCCACTCATTATTTTCAAATCATACACAGCTTCAATTCTATTAGCCTAAAAGACCATGTTTTTTTTACTTGGGGAGGGTCATGAACACCTTTTAGAATCTGATGGGAGCACTAAACTCTTTCTTTAGAAAAATAAACATAAACACATCTAGTTCTGAATACATATTCAAAGATTCAGGGTCTCTCTAAAGTTCATTCACTTGGCTACCCGCTAGCCAAGGACCCTAGGTTAAGACTCATTTCCTTAAACTACCTACTGTAAGGAGTATCATGTTCTAGAAAGGATTCAATTATTAGGTGGAGAGTTGGATTAGATCATTTTAAGACATTACTCAACTCTGAGGTTCCAATCTAGAATGTTTAACCGAATGGTAAAACAAAACAATACAGCATGAAAGACTGATCAAGCATTTATGGACTACTTATACAAATGACCAATTTTAAAGGACTATATGAATTTAAGAATGGTAACTAAGAGATTCTTCCAAGTTAAGAGGTTCTCTCTCTCCCTCTCTTTTTTCTTTTGAATAATTTTCTACAAAAATTTGTTTTTTTCCCATATATTGAGAATTATTTTTCACTGAATTGAAGTATACATATCACTCCATATTTTTAAATTATACATTCTATCTTTGGAGATAAAAAATAGTCACAATTTGATTACATTATTTTAAATAGATAAAAACATGTATGTTTTAAAAACTTCAAACAGTACTAAAAAATGTGAAATTTAAGCCTCCCTTCAGTATGTGAACTGCAGTCAACTAATTTCTGGAAACTACCATGTCCATGTCATATATGTTTCCAAAGTACTTAACAGCAGATATGTACATATTTCCATTTCATGCATGAACACATGCACTACATTAATACAGATACACAAATGGCAGCATAGAATACATACTATTCTACACCTTGTTTTACACTTTACCTATATATTTTGGATGGTTTTTTATATCAGTACATACAGATTGTATCATTTTGTTAATGTTTTTCTTCATTTTTTGAATAACTAAACTATTGAATGGGTTGCCATAATAAACTTTTTTATTAATTTAATATTTATTTTTGGCTATTCTTCATTGCTGCACACAGGCTTTTCCCTAGTTGCAGTAAGCGGGGGCTACTCTTCATTGTGGTGCGCGGGCTTATTGCTGTGGCTTCTCTTGTTGCGGAGCACGGGCTCTAGGCGCGCGGGCTTCAGTAGTTGTGGCTCGTGGGCTCTAGAGCACAGGCTCAGTAGTTGTGGGCGCATGGGCTTAGCTGCTCCTCGGCATGTGGGATCTTCCCAGACCAGGGCTCGAACCCATGTCTCCTGCATTGGCAGGCGGATTCTTAACCACTGCGCCACTAGGGAAGCCCCATAATACACTTTTACTAGTTTTCTGTTGATGGACATTTAAGTTGCATCAATAAGGAGTTTCATATGTGAATATTTGTGCCCATGCTCATGTATATCTAAGGTATATTTCTAGAAGTAGCATTTTTTTTTTTTTTTTTTGGCCTTGCTGTGGGGCTTGCAGAATTTTAGTTCCCTGACCAGGAATTAAACCCGGGCCTTCAGCAATGAAAGTGCAGGGTCCTTACCCCTGGACTGTCAGGGAATTCCTGCTCTTTAAATTTAAAAGCAAATTTTTCATACTAATTTGGCAATTATTAGGTAAAATAAGTGTATATATTTGGGTATATCTTAAGATATAAACTCAACTTAAAATGTCAGTTAGTTTTTAAAATGTATTAGTGTCCTGTTCTCCAAAGATGACTTACAATTCTAAATCTAATGGTCCAATTCAGATTTGGAGTACCATATATTATGAACACATTTAACTCAAACTTTGGCCCATTTCTATGAAGATCCGTGTTAAGATTTAGTGAAGTTTTATTTATTTATCTTTTATTTTTTGGCCTCGCCTCGTGGCATGCAGGATCTAACCCCGACCAGGGATCGAACCCGTGCCCCCTGCAATGGAAGTGTGGAGCCTTAACCACTGGACCACCAGGGAAGTCCCAAGATTTAGTAAAGTTTTGATCAGCTGTTGGAGTGATCTGGTTAATTGAATTTTCTCATTAATTGACTTTTAGTCAGAAAGTCCTTTATTTCAACTCTTGAAGTTTTTTAAATGTGTTAGCTTCCTGCTTTTAATCCAATAAAAACTTTTTAGCAATCTTCACGCACCTTAAAATTAAGTCTAATTGTATTTTATTGTGGAAATTATAGGACCTTTACTAAACAGTCTAAAGGTCATGGAATAAAAATTGTTTCACTAAATAAGATTTTGGTTAGCACTTTGTTTTCTCATGACACATCTCTGTCACCTAAAAGTAGAGTAACCCTTAGCTTAGTGAGAACTCAATTAACTTTTATTTAAAATCAAATATAACATTCTTTTTTTTTTGTGGTACGCATGCCTTTCACTGTTGTGGCCTCTCTAGTTGCGGAGCACAGGCTCCAGACGCGAAGGCTCAGTGGCCATGGTTCACGGGCCCAGCCGCTCCACGGCATGTGGGATCTTCCCAGACCAGGGCACGAACCCACGTCCCCTGCATCGGCAGGTGCACTCTAAACCACTGCGCCACCAGGGAAGCCCCCAAATATAAAATTCTTTTTCACACCAATTCAGTCTGTCTGGAAAGTCAGTTTACAGAATTAACTCTCTAATACGATAAGTACTAAAGAAGTACTAAGAATAATTGTTGGTATGAAAAGGTTTCTGTGCTCTGTAACTGCTGAAGTAGATTTAAAAATTAATATAAACCCTGACTGTACACATTTAGTCAAAAATCATATTGTACACTTAAAAGTGATGAATATAATTTTATGTAAACTGTACAATAAAGCTGATTTTAAGAAGAACTAGAGGATTGATTAATCAGTGGTATGAATCCCCATGACTGAAAACAATGAAACCATTTTTAAAAATTTTTTTATTATTTTTTAAAAAATATTTATATTTATTTGGTTGCACCGGGCCTTAGTTGCAGCTCCTGGGCTCTTTAGTTGTGGCATGCATGGGATCTAGTTACCTAACTAGGGATCAAACCCGGGCCTCCTGCATTGGGAGCACAGAGTCTTAACTACTGTGCCACCAGGGAAGTCCCTGAAACCACTTAAAAATCATATTTTATTAACTTATTTTTAAAAATTCTTTTTATACAGCATGTTCTTATTAGTTATCTATTTTATACATATTAGTGTGTATATGTCAATCCCAATCTCCCAGTTCATCCCACCACCACCACCACCCTCCCCACTTTCCCCCTGTGGTATCCATATGTTTGTTCTCTACATCTGTCTCTTTTTTTTTAATAGTTTTTTTAAAAATTAAATTGTTTAATTTATTCATTTCTGGCTGCACTGGGTCTTCGTTGCTGTGCAAGGGCTTTCTCTAGTTGCAGTGAGCGGGGGCTACTCTTCCTTGCGGTGCGCGGGCTTCTCATTGCGGTGGCTTCTGCTGTTGCGGAGCACGGGCTCTAGGCACGCGGGCTTCAGTAGCTGTGGCTCACCGGCTCTAGAGCACAGGCTCTGTAGAAGTGGCGCTCGGGCTTAGTTGCTCCGCGGCATGTGGGATCTTCCCCTACCAGGGCTCGAATCCGTGTCCCCTGCATTGGCAGGCGGATTCCCAACCACTGCGCCACCAGGGAAGCCCTGTGTCTTTACTACTGCCTTGCAAACCGGTTCATCTGTACCATTTTTCTAGATTCCACATATATGCATTAATATATGTTTTTCTCTAAAAATCATATTGTAAAAAGAATAAAACACAATCCCAGATCGTGGCTTGCATTGTTATATGGCTTTTTAGTCTCCTTTATTCCTCAAACTTATCTTTCATGACATTGGCATTTTTGAAGCAAACAGATCAGTTACTTATAGAATGCCTCTCCACTGGGGGTGATTTCCTTTCTCCCATGATTAGAGTCAAGTTACACATTTTCTGTTGACTGTCACAAAAGTGATATTGTCCTTAGTGTTTCATATCAGGAAGCACGTGATGTTCATCAGTCCCATTACTGTGATGTTAACTTTTTTTTTTTTTTTGCGGTACGCGGGCCTCTCACTGTTGCGGCCTCTCCCGTTGCGGAGCACAGGCTCCGGACGCGCAGGCTCAGCGGCTATGGCTCATGGGCCTAGCCGCTCTGCGGCATGTGGGATCCTCCCGGACCGGGGCACGAACCCGTGTTCCCCGCATAGGCAGGCGGACTCTCAACCACTGCGCCACCAGGGAAGCCCCTGTGATGTTAACTTTGATTACTTGGTTTAAGGGGTGTCACAGATTTCTCCAGTGTACAATTACAGCTGACCCTTGAACAACGTGAATTTGAATTGTACAGGTACACTTATACATGGATAATTTTCAGTAATAAATACTACAGCACTACATGGTCCTGGTTGGTTGAATCCGAGGATACAGAGGAAGCACAGATACAGAGGGTCAGCTGTAAATTATACACAGATTAACCCCCATGTTGTTCAAGGGTCAACTGTACAAATTTTTCCCTTTGTAATTAGGTGTTTTCTGGGGAGAGACTTTCATACTACGTTCTTTTCATTATTCCTCACACTTTTACCCTAGTTTTGGCACCCAAAGAGCCTTGCTTGTCTTAGTTAATACTATCGTGGTTCCCAAACGGTAATTTACAGCTTCATTTTTCACATTTAGATATTTAATCCACCTGTAATTCATGATAATGTAGTATGAGGCAAGGGTCTAAATTTATTTTCTTCCAAATAGTCAATTGCACCATCTTGATTTGTCCTTTTTCTACCAAAATGAAATGTCTTTATAAATTCTCGTATGTACTTGGATCTATTCTGGATTCTATTCCTCTGTTTATTCATTCCTACGTACATTCTTCTATGTGGTCCTTGGAATAATTTCATCCACTCCTCCCAAACTGCCCATCTTGTAGGGGCTATTGTAAGCAATTAACAAAACCTTCGCCCTTTTGTATGTTTATACATATATATATTTTGGGTAAGGACTGGAATGTTTATACTAGTACTACTAGGTCTTCCCATTCAGTAATGTATAAATGGATTCAGGATCCATGTATACAAGACAACAAATGTTTTTAGTTTTCCTTATTTCTTCTTGAGTTTTGCACCTACTAAATTTATATTAACAAGTGTAAACCCTAAATAATTCTGAGAAACCAGATCACACAAACCATAATTTAAAATTTAAAATTGTATTACAAGTTCAATTAGATATGTGTATGCCTTCACAAATAATTTTTAATGTAACAGTACTTGAAAATAAAACTAATGTCCCTTTTTACATTTCAAAAAACATTTGCCATTGTGATGTCTCTGCTGCACTTGATTTTGTAAATATCAAATAGAATGCTTCACTTATCTGATACCAGGGATCCCAGTGTTTCAGGTAAATGAATTTTCGAGGTGACTTAAACTCCATTACTTTTATAATTTTTTTTCCTTTTTTTTGGCTGCGCCGTGCAGCTTGCAGGATTTAGTTCCCTAACCAGGGGTTGAACCTGGGCCCCTGCAGTGAAAGCACTGAGTCCTAACTACTGGACTGCCAGGGAATTCCATAATTATTAAATTGCCTTTTCTCTTCCTTTATTAAACTGATTTATATTAAATGTGATTCTTAATCCCTTTTTAGGGTCATCGTCATTGAATATAGTTTCAGCCTAGACCCCTTCTGTCATACCCCTTTTATACTTCAGCTTTTCAGTTTAATTTGATGGTAATTTTGGACTGGGAATTTCATAAGTTAATAGGCCTCACCAATTATTTCCCTATGTTAATTCACTCATTTATACATACATACATTTATTGGACACTTACTCCATCAGGACTTATAGGTACTATAACTATTACCTCATTGGTTGCCTAATCATTTTTGCTATTTTCAAATTGCAGGATACACCAGAGAGAAACAGTACCAAGCTAGATATGTGTGGATCTTTTAGGCTTTGGGGGTTTTTGCTATGTCCTTTTTGCGTGGTAAACTATACATAAAAGTTACCATTTGTAAGTGCACAGATTTGTGGCATGAATACATTCGTTGTTGTATAACCATCACCACCATCCGTCTCCAACTTTTTCATCTTCTCCAACTGAAACTCTATTCAAATTAAACTTTCTATTCTCCCTTTTATTTGTCCTTTTAATTTTTCAAAATTAAAGTGATCAGAGCCACATTCTGTGTTCTAAAACTGTCATGCTTCAGTTACTCATGTGTCCATGTTCACCTCTGAGGGGAAAGTAGGATAGTCTATTTAGGCCCTCTCTTTGAAGAGTCAATTTTTCCAAGTTTGTCAATTTTATCCCCAACTCATCGTTAAAGTATGTTGCCAGTTACACTCCCTGTATCAAGGAAGTATCCTCTCAAATTTACAAAGAAGCAATATGTGTAGTAGTCTGAAAATTACGCCATGAAAATGTATGCCTGGATTAAATTATCATCAGAGAGATACAGTAGTCCCTCCTTTCACACTTTCTGTAGTTTCAATTACCTGAGGTCAACCATGATGCAAAAATACTAAAAATTCCAGAAACAAACAATTCTTAAGTTTTAAATTGTACGCCATTGTGAGTAGTGTGATGAACTCTCGCACCATCCTGCTCAGAATCTCCAACCATCAACGTCATCATAGATCCAAGATCCAGCATCACCTGAAGCAGATGATCTTGCTTCTGACCTATCATCAGATCAACAGTAGCCTAACAATGTCTGTCATTCACCTCAATCTCGTCACATAGGCATTTTTATCATCTCGTATTATCACAAGTGTAATTACAGTATAGTATTTGGAGAACACATTCATGTAACTTTATTTTATATTGTTTTGTTTTGTTTGGCCGTGCTGCACTGCTTGTGGGATCTTAGTCCCCAACCAGGGATTGAACCCGGGCGCTCAGCAGTGAAAGCACGGAGTCCTAAACACTGGACTGCCATGGAATTTCTTACAGCATATTGTTTTTTGCTTTTGTTTTCGCTTTTTTGGCCGCGTTGGGTCTTAGCTGCAGCACGTGGGATCTTTTGTTGTGGCGTGCGGGCTTCTCTCTAGTTGTGGCGTGTGGGTTTTCTCTCTCTAGTTGAGGCACGTGGGCTCAGTAGTTGTGGCATGTGGGATCTTAGTTCCCTGACCGGGGATCAAACCCACGTCGCCTGTATTGGAAGGATTCTTTACCACTGGACCACCAAGGAAGTCCCAGTATATTCTTTTAACTGTTCTACTTTATTATTGTTAATCTCTTACTGTGCCTAATTTATAAGCTAAACTTTATCATAGGTATGTACACAAAGAAAAAAAAATGTGTAGTACAGGGTTTGGTACTACCCGTGGTTTCAGGCATCCACTGGGGGTCTTAGAATGCATACCCCCAGGATAAATGGGGACCCGTACATACCTAGGTTGCACTTCATAGAGTCCTGTGAGGACTCACAGCTTTCTTTTTAAACTTGTGAACATCGTGCTGATGTTTCCTGACTGGGTAGCCTTTTTAGGGTCACTTGCAAGCACGTGTAGGGCAGAATTAGTGAAATCACTTTAAGTATACAGGATTCCATAGTATGCATATTTTGTACCACTATTATGTTGTCCTCGCCATTATTTTTTATTTAGTTTTTTGGCTGCATTGGGTCTTCATTGCTGCGCACGGGCTTTCTCTAGTTGCGGGGAGTGGGGGTTACTCTTCGTTGCAGTGCGTGGGCTTCTCATTGCGGTGGGATCTCTTGTTGCAGAGCATGGGGTCTAGGCATACGGGCTTCAGTAGTTGCAGCATGCAGGCTCAATAGTTGCAGCACATGGGCTCTAGGCCACACGGGCTTAGTTGCTCCACAGCATGTGGGATCCTCCCAGACCAGGGCTCAAACTGTGTCCCCTGCACCAGCAGGCAGATTCTTAACCACTGTGCCACAAGGGAAGTCTCACCATATTGTTTTTGAAAATTGTTACCTTAATTTCATTTTGAAATAATTTTGTGGTGTAAATAATTCCAGAGTATAGAAGCTTATTTTCCTTCAGGGGCCCGGGTTCAATCAATATCTTTTGTTTCAAGAGAAGATCTCCCTTTCACATACTCTTGGTGGGAGTATAAACTGGCAAAGCCTGTTATTCCATTTACTTGTGTATTTGCTTTCTTGGAAGTTACTTAAACCTTTCTCATTTCCTATATTCATTACTCCTCAGTGGTATCTCTCTCATCTTACCTTTTAATGTGTCTTTTGTATCATAAAAAAATGCACTGATTTTAATCATT
This sequence comes from Pseudorca crassidens, assembly GCF_039906515.1. Taxonomy (NCBI): domain Eukaryota; kingdom Metazoa; phylum Chordata; class Mammalia; order Artiodactyla; family Delphinidae; genus Pseudorca; species Pseudorca crassidens. The sequence continues at coordinate 32,046,900 of NC_090303.1, read as the reverse complement.
GAATCCACTTAATTTCAAATTCAGTTTAGTGGGAAGAAGAAAATCCATACACTCAAAACATTAAATATGACATTGGGGTAGACCTATTTAGAACAAATAAACCTTCAACTTACATTATAAATAATAGTCTCTTAATTGCCATAATGAAGCAATATACATGTGTGCCTCAGTTCTCAAGGTGCTATTAAATTCAAATGTTCTAAGCAGTAATATCCTAAAAAAAAGCAGCCGAGGAAAGACAACTATTCTTCTTGAATCCGTGGGCAATGTCTGTATGTTACGTGCTTTTACCTTAAGAGATGTATGCACAATGTCTGTGAACTTATATTGTTTTATACATGCACTTTACCTAGGAAGACAGTTTGCAAGTATTTTTCAAATTTTTTATCTTTTTTGAAGAGTCAGGAATATGCCTGCCTCTTTTTTTTTCTTACTATTTGTTAGTTATTTAGTTGTGTCAGGTCTTAGTTGTGGCATGTGGGCTCCTTAGTTGTGGCATGCAAACTTTTTAGTTGCAGCACACATGTGGGATCTAGTTCCCAGACCAGGGATTGAACCCGGGCCCCTGCATTGGGAGTGCGGAGTCTTAACCACTGCACCACCAGGTAAGTCTCCATTTTTTCAGATCTTTAAGGGCTCCATGACCCAAGTAAGATTAAGCAGGAACCACTGTTGTAAGGAGTTAACAACAAAAGAACCACCACTACCATCCCCCTCCCAAAGTTATTTCTACCTTTCAGTGAGTTAAAAACACTATCGTAGATTTTTACTTTAATACTGTAGGGGACTTCCTTCGTGGTGCAGTGGTTAAGAATCCACCTGCCAATGCAGCAGATACAGGTTCAATCCCTGATCTGGGAAGATCCCACATGCCATGGAGCAACTAAGCCTGTGAGCCACAACTACTGAGCCTGCGCTCTAGAGCTCACGAGCCACAACTACTGAATCCCATGCCCCTAGAGCCTGTGCCCCGCAACGAGAAGCTACCGCAATGAGAAGCCTGTGCACCACAACAAAGAGTATATGTATAGCTGATTCACTTTGTTATAAAGCAGAAACTAACACACCATTTTAAAGCAATTATACTCCAATAAAGATGTTAAAAAAAAAAAAAAAAGAGTAGCCCCTGTTCGCTGCAACTAGAGAGAGCTTGAACGCAGTAATGAAGACCCAATGCAGCCAAAATTAAAAGAAAAATACCGTAGGAACTCTCCTACACTGTTGGTAGGAATGTAAACTGGTACAGCCACTATGACGAAGAGTTCCTTAAAAAACTAAATATAAAGTTACCATATATGATACTGCAATACTACTCCTGGGCATATATCCAGAGAAAACCATAATTCGAAAAGATACATGCACCCCAAAGTTCACTGCAGCACTATTTACAGTAGCCAAGACATGGAAACAACCTAAATGTCCATCGACACCTGAATGGATAAAGATGTGGTGTATGTGTATATATATATACATACACATACACACACACAAATGGAATATTACTCAGCCATAAAAAAGAATGAAATAATGCTATTTGCAGCAACATGGATGGACCTACAGATTACCATACAAAATCGAAGACAGACAAGTATCATATAATATCACTCATATGTGGAATCTAAAAAAATGATACAAACTTATTAACAAAACAGAGACTCACAGACCGAAAACAAACTTATGGTTGCCAAAGGGGAAAGGGCGGTGGGGGGAGGGATAAATTAGCAGGTTGGGGTGAACATATACACACTACTGTATATAAAATAGATAACCTATATAGCACAGGGAACTATACTCAATATTTCGTAATAACCTGTAAGTGAAAAGAATCTGAAAAACAGTATGTTTTATACACACACACACACATATAAAAGTCACTGTGCTGTACACCTGAAACTTAAGACGATATATATAAATCAACTCTACTTCAATACAAAAAAAAGAAAAAATTGTCTTGGATTTTTACTTACCCATTCTCCCCAGCAGTGCCGAGCCCTCGGTTATTATCTTTGTCCTCTGACCTCTTTTCTTCTCCAACACTTCCAGGTATGTAACTGCCTTAAGGCAGTTATGCATGCTGTACCCTATACCTAATACATGCTTCCCCCACGTATCTACAAGGCTCCCTCCCTGCTCACCTTAAAATTTTACTGAAATTCCACCTTCTTAGGGAGGCCTTCAAAGACTGGCCTATTTAAAACTCCTATCCCCCTTACTCCCCTTTTCTCCTTCCCTGCTTTCTTTCCATTAATGCATATGTAACGTCTACATTTTATGGTTTTTTTTTTTAAAATTTTTGGCCGTGCCGCAGGGCTTTCGGAATCTTACTTCCCTGACCAGGGATCGAAACCGCGCCCTCGGCATTGAAAGTGTGGAGTCCTAACCACTGGAATTCCCTACATATTGTCTTTAATTATGTTCACTATCTCTTTATATGGCTATTAATTCTCCAGATTGTAGCCAACGTTTTTACTTTCGTTGATGATATACAGCTTAAATCTTTAATGTACTCCTATGGTCAACAAATTAATGTTCTCTTTAGGGCAATGATTTCCAGTCTTCAAATAACCTGGTTTTAAGAAGAAAAACCCTCTAGGGAGCAACAAGAGACAGCTTCATTCTCTGGATAGCCCTTATTGGCAAAAAAAATTTTAAACACATTTTGAAGAGTTAGGTTTTTTTTTTTAATAAAGATGATGTTGGGGGTAGGAGTTTTATTAATTAATTAATTTATTTATTTTTGCTGTGTTGGGTCTTCATTTCTGTGCGAGGGCTTTCTCTAGTTGTGGCAAGCAGGGGCCACTCTTCATCTCGGTGCGCGGTCCTCTCACTATCATGGCCTCTCTTGTTGCAGAGCACAGGCTCCAGACGCGCAGGCTCAGTAGTTGTGGCTCACGGGCCTAGTTGCTCCTCCGCGGCATGTGGGATCCTCCCAGACGAGGGCTCAAACCCGTGTCCCCTGCATCAGCAGGCAGATTCTCAACCACTGCACCACCAGGGAAGCCCTGAAGAGTTAGCTTTTTAATAAAGATGTCTGAGGTACTTCAGTTCCATAGATCCCACTGATCTATTATATAGATCATAATTATCTAATTTTATTCTCATTGCTTTGAGAAAGAAAACAAAGGAGGCTCATGCTCCTTTACCTTTTTATAAAGGTCACCTGAAAAATCATCCACCTCTTCAGCCTAAGAGCCTCTCCTTTCATTACATTACAGTCATTTAAGTGTGTTGTTTCCTATTAGAATGTGGGCTTCTTGAAGAAATGAACCATATTATTTATCTTTCCTTCAGCATAGTGTTTGATTCAGAATACTCTCAATATTTCCAAGTTCGTTGACCAAAAAAGGGAGGAAAGAAAATGGTTTTTCAAGACTGAAGAAGAGACACAGATTATACATTCATGCGTAAGCAAAAATGTTAGGAAAAAGGAAATCCAAATTAATCCAGTTATATTTTCCCATTGTACCACAATAAAGAGACAGTCCCATTTTCAAAGAAATTAACTTTTATTTGAAAGGAGACCACCCTTCGCCTCACTATTTCTAAGGACTCTATACAATAGCCTACTTAAACCATTTCCCCAATACCAAAATTTCTAACAGCAAAGCATACAACTGCTCTAAATAATAAATAATAAGGGTTGTCCTTCACTGATTAAACTTCAAAAATTCCAACACAAAAATCAAACTTTACGTTTTTAAGTTTTAACAAATGTATTTTAAATACAACATGTTTTGTAGGAGTCCACAAGCTTTTCATCTCTAAAAAAACGACATTTTTTAGGGCTCAAAAATTCCGTTCTTCAAAAGAAATGACCAAGTGTTTCCTTCTATAGCTTCAAACTTTCTACACTCAATTATTTGATTGCTCCATGCCACCCCAGACAAACCTGACATGACCGAACTACTTTATGTTACTAACTTTCCCAAAAGAAAGTTAAAAAAGGAGTTTGTAGTAAATGCAGCTCTCTAATACCATGTCTAATACAATATCTAACACAAAAGAAGCTTTAAAAAGATCATTTCTTTCCTCATTCGATTAGGCAGGAGTTAATTTTCTGTAAAAGCAACAAACAAACAAAAAAACATTTACAAAAGCATAACACTGGGGGTTCCTTTTTTACTCAAGATGCTTAACTACTCAAAATGACAATTACATCTTTAAGAATATAATAAAAGGGGTGAAAACAGCAATACAATCGACAAAGTGTAGATGCTAAATAAACCAAAGATGTTTGTAAGGGTTCTTTTTAAGGAGTAGGAAGGATTAGAAGCTTGGGGAAATCCAGAATTAAACAAAAAAAGAGAAAGGGAAAAAAAAGAAAGAAAAAGATGTCCTCAACTGCAACCACTCTGTTTATCAATAGCGTCCTGGAAAAGAGTAAAAAAAAATTTTTTTTAATCAAATGAGAATTATAGTTTGACTTGCCTAATATTTTCCCAACTATTAACAGTCACTATATACCTTAATTTTATAAAATATAAACCATTAATTAGAAATGAGGTTCGTAATGCAACAAAAGCAAAAGTGTACGTACTTGGGCTGTAGGAACGAGATCTTGATCGTGATCTGTATCGACTATAGTAAGGAGAAGGCGATCTTCTTCTGTAGGAAATAAAAGATTAATCAGCATATCACATAATCACTACACCGAGGCAGATAAAACCAAATATTCCATCATTCAAAATAATAATGGACCTAAGAGGAAAGCTATTAAGTTTTCCATGTGCCAACAATACTAGAACAGTATTGGCCAATACAGATAATTAACCACTTTTCTTGGTCTTGAGAAAAATCATTTTTCCTACTTTCAAGAAAGCATCATATAAAATCTATTTAATTTTTTTTTTTTTTTTTGGCCACGCTGTGCAGCATGTGGGATCTTATCTTAGTTCCCCGACCAGGGATCAAACCTGTGTCCCCTGTGCTGAAAGCACGGAGCCTCAACCTCTGGACCGCCAGGGAAGCCCCATATTTTAAATATTTTTATTAATACACATTAAACATAAATTAAAAGTGCCAAACACTACTACTATCATCTAACTTAGAACAGAAATTGTAAGTTAAAACATTACCTGTACCGGTAATCATAGTCTTCGTATCTGTCGTACCCACGATCATATCCTCTATCATAGTAAGAATCTCGACGTCTGCCACCTCCTCCACCTCCACCTCCACCACCACCACCTCCACCACCACTGCTACAGAAAAATGTGAAAACTCTACATCAGTGTGAATGATCACCTTCTGTCATCATTTAATATAAATGGATGCTTAAATAAAATGGAAGAAGGAAGGGAGATAGACAAGAGAGAGAAGAGATAACCCTTTCATGCTAATTACTTCCACGTCTCACTTTGCTGACTCCCATGGTATTCTGCTTTTGCTTCATATGTATAACATAAATAACCACGAATAATTTCACAAAACTCTCCAAACTATAAAATGCTCTTCTATTAATGCACTATCCAAATCAGCAACACCTTTTGTGAAAGGTGAAAAAAGCATCGTGCTTTTTTCCATAAGGTGAAAAAGTACCAAAATGCTAAGATGTATGTCCTATGACTAGTTCAAAAGCAGTTAATAAGTATCAAGAATTTAAAAGTAACCAACCCTGAACACCAAAGAGAACTGACATCCAGCGCTAAAAAATTTCAAGGTCTCGTGTTCAAACCTCTGGCAGTGAATTTAAACTCTAAGCCCTCTTTTTCCTGCTGTTTTCCCAACTCCTAATCATAGGGACATTATTTTCACTATTACTACTATTTTCTGTAGGCTCTCCTTGTCAAATCCTATATTTTCCCAAGAGGCTTCACATTAAATGAAAGCCTATATTTCTTCTTTCACTCTTAAGAAATACTGCCTTTGGTTATATTATATTAAAAAACTTTTATAAAAGTCCCTATTTATGTTGTACACAATGCAAAACTGGCTTTTTAAAAAACAAACATTAATATCAGTAAAACCATTCCATATATACAGAGGCTTCCAAGGTCACATATACATTTAGAGAATATTTAAAAGCATACAATTTTCTAGTATTTAATATTTTTTCTATTTCTGTAGTACAAGAAAATAGCCAGGAGTGCACTTCAATAGTTTTAATTTCTCCCCATGCTCAAATATACATATAAAAAATCAAAGAAATAAAACGATTCAAAGAATACATATAGTCATATTAAATAACTTTCAATTCAAGTTACAGAGAAAAGAAGTTTATCTTTTGATTCATCAAAATTTTGCACACATTTCTGGTGGATTTCTGGCTCCTAAAATTCAGCTTAGGAAACTTGAAATCTTACTGAGTTGGTCTGCCCATGTATATGCCTGGTGTAGGTGTGTGCGCTCTCTTGGTGATAGAATAATCTACACGAATTCTTCTACCATCCAGCTCCATTCCATTTGCCCTTTCCATAGCCTATAAAGGAGAACAGGCACAGAAAGTCATGCATAATTCACCAAGGAGAAACTATCAAAACTGCAAAAAATTTAACACATTTTTCATTTGAAATTTCAAAAATTAAAATTCTCTAAACACTTCTTTCTCAAGTAAGAAGGGCTAGGATTTGATGTATTAATCCCTGCTATATGCATGTCAATAGTACTGAGTTTTCAACGTACACGTGGACACTTAAGCAGGCCTCTGCTGAAAGACTAGGGGCAGCTACAGCCATAAAGAAGGAACCACACAACCCAGGGAAGCCTGAAGAATTCTGAGGCTTCAGTAACTAGCTTCAGTCTGAGCAACTCAAAGCAGAAATTGCAACTCAGTGGACAAGTCTAAACTTGTCAAGCCATTCCTTGAAAACTTGTAGAGCCATTCCTTAAGTAACACACTGCCACCTAGTGAACTCCAAATATAAAGGAACTTCTTAATCCGCCAGCAAGTGCTGTCTTTATGTCTGTGCTCACATTACATAACACTTTGCCCTTTGGTACTAATACCAATAAATGCAAAAATGAATCCAACTACTTTAACACATTTTAAGAAGTTCTCAGGAACTAAGTAAAGTTGCCATTTTAATTTTATCTTATCCAGAAATAAACCTAAGAGGAGGAGGTGTGTGAAAAGACTGGACAAACAAGTTTCATATTAAAAAAATGTTTAATTATGATATTGTTTGCACTACGCACTTCAGGTGAGATATCCTGGTATTTCTAAATTTACACCTTTATCCCTTAATTGAGAACAGGAATAAACCAATCACAAACATGTAACAGTAAAAAAACCATTACTGTGTCTATCATAATGTCTATAACATAAATGCCTTCAACTCAGAGCATTATTTTGTTAGAATTATCCAGGGTTTTTCAACCACACCACTATTGATACAGTTGGGGCCTGCTAATTCCGTGTTGCGGGTGGCTATCCTGTGCACTGTAGGATGTTCAGTATCATCCCTGGCCTCTACCACCAAATAAAAATAGCATTTATTGTTTCTGAAAGATACTCTTTTATTACGACTGCTTATACCGCAATCAAACATTGTTGATGCAAAGAGCAATAATGACCTATAGCCAACTACTGTCACGTGTAAAATGGTACAAAAAAGAAATGCCAGTACCTTCCATTTCTTTAACAAATGACCTTCAAAAATTCCTTAAAATGGAATTTTCTAATTCAGTCACTATGAACTTTTAATATGGAGAAGGCAAGCCTACTGCTTCCTCTATAATCCATTATCTAGAACATTAGAATAGCACTATTTCAAATCCCTGACATTGATTAGGATCATTCTGTCAGGCAAATTAAGAATGGCACTAAACAAAAATGAAAAAGTACCAATTCTTTCCACGTATTATTTTCATTTATAGAACAGAATGGTAGATGAACTTAAGAGAATAGATAAACAAAGCTCTGTAGAGACAGGGAGCTAATTATAGACACTTACAAAAATTAAACAGATTAAACCTAAACACAATTCTTTTTTTTTTCTTTTTTTTTGGTTGCATTGGGTCTTTGTTGTAGTGTGCAACCTTCTCACTGCGATGGCTTCTCGTGTTGCGGACCACGAGCTGTAGGCACGCGGGCTTCAGTAGCTGTCACATGCGCGCCCAGCAGTTGTGGTTCATGGGCTCTAGAGTGCAGGCTCAGTAGCTGTGGTGCATGGGCTTAGTTGCTCTGCGGCATGGGGGATCCTCCCGGACCAGGGCTCGAACCCGTGTCCCCTGCATTGGCAGGCGGATTCTTAACCACTGTGCAACCAGGGAAGCCCTAAACACAATTCTTTTAAAAGGTCAATGTAATCATTTGCCTGGAGCATGAATAAGGGTTATTCAAAAGCGAACACATATATACTTCACCTTTTCCATTAACTCAAACACAACCTCACTTTACAAAGCCGGATTTCAATAAAGATATGCCTATACCAGAGAGTATTAGCTGGAAAGTGAAACTGGCCATTCCAATTCTAATACTGAGAGGTAGAGTTTAAATCATGCCAGACAATGAAAGAGGACATAATGTTTATAGAACTGGGAGTTTATCAATCAGCTTTTAACAGTAACTCAATACTAAATAATGCACATCAGAAAATTTTCAAAATGACAAATAATTACAAAAACAAAATTACCTCCTTTGAGTCATCTATTCTCTCGAAATAAACAAAAGCAAATCCTCGTGATCGTCCAGTTCGCTGGTCATAAACCACATTGACACCACTCAACGGTCCATATCGAGAAAATACTTCGCGAAGATCTCTCTCTGTTGTGTACAAACTGAGGCCAAACACTCCTAGACACGTGTTGGGATCTGGATTTGCCTGTTGAATAAAGATGTTATTTAACTTTAAGCTCCAAATTAAAATAAAAACACACAGAAATACTTTGCTTAGAACACTTCACCCAATACACAAAGACTATATTGTTTCAAGTCACTCGGAAACAAGAATTTAAAAGAAAAAAAAACAGGCGAGCTATATTTTACAGTTCATAGTACACTCAAGCCTTCTTTAGAATATACTCCAGGCTGCATCCTGAATAAAAATGTCCCTAACTTTCTAGCCCAGCAATTTTCAGAACGTATCCTAAGAATTCATCCTTAGTTTAATGCCATATTTTTAGTTTATTCAAATGTTTTATATCCCTTATAGATTTGTACTCAACGTTGACTTCATCTGCAATTGCTGATTAGATTCTCCTCCTCAATTTTCATTCTTTAGCAAGGATAATCTTTCAAGGTTCCCACAATCCAGATTTGAAAAATTAACATGCAAATTTCAAAGCATCATTAAATAATAGCAGACTCCACCATGGTTAAATACAAACAAACCTCAATGTCACATATCTAAGACTCAATTTCCTTATCAATAATAAGGTAACTTGACTCAAAGAGAGATTAAAAGTATTACTTCATTGAGGAACTTTGCACATTGCTCAATATAAGTGTTAGCTATTAATATTACTACAGAGCTTTTGCTATTTCCTTGCTACCCTTCCCATGGTAAAACTTTTAATCTCAGTATTTTCAACTCAATTATTGGAACATATTGCTTCTTCCCCAATTTCTTTCTTTTATAAAAATAAATTTATTTATTTTATTAATTTATTTTTGGCTGTGTTGGGTCTTCGTTGCTGCACACGGGCTTTCTCTAGTTGCAGTGAGCAGGGGCTGCTCTTCATTGCGGTGCACGGGCTTCTCACTGCGGTGGCTTCTCTTGTTGTGGAGCACGGGCTCTAAGCAGACGGGCTCCAGGCACACGGGCTCTAGGCGCGCGGGCTTCAGGAGCTGTGGCACGAGGGCTTAGCTGCTCCGCGGCACGTGGGATCTTCCTGGACCAGGGCTCAAACCCATGTCCCCTGCATTGGCAGGCAGATTCTTAACCACTGCGCCACCAGGGAAGTCCCCAGATTTCATTTCTTTTAACAACTCAAAAGTCAAAAAAAGAAAACACACTTGAATGCATATAAACAATATTCATATAGCCAAGGATGTTTCTGAAGTACCACTTTTAAACAGTGCTCTAGCTCCCATAAAAGATGTTATACTATGACTAAATACACAGGAAAGACAAAATAAGCTTTCATTAACTTTGTTTTTTAAAATTTATTTATTTGGCTGCGTCAGGTCTTAGTTGCAGCACTCGGAATCTTTGTTGTGGCGTGCAGGCTCTACAGCACAGGCCTAGTTGCCCTGCAGCATGTGGGATCTTAGCTCCCCGACCACGGATCGAACCTGCATCCCCTGCATTGGAAGGTAGATTCTTAACCACTGGACCACCAGGGAAGTCCCTCATTAACTTTTAAAAAACACATACCCTGCTGCCTGTATGTCTTCTCCGGTTAGACATTGGAGAATGACTTCGGCTCCTGCGACGCCGGTATTCTGGTGTATAGGACCTACTTCGAGATCGTCTCCTATGAGAGTGAGAATGGGATCTGGATCGAGTGTAACGTCTATGAGAATGCCTCCTTGACCTCGACCTTTGAGAGAAATAAATTTAGGTAAAGATACTGGAACAAAATGCCTAACGCTGTTAAAATCAAAAGCAAATGGACACCAAATGAAGGTTCCCTGAGCAGACAAAACCAGATCAGTCGTTAATTTACCTTAATCACCAAATACTGTGAAGACACTGCCTGCTCACCATATAAGCTGCTTTGTAACAACATACCACTGAGCCTCATTCCATGTTTGGCTGGAGTGCTCCCAGTTTGCAAAGTGTCTTTTTGGTATGTGTACAGTAAATTTTTACTAATTATGTTCATGATTCATTGGTTTTACTTTCGCTTTCTGAACTTTTGACAATGCCAAGGACCTATACCTATATATATCCCTGCTTATTCTCAGCTCGTTTCCCCTTTCAGAGGAAAAAGTATTCTTCCTCACTACAACTCCTCCTTGTTACCAGTCTATCCCTTCTAAATTCACTCTTCCCACCTTACCTTACAAACATGTTAAGGCTCCACCTTCTTTAGAAAGAAAAAAATCAACTGGCACTAGCAAGAAAATTCTTTAATATTCTACAACATGGATAAACCTTGAGGACATTATGCGAAGTGAAATAAGCCAGTTATAAGAAGACAAATACTGTGTGATTCCACTTAGATGAGGTACTTAAGAGTAGTCAAAATCATAAGAGACAGAAATAAGATGGTGGTTGTCAGCGGCTGGGGGGAGAATGAGAGTCATTATTTAATGGGTAGAGTTTCAGTTTTACAAGACAAAAAGAATTATGGAGACGGATGGTTGCACAACAATATGAATGCATTTAATACCAGTGACCATACACAGAAAAATGGTTAAGACTATAAATTTTGTGTATTTCACCACACACAAAAGACAAAACAAACCATCAACTACCATTACCATCACAATAAAATCGCTTGACTCTTATCACATTTTCAAAATAGTCCTATATTCCCTCCATTGTTAAGTATCATTTCCTTCCCAGTCTTTCCTTCGCCTGCTGCAATCTAGCATCTGCTAAATTAACTCGTCACAACCTAAATCCCCACTAAACTAAGTCTTCATGTCTAATGGTCTTCATTTCTTCAAGCTTTCTACAGCATCTCACCAATCTCTCTACTGCTGATTCCCTAGTTCATCTCCTATTTGATAATTTCCAATTGCTCACAGTCTTTTTTCTTTGCCTATTAATGCAAAGAAAATGCCATTTCTTATTACTATTCATATGATCTATCCTTAAACACCCAGACCAGTAGTCATGAAAGTCATACAAAATAACTTCTATGAGGTATTCAATAAATGATATAAATGCTAAGGGCCAGAAAGTTTAAACAATAAAGCTAGGAGACTTAATAAGATTCTACTAGGGAGACAGGGGAAAAGTGTTCTAGGAATACCAAGAACAAAGGTTCCTTAGCAAGAAAACATGGAAATGTGATTAGAGAATTGCAAAAGAGTATATAATCTGCTAGGAATTAGGATACTTATAAAGGATGGAATGAAAATGAAGATGACGAAAGGACTGGGACAAATCTTGTGTATGAAGCTTAGAGTACAGCTTTATTGAAAGGAGGCAAACAATCTTGAGTGGGAATGAAAATAATATGAATGGCCTACTATCTGCAAGAAATTAATCACTGGCCGGGGTGGGGGAGAAACAAGAAAATAACTTGTGTTTTATACGAATACCAAACAGGACATTTCCTATTTTCCTTAGCACCAATTTATAGCTTCAATTTAAAATATAAAAAACATTAATAAGTTGTCACATAAAATATCAATAGTTACATTTAAATGCAGTTGGTCCTTCGTGTGGAGGGCTGACTGTACCATGCCATTTTATATAAGGGACTTGACCATCTGAGGATTTGGTATCCGCAGAAGAACCAATCCTTCCCCAACAGATACTGAGGGAGGACTATAGTAACAAAAAGTGATGTTAATTTAAAATCTTTCAGGACTGCTTACCTTTTCTCTAAGTCAGATAGTGATAAATATTACGAAAAAAATTAGGAATAAGGGAATAAAGAGTGTGCATGGTATTTAATGTTCTCCAGTGATACAAGAGCAGAGAACTGCATCAAGTGATATGAGAATATCTTGACGGAAGAGAACTCTAGGCTAAGGGCAGCAAGTACAAAAGTCCTAAAACGAAAATGTGCTCACTTCTGTTTCTACACCTGAATTCTATCTAGCACTATTCTGCACATGTGGATTCAATTAATTATGTAGAGTGGTTAGCAAATCAAGCACTAGGCTGGATCCTGGATACAACAGAGAAAAAGACATAGCTGTGGATTGCACGAAAAGTACGCCTTTGATTCTTTTGTCTCATGCCCCCTTGCAATCACACTCTATTCAAAGACATAAATTACCTCTTTAAAGAAGAAATTACAATGACTTATCAAATCGACTGTCCAGGTTGTTATTTATTTACTTTAAATTTTATTTATTTGTTTATTTATTTGGCTGTGTTGGGTCTTTGTTGCTGTACGCGGGCTTTCTCTAGTTGTGGCGAGCGGGGGCCACTCTTCATTGAAGCGCACGGACTTCTCATTGCGGTGGCTTCTCTTGTTGTGGAGCACGGGCTCTAGGGGCACGGCTTCAGCAGTTGTGGCTGTGAGCTCTAGAGTGCAGGCTCAGTAGTTGTGGCGCACAGGCTTAGTTGCTCCGCAGCATGTGGGATATTCCCGGACCAGGGCTTGAACCCATGTCCCCTGCATTGGCAGGCAGGTTCTTAACCACTGCGCCACCAGGGAAGTCCCAGGTTGCTTTTAACTGTTTTTTCCACACACCAGTACACCTGGGACATCTGATACAGTGAGCCTTGCAGTGGCTCACTAGAGTCTTTGTTTTATTCAGTGTAAGTGGTAGTGGCTGGGGCTCTGAATCACTCCAGGACCACTTCCTGCCAATTTTATCTGACCAGAGTTCCATGCTGGATCTAATTAGTTAGAATCTTCAGGTAAAGGATGTAGCTGGAAGGTGAAAAATCTTGAAAAATCTTGAAAAATCTTCTGAAATCATTCTGATAACCAGTACAACATACATACATCAACCATCTCTGCACTAAACTGCGTGCCAAGTCTCCAATGGAGAAAATTACCTTTTTGTTGTGCAAATATTATTGAAATAATATCAAACATTAACCTTCAAATGCCAAGCACATTTAAATCAAACAACACATTTAATTTGTATTAATAGCTAGCATCAGATAGATTAATGGACGAAGGGAAAATTCTACCTTATCTAAGTCTTTGTATCTATTATGTATCATTCATTTCTAAACCACAGATTAAAAAAAAAGACAACTTCATGATTTTGAGTCTTCAGTGAAATTTCCACAAAAAATGCAACAAAAATGAGGGATTTGGTAAAAACCTCTTTGCCCTGAAAAATCCAAGAAAAGCATTTTAAACACACTTACATATTATTTTAAACACTTACCTGGATTTTGATCTTGATCGAGAATGGGATTCAGAGTGTTTGGAAACTCTTGATGGACTACGAGATCCTGACCTGCTCTCCGATTTTACACGAGCAGGAGTTCCCGTTGGAGATTTTGACTGAGAGCGAGACTCCTAACAAAGAAGACAGTATTACAAATGGCACTGGTCACGTAGATGCCTAACACCTAACATTTAAAGTACCGTAATTATTTATATTGATTGCTCCTGAAAAACAAATGGTTAGGCAACACCCTCCAGAAAAAATTTCAGCTCATTAATAACCCATTGTTAATACTGCTAACTGTCCTCAATAATTCCCTACTTGAACCAGATCACCAATTCTCTATTAACTAAGTAATCATGCAAATTCATCTACAACTTGATCATACAGACACTGGAACATAAACCATACATTTACTTAACCTAGGACCCATTCATTCTTCCAGATTCTTTTAATTCTACTTCACTCTTGCTTTCTACTTCTCTTCATTCTTCATTGAGTTTTTCATTTTTCATACTTCGTGTATTCTTCCCCAATTCAAACAATTCAAAATAGCCTTAAAAAAAAATATTCAAGTGCTTCTATCTGACCAATCTTCTGTTCAATTTTTTCCCCCATTCAATTTTAATTTTCTGATCTTTAATACTTTTCATTAGCCTTCTTTTATCTTGATTTATCTTCCACATTCTTGGAAAAAACTCTTCAATTTCTTCACGAACATTAACCTTAATGGAAAAAGAACATTTAGTATATTTAAGCACGTGGGGATTATAAAACTCTGCTGGAGTTCAGAATGTTATCTACCAAATGGAAAAGCCAGCAGGTAAAGTGCAAATAACTAGTTTATTAAAAAAACAATTTTATAATCTTTAAAGTTGTTCAAAAGTCTAGTTTCTAACAATTAAAGAGAATTTACTGAATTTCTCTAAATGTTTTTACCATACTCTTCACCCTCCTCCCCTTTCATGTTTCATCCTAGTTCCTAAAACGTGAACAATTTTAATATAAATACTTAATTCAAGCATAACTCTAACAAACTGTAACCCCCCACCTATGCCTTAAGTTTTCACTAATTTATAACCTGAAGATTCCAAGTGATCTTAAAATAAGCCTTCACTAAGCCATGCTAAGGTATCAAGATATAGTTAAAGCAAAGCATCATAGGCTGAAATATTTGTACACACCTATCTAAACTCACACATTACAGGACACATGTTGAGGTTCAAAGAAGTAAAAAAAATTAGTAAAATCACTACCATCTCCTGATTTTGTTTGACCACTATCTTTGCTCACTCTGACTTAACCAGAAAGATACAACCTGAAATAAAACAAGCATACTGAAAAAAACCAAGGGGAAAAGAAAGTATGAAATTTTAAAAATTTCCCCTTTGGCTTGTAAATTCCTAGTAGTAGATGTATTTTTGCAACTGAGCCATTTAAAAACTTCTATTTTATCCAGTGAAGTACATAATGTACATTACAAAATTAGTATCATGGTCTTTATTGTTTATCCTACCTCTTTTGTTCATAGTTTTTGCATATTTTATGCAGCTATGCATACTTATACTCCCTTCAGTAACTATATCCTTTATCAGAAAATTGGCTTCTGAAGAAGCTGGATATAAAAAACTGATTAAAAGCCTGTGTTTTTTTTTAAATTTGATAGACATATGAAGCACTTATGACTGAAGTTGGATGGACAGTGTGGTTTCTCTGTCCACTTAAACCTTGATTATTAGTGAAAATAATCCCAATTTCGCACCAATTTTCATTTAGGCTATTTATTAAGACTATCACACAACTTCCTTAAAGTTTTCCTTCAGGTTTAATATCAAAAGACTTACTCATCAAGGACAGTACTAATGCTGCTAGGCCTATTTATTTTTTTCAGATGAAAACAAAATCAAAATATATAGCTACCTTTCTGTTTAATATCAGCTTTTCCCATTTATTTACCTACAATAAGTCTTTCACCACATCTCAGATACTTGCTAAATTTCTGGACAGATGCCTGGAGCAGGCACAGCAACTTAGGCTTTTTCATTCACTGAAACTGTAAAAGCAGCACATTCAGGACTAAAAACAAAAACAAAAACAAAAGTATGGCTAATTCACTTGTAATTGAAGCCTCACAGGCCAGTTCATTACCTATAATTCATTAGGTAAAAATATATTCCCCTCTCCCTTTTGGCTTTCCCTCATATAAAACAGATCCCCTGGTATAAATCTACAAACATCACCACAGCCTTTGTTATACATATAGAAAGCTTTGAGTTCTGTAACACTCTAAAGCCTTTTTTAGGATAGAAATCAAAATTTTATATATTAGGTTTAAGCCTTCCATCATAAAAACAATAATTGAAAATTATTCAGTAGTGCTGAAAATAACCACTTTTTAGGTATTAATGTTAACAAGGTAACTCTGTAACAACTTAAAGTTTAAATTTTAAATCCCATTTCTGGTATAGCAACCCACTGGAAAATATGCTATTTTCCTTTTAGTTTGTTAACAAAAGCATTAAGATATGACAGAATATCTTTTCAAAAGACATCAGCAAATTTAAAAGAAGGCTTGCTTTTTATTATCCAAGGTGTCACATATACGTAACCTCCTTTGTTGCCTACTCTTCAATTTTTATATCAGGGAAACCTCAAACTACATATTTTTTTACCCCGGAATCATTCAAGATTAAGAAAGAGTAACTTCCCTTTAACTTATGAAGATGTCAATAATTTTAACTTCCAAAAGCAATTTGGAGACTTATCTATCTAAAAAGTAAATCAGTAACTGTCAGTAAACTTAAAAGAATAAACTGTAAAGCATAAAAAACTTTCAATCTTCATAATTATTTTTACTATAATACTAAACAAACGCCCTGTCATTGTAAAGAACTAGCAGTTTAGTCTTCAAACACACATAGTCATATTCACCATTTTAAAATAACATTCCTCAAGGCTGACAACCAAATAAATGCCACTTTCACCAAACTGTGCATTGGCAATCAGGCAACCATAAGCCCTTTATGGACAAATGCCGGATTATCCTTTTCTACCTTTGACTTGTCTTCATTATGAAATGGTAATTTCAACTTTTTCCAAAGAAATTCATACAACTATTCAGAATTTGGAAACGGAACTGAAATTGCAAAGAGAAAAATAAATATTGAGAAGGGGTGTTACCTGTCCTGTTTCACTGGAGACTACTTAACCTGCTCCTAAAGCTGTCCAGTCAAGAAGTTCTGCAAATTCTTCAGTAACCTGCATCTAGACCCACCAACCATTAAAAATATAGTGCCTACTTGAAATGGGCAGATTAATGACTCAACCAAATCATACCACGAATTTTAACAGAAATATATCTTAAGGAGGCTTCCAGTCTACCTTACCTACTATAAACGAGGAGCTAGGCAGAAAGTTCTCACAGTACAACCTGCTTAAATAGTGTCCGTTTTTTTTTTTTTTTTTTTTTTTTTTGCGGTACGCGGGCCTCTCACTGTTGTGGCCTCTCCCGTTGCGGAGCACAGGCTCTGGACGCACAGGCTCAGCGGCCATGGCTCACGGGCCCAGCCTCTCCGCGGCACGTGGGATCTTCCCAGACCGGGGCACGAACCCGTGTCCCCTGCATCGGCAGGCGGACTCTCAACCACTGCGCCACCAGGGAAGCCCCTGTCTGTTTTTTGAACTGTTTTTTGAACTATTTTTTATTAACAAGATGCCTCTGGTGGTAGTTGAAGGACACAGCCAAAAATAAAAAGGCGCTAACTACAATTACTATAGTGTATCCAATACAAGAAAAGAACTATCTTTCTATGTATAAAAATAGTATAACCATGTACTATTTTTTAAACCAGGAAAAAGGTTATTAAATATGTTCATGTCGAACATGAACAATTCCTACAGCAAACAATAACTTCAGGGTCTTTTAATACAGCTAGTATATTATAGATGGGAAAAAAAATTCTGACCATATGTATACTTAATACTTAAAGCCCATTAAAATAAACCAATATAAATGCTATGCTGTAACCCATTCTAATATTATGGCAAGGCAAAATTCCAAGGCAAACGCCAAGTAACAGTGCCAAGTTTACAGAAATTCAAGTCTATATGAATATAGTATAAGCTTTTAAAACAAATTCTCAAAATTATATTTCCCTACTACATTGTAAAACTGGAGAATTCCACAGAAACATACTAGTGCATTTAGGTAAACTGTATGTGGGGGTGGGGAGGATTTTAAATTACCCAAATAACTTATATTTATTGTACTAAGAATTTCCTTCTTTAGGATTTGAGGGAAACCTCCTGTGTTTACTCACTTCTTTCATTTCAGTCTACAGAAATAGCAGTTCTGCCTCCTTCCTTTCGAGTATGATAGACTGCTTCTTTTACAGATTCATCCTTAGGCTTGTAAAAGAAATACTTTCACTCTCTTTTTAATCCATAACTGGTATTAGAGCAATTTCTTAAAAAGAAAATACCGATTGCTCATAACATTAGCTATTTTTAAATGATAATTTCCCCTTTTTTAAAGTCATGCCAGTATCTGCATTCTAAGTAAGATTAAAGTGGTCTTTGTACCTACAAAGGCTCACACATATTCCAACCTGTATGTCTTTAAAGTCTCTAAAGTTTGGAATAATTTTGGCAATGTGTTAGACAAATTATTAAGGAATTGACAGGTAATCAAATTTAAACTCATGTCACACTGTGAAATTACCTGTAAAATCTACGAATCTTCTGTACAAATTTTATTTATTTATTTAGTTTGGCTGTGCCACAGGGCTTTGCGGATCTTAATTTCCTGGCCAGGGATCAAACCCTTGCCCTCGGCAGTGAAAGCTCGGAGTCCTAACCACTGGACTGTCAGAGAATTCCCTTCTGTACAAATTTTAAATGTGGCTCATAAACCGGCCGGCTTATATGCCATGATCAATTGTAATGTCCAAAAAGCTAGTGTGTAAGTGGCAACTTCAAAGGTACAGAAACAAGTGTAAAAAGGCTAAAGTGGTTTAACTATATTAAAACAGACTACTAAGAACCTGTTACAGAATTTCCTACTTATGTTCTCATCTTCTAATGTCATGGAGTATTTACAAATCTTGAATAAGTAAGACTACAGGGCTTTAGTTTCAAGGAAAAAAATCGTAACTTTTCTTCTACCTCAGATTGGTCAGGCCTAGTCACTCACTTTGGTGAAAATCATGAGACAATAAGGATTATACAGAACTACATACAGCAGTAACTTAAAGGAGGGAGGGGAAACAACACTTCCTTCTGTTATTCTCTTCTCAACTTTTCTTTTTTTAGTGTTTACTGATTCTTTTCCCCATCTGATCGCTACCATTTTCTCACCTCCACTCAGTCCTACTAAATTGGTTATGACATGTGTACAAATAATCAGTATTAATTCAGTCAGCTTGTGGATATATACCTTTCATAAAGGTCCCAGGGTTAGTTACTTGATGCCTGAGCACCCTCTGATGCTATCAAAGAGGTTTTCGCACTGTTCACAAGTTCTAAAAAACTATTATGCTGATTACTCATGGCTATTTCACACCTGTTACATTACACACTATACCATAAGTAAGTAACCCCAGTTCATTTACAAAATTAAGTCCATAAACAAAGTTTATCTGTACTTTTTTTAATGACTCTCATTCTTAAATATTTAAATCTCTTGATATTCTTTCGGATCCCAAGACTCTTTATACTTGTTTTAGGAATGGTACAAATCATAAAAAGTATCTACAAAAAATCTGTAAAATTAGTTAGGCACCATGGGTATGATTAGTTGCACTGCTCTTTTTAAAAATCCCAACTTCTGCTTATACTGAGCAAATTAGCACCCTTCAGTGAAAGAATCTCAAATACAAAAATTTGAGTATTAAAACGTCACCTTAAGTTTCACAAATTCTCTGCTTAAATGGATGGGGGAATAAAAAAGCATTAAAATTTGATAAACCATAGTACTTTAGGGAAAAAAAATTAAACCCAAGACACATAAGACTATCCCCCAAGTTTAATACCACTCCTACTAAAAGGAAGCCTTACCCTTTTGCAACAGGTTGATGAGATATATAAATTGCTTAAGAAGGTGAACCAAGTTTTTTTTTTTTTTTTAAGCTAAAGTGCTAACATTCTTAATCTGTAACAGGGATTCAATCTTATTTGTATTCTTAAAAAAAAAAAAAAGAAAGAAAAGAAAAAAAGAAAGGAGAGGGTTTTTTTTTTTTTAAAAGGAACCAGTCACCAAGCTGGGTTTTTAATGGCATAGTCATCACCCTTATTATAATTACAAACCAGGGTTCAAAGAAGCAAAAAAACACCAAAAA